>NC_138036.1:42939124-43669774 GCF_964106645.2 Podarcis pityusensis
TGACAATAGGTGGTTTTGTAAATAGTTTTGTTAGACTTTTGGTGTTACTGTATTGTACACATAGCATGTGCAGCTTGATGGAACTATTATACTCCCACCCTGTACGTCTTTTACAGTGTACTGTACAGTCATACCTCTGGTTCCATTTGCTTCATGTTGCGGATTTTCGGGTTGCAAGTGCAGCAAACCCAGAGGTGCTCTATTGCACTTTGTGCACGCGCAGTAGCAGCACTCTACTTACAGACTTTTCAGGGTGCGAATGGCACCCCGAAACAGATCACGTTCGTAAGTAGAGGTACCCCTGTAGTCCAGTGCATGTTTATCATATATATATGAAAAACGTTTCCCAAGTCTGTTTTGTGGCTTCCCGGGAGCATTATGGCATATCCTCCAACATTTGTGAAAATAGAGATGCCTCCTTCCATGGCATTTTTAACTGTGAAGGGACAGTTTTGAAGGATCCTTTTAGGGAGTGGTCATGTTGGACTTGGTAGAGGTGCACTTGTTGTTACCTCCAAGTCAAATTCCATCCTCATTTCCCCTTTTTAGGTCTGGTGTCAAAAGGAAACAAGCAGCTTTAAAACACCCAGATCTGGCATCTGGGCACTGCTTTCTACTGCTGCTGTTCAGACATAGTATGAGGGCAGTGCACATGTGCAGATCTCAACCACTACTGTTGTTGTTTTTTTGTGGGGGGAGGGAATCCCTCTAAAAAACAGAACACAATTTTTAGATACACTGTAGAAATCCAGTTTTGCCCCCATTTAGTGGATCTGTATGGCGGATACTTGGTTTACCAACAGGATAGCAGTCAGAGGGAGAACTCATCCACACAGTATTGAAATGTAATGAGATGGTGTGGAAGGTGAGAGAGAAGGGTAGATAGGCAAGAGAGAATATCAAAGGGACTGCTGCTCTGGAAATATTGCTTTTACCAAGTAGGGCTGCCAGCTTATTTATCAGTTTTGCTTCTGACAACACACTGAAATGTGGAGAAAAAGTAGACAATGCTTTTCACATCATTTTGCTTTCATACCACTTACTTAATGTTTGCATGTTAAGGCAATGTCAAAGGGAGAGAAGCCAGTAAAAGATGTTAGCTGTTCCTCCTCATCTTGGCATGTGCCTGTAAATGTATTCTGTGCTCCCAGCCTGGTATTTCCCAGCAGATTTATTGAGTTCTTGCTATCCAGAAAAATGCTCAACCATCCAGGATCAGTTATTAAATTCCAGAATTAACATCTTTGCTAACCCCTATCTGTTGTACAATAATGATTTCTCAATGATCTAATATTATTAAGTGAGATGAGAAGCCCCAGGCATGCAAAAATCAAATATCTGGCAATTATTGTCAAACTGAACCTGTTAGATGAGATAAAAAGGTAAAGGTAAAGGGACCCCTTACCATTGGGTCCAGTCGTGACCGACTCTGGGGTTGCGGCGCTCATCTCGCTTTATGGGCCGAGGGAGCCGGCGTTTGTCCGCAGACAGCTTCCGGATCATGTGGCCAGCATGACTAAGCTGTTTCTGGTGAACCAGAGCAGTGCACAGAAACGCCGTTTACCTTCCCACTGGAGGGATACCTATTTATCTACTTGCACTCTAACGTGCTTTCGAACTGCTAGGTTGGCAGGAGCAGGGACTGAGCAATGGGAGCTCACCCCATCACGGGGATTCGAACCGCCGACCTTCTGATCAGGAAGTCCTAGGCTCTGTGGTTTAACCTACAGCGCCACCCACGTCCCTTGAGATACAAGCGTGTTAAATGATGCTTAGACTTCATAAATTTGGGGTTCTTCTTCCTAAGGCGGGTACACCTGTTTCAGTCTAAATACTTTCTGGTCTCCCATATTTGAGATAGGAAACTGAGCTTGAGAAAATATGGCATGTCAGAAGGAACTCTGTACAAACTCTATGGCCTACCTAGTCCTTACTTTACCCATCGAGTTGCATTGAACAGTGTTATGAGGGTTGCAAGGCAAGAACAATTACTCTGTGTAAGTAAGAAGTCCAGCCATGAAACAAATCAACAGATTCATGTCAGACTTTGATGTGGTGGCCAATTTGAATTATTTTATCCTGGCTTTTTAAACCGGGTCCATTGCTAGGCCAAGAGGAGAAGGAGAGGAAGGGGAAATCCCATTGTGCCCAGGGGCATGCATGATGTTGGATCTCACCCAAAGTATGCCTTTAGCTTCAGAATAGTGGTGTGCGTTTTTTGCTTATTCATATTTAATTGATTAAAATTCACAGTTAATAAAATATTGAATCAAATTAATAACATGAAAGTCCATTTATAACCAATCCAGTCATTACAGAACTCACTATGAGTTTTTGACCTTAAATCAACTTGTTGCTGGATAATACTGCAACATGAAACTCACCTGTTTTTTGGTCAAAATGAAAACAGCTCCCAAAAAGTCCTTTCTCTTTGCTTGGTTTAAGTTGTAGGAAGAAATACAAATAACATTAACCAATAAATTTAAAATATTTATTTGCATCCCCAAAGTGTTTTCGGTACAACACTAAAACCTGATGGTAAAGTACCAACCCAGCAGCTTTTCTGAAAAAATATGCACTCAACTGAGGCCACAGCTTTTATTTGATAATAAAACTAGAATTATGTATCTCACAAAGAGCCTCTCTTCATCCACCTAGTATGTATGTAAGTTTCAAACGTTAAATGCTCTCTGCTTCATCTACCTATTACACACAAAATAACCATAATGGCCAGAAGCAAGGCTTTTACACAAGTAATGCAAGCCTGTTGAACATCTTCACTCAGATGCCTATACTAGCTTTTAAGAGGGTTTGCAAGGCACATCTTTTTCAGTTGGCCTTAGTTCATTAGCTTTTGTTGCTAGATTTATCTTAGTCTTGCATTGCATTTTTATCTGTTATTAGCAGTCATTGTAATACATGTTAAGTTATGAAAAGGCAGTATACAAGTGTATTAAGTAAAATAAAAAAATAAGTATTGTCAAATATTACAAACATCCTGACAATTCCTGCATTTTTATAACCCCCTCAAAGCTTTCAAGTGAAGTCCATGGCGGTGGTGCTGAATCATGGAGAGCTGAAAGCATTTGAAGGTCCTATGTAAAACATAGTATTTACTCATCTGTATGAAGCTTAAGGATTCTAATCTCATGGTGGCTGATGGGCGGTTGTCACTAAAATGTCCCAGATCTTGAATACATGTCTTGAAACCTATGTGTGGCTTCTTTTTAAGTATGTGTGGTCCTTTTCAAATAAACGTTTTTGACTTTGCGCTTGCTGTTTTTGTAATTTAGGAGTTCTTCGTGCTTCAGATGTTTCAGTGGCTAGTTCATAAAATTATTTTCTCCCTCCCAATAGTCGATTTATTCTGCACATTCCCAGCGAGGAACGGGACAATGCCATCCGAGTGTGTTTTCAAATTGAGCTTGCCCATTGGTTTTACTTGGATTTCTACATGCAGAACACACCAGGATTACCTCAGTGTGGGATAAGAGATTTTGCTAAAGCTGATATCCTTTCTGTATTGCTGTGTCTTTTTGTAGTCTTGTGAACTATGCGTGGTGAAACTGTGTTCATGAGTGCCATCCAGGAAGCTGCCTCATACTGAGAACAGACTGCTATTCTTATTTGCCCGTTTAGCTCACTATTGTCTACACTGACTGGCAGCTGCTCTCCAGAGTTTCAGATAAAAGTATTTCTCAGCCCTACCTAGAGATGTCAGGTCCCTGGCAATTTACCTGTGTCATGAGACACTTGAGAGTAAGCTCTTTTGAAATCATTCTGATTAGGTTTTAAGGCAAGGGATCTCCAGAATTGGAATTTATGAAGTTCTTCACAGTAAGCACCGCTGCACGTATTTATGTGTGCTTTATGTTACTTTTTTTTTAAAATGTGCTTATTACACAATTTCTATGTGTTTGGAGGTGGGAATGGCACAGAATTTCACTCATTGTTAATGCAGAGTGGGCTGTCCTTTCTACAGAAATGAATGGGGAAATTGGTTTGTGCAGGAGTGAGTGCCCTTTGTTGGAATGCATGCACAGCTCTGGCCTGGAGGCATTAGAAGTAGATTCTGTTGATTTTTGTGGTTCCTGTTGCTATGTAATGAATGCATGTAAAATTGGAAAATGCCAATCATCAGCTCATGCTTTTTCTGGGGTGGGGGTAGCATGCATTCTAAAATTACTTTAAGCTATTGTTTCTCACCTGCCTGGCCACAGCCGATTATTAGGCTTCTTACTGCTGCATGCCATTCTCTTAGGCAGAGACTTTTAAAAAGAAGTGCTATGATTTATATACTACTTTTAGACTGCAAAATTCACAGAGTGGTTGAAGCTATAACGTTAAAACCCATTTATAGGACAGGCTAAGTGTGCTTCTGGGGCGTACGGTACTCTCAGCAGCACCCGATCTGAGGAACGCAGTTGCCTTGCAGGGAAATATGATAGAGCAGAACCCTCCCAACCCACAGAGACAATCCAGAGGGAATATTCCTCTGCCCATCTACTTGCATAGGTCATCAAGAAGGGAAACAAGGCAGCTTTCTGACCCGAAAGCTGACTGAGAATAATCTATAACCAAGAGAGTGGTGTTGGACTGTTTGGCCACTGTGATAACAGAACGGTAGACTAGATGGGCCTTTTGCCTGACAGGATTCAGTGATGATTTCTCAAACTGGGCCTCACGACTGCCCCTTCAGGGCATCAGGAACACATCCTACCCCAAAGGACACTGGCCAGCTTGTACGGCTAGCTCTTTGCTCTTTAAGGTGGTGGGGGTGGTGAAATACGTGTTTCAAATAGATGTTTCAAACTATGAAAGCATCCCTATGGAAACTTAAAGTGCCTCAAGATTCTTCACAGGCAACAAGGCAAGGTCCCCCCCCCCCATTATTCCCATGACAGTTCTTAAGAAAAACCAACCCACTGGTGTTAAAGCTCGTGGTGTGAACGTTCCCTCATTAATGTCAGTGATTATGATTTGCTGGAGACAAAAGAAAGGAAACATGATTTGAGGAGTGAAAACGTGTGTCCTGGTGGAGTGAATTTCCTTGACTACCTGTACTTTTCAGTCATTGCCCTTTTTTACTGCCTCAAGGTGAAGATGTGCAGAGGGTTTTAGATGAATGGAAAGAGTACAAAATGGGAGTGCCAACCTATGGTGCCATTATTCTTGATGAGAGCCTTGAAAATGTAAGTCTGAAACTGATCTGAAGGATTTCTTTTTATATCTTGGAAAATGGAATTAATATTGATTTAGATTTTAACATTAAAATCAACTTACCGTATTTTTCGCCTTATAGGACGCAGCTAGGTTTTTTGGGGGGGAAACAAAGAGAAAAAATTTTATTTCCCCCCCAGGCCCGGGGCTGGCGCGGGGGAAGCCCGAGCTTCCCCCGACCCCAGCCCCCAGAACAGCCTGCTATCTGCAAGCCTAGGGAGCCCGGCGCGCATTCGCGCCAGTCTCCCCAGGCTTGCGGAGAGGTGCGCGAAGCCCGGGCGCGCTCTTCAGCGCGTCCCAGCCTTCGGAATGCAGGCAGCTCCGCGCAGCCGTCAGGAGCCCGGCGCGACTTCGCACTGGGCTCCGGATGGCTGCGCGGAGCTGGGCGAAGGCCGAGGCTGCAGGCAGCTCCGCGCAGCAGTCGGGAGCCCAGTGCGACTTCACGCCAGGCTCCGGATGGCTGCGCAGAGCTGCGCGAAGGCCGGGGCTGCTGGCAGCTCCGCACAGCCGTCGGGAGCTGAGCACGACTTCGCGCCGGGCTCCGGAGGGCTGCGCAGAGCTTCCTGAAGCCTGGAGAGCAAGAGGGGTCGGTGCGCACAGACCCCTCTCGCTCTCCAGGCTTCAGCGAAAGCCTGCATTCGCCCCATAGGATGCACACACATTTCCCCTTCATTTTTGGAGGGGAAAAAGTGCGTCCTATAGGGCGAAAAATACGGTACTCAAGTGCGACTATTTCAAACTCTCCTAAACAATACCTTTTTATGTAAATACTAGTTTTATAATTGAATAATATATATCATTTGAGATTCTTCCCCTCACTGTAAGAGAAGAATGTGTGCTGGATTTTCTTCTCAACCATTTATTTTGGTGTATCATTCTTGTAAATATGAAATTTTCCCAGTCCCACTGGTGCTTAACACAATTTGATGCCCTCCAACTACTTCTCTTCTTCTAAGTGCTTAATTATGTTTTGAATTGACTGCTTAAATTTTGCAGGTGCTGCTGGTCCAGGGTTATTTAGCAAAGTCTGGCTGGGGATTTCCAAAAGGAAAAGTGAATAAAGAGGAAGCTCCACATGACTGTGCTGCTAGAGAGGTGACTGAGTTGCTTTTATGCTCAAAATGAGGTCTCTGACATGTTCCCATGTGCCTCAAGTGCATGTACCATGTTAGTGTTTTTCTATCAGGTGGTGATTTTTCTGTCCCCTGATATATGACAAACGTGGATATAAATTTTTACGTTGTTGTTGCTGCCATTCCTATGCATTCATTGACATTCAGTCCAATAATATTGTACACAGTTATGTAAGAATTGCTTTAAAGAAGAGGTATTAATCCTGTTTATATATTGGTCATACTTTGTGCCAAGTGGCATAAGATAGGGAAACTGGTTGTTGTAGGGCAAGGCTTGCTCTATGGACAGCCTCCTTGATTGCTTTTCCTGCTATGTAACCAATTTCCCTTTCTCAACATAAAATATAAACTTGTTGTGCTTTTGTGGTGAAATACAAAGTAAACATACAGGATCGCAATGCACGTCATCTTGAGTAACTTCCTCCCCAATGGGTTTTTGAGTTGCTTGCTGTCATTTTTTAAAAAAATGGCTCTTCACATTTTTAGTACTGCGAGTGAGAGACAACAGGGAATTCTATAATCCCCTAGCTGTGTAAATATTCTCTGGAATTAATATGAAGCATGAAAAATATTTTAAATTCATAGATGCCATTATCTGTGTTAAGATTTTCTATATAGCCGATGTAATAAATAGGTTATATCTCTGGAATAAAATTGGATGACGTTATAGGTAACTCGCAGCTTTCGTGCTTTTAACATGTGTAATTTCAACTTTCCTGACCCAACCAGTGCCGTATGAGTCTTACCCCCTACCTCACCTCACCCCAAGCAAGGCAGAGAGCTTTTAAGATCTCAAAGTATACTCCAAAAGCCTGAAAACAAGGCAGAGAGCTTAGAAGCTCTTTTTGTGCAGGGTTTTCCCAGTGAGCATGAAGGGTATGGCCTAGAACATATTCAGTGCTTTCCTGCACACTTCAAGAGAAGGTGGCTGTGAACAAACTGTCTTTCAAGGATGCTTGTTTGCTAGCATTGATTTCATAGAGGAAACCCTGATGAGCTTCTAAGGATGTACAGGATTCCCAGAAACAGTTTAAAAACTGCTGAAGGGGATAGCATTAATAATAGTGGATGATTCAGAGAAACTGGAAGCTACTGGAAGCATCAAATTTCTCTAAATTGTGTCTTGTATTGAGAAAATGCTTTGAGATGCATGCATATAAAGCAGTATAGAAATATCTGTAATAAATAGTTTGCTAAAATTGAGAAAGGATCCACCTACTCTTTTCATTTTGGGCTCTTCAGTATATTTATAAGATGTGCAATTACCCTATTATAAAGTTTTTTATTTGTCAAAACTTGTTGTAGAGATTGTTGAATATTTTTGGATAGCTTTGCAGTGTATGTTTGATTTTTAAAAGAATCTCTTTTTAAAGCTGTAGTGAAGAGCTTGTATTTTCACTCACATATAGTTCCCCAAGTGAAAAGTATTAGTCAACTTTTTCATTACTTTGAGCTATAAAGTGAAATAACTAGTTACATAGCAGCTAAAATGCAAATGCAATTTTTTACTCTGGCCTGTGTATTTTCAGGTATTTGAAGAAACTGGTTTTGATATAAAAGATTACATCAATAAAGATGACTATATTGAATTGCGAATAAATGATCAGCTGGCACGCTTGTACATTATTCCAGGAATTCCAAAGGACACAAAATTTAATCCCAAAACGAGGAGAGAGATTCGGGTAAATAGACTTACATGCGTGTGTTTTTTTGTAAGGTCTGATCAAATTATTGGGTATTGAGAAAATAATGATTTATGCAGGACTAAAGCAGTGGACCATTCTCTAGTGCACCATTCCGGTATGCAGGACACCAGTATCATATTGTTGTCTTGTTTGTTAGAGTCACATGGAAGTATTCATATTGCAACAGCAAATGCATGCTGTTTTCTCATGATATATTACTTGTATGCCCCGTTTTTCACATCCATTGCTCATCAGGCCTACTTCATGAAGTCCAAGCCCTGGGGTTGCGGGGAACCTGATTCCATAGGCACTTTGCACTGTTTGAAAACTGTAGGCAAAGAAAATAGAAGCGGGTCAAGGCAACATGCATATTAGGGGTGATCTGCAGTCTAAATGGTTTGGTTTGCACATAACACTAAACCACGACCTGGCATTATGTATGAACCAAGCCTTTCAGCTTAACTTTTATTACCTAAGGATAAAGGTTGCCAGTTAAACAAGTTTTGTAGTTGGTTTATAAACCTTAGTTAACAATTACCATAACTTAGTGTTATGTGTAAATCGGGATGTCCTTAACCATGGTTAAGATGCCTTCATGGTCCAAAAACTACAGAACCCTGGGTGAAGAGTGGCAACAAAATCATGACTGCTCTTAAGGCTTAACTGCTCTCTATTCTGTGATGTACTAAACCAAAGTTTGTCTGCCAGACACCTCAGCTTTAACCATGGCTTACAAATTATGGTTAACATTATCTACAGTTAACACTAACCATGGTTTAGTGTTATGTTTGAACCAGATCAACATCTTGGAAGAAATTGCAGCACATTGAGCGTTTTTTTGGCAGTTGAGGGGGGGATATTCTGAGTTTTCTGTTTTGGGTGGGTCTGCAACATATAGAACTGAATTTTAATCAGTCATTTTCTAGTGATGGCAAAGCATGCTGTTTCCTGATTAGGTGCAATGTGATTTCAGATTGTTATCCCTGTCCATTATTTATGTGTAATATAAGGAATCTCTTTTCTGTGTTTCAGAACATTGAATGGTTCTCAATTGACAAATTGCCTTGCCATAGAAATGATATGACTCCGAAGTCCAAGTTGGGTTTGGCACCTAACAAGTTTTTCATGGCCATTCCCTTCATCAGGTGTGTTCAGGACGAGAGAGAGAAAAACAGTCCTTTATATTTCACCTCTGTGTTGAGGAAATTTTTATTTTTGTGTTCTAAAATTTCCCCTAAGAAGCTGGATGTTGCTGACCCAATATTACCTTCTCCACAGACCACTGAGAGACTGGCTTTCTCGACGGTATGGAGATTCTTCTGATAGTGACAATGGATTCTCATCAACTAGTAGTAGCACACCACCTAAACCCAACATGGAAAAAATGAGGTAACAATCTATCTCAATTTGAAATCTACCAGTAACCTTATAGCCATTATATATAATTTTAATGAAATAAGTGATATTTCCTTGTTCAGATGAAACATTCTCTCCCTCTTGACCCCTAAATCTGTTCTGGGGTTCCCCCAACCCTATGAAGTCAATTTGGGATTGGTGTGGGGCATGTATAGGGGAGGAAAAGGAGGAACTCCCATAGTGTTAGTGGGATTTGTTCTATTTGTGCATTATTTTTTAAAATATATAAATTTTTATTGATTTTCCAATATTGTTCCAATAGCAGCTTCATTATAACAATACCAATTTTATCCAATTAATACAGTTATTAATGCCAGTTATTCAACTGTCAAATTATACGATTTAATTAAAATGGCCCCCTTGCATGCTAGAGTTGATGAGTTGATTCTTCTCCTTTTTTTCTGCGTTCCAAAATGTTAATAATTTCCATTCAGATATAATAACCCCCTGTATAACAGCTACAATCTTGTGATTTCTATTCGTGTTGGTATTATAGAAAATTTATAAAGTTTCAAGTGAGGAACTTTAGCTGTAATCCTTATTCTTTCCTGCGTGTGACAGTTTTCTCTTTGACAGTTTTCTCACCATTCATATATGGTGTTGTAGTCTTCATTCCTGTTGATGGTTCCCATCATGCCCCAGGAGAAGCTGTTATCTCAGTTTCCAAAAGTCACTGCATCGCTTCATCCCGTGATTCGGCTTCTAGTAAACAAGCCATCTTCACCATTTTTCCAGCCTAGGAAGAATGGTCTGAATCCAGACTGCAGACAGTTAATCCAAAAACTTCTATTCCCGCAGCTTGTAGACTCTTTTGCTCCCTACTGCTGATTTATGGCCAATTATCTCAAATACATTCCTTGGATAATGGAGGTTAGGGAGGATTTTGCTCTGTGTTTCAAAGCATAGCATTCCGCCCCCCCCCCCCGTTCCTATTTTGTTAAATTCCATACAGTATTATATTCCAACTTCTTCCGTCCTCATTTGTGCAGATATTTTTAATAAAACTTGCAGTCCCGGGGAGGGTTGCCGTATCATAAACGTAGAGAAAAACTTTAAAGAAGCAAACTGTGGGCTCCCCTCCCTCCATTGTCTCTTTCACCAAATGAAATCTCTCAGTCCAAACCTTTTACATCCTTGTAGATGGGTTGTTTTTGCAGTTTCTTATCTCATCGTCTCTGGCACGCGCCTGTAGTTTACTCCAATTAGAATCCAATTAACATGATAACCTGTGCTTCCAGGAATGGGATGGGGGGGGTGTCATGGCAGCCAGAGTGCTCCATGCACCCAGTGCCTTTGCCTGCCCTCTCATTCCATGGGGAAGCGAGTGCCAGACCACCAGGCAAACTGCAGACGAGAGCCTGGTACCTCTTTCAACCAAAGAGAAATGCAGATAATGAAATTCCTCCATCTTATTAGTGTTGGGAGAGAGTCCATTCCTGGTGCACTGGAAACAGGAAGCTGCCATTTGTGCAATTATTTAGCTGAATACCACCCCAAGCATTGTCCATAACACCTAAATGGAGCGAAAGAATGATGGAATGTTCTATTAATAATGTTCTATTTTACAGAAGTGTTAACCAGTATAGATGTTGGAGGAAAAAAGACTTGCAGTACAATCCCATACATTTTTAGCTCAAAGTAAAACCTGTTACAGTGGTACCTCCGGTTACGAACTTAATTTGTTCCGAAGGTCCGTTCTTAACCTGAAACCGTTCTTAACATGAGGCGCACTTTTGCTAATGGGGCCTCCTGATGCTGCTGCGTGATTACTGCTCGCATCCCAGGGCAAAGTTCACAGCCAGGAGCATCTACTTCTGGGTTAGCGGAGCTCGTTACCCAAAGCGTTCATAAGGAGGACAGTATGTAACCCGAGGTTCCACTGTATATGCAAAGGGCTTATTCTCAGTGAAAGTGTATGTGGATGCTGAGAGTACATAACTATCATCATTAGCATTATCAACAGCAGTGGTATTAATACATTTGGCATCTATGTAAGTGGTACTTTAATTAGAACAGATTTGGCTGGTCCCTTCCCCGAAGGACTTGCAGTCTAAACATAAGCAGAAGGAAGAAAATGGAGGAAGGCGTAAACAGTGCCATTATTTCAATATTTCAGCCTAGTTACAGTAGGGTATCAGGACTAGGGAATTGTTCCAAAGACCCTCCAGAAAAGTTTTGAGGAAGGTTTTGAAGGGAGCAAGGGAGGCATAAGGAATAGCAAGGGCTGAGTCATTTCAGGGGACAGGAGATTTTTGGACCACTGAGCAGTGTGGATCAAGAAGAGTGAAAGGATATGTTGGGCTGTTAAGACAGAAGTACTAGGTAGTTCTATGGCTATAGGACTGCAGTCTTTACAACCTAAATTAAGATTGGTTATAGCTTGTTACTTGGCAAGACATCAGTGAAAGTCTTTGAAAACAGCAAATTCTTGAGTTGCCGTACCAATAATTAAGGACGACTGAACAGGTGTTTGGTAAACTGACATATGAAATGTAGCTGCCTTCAGTATTCTGAATCAAATGGCAGTCTACAAATCAAACAGAACCACAGGCAAGTTCACCTACAGTTCATTGCAAGTGCTGAATATGTATGAATTGTGTAGTAGTTTAAAATACTGCCAGGTACCGCTGTATGCTTGTATCATGGGTATTCAATAAATGCATTGAACTGCAGGAAAATGTTATTCAGTGATGTGGCATTTTGGTTCACTGGCCCTTTCTTTTCCCCAGAACACAAATTTAACAAACACTGTTTACATATACATACACTGTTTACATATACATACATATTACATATACATACATACATTTACATACACTGTTTACATATACATACATATTACATATACATACATACATTTACATACATACACTGTTTACATACATACACATACATACACTGTTTACATATACATACATATTACATATACATACATACATTTACATACACTGTTTACTCGTACATATACATATACATACATATTACATATACATACATATTACATATACATACATATACATATACATATACATACATATATGTATACATACATATTACATATACATACATATTACATATACATACATACATTTACATACACTGTTTACATATACATACATATTACATATACATACATACATTTACATACATACACTGTTTACATACATACACATACATACACTGTTTACATATACATACATATTACATATACATACATACATTTACATACATTTACATACACTGTTTACTCGTACCTACGGGACCGCCTCTCCTGGTATGCCCCACAGAGAAACCTACGGTCTGCAAATAATAACATCCTCAAGGTCCCAGGCCTCAGAGAGGTTAGGCTGGCCTCAACTAGAGCCAGGGCCTTCTCGGCTGCGGCTCCAATCTGGTGGAATGCTCTGTCACAAGAGACTAGGGCCCTGCGGGACTTGACATCTTTCCGCAGGGCCTGCAAGACAGAGTTGTTCCGCCAGGCCTTTGATCAGGGCGCAGCCTGACTCCCTCCTCTGGCAACCTGCACAGAACTTTGCTTAATTGGTTGCCATCAATTTGATTTAATTAATTTTTATAATGAAATATTTTTAGATTGTGTGATTATTTGATTTTTTGATTTTTTGATTGTTGTTAGCCGCCCTGAGCCCGGCTTCGGCTGGGGAGGGCGGGATATAAATAAAATTTATTATTATTATTATTATTATTACATGCAGGCTTTACAGTTCCATATTGGAAAGAGACATCTGCAATAAATCTCATATTGTCTTTTCTTTAAACCACCCCTTGGTTCCAGACATATGAGAATGGACACTTTTGTATGGACAGTGGAGCAATGTGTCTGCCTCTGTGATACATGTGGATGTTTCTGTGATTTGCTGATGATGTGGCAAAATAATGTAATGCACATAATGGTAAAATTTCCACAAGCCTAACTTGGTCACACCTTTGTAGAGATGAAAAGATTGTGGAATTGGCCACACATGCCCCAGGACCTTCTGGTGAAGGGCAGGTTGAATAATATACTCTGCATCTCTCATTACTTGGTATGTACTGTAGTTGACATCTCTACTGGTCCACCATGTGTGTAGAATTGCAAGCATGTAAATGATCAGTGAACCCTTAGTTGCTCCAGTGCCATTGGCATCATTTGATGAGTGCTGCTCAATGAAATTTTCCTAGTGCAGTGGTGTTTCCCCCCCTGTTAATTGCTATCAAGACAGGTGACCCCCCGGCCGGCACCGTATTGTACCTTGTCACTATAAGCATTGACAAGCAATGAATCTGAGTGGACTGAGAATCATGCATTTGTCAACAGCAATCGCCACTTTGCAGTGCCTTTGAAACAAGCAGTAATGCCCTAAAGAGGAAATCTATAACATACTGTCGCAATGGTTAATTGGCAAATATAGTCTCATGTAGGGAATACCTAAGCAGTTCGAGTTAAAGCTGTTGTGATCATAATCTGCTTTTGATCTTTTCTAAACAAGCTCCCCCCTTTTTTTGATGGATTAGATCCAAACTCCATTATAGCCAGCCAGTGGTTACAGATGGTCCTTCAGGAGAGCAGTGGACGAAACAAAGGCAGTTGCAGCAACAGAAGCCATATAACAATCATTTTGAGACGTCTGATGCGTTAAAACTAAAGGTGAGTTTCTTTTTAATACATTTTTGTGCTAGCTCAAATTCTGTGAAACTTGGTTTTCTGTGTACATGAGGCATTTTAACTTTCAAACTTCACAAGCTTGTGTCTTAAGGGAATAAGACTGTATACTGTATTTTTCGCCCTATAGGACGCACTTTCCCCCCTCCAAAAATGAAGGGGAAATGTGTGTGCGTCCTGTGGGGCGAATACAGGCTTTTGCTGAAGCCTGGAGAGCGAGAGGGGTCGGTGCGCACCGACCCCTCTCGCTCTCCAGGCTTCAGGAAGTTCCGCGCAACCCTCGGGAGCCCGGCGCGAAGCCGTGCCGGGCTCCCAAGGGTTGCGCAGAGCTGCCTGGGCTCCGCGCAGCTCCACGCAACCCCCCGGAGCCCGGCGCGAAGCCACGCCGGGCTCCCGAAGGTTGCACAAGCTCCCAGAGTGATGCTGAAGCTGCGCGCAGCTTTGGCATCGCTCTGGGACCCGTTCTGGGTGCTGGGGTCGGGGGAAGCCTGGCGGGGGGGAAAATATTTTTCCCCCTTTATTCCCCCCCCCCCCCAAATCTAGGTGCGTCCTATGGGCCGGTGCGTCCTATAGGGTGAAAAATACGGTATATTATGGTAATCGGAGAATTACTAAGCATATGCACAGTACTTTAATCATCTGCAATTTAGTTATCAAATTTCATTGTTTAATATATGCATAAGCATACAGGATGTGGCCATGGATTTTTAACTTCAGTTCCTTCTTTTTCTTTGTGTGGTGGTTTGCTCAGAACCCACGTAGCAATGGTAGAAAGCAATACCAAGACACTCCCAATCAAAAGAAGAAAACTAACGGAGTGCAAAGTCAGCCAGCTAAACAGAACCAAACTTTGGTAAGTTGTTTAATGGTAAATAAGAAGTGTAAACTACATTGAGTGGTCAGCAGTGCTGTAGAATCACAGAGGTATCAAGAAGATTTCAGTGATAGTTGGAGCTGCAGGTGCCCTCACAGTGCCCTCACAGCATGAGACAGACTGTGGACAGATAAAATGTTGGCTTAGACACTGTCAGCTTCTGGACTTTTGCTGCTCTTGAGACCTGTCCCAGATTTTGGCTGGGTTTAAAAAGGAAGTGGGGGAGTGTCCTCTCGTAACTTTATTTGGATTTGCCCAGAAGTAGTTGAGAAGAGTCTCTTGTGCTTCCTATTGGTAAACTTCCACTCAAAAGTAATCCTGGGGAGGATAGCAAAAGTTGTAACGGATTCATGTGTTGCTCAGTTAGCTAGAAAAGAATGCAAAGTAAAGGGGTTAGAGCTTGCAGTATGAGTTGCCACAGGACATACATATGCTTTCAGATTTCTGTATGTGGTGAAAGACCATCGGGTTGTGGTAACCTTCCATGAAGTTAGTTTGGCCTGCAAAAGAGATTCTTCTTTGTAGCTTTCAAGGTATAGCAACCTAATTCTGCATTTTTAAATATATCTATGTGGTAAGAGGCATCTCTTCTGCACTCTTCATCCGTTGCCAGATACATTTAAAACAAAACTCAAAACTAATACAAAACCCAAACTCATACAGTTATCTTCTTAACCAGAAATGTGAAAAGAAGTTACATCCCAGGAGACTTCAAGATAATTTTGAAACAGGTAAGTATGCGTATGCTACATTCTGAGGTTTGCACTTTTGCTGGTTATTTTTCACTGTGCATTGTATCTTAAGCAACACATGACACCCTGGTTCAGATGTAACTATCTCAAGCCATTTAACCATGGTATATAGGGTCAGGCACTAGCCATGAGTGCAGCTATGCTTGCTAACCAGGATACAATACATGCTGGTTTCATATCTTAGTTGGCAACTAGGGAACTTCCCCCCCCCCCACCAAGAACTGCATTTCCTTTGGGGTCATGTTGGGGTCATGTTTTAAGGGATGCTTGCTAGTAGTGGACCTAGCCAGAGTCACCCACCTTTGTAGTGGTGATCTTGAGAGTCTCTTCACCAACCCTCTCTCACTCATACATACACACATACATACAGCCAGCCCTCCCTCTCTCACCCATACACACCCAACAAACACTTCTCTAGTGTTAATTATTAACTGGGGGGTAGGACACTCCCCCACCCTTCATACCATCTACACATTTTCTCCACTTCATTTTGATAAATCCTAACCCTTTGTGGGGGAAGGGGGGAATTCTCATGCAGCTGCCAAGGGAAGATCTAACAATTCCAGCGAACCCCTGCACCACAAATGTGGCAATTAGTTTTTTTATTTATTTAAAAGTCTCCCATTGTACCTATCACACTGAAGCCCTACACCACAAACCGCAGAAGAAATAGTACCTCCTGATTCTATATAGGTACTGGGCCTTTTTGTCCTATAAAACTACTGAAGTAAAAACCACACGTCTCAATTCATAGCTTGGATGTGGGAGATTTTGGTAGTGGAGACCAATTGTATGTGAACTATTGTTGTTCAGAAAGTCACATGTTGAACATCAACCCATGATCACATCCTGATTCAGCTTATTTGCTGTATGCAAGAGTCACTTGTGAAACTGGATTGTTCTGTATGTTGAAGGAAGATATTTATCTTACTGATTTTTTCTACGTTTCTCTGACAGTGTTTTTGGCTAAAAGGCAGTATATAAATGCTATGATACATCACTTCAAATGTAGATTGTTCCAAGTGTTCTTTCCTGCAAACCTGTTTTAATTTAACAGTTTTTAATGAATAAGTGGCCAAATAATTTGAAACTTTCTTTAGTAATCTGTATGTACTGTTCTTTTTTAATCTGAATAGTAAGACTACTTCTGACACTTGCTGCTGCTAAATAATTTGTTTTATCTTTTTTTTTTAATCCAGAAGCAGCATATGACATGTGTTGTGTCAATGAAGACCAGCTCTTAGAACATGGACAATCAGGGTCATGCAATGGCCACTGCAAATTCACTTTCTCCTCACGAGCTTTTCTGAGCTTCAAGTTTGACCATGACGCTATCATGAAAAGTTTTGACCTTTGATGGTTGTTCATTTGCACAAGTCTGCCACAGACCTGGTGCAAAGTAGCTGAGCAGGTTTCTTAAATCCAGCCTTTACCCTTTCTCAGGTTTAAAAGCAATGCAGGGACCTAGTGATGGGCTGGAAGGTTTCTCATCGCAATATGGGAGTGACACCATTACAGTGTTGCACTTTAAATGCAGTATAGCTTTTACCTGCAGAGGGGAAAAAATGCTTTCCAGTGTTTCATTTGCTAGTTCCTAACTATGCATTAGAGGGCATTTTTTTTTTCTGTGTGTTTAGATTTCAGAGAAGTATTTTATTTAGCCCTAGTGCTATACTAACCTCTTAAGTGTTTGGATTTGCTCTGATGTACAATAATTCTTTGGTTTCCAGTATGTCACAACAGGGTGGCAACTGGCCTGAAACTTCTGAGGACACACCTGTTTTGTATCCTGCATTTAGTTAGACCTTTTATGACTTTGTATGCTAAAAGGCAAATTTCTCTTTTTGCTAGTTCAGGATCCTCCTCCCTCGGATCTTCTGGCTTTTGAAACCGTTTGATTCTCTTTTGCACTGTACCAGGTTCTTTTTAAAGGCATGTTTTAAAATGGTAATGGTATAATGAAAAGCTGAATTCTGCTCAGAGATTGTCTCCCTCCTCCTCTCCAGTTCCAGTAGGATTGGGTGGTGGTGTTCAGCTATGGTAAACCTGGTTTTCTTGGTCTGATTTTGCTGTTTCTGCCATTTTGGAATAACAGCAACGGGTTTGAATATGCAGCATGTTAAAATGTGGATTTAGGGGGGGATAATTTTACTGTATAGAATGTAAACTAGCCTTTTTAAAGTACTGCAAGGAGAGAATTCAAAGCATGTTCAGGACAGCACATGATATTCAGCCTAATGAGTTTTGTTTTGTCATTGTACTGGTCTATTCTGTTATAATTTTGACCAATATCTTTGGTTCAACATTGAGTTTGGTGTCAACACAATAGTTGCAACAGTTTTAACGTTTTAACAATTTTAACAAGAATGCAGCAAGGAGTGCAAGAGAAAGGCATTTAAGTTTTTATTTTAACAAAATGTACAGATTGCTTAGTCTAAAAAAATCTTGAATGGTTTACAAAACGACGTCCCATGATTGTTCTGAAGGCATGACTGTGAACATAACTTACCTACAGAGCTGCTGCTGAATTTCTCTCTCTTTCTCTCCATATCCTGCCTTTACCTTGGCACTGTAGAACAGCTTGTAATAAGTGTTTGAGATTTCAAAAACCAAACTTCCAGCCTACCTGGGTTAAAGTTTGGGAACTGAGTAAACCATTTATAATTTTGCATAGTGCCTCTTCTCTTGCAAAATCTGTATAATCTCCCTTGCTGAAGGACTGTCAAGTAAAGTATAAACTTTGTGAATGTCCATTTTGCCTGGGAAAGAAACTCAAATTAACTTCCAAGTAAATTAGGTTTTATTTACAGGCCATTTTAAATATTGCTGAGTGACAGATTTGCTGAGTAGTTACATGCCTGCCAGCCACATCTATAATTTATTCAAATCAGCAAATTCACTGGATCTGCTAATCTGTTAAGACAGTTGAAAGGTTGGTGATGGACAGAGACACCACTTTCCCCCTGTCCACCTCTATTTAGAGGGGGGAATTTTGGTCAGTATTTAGTGCAGTTTGACTTTTTATAGCAATAAAAGTGCCTAACTTGCTAACTTCTCGTTCATGGCAAATTGCATTTTCAGACTGCTTGTGCCAATCTTCTTCTGATATGTAGCTTGATTTCCCAGGAATATTACTCTTTATGCTGCTTCCTTTTTGGTACACCACGGAACTCTGGCACAGTTATGTGAATTTCAGATATGAAATGAATTCCTTCCTGACAAACACTTAAATCACTGTAGTAGCAGTGAGACAAAACATCTAAAGTGAAACAGCTTTGTGTTCAGTGTGTGCAAGTTCTGCCCTAACGTCTGGATAGACAAAGTGTAGCTCCCATTTTGCAATTCTTTAGCAAAGACAGTGTCAGGCTTCTTGATGGATAACTTCCCAGAAGCTATAGAAGACTAACTTGGTTTGTTAAATCTAGCCTTAAAATGGGTTGCAAGTAAACATGGTAAATATGCAATAATTTTCACTTTTACAAGGTACCATGTTTCATAAAGTTGTGTTCCTTGATTTTATTATCATGTATTAAGGGTGTCTGAAAATAACTGTTTTATGGATTCCTGGGTGTCCTGCACTGTGAACATTTCAGGTTGTTTACTTTTAATTTGTTTGTATGGTATGAGTTTTTTTGTTTTGCTTGCAAAGTGTTTAAATGAATCTTTTTATACGCGTGTATTCCAAAGTCCAGGCATATGGTTTACATAGATTTCTGTAAAACAATGAAGAAAAGGCAATTTGGGAATTGTGAATTTTTGTTTCTCTGTGGGCATTTTAAAAGATGGGGGAATAAATGATATGTGAATTGATTTGAGATAATCTTTACAGAAAGATCAAACTGCTTGAATGTTGACTGCTGGTCTGATGTGCTTGAGGAGATGCAACAAACTCCTCTCTGTGCTGCACCTAATTGCATTACTTGTCTGATCCTTTTGAGGTCAAATTATTTCTGCTACAGAAGCAAAGGATGCTCAGCAGACAAAAGACTTTAAACAGGATCCTTGGGACTGCATACTGAGCTTTTGGGAAATGGTTTTGTATAAATGTATGTGTGTCTGTGAGTTGCTTAGTGAAGCTTTGATTTATAGCTACTCTGTTTTGTTTTTGGTGGCTCATGAAGTCTGTGGTTTCTGCTAGACTTGTGTGCTATTGAAAGCTTTGTATTCAATATCTGAGCTTGAGAAAGCAGAATTGAGGAGAAAGGAGCAGTTTTCACATTTAGCTGCACTTCACTTTTCCAAGGGTTAAGGTAGCCTTTAAGCTCAAATATTTGTGTGCTAAGGTTAGCAGTTTGCTTTGCAGAATTGTAGTACTAAATACTGGTATGCAGCTGTGGCAAAAATATAGATTTTAGTTGAATTTTGGGGCTGTTTTGCATGGTTGGTTGCAGGAAAAGCACAGCAGAATTTTGCAGAGTGGCCCATACTAGTGCTGGAGATTTATGCAAGGGTCCTTAGAGCAGCTTCTGACATGAAGCTTGGTATTTGAAAGCTGGTGCCTCTCCCTGTTCCTTCCATTTCTGTCCCATCTGAAACGGAACTGTGAGTTGCAAATGTTCTGAGTCTGGCAGCTTGTGAGTTTTTCTTAGCCGGTCATGCATGTTCCTCTGCAGCCCAAGAAGTCTGAGCATAGCTGTTATGGCAGTTCCTAATTGTGAAACGTGCAATTCAGATGTTCTTGCTCACAGTTCCTTACACTAGAGTGCTTACATGTGACAATAATTTACTGTGCACTGTGAAGGCATCCTTACAGGAAAGTTAGCTATTACTGAAATCTTGGTCTACTCTTAAAACATATGTAGCTATATCTTTTTCACAAAGGGAAAGATAAATAGGCTTAAAACCTTACTTTTTGCAGTAAGCACTGACTGATGCAATATGGCTTGTATGCATATATATTCAGCATGCATTTATGGTTGCTTTTATTTTTGATAAGAACAATGGAAAAAATAAACTCTTTAATTTGTTATTGTCAGGATCACGAAAATCCTCATGTCCTGCCTGGTTTTGAACTCTTCAACCAGTGTTTAAAATAATCTTTTTTGACAATGATCCAAGGAGCCACATGTCCCATTCTGTGCATTTGTGTATTTTAGTAGGCTTGAAACTGATTTCTCCCCTTCCACTCCCCTTTTTTTCATTTAAGCAGTAGCATTTTTTGGAATGTAACAAATAACTGCTTTTAAAATGGGAGAAGTGAAAAACAATCTTGTTGCGCTCTACAAAAGCAGCTCTTTAGATTCTTGCTGCTGTGGTTTAAATAACATAATGAAACCTGTAACTGTGGTATAAACTATTAGAACTGTGCTTGGAAATGATGTACAGGTTGTTGTTTGAAATGAGTTGATTGAATGGACCAATGTTATAAAAAAGTGACATTTAATTTGTGTCATTAATGAAGCATAGATCACATCAAGAAAGGAATGTACATTTTACAATATATTTCTACAACTACAAATATTTTATATAAAGGATCAATGATGCTACCTTTCATAACGGCTGTAGCCACTGTATTCAACCACAGGTTTGTTCTTGCCCAAAATTGGTTTATTCTTTTAAGCTGAACAATTTTAATGAAACTAAACGTTCTCTGAAATAAATTTTACTATAACAGATTGAAAATGTGTGTTTAAACAGTAGGGATTGTTCACTGCTATGTTTTGTGAAAAATGGCATTGCTACAGAAGGGTGTGCTTTTGATAGGAGGAGGTGTGCATTCGGCAATCACCTAATCTGACAACTTGTGTTATTTCAAAATACTTTAATGTACAGTGATTTGCAGCCTAGCTTTAAAGAAGAGATAGTAACAAGTCGTTCTTCATAACTTGTGAGAGACGGAGAACAGTGGGATAGGTATGTATTGGTTTCTTTGTTATAGGCTAGGAAATATAGGTTACTTTTTCACTAAGTTAACATGGTTTGAGATTGGTCTATTAAAAAAAGTACACCGTTAGGTGCTAAGTAAGCTAATGTGTTTATTTTTATGTTCATTGAGCAATTTGATTTTACTTATTACTGCTTTTATATTATAAAAATGCTTACTAGTAAGTTTTGGACTTCTGGATAACTTGTAAACTTGAAATGTGATTATTGTTCTGAACTGCAAAATACAGCTGGGTCATGCCTATAAATACTGATGTATAAAACATTGTAACTGGTATTGTTGCCCCTAGGTATCAGTGTGTGAATTGTCAAGAGAAAGCATTTTTCTGAAAATTTGTGGAATTGCACTTGGAGCCCACAAAACATGAAAACAGAGCATAAAAGAACTGTCATGTGAGTTGTGTACATTCATCCATTTGCCATTAAAACGGTTAATTTTCATGTTTTCATATAAACAAATTGAAAGCTCTTTATTGTGCAAGCACTGAGAAGGGTTTACACAATGATGTATAAAATAAGAACCAGGAAAGCATTTTCCTGTCCAGAAGCAGTGACTCTATAACCTTTGATAAAAAAGAGAAAAAGGCCATGCCAGAAGGCATAATATTTGCATTAGAAATTTATTCAGAATATAAGAACATTTGTAAAAGTATTATAAATGCCTCTGTATAAATAAATGCAGTTTGTACAAGTCTATATCAAATAAAACAAAGTAGCTATTTTACAGCAGCTAAGGAACTAAAACTTGGGAAATCAATTAAAATTGTAGTTTTCCATGAAAAATGCAAATATAAACAGCAAAGCAATACTGACATTTAATGCAAAATTATATGTTCTTTGTAAATAACTAACAGTACATTCAAGCTGGTGTAAAAGGTTTTTTTATACCTTAACCGGAAAATAACAGGTTTAGAACATGTTCCATGCAACATATGACAAACTCATCGACTTCTAGAAACCTGTTCTAATAATACAACTCAACGTGTCACATTTAGACGAAAAGGACTGAATAATTGACTAGATTTGTCATTAAAACAATCACTTCCATGTAACAATGGAATGGATAGTTCTGGAAGTTTTGTTTAGCATGACAATACACAGCACCCACACACGTCAGGTCTGCCTGAGGACTTGGGCACAGAGATGGTTTTTAAAACAGTTGCATAACTGAATTTTTGGTATTTCGTCTTGAGTGGCAGTAACAGATTTTTGCTTTCAACCTAAACACCTTGAACTGTATACTGGCAGTAGCCCGTGTCTGCTTTTTTTATCATTCTAGCTGCTGATTATGTTCCCTGTGATGAAGTGACTGCTTGTTGAAGGAAGCATCTGATAGGCGGCAGAGCTGCTTCCCACCACAGAAACCTACCAAAGCTTAAATTTAATAGACCACCCCTCCTGTGGAAGGGTCATAACATACTCACAAAAATGTTGTTCGAGAACTCATAAATTGTTGTTCCACACAAGTGCTTTAAAGTAACATTCTTGCAATATTGTACTAAAAAATACAGTGGTGCCCCGCAAGACGAAAAACCCGCTAGACGAAAGGGTTTTCCGTTTTTGAGTTGCTTCGCAGGACAAATTTCCCTATGGGCTTGCTTCGCAAGACGAAAATGTCTTGCGAGTCTTGAGATTTTTTTTCGCTCCCCCCCCTTTTTCTAAGCCGCTAAGCCGCTAATAGCGCTAAGCCGCTAATAGGGTTGATTCGCAAGACGAAAAAACCGCTAGACGAAGACACTCGCGGAACAGATTTATTTCGTCTTGCGAGGCACCACTGTAATGGATCTGTATTTTCCTGCTAATAACCTCTAACTTAAGTGTTTTGGTGGTGGGTGGGACGGTTTCCCACCACTTTGCCCAAACCAAGTACAGTTGTAGATTGGTTTTCAAACAGAATCTGTTTCGGAAGTTCGTTGAGCTTCCTGCACTCAATCGGAAGCCGCATTGGATGTTCGGCTTCCAAAAAACATTCACAAACCGGAACACTCACTTCCGGGTTTGCGGCGTTTGAGAACCAAGGTATGACTGTAATGAATTTTGGTAAAGTAGACAGTTCTGGTTATCGAAACACAGCTCACTCCCTGCAAGTGAAATTGGTGAGTACAGGACACATGCATGAATGCAGTCAATCCTGCAGGAAGGATAGATATGGTTTATCACAGCTATTGGTTAGTTAGATGAGAAGGTTGTTAGCTGCCCATTTGCACCAGAAATCAAGAATTAAAACTTTTAAGGTAGTGGTTACCTAACAACCGTGGCTCAAGCTCTGGGCATTTAACGTATAAAACCAGAGTTAGGGCAGCAGTCTTAGTCCAATAAACAATTGGTGCATAGCACATTGGGGACAGATGTTTTACTTTAAAGCTGGAACATGTAAAATAGGAAAGTTGTCTTATGAAAACCTAGAACATGCCCCATTGAATTGGTGGGGGGACAAAGCTAAGAAAATCTTAAAGGGTGGGACAGAAGGGAGTCTCGGTGCTCTTTTATATGTGCTCAGAGTCCTTGAAAAATCCATCAGGATTCGTAGCAAAGCAGTGCCTCTAATATAATATAAAACAAACATCCTTCAGGACTGCAGAGGAATGTATACATTCTATAAATACCTGGTAAAGGTGCAGGTGGGAAGCACTACATGTATCTTCCAGGAGGCATTCAGGTCAGCTGAGCTGACCCCCCCCCCCATGAACCACATAGCTTCTTTAATCAGAAAGGCTGGTTCTGTAAGATGTTTGAGCACTGAACGTAAGAAAACTGGTTAGTGGGAGAGTTTAAAAAAGGTGCCCCATACTGTGTAGATGGCGGACAGAAAAAGTTCTGGGCTTCTTTGCAGATGATATAAAGAAATACTTTTAAGAGTATTTCTTGATACTCTGAAGACCTGAACTGAAATCCACCGAGATTCTATTGCTCCTGCACCATCAACTCATTTAACGGATCTTATTCACAGAAGCTGTGGCCTGCATCATCTTATCCTAGACAATACAGGTCACATCTACCAACTAGCCTTGAAGATGTCACTGCTTATCCTTTAAACATGCTAAGGTGAAGGAGTTGCTCCTGGGCCAGAAGGTCCAGTTTGGGTAGCAGTGGCCATAGCTGGAAGGTCTTTCCCCCTGGAGTTGGATAACCAAGGCCTCCTTGGACTGGAATTAAGTGTTATACCTTGTCATCTCCAAATCTTAATTTAGGATGGCATTAATTCATTTGGAGAAACATTAACATAGTCTGCTTGTAAACTGAATTTTGCTTAAGAAAGCCAATTCGGATGAAGGGCAAAAGATGACCAAAATTGTCCGCCTACTATACAGCTTGCCAAATGGATAGATGTGCTATATCGGAAAACAACAATGCAGCAGAAAGACAGACAACAAATCAGGTATAAATGAGAGTTAAACATGCATTACTTAACATTAATTTTCACATATTTGCCCTCTTCCTGAATGCTAAACCTTAAAAATACAGACAGACAAAACACCCCATAGAGCAGTAGTGGTCAAAATTGACCCTCCAGCTGTTTTGGGACTACAATTCCCATCATCCCTGGCCACTGGTCCTGTTAGCTAGGGATGATGGGAGTTGTAGTCCAAAAACAGCTGGAGGGCCAAGTTTGGCCACCACTGCTGTAGACGCACCTGGACATTTCACCTCCTTAGTTTGAGCAGGTAAAATACCACAACACAGAAGAGAGACTGCAGCAGAAATCCCAAAACCTGTCCAGAAAAGCACATATGATCAGCTGGAGTGAAATTATGTGGAAGAACTTGGGACTGTTGGCTGCTTAGAGAATCAGTTCAGGGGGGGGGGTATAAAAGAGCAAGGCACCATAGAGTTGCTTGTGCCACGACTGAGACACTCCTCTTTCCCAGAATGTTTGCCTAGACTCCCTCTTCCTGCCACCAATTAGTTATTGCTGTGTTTATGTCTAGAGAAGAACAGAGGCTAGAATATTAAAGATAGTTTTAAAAGTTATACAAAGAACTGACTAAGGCAACCTGCTGCACTCCCACTGATAACGATGAGTTTTACAGGGCCAAACTAGCATCATCATAACACGTTTGCAAGTGACTTCATCCAGCTTTTCAGGGAGCAGCACCCTACATTCATTTGATTAGGCACATTCCTTACAACCTAAACCACGTTCAGCCTCGGAACTTGACGATTTGATTATTCTGACACTGTACAGCAACTGCATCTACTCCCATTTTGGGGGGGGGGTGTACAATTTTGTACCGCCTCTACCTGGATCGGAAAAACAGTTGGATTGCCTGCTTTGATTCTGCTGGTATGTCTAGAAGAGAGGTTGAAACGGCATAGCACCCTCCTGTTAGATGGAGGGTGTCAGGCACTGGGTCAGCGTATTCAAAGCTCCTCTGAATTGCCTCTTCCTTTTGAAATACTACTCCCCTTTTAAAATCTCACTTGGCAGCACTAGCTGCAACGCATGCAGAACTGGTTGGCTCCAGTCTCCTGGAGAGGAATGAGTCACAACACTACTTCCTTAGATGTGTCTTGCAGGGCTATGGTAATGTTTGCTTGGGCTTAATCTGTGGCCAGAGGCCACCTACAAATAAATGTCTGGCTCTCCCCTTAGTTAAGTGTTTGAGCATTTTTCTGGAGAGAAGGAGCTAGAGGGGATGGGATAGAGAATTGCTATCCATTCAAATGAAAGCTGCCTGTCCCATGGCCTTTAAACATTCCCTCAAAAAATGCAGGGGACTCAGACAAATGTTCTTGATGCATAAGAACAGTAGAGTGTTCGTGACTGTAATTTTGTGAATAAAAAAATTACATAGAACCTTGATAAACGGATACATTAACCATCAGGCACTGTCTGATATGCAGAGCCATCCAAAGCCTCACTTAAATTTTTGGCTCCTCCAGATGGCTATATATTGCCAAAGTCATAACTCCTCTTTTTGAGGCACTGACCTCCACCTTTCCCAGATCTGCCTGTGTGTTCACCACCTGTATGAGTCTTTCCAAGAGACAAATATGCAACGCACATGGATTCTTTTCAAAATTAAAAATAAAATAAAAATCTTCCCCTCTACTTAAAGTGACGTTTCATTGGTATGGGGCCTCGAGTTCTCCTCTTCCAGCAAGGCAATTCTTTGTTTGAGCATTCTCACTTGGGTCTCGTGCCTTTCAACCATCGCCATCATTTGGGATTCCAGTTTCTTCAGCTTGTTTTGATGCTTCTTCTTTGCTTTCTCATAGGCAGCCACAAGGTTACTGTTGGAACAAGCAGCAACATGTCATTCTGGGGTATTTCATGTGAGAATCTCAAATCCACATCTTAGATACAGATATCTTATTTTCTGGATAGCATCTTCCCCACTTCCAACCCGAGTTGCCCGTGCAACTTTTATTAAGTGGGCAGACGATTTTACAGTTTTCATTGCGTCTGGGGGCATAGATGCAAAGCTGCCGTCTGCTTAAGGGTACAGTTAGTTGCTTTGTTTGCATACTGCCTTTATGTTAACTTTCACTCAAGGTGGTTCACAATAAACACGAGTTTCAAACATAAATAATAATAAAATAATAATAATTTATTATTTATTATTTCCCCAGCCACTCTGGGTGCCTTCCAACTGAATATTAAAAACAATACAGTGTCAGACATTACAAACGTCCCTAACAGGGCCACCTTCAGCTGTCTTTTAAAAGTAAATAGTTGTTTATTGCCTTGACATCTGCTGGGAGGGCGTTCCACAGGGCAGGCGCCACTACCGAGAAGACCCTCTGCCTGGTTCCCTGTAACCTCACTTCTCACAGCGTGGGAACCGCCAGAAGGCCCTCGGCGCTGAACTTCAGTGTCTGGGCTGGATGATGGGGGTGGAGACGCTCCTTCAGGTATACTGGACCGAGGCCGTTTAGGGCTTTAAAGGTCAGCACCAACACTTTGAATTGTGCTCAGAAACGTACTAGGAGCAAATCAAGGTCTTTCAGGACCAGTGTTACATGGTCTCGGCGGCCACTCTCAGCCACCAGTCTAGCTGCCGCATTCTGGATTAATTGCAGTTTCCGAGTCACCTTCAAAGGTAGCCCCACGTAGAGTGCATTGCAGTAGTCCAAGCGGGAGATAACTAGAGCACGCACCACTCTGGCGCCTAAATAGTTGCAGTTCAGGGTCACACATAATTTAGTTGAGATTCCTGCATGGACCAGATGACGGGTCCCTTCCAGCTACAATTCTATGATTCTAGTGTGTACTGCCACTTGGCCAGGGGTGGGCGAGATCCTTTACCTGTTTGCTCTTTTCAAGTCATTGACGAACTCTGCAGACTGCTGGTGCCGGATTTCGCTGCTCTTTGTCAGTCTTTCTAAGGCACTCACCAACTCCTGCACTCTGCCTTTCAGCTTCTTTTCTCTGAAAAGCACAAAGCGCAATTATTTATCACTACACATTTATGCATGAAGGATGAGTAGACCCAGCGTGGTGTAGTGGTTGAAAGTGGAGGATTAGGACCAGGAAGGGGTAACCTTGGTCCAGATACAGACTCTCAACCTATATCCTTCATGGGGTGGTTGTGAAGATAAAATGGGGTGGGGTGGGGAGATTGTGTATGGCACCTTGAGTTTTACAAATGAATAAATAGTTAAAAATCACTGGTAGGGAATGCATAAACACAACTGGAAGTTGCAGCTGCTGTTGTGTAACTCTTGGAGTCAAGGAGCCACAAGGGCACTTAACTTCCCACACTTGTGTTAACCCTCCCAAGGGTTGATGTTGTGTAAAGGAGCCACCACACAGTTTTCTCCTGTGTGATCCAAGTCTTTGCACGTTAGCCCTACAATACGAGAAGCTGCAGTAGCTGGGTCTAAAGTGAAGCATTCATAAGAAGGTCTCTCCTAGATCTCTTTAACAAGAGCCATCCCCAAGGTAAAAGCATCTCAGATGTGATCAGTACAATCAAGTCTATTTTGCTGTTCTGCAGAGACAAAAAGGCACTTAAGAATTCTTTATCATCGTTCTAGCTTTAACTTGTGTTTTCGTCGCACAATTTAGCTTGTGAAAGGTTGAAATTGACATTCAGAATAAGGGCTCTCATATGGTTTCTCTAAGATAAGGCAACCTCTGATTTTTGCAGAGGAGGAAATGGTTCTAAGCCTGGGAGGTACAAAAAGTACTCTCTTTCCCCTTGACAAGTGAGATCAGTGATATGGAATGGCTTCCAGGCACTCAGCAACACTGCAGAAAGTCTCTGAGAGACGGGTGCCACTTTGAAGGAGATGAGAAATGAAGTTTGTGCAAGCACAATCAACATGGCTTACTGCAACCTATAAAACAAGCCATTGGGAAGAGTTTAATTAGCGCATAGTCCTAGACTGGCCTGTAGGTGGCACTGTCCCACTATGTCAGGAAGAGTGACCAAACATACTTTTTAAAGTTGAGAGATCAGCAAAAAGAATTTTTTTTTTTGAAAAAAAGAGATTTGTGTTGGAAATGCACTTAAAATAGTCATCACTAGTCAACTTGCTAAACATATAGCATGGGGAGTGGGCCTCAATTGGCGAGATAATAAATAGTAAGATAGACAAAGAGGCAGCTTTGTGTCATACGTGAAAAATATCTAAACAATTGTTGTATCCTAACAACCTGGGAGAAATTTCAGTTTCTTAAAACTGGCAATCAAAACACATTTGGATGAATATTTGTGTCTCCTTAAGAGAGAAGCTTTCTTTATGAGGAATAGCTAACCTGTTGATGAACTACAATACCAAATGGCCATGCTGGCTGAGGTTAGTGAGAGTTTGAGTCCAACAATATTATCAGTTAGTGAGCTATAAGATCTAATACCCTCAGGACCTGGGTTCCACTGATCTTCAAGTTCCTTTCTATAGAACGGAAGCTAGAAGATATACATGAAACTGCAAGAGTGCAGTACTCCCAAGATTTGCTGCTTTCTGAGTCCCATTTAAATTTATTTTCATAATAATAGCTTTTTACCCAAACACATAGATTCAACAACATGTATTTTATAAAGTGCTCTTTCCAGATCCAGAGAACAGCTGGTTTTTATATTTTCAAAAATCAGCCACTGGGAATCATCTTAGAACGTCTTAGATATAACCTGGAAAATGCATAGCACCGAGGCGAGTTGCATAACATATGAAATTTGATACCTCTTCCCACACTCTTAAGAATGCTACCTTTGTGGTCTTTATGCTTTTAAGACTAAGCTGGCTTTTTTACTTTCCCATCCCAGCTTTGCATAACGCTCCGCGCCTAAAGAAGTGTCCTGGAAAACTTCAAAGATTTCTTGATATTTTGTCTCTCTTTTTTTGTCAGCTTAATAAAGATATTGACCTACTATGGATTTGGGGAACTATTTTTCCAGCAAACCACAAACCTGGATTAAAGGCAAATTGTTGCCTGCATTGGGAAAAAAAGTTACTCACTCTGTAGCTCCCTATTTCAACAACCAAATTTAATTTCGTGAGTGACGAACCTATCATTCCTTTCTGTGTAGTGACACGCAACATGGAACAATAAGGCATTGTTCAACTATAATCATGCTGTTGAACAGACAAACCTGTGTTGTACTGCGTGAGTCAAGACTACTGAGTTAAGTATCTTGCTCTGACTGGCAGTAGCGCTCCAGAGTTCAGACAAGAGCCTTTCCTACCTGGAGGATGCCAGTGTCTGAACCTGGGCCCTTCTACATGCGAGTAACATGTTCCACCTACAGTTTCTCCCATAAGCACTGGTTCATCCTCCTGCCTGGCAATAGAAACCAAACACAAAGATGCATCAGCTACCATCAACTCCACAAAACATTTTCATACTAATGCTGATACTTACAGAACAACCGTTATTCAGTCATCAATAAAGAGAATACACTTTTGTTAATGGTAGATTCATGTAACTAAGTGCTTTGCATTTCTGTTTTCCTAAATAAAACTTAAATCACACTGTACAGCTAAGACATTAGCGAGAGTGTATTTCACCATCAGGACATGGTTTGGGCATCAAAGTATGGTGTCAAAGAATATATTTCTCTCCCCAGCCCCAAACATCCATTGCACAAGTATTCTCATGATAGCCGAAATAAATCTGCAAAATTCTGTGAAGTATGCCCGCTTTTCTGGAAGGTGTTTCTCAAACATTCCTCCCCCCTCCCTACAAATTCAGTAATACAAACATATATTTTTCAACGCCAGATAACAGGGGTAAATTCAATCATTTGCTGAAATGTGAAATATTGTCCTGGTTTAGAGTGCCTGTGCTATTTTGCAGTTATGCAAAAATGCGGTGGCCTTTTATTAGCATATGGGCATTTTCAAAGAAAGGTATGACACATCTCAACTCTCAATAGGTTAGGGACCCCCTTTGCCTAAGGAAAGGTTGAAGAAAGATGGGATTAATGAAAAGGCAGGAATCCCTGTACCCTGCAGATGGCCACGTCATTATCAGAAGTGCTCTATAGCCTCTGTTACAATCTGTCTCAGGATTTGGCACTGAACTGTAGCAGAGCCCCCACTGTTTAATGTACACGGTAATTAGGTCATGGAAAGAGCGAAGTGTGGAATAAATACTGGCAAGAAGCTGTGAGCACAATGCTTTGGGAGGAGCAATGGGCTTGCTTTAATACACAATCTGAGTTGGCATCTGTGTGTAACTACTGCAGTCTAATTTTTGCTATCACTTTTTAATTGGGTATTGTATGTTTGCAGTACAGTACTGTATTTCATTTTGGTTTTGCTTCTTCAAGCACTTCCGGGATCCAAGAGAGGACCAAGCTCATCAAAATCAATTGTCTTCCTGAAAAGCGACTGAACAGGTCCTAATCCCCGCAAAATGCTTGTGTTTTTAAAAGAGGCACATACAAAGATTTTTGTTCTGCAGCCCATTATTAGAATGGCTGTGTCTTATAACAGAGGAGCTTCACCAGCCTAGACCAGTTTTTGCCAGCATCACTAAGGGCACTAGAGCAAAACAGCAAACACCCACCCAATAAAGGTCATTCTGCTGAGAAGGAAAAGGACCAGACAACCACCATTAAACTGAAAATAATTTATTATAGCAAGCCACTGTGGTGCAGCAGACAGCTGCTTTTTATTATTGGCTACTTTTGTACCCCAGACTTCTCAGAGGAATTTTAGCCTGATAAGGTAGAGCTGATTTGTGTGAGAGCTATGCAAGGTTACTGAGAGTGGATCTGAGCCTGTATTTTTGACACCCAGGCCTGATGTGCCACACTGCTGATTTACAGCTCACTGGTTTACTGTAAATGAGCCACTATCATCAGTTTTTTTTGCAGTTGGCAAAATGAAGATAACAATCTACTCCACATGGCTGTTTTAAGTAGGAATAAAAGAGGCGTGTGTAGTTTTGGGGCCGGATATAATGGAAGGTCGGCGGTTCAAATCCCCACGACGGGGTGAGCTCCCGTTGCTTGGTCCCTGCTCCTGCCAACCTAGCAGTTCGAAAGCACACCAGTGCAAGTAGATAAATAGGTACCACTCTGGCGGGAAGGTAAACGGTGTTTCCGTGCGCTGCTCTGGTTTGCCAGAAGCGGCTTAGTCATGCTGGCCACGTGACCCGGAAGCTGTATGCCGGCTCCCTTGGCCAATAAAGCGAGATGAGCGGCGCAACCCCAGAGTTGGCCACGACTGGACCTAATGGTCAGGGGTCCCTTTACCTTTATAATGCCATCAATGAAAAGCAGTAGCAGTAAAATCTCAAGAGTCATAATTTAACCTTTTAAACATAGGGATTTCTAAGCTACTGGCGGCACTACTGCTTCCTACTCTGTTGAATGTCCAGTATAGAAGCCGGATTTCCATGACTTATTGGTCTTGCTGCTGAGGTTGTGACGAGTCTGTGCTAGCCAAGCAGCATGGATGACCTAAGATACTATTCCACAGGGAGTTAAGCTGAAATCATTGCACTTCATGCAATTGTTCACATCATTCACCCTTAAGTGGACTGGCTTTTGGTCAATAATTATCTGCTCCAGATTTGAACTGGGGAAGTAAATCTGAATACCTTTGTATTCTCCTTGCTAAACTCAGTAATCATGTATGATGCAATTTTTTTCAAAAAAATACAATCTCTGTCTCTAGCTCAAAAAAATCCTGTGTCGCAGATGGAGAGGGGAGACATTTACTCCCATTTACTCCTATCTGTTTCAAAGGATTGGCAGAGTTTTTGAATCTCTCCCTTCTTCTCATCCATTTTTCCTAGAATCCTAGAAATCCGAGTCAACCCACCCTCACAAAAAAGCCTCTGTTAGGTCATCTCATCCTCTGCTTTGCCAGTGCATGATTGTTCCCTACAGGACATTTCTCTCATTTCCTTTTCCCTGGGGAGTAACTGCTGTAAGAGCTCGTGACCTGTTGGGGAATTTATTAAGGATGAAGCCCAAGAGGCAAAATGGGGGAGTCTGTGAAGCAAATGATCACTGTCTATGTGTAGCAAGGAAAACGCACTGTAAGCATTACAAGAAGGAACGGTGCTGAACTTATTCTAGAGCTTAAGGCTGCAGTCCTGTCCCCTCTTCCCCGGAAATAAGCTGCAGTAACCTCAAAGGGACGAGTGTCTGAATAGACATTTAAGGCTCCAACAAACAGTAATTTTTCCAAATAGGAAAGCAATCTTACATCACATGTTTTGAAATACACAGAATTATCAAAGAAAGCCTTTATTTCTACTGCAAGAAACCACCATACAATGATATTCACTTATTTTACTACACTGCAGAAAAGTGTTGTCTGTAGTGCTAGGGAAACACTAGGGAGTGCAACTCCTGAACTTTTCTTTTAAAGAGCAGAAGCGATGACATAATCTGCTAGAGTGCCGGGGCAACTGATGGACCCTGCTTGCTCTGACAAGTGAACAAAGTGGTAATCAAGGCTTTCAATGACTCATGTAACATATCACCGTAGACCAGGGGCGGGTTTTCTGGACAGTGGGTCAGATCTTAAATCTTCCCAGCCCCTGGCAGAGAGTGATGTCAGGTGATGCTGCACTTTGAAGGCCCAGTTGTCGGAACTTCATAGCAAAGTGCAGGGCTGTTTGAAAGCCCTTTGCAAGCAGCTCTGCACTACTCCTGAAACCCCAGGAAAGTGGGTTTAAAGAGAAGCACTGGGCAGTTTACAAAGGGCTGGTTTTTTTTGCTGTTTTGTCTACTGCACTGATTAGACTAAATCTCCATTAACGAAAAAAATCACTTTATTTTATATATAAAAAAGTACATAAGACGGGTACTGATCCTATAATTGCAATGATCTTTGATGTATTTAGGCTGCAAACCTATGGACGTTTACCTGAAAGACAGTGGAGCTTATTTCTGAGTAAACATGCATTGGGTTATGCTGCAAATCCCATGCTTGTGACAGTAAAAGGTTGCCCTAAGCATGCAACAGATGAAGCCCAGTCATGGGGCCTTTTGTTAATTTTGACCAGCTTGAGGCAACATCATTAGCAAATGCAGGAGCAACAGAACTGATGGGCTTGTACCAGAGTTCCATTTGCCAATAGATACACTGCATGCTTATGAAGATAGTCTAGCATCAGGGCTGAAGAACATGCTTTGAACCCTCTTTTTGCATTATGCCTTTCTTCACTCAGTGTTTAACAAGTCTAACCCTTAACACTTCGCACCAATTTAGCTAGGAAGGAAGTTAGGCTTATAGGGTCTGTAATTTCCTGGATCCATTAAAAAAAACACACCAACTGGTGTCAGGTCAGATAATAGTTCAGGTCAGTGATTCCAGTGATACATTATGGAATTACTTAATAGCCCAGCAATTTGAAACCTCTGGCGTGAATGCTTTCAAGCCTGGGTGAATTGTTTCTTTTAAATTTGTCAATCAGTTCTACAACTTCATCTTTTATTTGATATTGTTTATCAGATGCACTGCCAGCAAATGGTAGCAGCATTGCCTCTAGGCCTGCCTTCCAGCTTCCAACGTTTTCTAAACAAAACGTTCAGCTATTTGCTTTTTGAATTTTCTAAAAGGTAGTATTATTCGTGGTTTAAGAAATAGCTCAATCAGCACAGATGAGCAGATGAGTAGATGCTTTTCCATTATTATTCAACCAATGAACAAAATAATTGGAAGGGGTGGTACCTGAACTGGGATGGCTGTTTGGGGCAATCCTACACATTTCCTGGACGAGATGGGGACCTTTGTCCAGTTACTCCTCTGTTGATCTAGTCCTTGTCTTCAGTTATTTTTTGTGCTACTATTAATGCAGAACCAGGAAGTCTAATTGTCACGGAGATGACATTGAAATGCTATTCCCAGATTTGCAACGTGTCTCCCTTGGGGTCTTTCATTAACTCAGTCAGCTATTCTTGTGCCTCAGGGTTTTCATGTGTGATGTGGGAATTAGCGGCAATAATTAAGCCCTCTATCTTTAGAGGCTTGAAGAAACCTGAAGGGACCATGTTGATGAGTGTTGAAGAAAAGTAAAGGAGGAAAGGTATTCTTAGAAAACCGCAGAGGGGCAAGGAAGTGCGATCGCTTGGTATCTGAATGATTTAAAGCCCCAAACGAACGATATCATGAAAATTTTGCTTACCGCCTAAGTGCATTTGCCAGTTCTGTAGTCAGTTCACTTTCACTGTAGGGTTTCAACTCAGCTAGTGTTAAAGATGCCGTGGTGCCATCTGTGCATTCCTGAAAAATAAAGCATAGCAAGTGGAGGTCGTAAGAAACCCAGAGACATGTTTACAATAATTTGCAACACCTTCTTGCTGCATATTCCCCATTTGCTCCCAAGCACATCCTACATCTTTTCACGTTGCTTCCATTCATATAGCACTCTCACTCCTTGACTGATACCCCCTACACCTGATTATGCTCCCCATAGATGCACCTGTCTTTCCTCCTCCTCTCCTGCCCTGTGAGTGATCCCTGGTATTCACAGGAATACTGCCTAAGGACTTTGAGGTTCTAATTAGTTCTCACCTGAAGACCCACGACAGCACCTCACCTTACTGGACTTGTCTTTGCTGCCGCTACTAGCTGAGCTTAGGGACCTCATCCTCTGCTCCTTTTGTTCTTCCACTTCCGATTTCAGGTGCTCGATATGGACCAGGTATGCCTGTTCTTGAGCTTCCCGGCTGCTCAGCTTCAGCTCCAGAGCCTTCTTCTCTTTTTCTAGCAGGTACAGCTGTGCCTTCAGCTCTGCCATTTCCTCCTGGTGGGGAAGCACAGAAGATGATGGTAGACTGCAGTTTCACACAGTTCTGCGCAACATTCAGAGAGTAGCTGATAATGCCAGCTCCTTAATATTTGGCTATAAAGGGCAATGGATTCCACACTTTGTGCCCTCAGGCCTCTTCCTTCTAAGGCACTGGGTCTTCTGGGCCAAGGTTTTTAGGGGGTGTTGCTAGGATTTAATGCTTTTCAGGTAACGAGAGATACTGTAGCTACATTTTAAAAACCGGAAACCCCGAAACAGCTCTGTTCATAAGTCCCTAAATGAAATACCTTCATTGCCATGAGTTCTTGCATGAGTACAGCATTTTCTAGATCCAGCCTTTGGCTGTCTCCGCGAGGCTTGACATCATAGCTGAGGGGATCGATATGGATGCTCTCCAACTCCAACATGGTCAGCTTGACAGCTGCCCGGTCATTCTTCAGCTGCTGAATGTAGTCCTTCAGCCTTTGCTCATCCTCCTTCGTGAACTCTGTATCGCAGCTACTTGCTGTCGAACTAGTAGTGCTTGGAAAAGGGGAGGAAGTATTTAGGAAACAGTAAGTCCAAATAGCGCTCAGTATCTCGTTGGGTGTGAAAAGTAAAGAACAAAATGCAAATACGTGCACATTATTTCTTAAACACAGAGGCAGACATGTAGAAAAGTAAAGTTGCTTTGTTTATTAGTTAAAAAAAAAGTTTAAAGACCTGTTGACCTAATCGGGTGCTGTGAAAGATGTCTTTCTGCCCAAGGCCCCAGAGGGATGTTGCCGATCAAGGGTGACATTGCTGGGCTAGAGGGACCTGTTATAACTAAGTTCCTTATGTCACCTATATCCTTACTGCAAAAGGGAGGGGACCAACTGTCTTCTGCTTCACACTCCTAAGTTTTAAACCCAGGTATGGTCTACACGTGCAGCATAAAATGTATTAAAATGGTTCAATTTCAAACTAAAGATGAGGAATCACACTTTCAGTGTTGCCTTGTATACATGTGTACTGCTGTCACAACACACCTCTGAAAACTAGCTGCTCTGGAAGCTGGCGAGGGTAGAACATCTCTCCCAGATGTGCTAGTTTTCTATCTGAAGGGATTTTTAAAAAAACAAACAAACCGCCAATCTTGTGCCACTGCAAAAGGGCCTATCTCACCTGTATCCTGAATTGCCACAGCCAACTCTACTATCTCAGGATTGTATCAACAGTGGAGAGAGGCCCATGGCACTCCTCATCAGGGTTCAACCTGAGCCATGGGTCACAAGTGCTTGCTCCTAAAGCCAGTTTCTGATACTGTGGCATATAGTGAAACAAGTGACTTTGACGACAAAAATGCCTCTGTGAACATAGACTATGTTCGTGTTCTACCAAGCCTCACTTCCTACACATCTTGTGTTGGGGCAGGGCTTGCAGGATATGGTTTGATCACAGGCTTAGAAACCAACCCTTGTGCTCTTTAGGCCCACCACAACCTTGGCAGCTTCTAAGCCCCGTATTACCCAACCTGCTGGCCTCTGGATGTTTTGGACTACAACTCCCATCAGCCCTAGCGAGCATGGCCATTTTACAAGCCAATGGAAAAATATATAATTTTTTTTTTAATGCAACATTCCTTTTTGTAGGGTACCATTTCAAATTAGGAAGGAAAAAAGAGGAGAGAGAAACAAGGCAATTTGACCCCAGTTTGTACATTAGCAGCTTTAAAAACAAATAAATGTTAAGATACACATTGTGTAGTTTCTAAACAAGTCTAGGAGCAGACCTCATTAAAGTCTTTCCGCCACTCCAGTCTTCCAAAGAAAAAAAAGATTTGCAGAGGTTAATTGCAATGCTACTACCCATTCCTTAACATTCCACTTCTCGGCATAATTACAACAACACTAAAACAGGATAGAAACAAGCCTGCTTTTCTTACAGTCTCACACAGAGACAAAGCTGCCTGCTGTCTCCTGAGGACCTGTAATCAGCTGCTGGGTGAGGGTTAAGTCATCCATTAGCTGTGCCTGTCTGGAATGCTGGATGATCTCAGTTATCAGCAGGGGAATAAATCACTTTCTGCACCGGGTTGCAATATTTTTCCATCTTTCTTGACAAAGGAAGGGAAACACAGTGACACACACACACACACACCATGGTTTCTATAGCCATGCTGAACATGGCTTGCTCTTGAGGCAAAGGATGAAGGCAAGGTTCATGAAAAGGAATTGCTTAAAGCTCAAAACTATCTTCCACTTCTGAGAAGTGTGTTAGATGAAACGGCCTGTTGACATTGTAGAGGAGCTTTCCCCAACCCGGTGCCCCCCAATCCGTGTGACTACAACTCCCATCAGCCCCAGCCGGCACGATCTTGTCGAGGCTTCCAAGCAGACTGCTGTTCAGGAGGAACACACAGAATTGGCTGGGATCCAAAGGTTTCCCTGAGCTACTCCTTTCCACAAAGTGTTGCATTACACAGGCTTTTAAATTGCAGCTTCTTGCTGATTCCAACTGGTCTCTTCCCTCTCCTAGGGATAACAGGTAATAGGCAAAGCAGCAGCAAGCAAACCATTTTACTTGTTGTGTTTCCCTTAAATTCCGGGAGGAATTCAACACTGCTGATACAGATTTGTTTAGCAGTGTGGTAGTTTTGCTAGTACAAAAATGGCTTCTGAAAAAAGGCAAAGGAAGCCAGCATGGTTCTTACGGCTGTGCAACAGATTGCTGAAGTCCCAGTACTTCCTGTTCCACAAGCTGCCGCAACCTTTATTTTCATCCTCATACAACAGCTCTCAAGTTGGCGGGCAGAGAACTCTGAAAACCGGGCTTCCCTCTGCAGTAAAATCATGGCTGTGCTGTCTTGCTTGCCGTAAATAAAATATACGGGCTTGAGGAAAACATGAATTAATTTGGGCTCACCATCAGAGAGAGAGAGAGAGAGAGAGATGGGGGCAGGGGAAAAAAGAAATACACACCAAAGCTTCTGAAAAACTTTCTATGGGCTCACTAGACAACACAACACAAGTAAAGTCTTCACACAGACACAATTGTGAAGACCTAATTGCAGGGTGTGTGGAGAAAAGTATCATCTGCCCTTAGTGGTGCAGTGGTGCACTGTCCCTCAAACACACTTCAGAGAACCACCCTGGCCTCAGAAGTTTTGAAAAAGTAGTCCCCAGTCACTAATATCTTCTTTTGGAGGAAGGCAAACAAAAGGGACGTGGTGGTTCAACTACAAGTATACTTGAGGGAATTATTTTGGCACATTTCAGTCTGACGTCAGGCCTGGGTGTGGCACTGGAGCTGTGATGACCTTTGTCAGAAGTGGAACAGGAGGAGTGTGGCCCTGTTGATTCTCATTGACTTCTCAGTAGAGATCAATACCGTTGACTACAGTATCAGTGCAGCTCTGGGTTGGGCGTGAGAGTCACAGGAAATCCAGTCCTATCTCCAGGGTGTCATTTCTAGAGAGTAGTATTGGGAAACTATTGCTCAACCTTATGAAAATCAATTTTGGTGTCCACCATGTTCAGTCTTGTTCCATGTGTTGTTGATATATGAAGTCATTGGGAAATGTCCTCAGGGGATTTGGAATGAGGTGCCACCAGTCTTCTGGTGACACCCAGCTCTAACGTTTTGTTCCTTCTGAATCGGGAGAGGCAGCTCAGGTACTGTACCGTTGCCTGGAAATAGTAAAGAGGCGGACTGGAGCTGAATCCTGACAATATGAAGGTGCTGGGCTTTTGGGTCCGTGAAGCAGGGACACTCCCTTCAGGAGAGGGTTGCACTCCCCAAGAGGAACACCTCTTGAATCCAGCACAGGTACTCAAGGCCAGATTTGGCCTTGGTGGTTAGAAGTGTCTATTTCCAGCTATGGTCCCTTCCAGACAGAAAGACTGGCCACAGTAACCCATGTCCTGGTAATTTCCAGACAGGACTACTGTACTATACTCTATGTGCGACTGCCTTTGAAGATGGTTTGGAAACGGCAACTGGGTGGAAGCCAGCAGCTACCGGGCGTCATTGGCTGGGTTCACATTACATCAGTCCTACAAGATCTGCACTGGCTGCCACTTCAAGAGGCTTATGTTGACTTATGCATCCCTCAGCAGGTGAGGCCATACCTTTAAACTTTTTCTGATGCAAAACTGGGACGCACGTCTCCCGGGACATGCTCACAGGTGAGTCATGTGACCTGCGCCTCGCTCTTGACCCCCAAAAGGGGGCCTTTTCTTTAGTGACCTCCAGGCTATGGAATGCCCTTCCCTTCTGAGGTGTACTTTTCACTGACAATACATGCTTTTCTTTGGCGGGCTAAGACACACCTTTCTACCCAAGCCTTTGGAGGAAGGATGAAGTAATGTGAAGGGTGCCGGTGATTTTATTTACTGCTTACATGTTTTATGCTGTATATTTCAGATTGTTATATTACATCCTTTTATGTACCCTAAGACCATGTGGTGAAGGGCAGATTATAAATGCAACAAACAAACTTCTCTATTCATAGTTTTTATGAGTTTTCCTCTTTAACCAGGCATTTGATGGCTGAAATATGCTATTTATTCTTGGCAATCTTGGAATCACTGCCTGAGAAAATGTGATTGTTTTTCATGATATTGTTATTCATTTGTTTGTGCCCTCAGCCCCTTTGGAAGGAAGGAATATAAAGCAATGATGATGATGATGATGATAATAATAATAATAATAATAATAATAATGTACTACTACTACTACTACTACTACTACATTGTTGTACTCTCCAACTAAATGAGCTGTCTTGTAATGGAAAATGCCTTTGTATTGACCTCAACTATGTTCCATCTGACATGCTCTTACAAACACTCATGTAAGAACTGTAAAAACTGAACTGTGTGATACACTGCGGTATAAAGGATTTATTGGCTATCACGCGAGTGCTTTCCATCTATTATTCACAATACATAAATACAGCAGGTTTATATCACAAAGCTCTGTCTAGGTGGTACAAATTCTACATTTTATATTAGATGTGCAAAGGTTCAGATTTCTGTCCTAGTTTTGACTCCATTGATTGCCCAACTGACTGATTCAAATAATTAAGGTATCTTCTTAATGCAGCAGATATTTTGATGATTAACAATTGTCCCTTCTAGCTTCATGGCTAGGCTTTCTCCATTAGAACAATTATGATTTCTTAATATGCCACAGATTTTCTTCTTCTGTTTTCACAAATAAATTGGCAGTCTTGCTGAGATTCTGCCAGCCCAACAAATTGAAATGCTAGCTATTATTTTTATTCACTTCACTAACAACAGCCTCTGTATTGCTCCCCCCCCAGCCCCATTTTGTTGCAGTTGCTCCCTTTTACAGTCTTTTAACCCCTTGTCACCAGTGGCTGCCTGTGCATTTGTTCCCAGTAATGTGTTCTGCAATGTGACATTCAGCGACTCATTCCTGATGCTGAAGTTAAGTCTGGGTCAACACTCCCATTACAAACTCCCATTTTGAAGAGCTTCAAACTGCAGGGGAAATTATTCACTTTGACATGAAAAGTCCTTGCCAAGGAGAAAGCCTCCCCACCACCACCGCCCTCAAAGTTTACAAGAGGAGTTTCAACCACCATTTTGAGTTATTTTATCTGCATACAGTTTGGCAGACAGATTCAAATGGCTTAAATTGTTTCGCCTGGTTGTGAGTATTTTTGGTCAAGGGGTAGTCATCCTTTGGCCCTACAGCACATAATGAAGCAGTGCAGCAAAAGCAGGTATGAGTCTTGTCAGTGCCTGGATGGAGAAACATATTGAGATCCACCAAAGAAAGGCTGAATACAAATGAAATACGCAAATAAAATCGTCATTAACTTTCTATCATTTATGGACACTGGCTTTTTTTGACTTTTTAAAGACTGAAGGCCACAATGCAATAAAAAAATACTTGTGTAAGCCCAAGCAAGTATACACCATTAAGTCACACAATGAGAGTTCCGCCACTCACTTTTAGAGACAAAATTCAACACTGACAAGCATATTTTGATTGAAAATGAAGAAGGATTGAATAAGTGGCTCTAAAGGCAAATTCAGTATTTGAAAATTCTTATTCCATTCTAAACTCCAAGTAGTTCTCATACTGAACTGATGTTTTCTGCAGTTGCAGTCATGGAAGTTGTTGAGTTTTGCTTTTTAAAACAATAAATGCTGATAGAAAAACACTTTTTTAAAAAAAAAACACTTTTTTCTTCTAACATGAAATGAATATATTTATGAAACTAGAACACAACTTGCGGCCACTTCAAAAGTTTGAGGCAAAAACCTACGAAGTCTCTAGATTGGAAACCTTTGCGGCCTTCACAGAATACAGGTACCTGCTTTAGGTTTCAACGAGAAGAGGGAATTGAGAGACAAAGGGCAGAGAAATCACTGAAGTAAAACAAATGGTATGAGTTTGCTCTTTATGAAATAGATCAGAATCACCCACACGCAACAAATCTACACAAACTTCTTTTTTTGCACAGAGCCTGTTGAAAATCTTGAGAGAGTTCAGTCACCGAGGCACTGAAGTGATTTGTAACAAACACCAGTATAACCCAGCATGCTGATTTGAGGATAGATAGATAAGATAAATGAAAAACAACATAATCTACTTCGTTCTGAACGCCAAGGCCTGGGGATTAACAGACCCAATGAGCTATGCTTACCTGGTGTGGCTGTTGGATGACAGGCTCTCCCAGGGCTGCACGCTGCAGCCGGTGACTGCAAACGCTCCACCGCAGCTACCGTCCAATTTCATCAGCAGGGCTTTGGCTGCGTTCTCAGCTGTCTTCCTGCAGTCATGAGCTCTTTTAAGCATCTGAGTGATGTTTTCATCACCTGTTTGGTCCCCTGTTTGCCAAGCAAATGATCAGAGCTATGCAGGTAATAAGCATTAATATGAGTAGACGGGCTCTTAAGATGACATCTTGCGCTTCCAACTAGGAAGTTAAATGTCTGATAAAATACACCAGGATTATAGTGGACCCACAGGCCACGATCCAGATGCAGACCATGGTTTCTGACTCTCCTCTTCAGAAAGCAGACTCTGAGACTGCTTGACAACTCTCAAAGCTGAGAGAAATGAAGCAGATGAGGTCTAAGTTTTGGACATCCACTGCCATAGATGAGATCTCTTAGCAGATGCTCTCTTTTGTTATATCGTTCTCCCCTTGTATCACTTGAAGCAAAGCAACGCCAGTTGGTTCTTCCAAGCTTATCCACCCATACAATTGTTTCGGCGACTGAAAATCACCACCCCTTTTTGCACCTCAGCTGGGAACCACTGTGTTTAATCATTTTTGTTTGTGTTTTATTCTCTTCATTTGTTTTGTTTGTGTGTGCAATGTTCAATGGAGCCGTTGCTGGTGCATTTTAAAATTAAAATAAACACTTTTTGTTGTTGTAATGAAGTACCTAAGCAAGCCTTATGGAATAATGACAGTCTCTATTTCAAAGCGTGAGAAAAATACGTATTAACATATTTCATCACCTTTATAAATGTGAATTACATCTCTCCTATGTTACCAGGATACAGGGAAAACAAACAGCCATTATGCATTTCCATGTGATCCACATATGCATACTGCTAATACAAGAGGCATAAAGACACTGCCTCCTGCAAACTCATCTCTACAAGCTCATACAATTACAGGCAGCTGAAAACAGGAACTATATCCCCACTTGTACTTGCTATGACTTTCCCTGGATGGCATCTCTTTAATTTTAGATGATTGTGAAAAGCTTCTTGTTCAGTCTTGTCCTTCCAGTGAATTACTTATAAAACTCATGTTAGTTTTTATTTAGGCTGATGACAGACATTTTATTACTGCTTGTGTCTTTTATCATTTAAATTATTTTTAAATAGCTCTTTAAAATTTGCATTGAAATTTCTCTCTGCGCTTAATTTTGGACTCTAATAATAGAAACACAGCATTAAAATTCCACAGATAAATGTGTTGCCTCATAAAGAAAAAAAACAACAACCATGCCCAATCCACAGGACTCAAAACAAAACGCCACCACATCTGTGGATCATTGACTCTAGTTTGCTGAAACTCATCCATCTTGTAGCACTGAAGCCAGCTGGTCATTTTGTCCTTAGGAGTTTTCACATTATATTTCAGTGGCTCTTGAGAAGCTGGTGATATAAATTAGATTTTAAAACAAGCAGCTTCCATGTCACAGTAGAGCTTGGGAAACAATTTTTTCTGGGCCCAAAGGTTTCCCCCATGTCCTACAACTCTGTATTAGAAACCTTGAATTGCCATTTTGGTGAGTTGAAAATGTGAAATCACACATTTTTCTCAACTTCTCTACAATAACAAATAATTGCAATCTTGATGTAATTTTCCTAAATGAACTAGGAATGTGTCTAGAAAGTGGCTCACTCACTATTAGACCATGCTGTCCCTAAAGTACTGGTTGTGGTTCGTGGCACTAAAACCTGACCCAAAATGCTGAGGTATAGACAGGGTGAAAATTCACAGCAAAAGAATAATGGCAGGTCTAGGGTGAGCTCTTTTGAGATATCTTCATAATCTTCTTCTTTGTATGCTACCTTTCCACAAAATGGGTCCCAAAGTGCCTCACAACATATCAAATAAATAATAAGCAGAACAATTGATAAAACAGGAGAAACTATTATATCTTGGCTGTGAGTCCTGGAAGTGCTAAAAACCATCTTCTTCTCTCATACATGTATCCAGCCATCTTTCATTAAAGCCACTAAAAAATATGCAGTTCACTTGAATGATGCATTTACAATATTGGGATGGAAACATGTGATACAAATTAAATAGCACTTATTCAGGAATTGACTATACAAAGTATGTGGCCTCCTTCGTTCAGCCTTTGATGTTCCCTTTTGGTGGGTTTGGAACCAAGAGCTTCAATCACTAACTTTCCTCAATTTCCTATACTAGACACTATGGCTATTCTCATTTGATTGCAGTTTAGTTTGGGTTAAAAATGCGATTGAAAGAAAACATACTTGATTAATTGGGGGGCAGAGGTGGGAGGGGGTTGCCTGAACTGTCACAAGATGATTGGGTGTTGCAACCTACCCTTTGAGGGCGAAGTTGAGGTACAAAATGGATTATAGAGAAAGTAACTTATTGAGTTCTTACCAACAGACCCGACACCTGCAGCTCTGAATTGCCCAAGAATGAGGGACTGTTCACTTTCTGCCAATGCCAACAGCAGCTCATAGGCTTCAATGCACTGTTCACTGGAAACAACAAAAACGATTCACTATTTGCAACTTACGAGACAGAAAAAAGGCAATATAGGTGACAGCAGGGAAGTGATGTCTGAAATGATGTAATTTCCTCTCTGTCTGTTAGCTGGGAAACTAGAACTTTCTTGCAGCTTAGGCTTGGTGATCCTAGCCAACCCCTACCTTATGATTCTGTAAAGGGCCCTGTGATCTTTGGATGGAGTACAGTATATAAATTGATTAAATAAATTAAATAAAAAATAAATTATTAACAGTCTGATTTGCTAATGTAAGATAGAAAGGGTGACATGACTGAACAACATCATAATACATTTAGACTGGGGAATTTCAGCTTTCAGTGCAGAACTCAATACTGCACTGAAGTGTAGAATGCAGAATGGGTCAAGAAGGCTTTTGTTTTCCTATGACATAGTGGAGTTTGGCCCCGTTGCCCTTTGGAGCACCAGGGAATGCCACAGCAAAAGACAGGACAATGGCTGGGATAAACTTGCACTAAAAAGAGCCAAAAGGTATTTACTTGAAATGGTTTGTTCATTGTGCTTTGCTTCAGCCTCTGGGCCTAACAGGTCATCATTTTAACTTTCCCAAGGCAACTTTCAGCACTGGCAATGTTTTACTTTGCTTTCCTTATAAGCATGTGACATGTTCTATGAACAATATGGATCATTTACTAAACTACTCTTAAGCCAACATTTAGGCACTTTGCTAAGTTCCATGAATGAGAATAACCTGCAAGGCAGTTAATGTACAGACGTGAACTGAAGAATTATTAAATACTTGCACATTCCATCTAAACCACTGAGTCTCTTGGGCTCACAGGTCAGAAGGTTGGGCAGTTCGAGTCTGCGCAACAGGGTGAACTCCCGTTGCTCTGTTCCAGCTCCTGCCAACCTAGCAGTTCGAAAGCATACCAGTGCGAGTAGATAAATGTGGCAGGAAGGTAAACAGCATTTCTGTGTGCTCTGGCATCCGTCACTGTGTCCCGTTATGCCAGAAGCGGTTTAGTCATACTGGCCACATGATCCAGAATGCTGTCTGGGGACAAACACTGACTCCCTTGGCTTGAAAAGCACCACACCCCATAGTCTCCTTTGACTGGAATTAACCGTCCAGGGGTCCTTTACCCTTTACCTAGTATCAAGCCAAATTGGCAACTCTTCATTTTCTCTGAGGCAGTCCCCAGAGAGCATGAAATGGACACTATCTTTCTACACGCTATCCCTGCCAACTCACACTGAGTAGAGTCCTAACAAGTAACGGTGCAAGGTAAGGAAGTGAGAAGAATTAAGGCGGGGGTGGAACAGTACATTATGTGTACTTACATACCTTCAAGTCTCTTCCAGGAAACAAGCATTACATGAAAATGTACTACCTCGTTTATTTTGTCTCTTGCATTCTCTGTGCACGTACCTGTATTGCAAGGCGAGCTTCAGGGCTGTGGCGTTGGACTCATATTTTCCAACCAGCATGCTCATCCTCTCCGCATTACTCTTGCACTCTTCCAGAGTTATTGTCAATAAATCATTCTGAGATTTTAAATGCTCAATGCGGCTGCGGAGAAGAAAACCATCTATAAACTTTCACAGAGCACCTACTCAGCCCTACCTGCCTTGAACGTTCTCCAAATGGCTCCATCTCAAAATGTGAAAAGTAATCTGGCCTTAATCATTTTCATCCATCACTGGAAAAGGCAGGGAAGGAATAAATAATGCAAACTGCATGAACAAGTCTTACGGAGAAAACCCTTTCACCAATAAAGCCCAATGAAAATGTGGGTGGCTTTATTATTATTATATTTTTAAGAAATGATATGGAGCTGCTTATATAGACACATTTCATTGCTGTACTTTTTTTCTTACCTATGCCCACCTCGCCCTTCTGTTCTCAACCTTGCGGTTTCTTTTGCTTTAAAGGAGTTCTGAAGCTAATTGGCCCAGGTAGAGAATCACATGAAAAAACAAAAACTAGGGTTGCCATACGTCCAGGCAAAAATCGGCAAAATGTCAAAAACCTCTCTTTTGAGATTTTGCGAAAAAAGCAGCTCAACAACTCTTGTGTCCTTACAGCTTTGTGAGTAGCTCCCTGTACTGCATTGTCACAAACTGCTTTTAAAACTGTCCTGAGTTTTCAATACTGTATTGGAAAAGTTTATACGATGCAGCTTTTCAAGAGCCAAGGCGGCTGCCGCTATAAGAGGGTAAGTCAAAAGCCCTATTGAGGTCATGGAAGCAGTTATCTGTGCAACTCTCTACATCAGTGATATAATTCACTATATCAGTGGTGGGGAACCTCTGGCCCATGAGCATCGTTAAAGCCCACCAGGCCTCCCCATTTGGCCTACGAACATATTTTGCCTTACACTTAGGGATGGGAGTGGAATTCATGGAAGACTGACTCAAAAGTGGATTCATTTGATTCAATCAGGATCATTGGGCAATGCCACAATTTATGGCGCTGTGGTGTAAACCACTGAGCCTAGGGCTTGCCGATCGGAAGGTCGGTGGTTCGAATCCCCGCGACGGGGTGAGCTCCCGTTGTTCGGTCCCAGCTCCTGCCCACCTAGCAGTTCAAAAACACGTCAAGTGCAAGTAGATAAATAGGTACCGCTCCGGTGGGAAGGTAAACGGAGTTTCTGTGTTTTTTTTTTTATATAAATATTTATTAAGGTTTTTACAGTATTACAGTAAACGGAGTTTCTGTGCACTGCTCTGGTTCGCCAGAAGCGGCTTAGTCATGCTGGCCACATGACCTGGAAAAACTGTCTGTGGACAAATGTCGGGTCCCTCGGCCAGTAAAGTGAGATGAGTGCTGCAACCCCAGAGTCGTTTGCGACTGGACTTAACTGTCAGGGGTCCTTTACCTTTAAGGAGTACACCCACCTGTCACCATCTTCTGTCTGGCTCTGACAAGCAGATTTGGAATGAAATGTCTCAACAACATTTGACCCCAAGTGCTCAAAAAAACCTGTCAAAATCTTCAGTCATTTGTGTATCTTAGGTAGGCTGACTAGGTTGGAGTTGGCACACCGACGATAGCCAGGAAACTCCACTATATTTAAATAAAACACTGGTTCACAACATAAACTTTACACCGATCCAAACTGTGAACTTGAATAAACTGAACTATATCATTGACTGAGGCCTGAGGGCAGTTATGCAGTATAAATAGCCTATGAGAAACTTCCAGCCAGTGTGGTGTAGTGGTTGAGAGCGGTAGTCTCGTAATCTGGGGAACCGGGTTCGCGTCTCCGCTCCTCCACATGCAGCTGCTGGGTGACCTTGGGCCAGTCACACTTCTTTGAAGTCTCTCAGCCCCACTCACCTCACAGAGTGTTTGTTGTGGGGGAGGAAGGGAAAGGAGAATGTTAGCCGCTTTAAGACTCCTGAAGGGGAGTGAAAGGCGGGATATCAAATCCAAACTCTTCTAAACAGGCCCTATAGGTGCACGCTCACAGGGGGAAATGCCAGAAACTATGAGAAGCTTCCAGAACTGAGCTACCTGCAATGCGATTGGTCAGTTCGCAGAAGCCATGCCTATCTCCTAGTTGGGTTGCAAATGCACCGCAACGTCTTCCAACTGACCTCAGCAAGCATTTCAATTTCAAATATTCTGATATTTTCTACTTTTAGTTCAGTATTTTTATTCATTTACTTGATTTGGGGGAGGGCACTGCTCCCCTGCCCCCTGGCTACACCCACGTTCAAGATCCTGATTAGATCATGGGCCCCCTTTCAGAACTCACATCCCTATGGATCCCTTTATGAGGAGTCGGAGGGCTGCCTCTGTCTGGTATGCTAGAAATGTTTTTTCTTCCCTTTGGGAAAGCTCAGCCATCCAGCTGCCCACAGATGGGAGAAGTGAGCACACAGGGTTTACTGCTGCTGTACATTTTGAATAGAGTAGAGCAAATCTCCCTGGGAGCAATGGGAGTCGATGACACACTGTCAGTCTCAGAGGGAACTGTACAAAAACAGAAAACAACACCACCATAGCTGCTTCGCTTTGAAACAGGTGTGAGGGAGGCATGGCTTCCTGCCAAAGGTGGGGTTTGCACGCAAAGCCTATCTCCTTTGCCCGTGCTGTTTCAAAGGAGGTGGATGTGGAAATGATACAGTTTGGGTATTACTTCTGAATATTTAGGTACAATAAATTGCTTTGACTGTCAACAAGTACAACGATGCCAACAGCACCTACTCGTCTCCACTAAAATTATCACACTGATCTATACAAATCAACTTGAAAACTGTATTTTGGGTTCCTCTGGAGGCAACACCAGCTGTTGCTAAGACCTGCAGAATAATATGCAAATCCTAACAAATCACTTTATGGCCTAATGCTGATGACTAAATTATCTTGTTGAAAGAAAGCTATTAATTCAGATTAAGCCCTCCTTTTCATCACCATATTTTTCCACATTTATATGCAGATGGCATAAGCATAATTCACACAAATCAAAATGATGGGGGTAACAAATCAAGTTAATCAACTGAAAGTAAGAGCTGATTACCATTATATGATTTTCAGATGCTGAATTCCCCCCTGCAAGTCAGCGCGATGCCTACATACATATGCAAAATATTTTCTATGAATATGTAATACACAGAAACTGGCTACTGAAAAGAGTCGTGCTCTGAAAGGCAGGTTCCAAAGTGTTGCTGTATAGTTGCCCTGGTAAGCTAATCTTATTTGATACTTTATTCACATTGGTCACTAGTTTTCCTATGCAGGCAAGACTCCATGACCAGCTGAATTTCCCAATTTCTAAAATAAAATTAAAGGGGAAATCCACTCTAATCAAAACAGAACTCTGTATATATATGTAAACTTTACCTGTTTAACCGCTCAGTTTCCACTTCAAATTCTCGGATTTTGCTTTCAGAGATAGCAGATCCATGTGAGTAGAGGGTCTGGAAAATTTCTTGGATGTTGGAACAGTCTTGAAGAGAGTGGGCTAAGTGTTCTGCTACACTACTAGAAACCTGCAATGAAATGGGGTATTTATGGAAAACAGCGAACTCCATGCATGCTGTATTTCACAGATTTATCACCTGTAAAAAGTAGTAGCATCATCATCTTGAGGTTGGGAGACAGCAGGGACTTAAAATAAACAGGAAAAAACAAACACACTGGATGAAGGGTGGCATATAAATTTAATAAATAAATGACACTAAGCCATAAATCTTGGTTTACTAAACCATACTGTAATATGCCAGTCGTGTACTAGTCTTCGCAGCCCAACCATGCCTGCATCGCTCCTCAATTGGCATGTGGCTAAAGCAAAGTCCTTTACAGCATCCCAGAGCCATCAAATGGGAATCTTTTGTCACATTAAAATATCCACAAAGCAATATGGACGCTGGGTACTGTAACAAATGAAGCAGCCCAGAAAAGGGACACTTTGAGCCTTCTTTAATATCCATGTGGGACTGACTTTTTCTAGTAATTAAAATATTTGTGGGATTTATTTCTTTAAAAGTCACAGCAAAGGAGCTAACAAGCAATGAGAGTGGAAGTGTGGTTTTGCCACAGACATTAAGGCTTCACTCTTAAGCCTGGGAATCACTGCTTGGGATCAGGATGCAAATTCTGTAACGAACAGACAAGGGCGACAAGGGAAAGAGCTAATCACAAGAGAACAGGAAAAGGTATAAGGGGGTCACCTGCTTCTCGTTAATTAATTAATAAATTTCAGCAATAGGCTGCTCTTCATTAGGAAAATCACGAAGTGTTTTACATTACATTCCTATTCTAGAACAGCAGATATTGTATAGACTGTTCAACATGCATCAGGAGGCCTCAGAAAGGGTGCACACTGAGTGCTATTCAACTAAATAGCCAGTGTGGTGTAGTGGTTAAGAGTGGTAGTCTCGTAATCTGGTGAACTGGGTTCGCTTCCCTGCTCCTCCACATGCAGCTGCTGGGTGACCTTGGGCCAGTCACACTTCTTTGAAGTCTCTCAGCCCCACTCACCTCACAGAGTGTTTGTTGTGGGGGAGGAAGGGAAAGGAGAATGTTAGCTGCTTTGAGACCCCTTAAAGGGAGTGAAAGGCGGGATATCAAATCCAAACTCTTCTTCTTCTCTTCTAAATCATTTCTAGAGTAGATCCACTTAGATTTATAGATGTAAAGAACTTGAGTCCACTTGAGTAACTTGACTCTACTTGATTTTCATGGGTCATCTAAGCATGACCAGGAATGGATATCACTCATGTCACGAAAGTTCAGATTGAAGAACCTAAAAGCTCTTAGAAGTTCTTCCCTATCCAATCTCTCCTGATATGAACAGGAGATTTGGGGAGGGGACTCTCCAAATGTATTGCTGTCCACACTTGTGTCAGATCACAGTGAACTGTTTACTTTGCCTTCGGATTCTTCCTCTGCCATTATGTGGTCCACATCTGCACAGGTGTCAGTTAACTGCTGTTATTCTCCGCCACATCTACAGTGGTACCTCGGGTTAAGAACTTAATTTGTTCTGAAGTTCCGTTCTTAACCTGAAACTGGTCTTAACCTGAGGTACCACTTTAGCTAATGGGGCCTCCCACTGCCACCACCAAACAGTTTCTGTTCACATCCTGAAGCAAAGTTCTTAACCCGAGGTACTATTTCTGGGTTAGTGGAGTCTGTAACCTGAAGCGTCTGTAACCTGAAGGGTCTGTAACCCAAGGTACCACTGTATAACCTTGTGAAGTTGCTTTGCAGAACCGTGTGAAATGATGAACCACCATTCATGAACTGCTACTTTCAAGGAACCTTTTTGAGTTTTTGCATCAGTGTAATAAGGAAGTTGCAGCAGAAAAAATAGATTGCTTTCCTGTCTGTGACTCTGAGGTAAGAATTACAGAGAAAGAAGAATGAAGAAAAGGTGTGGCTGTGAACTTTCTTAGCTGCTAATGGTCATCAGCTTGATCAAACTGAAAAACCAAACTACTAACAGGAATCAGTCTAGTAATAGTAAGTCAAGAGGGTTCCAGTTTCCTCTATATTTATTTGAATGCTTATGCTTTGCTTTTCTGTTATAAAATCAAACCTGAGGTGGCTTACAAAGCACAACAAAATGGAAAATAATCCTGACATTAAAACAGAATCAACAACCAGGTGAATTATAAAATAATTAGTCTTCGGATACCAAGTAAAGCTTTGCTGGATACAATCTTCTTTCTAGTAGGATCCTCTTTCTAGTGCACTTCCTTATAATAATGTTGTCCAAGCATCAAACAAAACCCCTAAAGATGAGGACTAGAGATTTTGCTGCTTCATAAACAAATAAAAGACAGTTGGAACAATAATGCAGTTATGAATGTTTTACACTGAAGTACTCTGCAAGAGATCAGAATTATTCTCTGGCATCAAGCTTAGGTTGTAAATCATCTTAATTTTCAGTTATTGCATGATATCCTTCTGATGTGGGTAGAATTATTTATGTGAGTGGGATTTTATCTTTATCCATTGGGTTGCTGTTGGGTTGTATTAGAACTGCAAAAATACAGCTCCCTCCCCACAAATTCATGCTGAGTCTCCTTAATAATATAATCTCCAGCTGTAAAAGCTGGTTATGGACTTCTGCCACAGAAACCAAATGCATGGCTTTGCATATTCCATGCACATGGTACAATAACAAGATACCCTTATGCTGCAACATGAAAATAAGTTCTGCTCTCTTTCCTCTCGAAAACAGAATTGTATCATGCGAATATAGGTATGCTTTCTTAATCTGCATAATTTAAAATCACTGTTAAAGAACAGGAAGCAGAATACAGTTGTACCTTGGCTGCCAAACGCCTTGGAACTCGTACATTTCGGCTCCCAAACGATAAAAAACCGGAAGTGAGTGTTCTGGTTTTTGAATGATTTTTGGAAGCCAAATGTCCGATGGGGCTTCCGATTGGCTGCAGGACCTTCCTGCAGGCAATCAGAAGCCTTGCTTTGGTTTTTGAACGTTTTGGAAGTCCAATGGACTTCCGGAATGGATTCTGTTCGACTTCCAGGGTACGACTGTACACGAATAAACTGACAGTTTTCACAATTGAGGGGTGCAAGAAGTGGGGTTCCCCAAGGACCAGTATTGGGAACTGGGCTTTCTAACTTGTTCACAAATGACCTGCTGTTGGAGGCAGGGTGAGGTTTCGAAGTTTGCCGACGGCACCCAATTTCTCAGGATGGTTAAAACAAAATTGATTGTTAGGAGCTCCAAAGGTATCTCAGTAAACTGGGTGAATGGGCATTTAAAAAGCAAATGCAATTCAATGTAAGCAAGGGTAAAGCAAAGCAGATTGGGGCAAAAAGAAGAAAGAAGAGGTTCTGAAATGGGACTGACTGATGAGGAAAGATCTTGGGAACAAGGCACACAGGTGAATGAAAATGTCAAGCCAGTATGCAGAAGCTGTGAAAAACACAAATTCCATATTGGAGATCATTAGGAAAAGGGTCAGAAATAAAACTTCTGATATAATAATGCCACTATACAAGTTGATGGTGCAAATGCGCTTGGAACACTGTGTACAATTCTGGTCGCGACACCTTAAAAGGATATTGTAGAGCTTGAAAAGGTGCATACAAACACCCCTATAAAAGTAGTTTTCTTCCTCTCTTATCATACTAGAACCCAGGGTCATTCAATAAGGCTGAATGTTGGACGTTTCAGGACAGACTTCATACAGCACCTGAAACTATGGAATTTGCCAACACAAGAGATGTAGCCACCAACTTGGATGGTTTTCAAAGGGGTATAGACAAATTCATGACCATAAGGCTCTCAGTGCCTATAGTCACAATCACGATGTATTACCTCCAGCATACTAGTTGCTTGTGAGCACAAGTAGACAGCGCACTGTTGCAATTCTGTCCTACTTGCGGGTTGGTCATTGTGAGTGCATTATGCTGAAGTAGACAGGCCTTTGGTCTAATGCTAATGGGCATTTCTTGATCAGATTCTTTTCATTAGATTACTTATATATCACCATCTCATGTAAGGCTATGTACAATATATACAAATCCTTATGGAAGGATTATATGTTTGTAGCATTTATGTTTTTTTGTGGGGATACTCAGTACCAGCAAACCGCCCCCCCTCCCAGATATTAAAAGTGTGGCACTTATTGTAACAACTTCATGGTGAGTACAGGGACCGTTTTTGTTTCCCTTAAAAGAATGTTATTTTAAATATATATTATTTCAATTTTTATACCACCCTTCATCCAAAGATCACAAGGCAGTTCACGACATGAGCATAAATCCTATGTGATCGTTAGCACTCACCCCTATGCTGCTGATTTCAGATCCCAGGACAGGACGGTCAGATGTTGAAGATTCCGATCTTGTCTTTGAGAGCTTTACTCGTTCAGCTATCTAGAAACGGGGGGAAAAAACCCCACCGCAAATATTAGGCGTCGTATGTAGCTTTTGCACAGCTATGCAAATCCCTCCCCCTTCTTCACACATCCAGAAATTGTATGTTAAGTTGATTAATGTAAACTGGCATGTGTGTTGTGACTAACAGAGGCTTAAAATCCTTAGCACTTATCTCTCCCTGCAGCTCGAGTTTTCAGACTCACTTAGGATCCTTGTAAATTCCCCTGGCACTCTGGCTCATGCTTCCCAGTTAATTGCACGCCTGCACAGCAGCTGCGCACAGCAAAGGCTGCGTCTCCCAGATAATGAGAGGCACTGTGGCAATGTACAAGGACTCACCTTGGCAATGGGGATGTCATTACTGCTGCTGCTCGTGCTCAGTTCTCCAGTGCTAGGGTTAATGGGACGGTTGGCAGGAGTAAGGCGGCCAGGACTTGATGGGCCAGTTGCCTGGACACTTTGTAAACGCGTCTGCAGTTCTCGAACCTGGAAGAACACACAATATTAAGACAAAGTCATTTGTTTTCCTTTGCACTTGGTCTGATGAGCAGTCCTGGCCGCAGCAGCCAAATTCTGCTTTAGCCTGGGTTATTGATTTATTTGTTAAAGGAAGAAAAGCTTGGAAAAGTTCTAAAGCAAAAGCTTTTCCATTGTGTCAGGGAACTGCCATCAGCTCAGAGGCGAGAGGTGGAAGAGCAGTTGTGTTACAGGGAGCCTCCGAAGATCTTGCGAAGCAGTTCTTCCTCTGGCGAGGAGGGAAGCCCCGCCTCCAGTGGGGAAGGGGCGCAGGGATCAGAAGATGCTAGGGAAAGCCTCAACACCGAGCCTGAGCTATGGGGAGGGGAGGCAAGCCCCCCTTTGCCAGCGCCCTCTCTGCGCAGTAGGTTTGCGTGCAGAGAGAGGAGGAGAGGGATGGGGGTCACACGACTGTTATGCTGGGGAAGGTATAAGGACCGCCCACTCCCAGATTCTGCTAGCGACTGAGCAGACATGGACTTGAGACGCTCTGCACTGTAAGATAGTTTGTACAGATAATAAAGTCTGGAAAAGACAGGTTGGAGTCTTGCCTGTTTGCTCTCGAGCAACCACACCACTACCTGACACATTGGTTCTTCGGCTGCTGCAAAGCAGTTTCTAGTACTACCAAGTTTTATGAAGCATGGACATATTTACTGAGAGTAATCTGTCTTTCTGGCCATATGAACACCTTTAGTTTGAGGTCAGATTCAATGAGCACCACTGGAAGAAACACAAACAACGCATGTGGGGGGAAAAGCGGTGGATCCATTGTTGTCTTGTTCACTTCTTATATGCTACCGAGCAAGATGAATAGTTAACTCTTGATGAAAGTTGCAGTGGTGAAAGGGGAGGAATAATTGTACTGGATCCCACAACTGTTATGTCCCCAGACTTCAGATGAGTAAAATGACATGGACTTAGGCACATATTATGTATAAACAAATATACAGGTATGTGCCACAAGAATTAGCCTTATTTAGATATACATAAAAGCTGCGGATGTATGAATTCTTTTATATGAATTTATTTCAGCTGAAGATTCCTTCCAGACCACAAACCATTTCAGGATTTTCTTCCCATCCACACTGTATCATTGCAAAAGCGACCTGGCAGTAAGACATGGTGGGCAGGGGAGACTAATGAACCACGTAGAATCCATGGGTTTGCCTCTGGGATTATGGCCAGAGTTCCCAGAAATTGATTTATGCATACAATTTAGCAAAATGAATGCTAAACGCAAGGAAGAAGAAGAGGAGGAGTTTGGACTTGATATCCCAGCTTTCACTCCCCTTAAGGAGTCTCAAAGTGGCTAACGATTTCCTTTCCCTTCCTCCCCCACAACAAACACTCTGTGAGGTGAGTGAGGCTGAGCCCAAGGTCACCCAGCAGCTGCATGTGGAGGAGCGGGGAATCGAACCCGGTTCACCAGATTACGAGTTCACTGCTCTTAACCACTACACCACACTGGCTCTCTAGCACTATCAGCCTCACTAGGATTAACAGGTGACAGTTAAGAAGTTTCAGTTCTCACATAATGTGCACTTCTAGCTTAAAGTTCACTCTGTTTCCCATTTCCAAAATGGTTCCACGTGTGTCAAACTAGCTACTAAATCAATCTCGGTGCTTGCAAACTCCAATGCACGCACGCTACAGAGAGCCCTCAAACCAGTAAGATGCTCACATGCACACAATGTTCTGCCCCAATGCAGGAAGACATTACAAATGAACCACGCAGTTCCACATTTGAATGTGTTACATCCATGATCATCTGACCCCAAAACAATCATTTACTTCCAGACCAGATCAAATGATTGGGACGATAATGAGCTTAAAGAAACACAGTGCAGCCCAGTTCGCTCATCCTCTTCTCTTGCCGCGCGTGAGAGAAGGAGGTGCCTGCGAAGAAAATCAGGGCATCATACAGATTAGAGATTTCTTCCCAGAATGTGACAAGCGAATGGATCCTCACTTTAATGGTGAGAGATAACTCACTACTCTGGTCAACTGGGGGGAGGAATAATTCTGAGACCAGAAAAGTCTGACTGGATGGAGGAGCCAATGTCAGAATGCAGGGCTGGTGGGAAGGAGAAGAGAAACTGATTTCAGGAGCTACTAATGAGGTGCCATGCTACCATCCTCCTGGCAGCAGGTAGTGTTGCACTGGGGTAGAGCAGAAGCAAGGATGGGGAGGGAGCCGCAGCGTGGTGCCACCCCACTGTGCCAGTTGCTGTTGGGTATTCATTCACAAAAGAGTTAACAAAATCTAAGATTAAAGTAAGTTATTAAAAAAGCAAACACACTGTGCTTTATTTCATCATCTCGAAGTACAAACATACATAGGCAGGCAACCCATTCCCAGAAATGCCTACACAACAAAGCTCAAAACAATAATAAATCTAACCAATTTAGTGCAAACGCCGAGAAGTAAATTGGAAGGTTCTTCTCAGCTACTAGGATAAATTGGCACCCCAAATTTCCATCTGTGAGCTGATTCAGACTATTTTCCCCAGCTTCATAAACCATGATTTATCCATCTGGAGGCAAGTGTCAGGATCGAATGTTCCTCCCCACCCCTCATAATAAGCTCCTGCCTTATTTACCACTTATTAACCACGATTAAACCAGTTTCCTGGTGCAGATAGAACAGGGAATTGTGGCTTAACACATGCCAGGAACTGAGCCCTGAAGCTGGTGCATGACGTGAGGAGGAGTAAGGTGAAAGAGGAGCAAGCGTGATGCTTGTCCCTGAATTTATGATTTAAGAAGTCGGGAAAGATCATTTGAACTGGCTCTATGAATCTATGTTACAGGATACGGAGCTAATGGTCTGCATATAATAAAGCAGTTTGAAATAATTATTTGTAGAGAAACATCCTAGGATGACCTCATTGCATTAAAAACCCAAAGTGATTGAAGTGTAAATAATTTATTTATATTCAGAAGCTATAGTTAAAATGCAGCACTGCAGAGCAGATAAATGCTAGAAACACAGCAAATTAGAAAAGGGTACCCAACAAATCAGTGAAGTAACTCAATACCCCCAAAGTTGCTGAACAACTGCATTGCTCTTATTATATGCAATTAAAAACAACAAAAAGGTATTAAAATAAAGCAGGCCTGACCTCAAAATGGCTTTAGGACTAGAAAATGAAGGGGGGGGGGGAGGAAAGCTTGCAAATGACATTTTTTGATGCAAGATTATAAGCTTTGCCTCGGACAAATACTTAAAGAAACAAATGGCCTTCTTCAGCACAGCAACTTGGGCCACAAGGGAAATCAAGAGCTCATTTTTCCTGCACCACTAGCATAGAAAATAAAAGAAGAAGAAAGGAAATAAACATGCAGTCTGAAGGGGAAATTTCCTTGAAAGTCAAACTGTTTATTGAAACACATAAATATCCCTTCCGATTATAGCAGTGGACAGAATAAAGAAGTGCAGTGAGCTATAGTCCCTAAACCCAGAGGAACTTAAGTAAAAATGAGTTGCTACATATATACATAACTTGTCAGCTCATGAAGGACAGGGTACTTAGAAGCTCTACTCCAAAAAGATAATACTAATATTTGAGCTATGTGTTACACTAAGTACCCATATTTAAAAAGGATGCTTAGCAGTATTCCTTCCTTCCCTTCTTCCAGCTTCATAGACTCTGACCCAGACTCGGAGAATAATGGGTACAAAGGGGGCTTAACCCAAAATTAATCCTCCTGGTTTCAATTCCCACCCAGAGCTGCTGTTTGCAGTAAAGCAACACCTTCAAGGGAAATAACATGATTTGCGGTAGGAAAATGTCATGTGAAGGAAACCCCCTCCCCACAGTTCCAATCTAGACCAGACCTTCATGCAGCTACTTTTTTCCTGAAAAACCATTATAGTGGCACTTCAGGTTACAAACTTAATTCATTCCGGAGGTCCGTTCTTAACCCAAAACCGTTCTTAACCTGAGGCGTGCTTTCGCTAATGGGGTTTCCAACTGCCGCCGGCACACAATTTCCGTCCTCATCCTGGGGCAAAGTTTGTAACCCGAGGTACTACTTCTGGGTTAGCGGAGTTTGTAACCCGAGGTGTTTGTAACCTGAGGTACCATTGTAGTTGGTGCTAAGCACATGGATAAAAATGCACGCATGCTTAATGTCATGTGCGACTTGTTCACATCACACCAGCTGAAATTCCCTCCTCTGTACAACTGTTAAAGATGTTACAGCCCTCTTCTTTGCTACCGACTATTGGGGGCTCTTTCAGACAGGCGTTTCCCCCCAGTCCGAACTGGAGATTTCACGGCTGGAAAGTGGAAGCCAGCCCTGTCAACATGCAAAACTTGTTCTCGGCCAGAGAGTTCTGGTCCTTTGCAAAGCAAGCTTTGGTATGTGGTTTGAGACCAGGATTTCGGAAGGACTACCTTCTGCCTTGTGACTCTGATGCTCCACTGGAAGCATCAGAAGTACTGCTTCACTTCTGTTACCACTGGAATACTGAATGGTTAGTATGCTAGCCTGGGTATTTTCAGGGGTGGCATCCAGGAGTCTTGATTGGCCCCCTTTTGATTTGTGTTTTGGTATGTTGTCAAAAGGGTTGCGGGTGGCGCTGTGGGTAAAATCACCGATAGGGCTTGCCGATCAGAAGGTCGGCGGTTCAAATCCCCGTGACGGGGTGAGCTCCCGTTGCTCGGTCCCAGCTCCTGCCAACCTAGCAGTTCGAAAGCATGTCAAAGTGTAAGTAGATAAATAGGTACCGCTCCGGTGGGAAGGTAAACGGCGTTTCCGTGCGCTGCTCTGGTTCTCCGGAAGTGGCTTAGTCACGCTGGCCACATGACCCAGAAACTGTATGCCGGCTCCCTCGGCCAATAAAGCGAGATGAGCGCCGCAACCCCAGAGTCGGTCATGACTGGACCTAATGGTCAGGGGTCCCTTTACCTTTATGTTGTCAAAAACACAGCTTTGCTGAGCTTCCGGTTTGGTTGAGTTTTTCTCCTTTCTGTTATTTTAACAGGCTGCTGGTCTTAGTATGGTCCATTAGTTTTGATTTCCATATTGATGGCCTATCATTTTAATTAAAGTTAGCAGCATTGGGTGCCTTGTGAGGAGCTGAAAGTTGGGATATAAATATTTTGGTAAATGAGTTTAAGATATCTTTAAGTTATGTTTTCTGCAAATAGCACTTCTAGGGAGAAACTGAAATTATATGGGGTAATTTTTGGTTAAACCCTTTTCTCATATACGTCATGGTGCGAGTTTGGATCAGAGCCTACTTGGTTACTTTTTCTATTAAAAACAAAACAAAAAAGCAAACAATGCCAAGCATGTTTTTATCAAGAAACACCCAAGTGCTTTTATCGTTTTGTTCTTCTAATAATCAAAACACTAAAGATATTTGCAATTTCCCCTATTTTCAATAATTTATAAATCACTTTCACAGAAAACATAGGAAAATTTCTGTCTCCTTGCTATGAAGGTTTCATAACAGATGTCATCTCCATAATGGAATGAAAGGGAAACTCATTGTAAATCGTGGCAACAATTGCCACTGAATAGCAATATTCTGATATTCATTTGTACATGCGCACACACATATGGTAATTTGGATATATTTGGGGTGGCCGGAGTGGGGAAGAGAAGCTTGTTAAAATTTCAATGCTAAGTTAAAAGCCACTAACAACTTATCAAGCAGTGACTGCTAGCCATAATTATACACCATAAAACAACATTTATAACGGAAAGAAAAATATATGAGTAATATTCAAACCACACTTAGGGTGGAAAATCCTTTTTCAAGAAAGTTTAAAAATTGTAATCTAAGCAAATAATAAAACTACAGTATAGGGTGGGATTCGCTTAACGAACCCCGCCATTGGAAGCCCCTGCACAAGGACTTCCACTTGCGAAACAGGGTTTCCCCCCACCCCTTCGTGTGCCCCCAAAATGGGCTCTGCAGGGGTTGTGTTACCTCCCAGAATATAGGGGCGAGGAGAGGAGGATCACCCCACCTGGAAACGTGCAACCATAGGAGCCAGCTTTTAGGGGGCCAAGGTCTTTTCACTGCCCCAATACATTATTTGAAGGGGGCAGGCACCTCCCGAGTCAATGGGGATTGCTATTCAAATGGCGTGCATATGTAATGTTTTGTGACCAGTTATGCAGGGTGGGGGTTACCTGGGCACCCCCAATATTTTATTCCAGTTGGCACCTTTGGCTACAATGCTTGCACAGACAGAACATCTTTCATACACAGCATGATGCTGAATTCCACCCATAGTGCAGGAAGTAAGGTAAAGGACCCCTGGACGGTTAAGTCCAGTCAAAGGTAACTATGGGGTTGTGGTGCTCATCTCGTTTCAGGCCGAGGGAGCCGGCATTTGTCCGCAGACAGCTTTCCAGGCCATGTGGCCAGCATGACTTAACCACTTCTAGTGCAATGGAACCATGACGGAAACCAGAGCGCACGGAAAAGCCGTTTACCTTCCTGCCGGAGTGGCACCTATTTATCCACTTGCACTTGCATGCTTTCAAACGGCTAGGTTGGCAGGAGCTGGGACAGAGCAACGTGAGCTCATCCCGTCGCGGGGATTCAAACCACCAACCTTCTGATCGGCAAGCCCAAGAGGCTCAGTGGTTTAGACAACAGCGCCACCTGCGTCCCTTACAATTACCTACTGGGAGTACTGTTGTTCCTCACTGGAGCTGGGAGAGGGAGGAGGAAGAGAGGGAGCTCATGGATCTAAAAGCAGCAAAAGCCACTGCAGCTGGCCCAATGTGTCGGTGAGAAAGTGGAAGTGATTATGGAGGCAAGAGAGAGGTATTGCAGGCCAGGGTAGGCAGTAAGGAGACTTCCGGGTTGGCGCCATCGCCGAATGGCGGACTCCCTCCGAGCTCCGGAGGGAGTCGGCTCGGCAGGGGCTGGGTCCTACCGCGCCGGCGACGCGGGGACCCTTAAAAACCACGGGCACGGGGCCCGTGGACATGGGGACTCGGCTGGTACCGTCAGCGCCCTCCCGACTCGTGAAGGAGCCTTTTTAAAGGCTACGGATCGGGTGCCAGGGAGTGGCGTGGTACTTTGAGTCTATCGCTTCCCCTGCCGAGTGCAGCCGCATGCCATTCGTCGGAGAGCGCTGGCTTCTTCCATTTGAAATTCGGACATTTAACAAAAACCCGTGAGTAATTGGGTAACCGGGTACAAAAGGAGAAAAAAAAAAGGAATTTTTTTTTTTTTCGGATTCGGCACGAGCGGGGGGGATCTAAAAAGGAAGTCAGTCCCCTCCCTGATTGTAAACATGCTAAAACAAGGACTGAGAAACCAAGATCAATTCAGAAGTTTATTGCTGACTAAAAATACCAAATTCCACGATGGAATCATTACAAGAATTGTGCTGGAGGAGAGTCGAGGGTGAGAGGGAAAAGGCAACCCCCCCCCCCCTGAGAACCGGGGCGATTCAGAGAACCTGGCGGAGAGAGATGGAGAGTTTGACAGCTGTCAAAGTAGCTGTCAAATCTTGAGAATATAAAGAGGACTTTGCTACAAGTATTTTGCTGGTTAATTTTGATACAATTGGATATAAATATGGATACAAAATGTCGGGTGGAAAAAGAAACAACAACTTGACTTTTGGATGAGAGGACACAAAGTTATTGCAATCCCTCTAGAGGGGCTTTGGGACATTACAAGCGGCGTATGTGGAAAACTACTCTGGGATGTGTACTACTGGTCTTAGCTCTTGGGAAAGCAGCAAAACTGAAAATATTGTTTTGTCTACAGAGGTGACAGCACAATAGAATCTTTCTATTTAAGTAAGCTCCTGAATAACAAACCTCTGTAGAGATACTAGATTTCAGAATAAGAATGGTTTTGCAGCTGAACAAGACAGAAACCTGAGAAAGTAAGAAACAAAAGAGTAAAGGACCAACTACGCCACGGCAAGAACAATGGGAGGAGCAACAATGACCAAGGGAAATTAAAGGCCTCGATTAGACTGGATTTATGAAATTAAACATTATCAAAACAAGTAAATTTAAAGAAAACCGGCAAGATGGATTGAGAAAAATTTGGCTGTGGACTTGAGACCTCCAGGCCGACAACATACAGACTGATGGACATAGGGAATCTAAACCGGGGAAGGGAGGGGGAATTCTAGAATCCAAAGGCTATGTAATCAACTTCTGGAACCTTCATCTATTTTCTATCTTTGATTTTTTTATATATATATAACTTTGGTATTTTGATTTAACATGTTTTGGAAAAAAAAAAGGGGGGGAATTCGTGGAAGGAAACGGGGTAGATTTTGGGGGAAAAAATCTTTGTTCTATTTTGTTAAAGGTGAGGAGTGATGTTAAGATTGCAATTTAAATTGGCTATTAGGCATAACATATTAGGTTAAATTGGGAATGAGAACTTGTGGAACCAACGTAGGGAAAGGGGAATACAGTCGGGAGGGGAAGGAGGGAGTCCCAGAAAGAAGGTTATGAAAATAAGGGCTTAAAATTGGTCTCTTTTTTTTTTTTCTTTCTTTCTTTCTTTTCTTTATCTTTTCTATCTTCTTTATTCTGTTATTATTGGAAATTTTAATAAATATGATTATAAAAAAAAAAAAAAAGGGTAGGCAGTAAGGAGCTGAAGAAGGCAAGCGGATCTCCTTAAGGAGCACAAAGAACACCTCCCCTGAGGCTCTGGAGGCTGTGTCACCTCTGTGAGGCCAAGCCAGCGGCAAACTTTCTATTTGTGTCAGCATGAGCCTGACTGTGACCTTGTTCACACACAACTCTAAGCCAAAATTCAAGAGAGACGAAATGGAAGAAATGAAATGACAGCAGATCATATACATAAGACAAGTCAGTTCAGGAAGTAGCTTGCTGGCTCAGAAAAGTGAGTACACATTCTGATATATAAAATAAAAGAGTGGAACATAGCAAGAACAAGTGGTGGTGGCAAACAAGGTGAAACATCCATGGCCAACAGTACAGCTCTGAACTATGCCGACAGGAGATTTGAGGGGGTGGGTAAGGTCCACTTGTAGGTGGTGGTGGGGAAACCCACTGGTTTAGCGCACCATTTGTTAAAACTATTTGCAAGCAGTTTCTTCAGTTGAGAACTTCAAGGCTGGGGGGAAAAAGAAACCTACTGCGAAGGAAGGTTGAGGAGCCGTGTAGGTTAAAGGAGGGCAGAGGAGGGAGCATGGCACAATTAAACGAGGAATGCCACTGCAAGGGAGGGATAAAAAGCCTACAGGGAGGAAGCAAGAGGAGGAAAGCAGAGCATAAGTCTGGCTGCAGGGCTGGAGAAAAGAGAAATGATTTCTCTCCGCATAAATTTGTGTTGCTGCTAAGAACTTTTTTTTTTAAGGCAGTTCACATTTTCCGTGCCAAGAAAAGGTAGCTGGGGAATGGATGGAGGGAGTGTTTTGCAGATCTAATAATCCATCAAATCTAAAAAAGAATTTGAGGAGAAAAATGTTTGTGGTCAAAAGGAGGACATGGTAAAGAGATTACCCTGTTTATGGGCTTGCAAAAGAACAGAATGAAGAAAAATGGGAGATCTTAAGACTAGACAGCTACAAACACGGGATTCTTACTTAGTTCCAGCATTAGCGACCTGCCACGTGTGCACCTCTAAGGAGGCTATGTCTTATTCATAGCAACCCAGAGATGGCTTGGGCCCATTTTGGAGTATTGGTAACACCTACATGATTCCTCGTAGGCATCACGTGAAGGAACTGATTAAATGAACTGGGACTTCCACATGGAACCCTTGCATGGGGCTGCCATGATTGCACAATTTGCAGCAGTTGTGCATACAGGCTACATAGGGAACCACTGTTTCATACTATCAGGACACCCATGTGCACACACACCCCAACTGTGAAACCTGTGCGCTCGTGCTGGTGACAACATGAGGTTTGCCAAGCAAGTGCTCGGGCCTCAGAACACTTCCAGGTCATTCTTAAGTGTTCATCAGGCTAAACACAGAGAAACACTCCACACTGCTGCCTATGGTTGCTGCCATGGAATTCTTTCTCCAATGAGATTCACCAAAGCCCAACCAAGCATATTCCAGTGGCATAAGGTGTTGTCATCTGGGTCAGTAGCTAGGGTTTGTTTTGTAGTCTACTTAACATTGCCTCGGCGAGCATAGCGCTGAAATAGGTCCTTCCATCTAAGACTATGGCAGGATGCATTAATGGTTTGCTGTCTTTTTTTTAAAAACTATGCTATTTAATTACAGACAAAAACCATCTCCCTGGGCAGAGAATGGCAATTGCCTGCAACACAGGAATCTCACCTAAAGCGTCCATGACAGATGGTCATCCAACCTCTGCTTAAAAATCTCCAATGAAGGAGTGTCCACCACTTAAATGTTGTGACCCCACATCCACACCCCACCAAGGTGATCCAAAAGTATAACATGGTAAATTTTATCTAAATATAATGTAAAATATATGACTTTTAAATTCATATGACTTTCATAAGTATGCAGTTGAAAAACTATACGCTAAACATCAGGTATTCTACAGTTTCTAAGTAAATACGTAGCAGACACAAACTTGACTAGAACTCTTAAAGTTGATTTCTAATGAAATTGTTAGCTACGCTTACTAAAGTAATTTTTAATCAGCAATTTCAGCAATAAGCTAGCAATAGCTGTAATTACCATGCAAAAATTAGCCGAGAAATCTAAGCCTCTTGGGTTGTATCTTAATTAAAGAGAAATGTAGTTACTGCTAGTTCTCACTCCACTTTTTAATAAAGTGACAGTCGGGATCTGAACACTAATTTTAAGGTTTATTGACCCGTATTATTATTATAGTATTATTGAACGGCTGTGATACCTTCGGTGTATCTTAAGAAATGAAAGTAGCGCTCTCTAATTCAAAGTCAATACACTTCCCAGGATTGATTTATTCACATGGGATACATGCTTCATGGATGAGTTGCCTGGAAGAATATAGCTCTCGTGTTCTATCACAATTATACTAGGCCAGAGTCACTTGTGCCTGTCTTATTCTCAATTTATAATGCCTCAGTTATGCTCAGCACGAGGAGGACCTGTAGTTCCAAAACGAGCCGTGACAATGTTCATAAGGCGGAAAAAGTTACCTACTATTGTTTACTTTGCACATTCCCCTTGCTACGTTTCTGGTCAATTTTACTTTAGAATTCAGTATGACTCTGTATATAGACACATGTTTTTAATCCCTCTTCAGAGAGGCTAGATTTCAACACAACCTCTTAGGAATTATGAGTGGCTTGCAGATATTGCGAACTTCAGCCTTCTCATAGCAAACCACATAACCACCAATGTATTATAAGCCTAAAAAAGTTTAAAAGGCCAGTTTAAAAATGAAGGCTGGTTTATTTTGTTGTGCATTTGATATGCTTTGCCTCTATGGTTTACAATTAGAATGCCACTTAGAAATAGAATTCCTTTGCCAATTGCTTATATGCATTTCTAGAGGTAACAGAGTTACGCAAACAAAGCAAATAAAATCCAACTAGGAACATGAATTCACTAGGAAAAATTCTCCCCCAACCATTCTTTGCAGCTTAACTCAGAGCCCCCCAAAAAGCAGCCCAAATAACCAGGTCTTAAAACTTCCAGAAGGTGGTTAGGCTTGAATTCTGAGCAGGTCTGTAGTGCCTTTTGAACACAGCTTTACAATAAAGGTGAAAACGAAATATTTTCAAAGAGCCTAGAAAATATCTAGATTGGTTAAAAAAAACAAACCACCAACACAAGTTTTCATGCATGATGAGAACAGAGGAAAGGCCAGTTGAACATTGTTCCCTTAAGCAGCATGTCTGTACGGTGATAGTAAAGATTGGTAAGAAAAATATGCTGAGCCTCATCCTGACGTTTGCTGCAAGATTCATGGGAGCACAGAGCGGAATCGTTCCCATTCCTGACCTAATACTATATATTAGGCTTCCTAAGGAGATTTGTCATGTCAGAGCTAACTTTTAGGAACTAACGTATTATTTAAAAAGCATTCAGAGGTCTTTTATAGGTGAGACACATTAGCTATTTAGTCTTATTTATCTATTGTGTGGCTGTATTATACATATAATATTATATTATACATATAGCTGCTTCTGCCAACCTAGCAATTCGTAAGCACACCAGTGCAAGTAGATAAATAGGTACCACTGCGAGGGGAAGGTAAATGGTGTTTCCATACGCTCTGGCCACATGACCCGGAAAGCTGTCTGTGGACAAACATCGGCTTCCTTGGCCTGAAAGCGAGATGAGCGCCGCACCCCATAGTCGCCTTTGACTGGACTTAACCGTCCAGGGGTTCTTTACCTTACATATATTCAGTGCTTTTTTCCTTAAAAAATGTTTAGGGGTATTCTCATTTTCCTACTCATATTGAAATACTGCCCCTCAATGAGACCAAACTTAGATTCACAAAATGTTTAGGGGTATGCGTACCCCTGTGTCCCCCCAGAAAAAAGCACTGCATATATTATATAATCCCTTTAGGCCATGTTAATAATTGGATAGTCCTACTCCCAATGCTAAACCTTAGGGTGAAGGGCAGACAATAAACAAATAAATAAAAACCGCAGTCAAATGTTAGACTGTTCACAATGTAATATTTGGGGGAAAGGTGCACACAATCTCCAGTATTATTGTTACTATTAATTTGATCTCTCTTTGTTGGCCCATCTGTTTTGTTTGCAGACTTAAGTAACATCTGTATCTGCAATGACCACCCAGTGTACAGACCTATAATATCTAACTGGACATGGGTGGCGCTGTAGTCTAAACCACTGAACTCTTGGGCTTGCTGATCAGAAGGTCGGCGGTTCGAATCCCCATGACAAGGTGAGCTCCTGTTGCTCTGTCCCAGCTCCTGCCAACCTAACAGTTCGAAAGCACACCAGTGCAAGTAGACAAATAGGTAAAACTGTGGTGGGAAGGTAAACAGTGTTTCTGTGTGCTCTGGTTTTCGTCACGGTGTTCTGTGGACTTAACCATTCAGGGGTCCTTTACCTTTTACCTTTACCTTACTATCTAACTGTCAAAATGACTCTTGTTAAGGAAAATAGTCCAACTTGCAAGTAAGATGGAACCACTTTAGGCTGTTAAGCTAGTGCAAGTGTTTTCTTCCTCCTGGCAAGAAGCTCAAAGGAAAAAGAGTCAGTCTATAATTTCACTTATTCAGCTCTGTTTAAATAATTTTTAGGGGTTTCCCATGAAGAACTAATAGATTTTATTTTCCTTGATAAAACAAATACTTTGCCTCCTACTGGTGTTTAACTGAGTTATAATCAACTATTATATTGGTCTGCATACTTTCAGTCCAGGAGAGCAGAACATTTCTAGACTTTGGCCAGGCAATATCACCATTCAGCTTGCTTGCTCCCCTAGATTTTGCACTGAGCTTACAGAGAAACTAGATCTTCCTGCAGACAGAGTTGCCATATAGAGCATTGTACATGTTATTGCTTTCCTGGAAATAAGCAGTGCATGTGTTTGCCCAAAAACAAAGATGCATATTTCGGTAGAAGCTGTTTCTACAGGTCACAAACAACTCCAGTATTCAGGGTGCTCTCTTTGTCTATGGCTATTTTGCACAGAGGTAACATTACATTATGGACACCCTACAGAAGTAACTAATTACCTCATTTACTAATGACCTGCGAGGGATAAAAATCCATACACATGTCATTTCTTAGTTATTGCACTGCAAAGCAGCACAATCTGTTAACTGAATGCATTAAATATCTAATTTAATTAAACCTCTAACAAGGCTCCGAAACCCCATTGAGAGCACTTTGTCTGATTACAGGCACTGGGCTAAAGCAACAGCCCTATTGATTTGCTCGGCTCCAACTACTTTTATCTACCCAATTTAGTGTGTGTAAAACAAACAAAAAAACTAATTTTTTTTTTTTGCAAGGGCTCCTTTCCTCACTCTCTGGGGAAATAATATAAAGTGACTCTTGGTTCACGGATGCATATATAAAATATTTAGTAGGTCAAAGAAAACATTTATTTGTGTGGCAGCTATTGACTGCATTACAGATGCAGATAAACTCCCTAGTGCTCACCATTACATAGTGTGGCTGACATGGACATCTGTAATAAACAGACTCCTCTCAAGGGAAATAAACCCACTGTTCACCAAATTAGCATACAGTTCACAGCACAAGACTTCACTATTTTCCAATAACCCAAAAGAAGGATAAAGGTAGAGGTAATGATCAATTCTGTGATTACCGATCTGAAATTGTCCCTTCATATTTTAATGTTCAACACTGAAGGGAAGAAGACACTCCTCTTTGGTTACAAAGCAGTTTCTTTTGCAGCCCCAAGAAGATCCTACCATACTGTGACCCAGCTCATCTCTCTTAGAGAGAGGTGAACATATGTGGGGTGGGAAAAAGAGCAAAAGCACAGTAGGGCCAATGTTTTATTTTAAGCCATTCATTGCCATAAATTGTGGGGATTAGACACACCCATGGGGACAAGTTTATCAATGATTATAAACAACGACATTATATGGAATCTTCCAGATTTCATATAACCTCTGTTTTGAAACAGCTGCTCTGGTTTCCAGTCGGTCTCCAGGGCCAACTCAAGGCACTAAAAGCCCTAAACAACCCAGACCCCCACATACCTGGAAGGCCGCCTCCTCTCCTACAGACCATCTTGGATGCTAAGAGAAGTGGACAGTGCCCTGTTGGTTGTTTAATCATCCTCAGAAGCTCAGGCTGTGGCAGACAAGGAGAGGGCCTTCTCTGCAGCAGCCCCTACCTAAGCTGTGGATGTTCAGGGGCAGCCCAAGGCATTTTGGCACCTGAGGTGAAATGCCCCAACAATGGGTTGGGGAAGCAAATTCCCTCCCTCCGCCCGGCATCAGGGCTTTGTATCAGCTTCTTCCTTCAGGGTGGCTAACTTGTGGCCCTATTTTGGCAGCCCTTGGCAACATTAAAGAAAAAACAACTTAAAGCCTTAAAGTAATATTTTTGTGCATGTGATGCATTGTTATTGAAAGCTTATACATCTGCTTGTGTATTAAATTTGTTTAATAATTAAAAATATAAAATATGTTAATTGTGTAATTATATAGATTTAATTAGCTATAGTAATTGTGTATATTAAATTATATTGAATATATTGCAAACACTTCAATTTACTATATGGAGATTTAATTCGGTGTGTGGCTCACTTGGGATGAAAAGTCGCCCTGAGCTACAATGACCAGCTGCAAAAAAAAAAAGCAAAGCTCTCACACATTTAGTAGTTTTGTAGAAAAAGATTATTCCTTTAGGTTACCCACAGTTCTCTAAAGATATCCATAGCTATAAACTAACTTGCATTCCTTTCAACATCATAATCCTTTCCTATTAGGCCTGCAATGACTTCTGCAACATGACTGCGGAATCAAAAACACATGAATATTTGGAAAACAGTCACAAAAAGAAACAGTTACAAAAGTTCATTCTTACAAACCTGATCCCTTTGATGCAAAGACAACACAGGATTTGATGTTATTTCCTTGTCACAATTCAAAACATTTTTAGTTGTGTATCCTCTCGGCTAGCTTAGTATCTGATTAAGTGGAATGTGGTCCATGAAACCTTATACCGTAATAAATTTGTTAGCATTTAAGGTGCACCAGCAAACTTCGCTGTTTTTGCAAAAACTACCCTTCCAGAAATGTAACTTCTACATCCACATTTCTCACCTCCTGCTTTCTGACTGTGACAATCTGCTGGTCTGGTGATTAATTTTCAGCAACACTGGGGTTAGAATACCCAGCAGTGTGTCAATCATGTGTCAACTGTGTGTCAGTAAGAAGACAGGTCTATATAACCAAGCTAATTTATCTAATTAAGATCAGCTGTTGGAGAACAGGGTAGAAGAAAGACGCTCTAATAAGCATCCAAGGAAGAAAGGAATGGAGGTGGGAATAAACAGTAGAGGAATTAAACACCTGAACTTCAGAAAAACACTTGTGTACTTTTCCTCTGGGTAATGAACCTTAACTCTCCCACCAGCTGGCACAAAAGGCCATTAGACTGCCACAAGACTAGATGGAAACTGATGATTTGTTCATGCATCTCCTTTCTGGACAGGCCAGTTTAAGACAATATATCATCTTTACTACCTTGAAAACCAGATTTTGGCTGGATCTAAACAGAAAATATCAAAGACACAGATCTGAATTAAAACTCTTTCAAATAGGTCTTGCGATCCACAGCAAAAAAATTGTACACAGCTTTGAAGGAGAATAAGAGAGGGCTGCTTTAAAAACGCGTTGGCCAAGAAGTGGTAAATATATTTAAGTGAACACTATAAAATGCATTCCCACTGCCAACGAGTGTTCTTCCTTGAAATGAAAAAAAAGGAAACACCCTACAAAACATCTGTGATTTTTTCCCCATGCAAGAATACATAAATGTGCCAAATCTTCAAACACAGATGGATTGAGGCAGCTTCCCTGGAGACATTGTATAGATGCCTAAGAGTTACGGTCTCAGAACCAAGACCAGGCAGGGCCTGCAACTTTCAGATTTATTTTGGGCTGCAGGAAGATGAGCATGGAATGGAACAAGCAGGGAAAGGGTGGGGCTTTAAGAGTTATAGGGTGAGGGGCAAAGGGAGGGTACATGGAGGAATGAAGATCACACCCACGCCATGCATTTAAAGCATACTTATAAGCATGGCTTTCCTCAAAGAATTCTGGGAACTGTATCCGTCACAGAGCTAGAATTCCTGGCAGATGAGACTTCCACACAGATTCATACAAACTGCTTTGAGAAGACTTTTAAAACGTTACAGCTCTGGTTATCTAACTAAACAACATAGCAGGTTACACATGCCATCTGTTTCAGTAACTCAACACACACACATTAGACTGTGCTGGACCGAAGGTTTGAGTGAGATGGCTTCTGCAAATGAATACCACAAGTGTGAAAATAGTGAATGACAAAATCTAGCACAGCACAGAAAAAAACCACAAGTGCCTTTAGAAATTAGTTTTTTGATTACCCTTGGGCAACAATAATCCATACACTCAACAAGGACTTAAGCCAGAAATGAACCATTCAGTCACCAGTTCATGAGAACTGCTTCAAATTAAAAATAAGAGAAGATTGGTTTTCTTCTAACTCAAACTAGCACGATAATAAAAAAACACACTTTAGACTTCTTGTGTTCACAAGGGGAGTGGGAAGAGGAGAGTTCCGCATTGGAATATACAGTCATACCTTGGCTGTCAAACACCTTGGTACTCGTACATTTCGGCTCCTTGAACGATTGAAACCCGGAAGTGAGTGTTCCGGTTTTTGAACATTTTTTTTGGAAGTTGAACATCCAATGTGGCTTCCGCTATTGTTTCTGGTGCGCCTGCACAATCGGAAGGCAATCGGAAGCCGCGCCTTGGTTTCCGAACGTTTCAGAAGTCGAATGGACTTCTGAAATGCATTTTATTCGAAAACCAAGGTACGACTGTACTCTAGAAAAGGGATGGGGAACCTGCGGCCCTGCATATTTGTTGAAACATCTGTTGAAGATCTGCTGTATCTTTCTACTCGCATGTTTATGCACAAGCCCCGGTGTTATGTATTGCATCTTAGAAACAATAAAGGGAAGCTCTCCTGGCAAAAACACTCCTCTTCATCCAGACCTTTGGCTAATTATCTAATCTATGGCCTTTTAAACTATGGGTGAGGGTGTTATTTTGTTTGTTTGTTACTGTGTTATATATTTTTGTTTCAGGTAGATAGCCGTGTTGGTCTGACGCAGTCGAAATAAATTAAAAATTAAAAAAATTGTCCAGTAGCACCTTAAAGGACCCCTGACCATTAGGTCCAGTCGTGGCCGACTCTGGGGTTGCGGCACTCATCTCGCTTTATTGGCCGAGGGCGCCGGCGTACAGCTTCCGGGTCATGTGGCCAGCATGACTAAGCTGCTTCTGGCGAACCAGAGCAGCGCACAGAACTGCCGTTTACCTTCCCGACGGAGCGGTACCTATTTATCTACTTGCACTTTGACGTGCTTTCGAACTGCTAGGTTGGCAGGAGAGTAGCACCCTAGAGACCAACTAAATTTGTTCTGGGTGTACGCTTTGGTGTGCATGTACACTTCTTCAGATTCAGGTATCTGAAGAAGTGTGCATGCACACCAAAGCTTATACCCAGAACAAACTTAGTTGGTCTCTAAGTTGCTACTGGACAATTTTTTAAATTTTTTATCTATTTTTGTGTTTTAATACTGTAAACCGCCCTGTGATCTTCAGATGAAGGGTGGTATGTATTATTATTATTTTATTAACAACAACAACAACACATGCTTCAGCACATCATATTGAACTTTTTCGAAAAGTGTTATCATTTGGTATCTTGGTTGTTCAAGGAAAGGTCAAGCCTTCTATCAAGTTTTTCCAATTCAAATCTCCATACAGGTGCACCCCTACTTCCGTGGGGGTTATGTTTTGAGCTGCCACATGCATAGGCGAGAAGCACCTAAGTGGGCAGCACTCTCTAAAAGGCCTCTAAACCCCTTTCGGTTGCTCCAGTCCAAAAATACTATCAAAAAACCCAACGACAACCGCAACTAAAATTGTGGTCATGCATGAGTCGGTCACATGGAAACTGGGGGACACCTGTATATGATAATGTGCTGAGCAGATGAGGCTGGGCAACTGAAGAAACTCAAGAGGTTGAAGAGAGATTCCACTAGAACTACACAGCAGATGAGGAAGCAAAACAGTAAATGCCTTGAGAAATGGAGCCTGGAAGCGAGGATCCTGCCTGCTGCCAACTCCTTTTATATTCTGACAAAATATTCTTAACATTTCTGTAGCGGAGTGTGGCACATAAGTGGTTATTGGCCTCACCCTTCTGCGCAATCTGTCTCGTTCCTCCCGGATGGCATTCATGGTGGCTTTCGTCCTGTTTAGCTCCTCCTCCTTGCTGCACAGCATTGCCGTAAGGCTCTCGTTCTCTTCCCTCAAGCCCGCGAGTTCCTTCTCCCAGCGAGACCTCTCTTCAGCCAGGTTGGGATACAGGTCCCGCCCGAGCACACCTTCAATCTCTTCGACTGTCTGCAGAATATTTCAAAGGAACAATAATTCATACACGAAACACTAAACTATTATTCACACTAATGGACACATTTCAATTTGCTCTTTTCCATTTTACAGAAGCCATTTTAATTAGCAAATGCCAGCATTGTTTTTGGGGGGGAAATGAAGCAATTAAAAAATATGGTCATTTTTGTTTACATCTTGTTACATTAATGGAAGCAACTGCAAACCTGTGGCATTAGGCATCGAACACACTAATGAAGGTGAAAAACAGGAAAGAGTGTGCATCCCGCTTAATCAGTTGATATACAAAGTGGACTGCTGTTTTGGTGCACTAACTGAGCAAAACCAAAGCCGCAGTTGACCAGATGAGTGGTGACAACCCACTAACAAAAATGTTGCAGATCAATGACTGGATGCTTTGAGAACATTAGAAGATGCCTGCTGGATCAGACCAAAGGCCCACCTAATCCAGCATCCTTTTCTTCCAAATGCCTTTGGGAAGTCCAAGCGCAGGACATGAAGGCAATACATGACATGAAGGCCTGAAACTTGCAAGGGGCTTACGTTACAGGGGTCTGCATGCAAAGTCAGAGGGACCCCCCAAAACCGCTCTCCTGTGTGACCATTTCTACCTGTCTGATGCTGCCAAGCTGAGCGGGCGAGATCGCAGGAACCTTGCAGGCTCTTCCAGAGCCCTCACAAATCTTCCAAAAGGCTGGTAAGCAAGGTAGAGAGCTGAAAAAGGTCTCCATATCAGGAAAGCTTGGTGCAGAAAGTGCTTTTAAAGCCCTCTAGGAAGGTCCCGTGACCTCTCTGATGGGTTTTCACCTGTCTCCTGCCTTCTTTCAGCAACTGGTATTCAGGAACATATTGCCTCTGATATAGGAAGCAGTCTTCCGTCATAATGGCTAATCTTATGCTCCACGTATATATCTAAACCACTTTAAAGCTGTGCAAGTTAGTTGCCATTACAATTATAGAATTGTAGAGCTGGAAGGGACCACGAGGGTCACCTAGGCCAACCTCCTGCAATGGAGGAATATTTTGCCCAACGTGGGGTTTGAACCCACAACCCTGAAATTAAGGTCTCATGCTCTACCAACTACATCTTATGTTAGTGAAGGATAGGATAGAAGCAGTCTGCCCCACTGTAAACGTTCAGACTGAAAGGTGTGCCATACTGCCATTTAAATCTACCAACTGCACATGGCTGAGTCCTGATTTAAGGAAATACTCTGTATTTCTACTGGAAGATGTCAAAGCTGAGCAACAGAGAGAAAACTATCCAAGCCTGTAACCAAAGAGTGCTGAACCGGGGAAATCTGCAATACACAGCCTAAGCCTAAGGTAAGAGGCAGTAGCATTTTAAATAGAAAATTAGTTTGCAAAAGCAGCAATCCACTTTATAGAGTTCCTCTTTCACAGAGGAACTAGACTGCATGTGGGTGGAAATGAATAGAAGAAGCACATTTTATTTTAGTTAGTTCTTCGTTTCAAACAATGAAACCTACCATTATGTTTGCGGGAAGGTTTATTTCTGGATTACATTCCCAGTTTGCTCATTATTCATTTATTCATTATATTTATATACACATTTTTCTCATCATTTCCAATACCTAGCGAAGTTCTGGAACTAAATCCATCCACCTCCATCCTCAGAGGTTTCGGCATTCTGGATGCGTGGGTGAACTTCATTTTTGAAGTGTGACGGAGGAAATAAAACAAGAACCCTCTGGGAGAAGTAAAGAAGCAAAAGGCACCTGAATTCTTCCCCTTTGACAAGAATTGCAATACAGAGGAAAACCCAAAGAGGATGAAAATAACTTGACCGGAATAAGAATGTATATAGTAACAATACTTCTACCTTGCTTCCCAGCAATGCTTTTACAAAGCATAACACATAATACCAAAACACACAGAATAAATCAATACCATTTAAAATAGTTGAAATTAAGTCTGCATGCACGGCCCAGAAGCTTCAGCTAGTGCAGAATCCTGCTGCTAGACCGATGATGGAAACACACTACCATATTGCCAGCACATGGCACCAGTGTTGAAAGACCTACACTGGCTTCCTGTCCACTATTGGTTCAGCCAGGTTAAAGCTTCTTGTACTCTTCCAAGATACTCTACTCCACCCCCCACCCCCTGGTTTTCTGTCCCCCTACTCCAACACTCAGTTAAAATTATTTAGGCCTCGTCTTAGGTCTTGTTCCCTAAACTTTTTTGGGGGGTACTTCTGCAGATCTTGGGGTTCCTCCAAGCTTTCTGATGTTTTCCACATGGAAAATATGAAGGCTATATAAAGGAGCCGCATGTGAATAATGAGTTTGCTATTAGTATATATCAGGCACAGGCAAACTCCGGCCCTCCAGATGTTTGGGACTACAATTCCCATCATCCCTGACCACTGGTCCTGTTAGCTAGGGGTGATGGGAACTGTAGTCCCAAACATCTGGAGGACCATAGTTTGCCTATGCCTGGTATATATCCTAAAAGAGGGCAGCTTAGGGGCGAGGTGGGCCTTCCTAGGCAATGAATTCAGTATGTGGAGCACTCCTGTTTAAAAGGTTCTAATCCAAGGGAGGGGTGCATTCAGCCTGTGCGTTTAATTATGCCTTCCAGCCCTCTCCATTTAGCTCATAAAGCCATTTTTGCCAAAAATCAAACCCAGCTTGTTCTACCCCTGACTTCAGGTATGGAGTCAAAAGAGGGGTTTCAGTGCTTTGCAAGTTCCACTACCCCTCTTTTTTGTTTTGAGACTTCTTGTTTCTAAAAAGGAGATGGGAACAAGTAGCTAAGCTAGAAAGTCAAATTTTTTATCCTTTCCTACACAAGGAGGCTCACTCAGTTGGAGCTTAGCCTATTCCGAAGAGTAGTATCCTAAACAAGCAAGGCATTTTTAAAAATGTATATAACCAATCAGATAACCTATCCCTATCTTGATTCAAGGCCCTTTCTGTCTGCAAAGCAGGGAAATGTTTACTTACACAAACTACCAGATTTCACTTCGGTCAAACATTTACCAGCGCTGTTAACACTCAAAGCTAAATGTGCACTGTAAGCTGCTTCTCAGTGTGCTTTAGCTACGCTGCACAATTCAAAGTACAAAAATAAATTCACCAGGGGACTTTTCATAACTCTGACAATGTCTCTCTTAAAATGCCAATGAAGTATGGAATTTAGGGAAGTACAGAAGGTGAGAAGAGTCTATGTGAATCCTCTTTTATATGCAAACTACATGCGCTCAGACGTCTCTCCCTTTAGAGGAATTTTTGCAGTGTCTCTTCTATCTTCCATAATTTTACCCTATAGGCCACATCTCATATTTATTGTGAAAGTAAAGCAAATGCTAAAGTATACCATCTCAGGGATGGATTGAGGATTACTGCCAGCCCCTTACTATCTACTTGGCAGTTTCCAATGGAGTAACCACAGCAAGAAAGGGAAGGCTGCAGCCTTCCCTCTTGACCTCACATGTGGGAGGTGGAAAAGATTAAACAAACTGCAATCCCTGACTTCCAAAATACACAGTGCTTCTAACATGAACACAATAGGATGCAAAATCATTGAACAGATTCTGCATACGAGGCCATCCTTTTAAATGTTCTATGCGAAAAGAAAAGAGCAGTATTACATTTATTCAGACACTATTGTTATTCTTGCTCCCAGAACTGGAAAATATTTTATTGTGCTTTTTCTTTTAAAAAACACACACCAAAAAACAGCCACACACCAACCTTAGAATAAGAGAACCTTAATAACCTGGCATTAAACTCTTATACCTAAGGCAAATTCTAGGAAAATAGAGTAATATTTGAACAAGAGGTCTTTTCACCTATCCTGTTTCTCATTTAAAACCCCTTAGCAAATGCAGAATGTTTTCTCTGCACTGGGATATCTCCCACAGAGAGCATGTTTGACAAAGATTGATGAAAAAGAAGAAACCAAACATAGCTTCTACAATGGAAACAACCAATGAAGATAAACACAGTGGCTTCTTTCTAACTTTATCTAAAACAGACCCATTTGCTAGAAAGTCAAATGTTACAGCTAAACCATGCACAGTTGTCGGATTGCAGAGAATACCAAATGCCATCACTGTCACAATGAGCAGGAAGTTCATATCCTACTGCATTGAAGGCCCTACGCTACTGAAACCACCTACAATTAAGCACGCAGTGAGACAAGTATATAATATCTGAAATGACTTCAGGAACAGCTAGGTTGTTTCCAGTTCCACCCATCCCTATGTAAACCTCTCCCCCATGCCCTTTCAACTTCACTTTTGAACCTATTATTTCCACCATGGACTGGCCTTCTCAATCTACCTTTCCTTCAGATTGTACTCTCTTTCTTCCTTTTTTCTGAATCGGTGCTCCCTTGTCCCATAATTTCTCTACCTCTTGGGCCTGGTTTCCATCTCTACAGGCCAACCTAAAGCCTCTACAATGCACAAAACTCCTTGGTATGATATTGCCAACACAGTGGCACTCAACAGTTAAAATGTTTGTGAATATTCTGTAACGTGACAACAGGTTAGCTTAATGACAAGAGAAAGCTCTGCAGATAAGATGTCAGGCAACAACCAGTTTTCAGCCCGTTTTTATAGGTAAGATGTCTCTGTGACTTAATTATCCTTTCAGTAAAACAGGCTTTATTGCTCAACTGTTATCGGAACTGTATGACAACATGTGCTTTGATTATCTTATGAAAGACGCCATATAGGTACAAATTATGCTCTATTATGTCAGAAATTACGTAATAAAGATTAGCAACCAGCTAATGTTTCCACACCTTAATGGCTAAATCACAGTGTTCACTGGCAGTGGTAAGCTGTTCAATGTGTCTGTCCACATCTGCCACAGACAAACTGCAGCTGCTCTTCTTCCTCCCACAGACAACATTCTCCAGTCCCGTCAGCACTCTCTGCAGTTCGGAGTTCAAGTCACTACAGGTATCTGTGGGGCAGAAAGAACATGTCAGACATACATTCCAAGTCACCAATAGACAGAGTTTCCATTCAATCTTAATCTTGAGGGTGGGGAGGAGAAGGTTGCACACCTGCAAGAGGTAACTCAAATCGGCAAACATTTCTCTTCACAATCTCCCAAGCACAAACAACATCAAGGTAATCTTGAAAGTTACTAATTTACTGTGGGGCTAACACCTAGACAAGCTTGAAATCTGCGTGCTTGGCTTTCAAGATCAGGAAATGCTTACAAACAAAGAAGTCTTTCACATGTGACTGAATTGGCGGTGGGGTGTGTGTGTCATTTTGTGATGTTATTGGAAGCAGGAAGGAATATCTCCTTCCCTGACCCCCAAGAAAGACTGCTTGGTGGCCTTCAACATTTTTTTCCCATGTGGCATGGAGCATGAGTGGAGTAATTTGTTTTGCAAACATCTTTTTTTATTATTACTATCTGAAGCATGGTAACTGCGTGTTGCCACAGCAGCAAGTGTGTAGATCTTGCTTCCTGCTTATGGCACATCTAGACTGTCAGCCTGGCCTCACGCTAGTGGTAATGGTGAGAAGGGGCTGGACTCAGTAGCACTTAAACCTATGATAAACCATTTCTTTTTCATAAGTACGAGAGCTACACAAAATGAGATGGAAGCAACCATTTCTGATTATAGCCCAGAGAAAACCTTGCTTGGAAAGTTTGGGAATGCTGGAAACGTTTTGCTATGTGCTGATCAAGAGTAATGACTTAATCTAAAAAGGTTTAACACCAGGAAAACATTATTTTAAAATGAAGTTCATACTGTCTAACATTTGCATATACTGCTAACCCATCTGCTTTCCATTGTTCTAGCCTTCATCATTGTTCTTCTGCCGATTTCTTTTTCTTGAATAATTACAGTACTGTGTTATGTCCTGCAGGGCATCTTATGCCTATGCTTCTCAAAGAGAGAACAGAGCTTTGGCTCACCAGTGACTGACCACAGATAAAAACAGGGGTTATTTGCTTCCCACTGGAGACCCATATAATTCTGAACCTGAGCATTTTTCCATAAATGAATATTGGCTGCCTCTTACAAGGCTGGGGTTAAGCAAGATGAGGCAATTAATTTTCACAAACCTAGTGTTTTACATTTTAGTATTTTATTTTAGAATTGCATTTTATTGTTTAATTCTTTTAAACGGAGAATTATGTTTTAATTCTCTAAGGCATTAGTATGAGAAAAAGTTGCTTCTTCAAATATTACAGAGTCCTTTTCTCCAGGAATCTACTGATAAATAATTATTAGTGCAATGCCAATTTTATATTAATTGTATCCACATCCAGCTCAGATTTAATGGGCAAGCATTAGCAGATGTTCTCAATATGTAAATATGGATGAATTCATTCTGGCTTCTTTTGCCTCTACAGAGTAGCATCATCAAAGCATCTAGGGCTTGAGTTCACAATTAAGAAAACACATCACAAAACAATTAATATCCAGATACTTATTACTTTCTGGCATGAAGCACCCCAACAGAGAAACAGACAATTTATTACAGTGCAAGTACAGTACAGGAGTGGGAAAAAGTTGTGGCTACACAATTAGCATTGTAGTGAAGTGTTTTTGATCTGCATTGTCTCCTCTAACATACACCCACAATCTAATTCAATGGACAGCCAAATACATGCTAACAGAAAGGCCATTAAAATCACAGCTGCACTTACAAAGTCCCTCCTTTTTGGATAAATGGTAGCTGAATGTGGCCCTAGCAGCATTTTTGTGCAACCTGCGGTTTCTTGATTGAAAGCACAATCCCACCCCCCATTATTTAAAAAATGTTTCTAGTTCCTATACTTGAGGATTGAAGCATAGAACAGGTATAATATGTCTACCAGCACTGCCACTGGAGGCACAATTTTCATGGGGACAATATACAAATAAATGTTTAATACATGTTTGAAATTAAGGTTGCCTAGACTGTAAATTTTGAGGGAAGCAGGTGACGCTGTGGGTTAAACCACAGAGCCTAGGACTTGCCGATCAGAAGGTTGGTGGTTCAAATCCCCGCGACGGGGTGAGCTCCCGTTGCTCAGTCCCTGCTCCTGCCAACCTAGCAGTTCAAAAGCACGTCAAAGTGCAAGTAGATAAATAGGTACCGCTCCGACTGGAAGGTAAACGGCGTTTCCGTGCGCTGCTCTGGTTCACCAGAAGCGGCTTAGTCCTGCTGGCCACATGACCCGGAAGCTGTACTTCGGCTCCCTCGGCCAATAAAGCGAGATGAGCGCCGCAACCTGAGTCGGCCATGACTGGACCTAATGGTCAGGGGTCCCTTTACCCTTTACCTTTAGACTGTAAATTGTATTAACAGAATTAAGTTTTGTATTCTTACATTGTTGTAATCTACATTGGGATGCTACAGTGAAGAGTGGGTAAGAAATCATATCATATCATGCTGGTCCTGGTTGCATCTGGAGATGCTATTTCATCCAATTCCAAATCTAATTCAACCCCCATAATCCAACTCATTGCTCCATGTGAGACACTCTTTTCTCTGTTGCAACATGGACACAGCAGAGCACAAGCCCTGCACACTAGACCTTCACAGGAGTCCTACAGGTATGCTTTAATCTGGGAAGAACACTGAGTAAATTGCTCAACAAATCATATTCCATGCTATTATCAATGTGGATTGGTAAAAAGGAGAGCATGGGAGTCTTCTGAAGTCCGTTCATGTGCAAAAAGTGTTTTAATAGTCCCCATAAAAAAATATCTCTGCCCTGTCGGCTCCACTTAAAAACCATTTTCCTGCATTAGAAGCTATTCAGCTGCAAAATGTTTGTTTTTATAAATACAGTTTCTCACAGATGCACCAAGGAGATTGCTGAACTGATAAAAACCTATTTGTGTTGCCTGCATTCCTGAAGCGCCATAACAATTTGTACACATTTTGTCACATTTTACAAGACAATGCCTTGCCCCAAACAAGCTCTTGTATTCTAAGTTCTAGCCCTCAGGCAGCTTTCCTCCCAGGAAATAAGACTTTATAACAAGGCTAGAGAGACCCACATCTCAAGGAGAAAGTAGATTAAACCCAGTCATAGGATTTACAACATACAGCAAGGGAGATTAGCTGTTTTAGCCCTTGATGTTTTATTGCCTGTAGCAGTAGAGAGGCATATCTAAATTTACTAGTATATCATGACATGTGAGTCTAGCTTCGTATGTCAATGAGGTTTCTGCATTCGTGCAATGTGCAGTTCCACCTTTTCATCTCAAGATAGATTTGCATTCTGAGTGTATCCAACAGAAGGGGCTCAAAGGGGGTGGGGGGCTTAAGTGAATGTACCAGAGAATTCGGTGATAAAATAAAACACATACAAAATCAAGAGGAATGAAAATACATTTTTTTTAAAACTTGCAAAATTGTGTTGTGATATCCACTACCACTATTTGCAGGAAACAGATGTAGCAATCAGGGCCATCTTTACAAATTTCACTACGAGGAGCGCCAGCAATCAAGACAAGCCAAAGTTTTAATTTACACTTGTCTTCTCAGCTGTGGGAACTCCTGTTCCAAAAACTGCTAGAAAGCCCCAATGAAACATATAGTGTGTGTTGTGTGTGTATGAGTGTGAGTGTGGGAGAGAGAGAGAATGAGAGAGAAAGAATGAATGCAGCCGCTTGTTTAAGTAGCTTCACTAAAAGTTTTTATATTCTGATATTCTATGGCCTTTTTATTGCTCTGAATCTGAACGACAAGAGAAGCAGACTCTTAAATGTTTTAGCCCCCACTTGGATTTACATAAGAAGAAGAGAAGAAGAGTTTGGATTTGATATCCCACTTTATCACTACCCTAAGGAGTCTCAAAGCGGCTAACAATCTCCTTTCCCTTCCTCCCCCACAACAAACACTCTGTGAGGTGAGTGAGGCTGAGAGACTTCAGAGAAGTATGACTAGCCCAAGGTCACCCAGCAGCTGCATGTGGAGGAGCGGGGAATCGAACCCGGTCCACTGCTCTTAACCACTACACCACACTGGCTGTATAGAGCCAAAGTGGTTAAACTGTAGTGTAAGGCATTTCAAAATACAAGGGAGAATGCCTTGTCCTGTTATCTCATATTCTTGTCCTGTTATATCAATTTGTTTCAGGCCAGGTCTGGGAACTGGCAAGATATGTATCATAAATTGTTCATTTTAAGACAAGCGTATCTTCACAAATCTAAACCCCTGAAGTTCATAATGTTCTCCTCCTACATCACTGTATCAGTCATCTATAACCTTGCCTTGGGCAACGTTACAGTTGAACATACGGAGCCAAATTCCTTCAGCCGTCCCTAGCACCACAGAACTTAACCAATATTAATCGTGTCTGTCTAACACCACAAACAAGGGAGTAAGATTACAGATGCTCTGTATTAATTTTCCCTTTACAGGAAGGTTATCCCATAGTTGAACAGCTATGAATTCTGCATGGTAAACCTTCATGCTTAAGGGTGAAACATCATCAAGAAAATGGCTACCAGCCAGCCATTTTCTTTGTTCTTTGGGGAACTTCAGTATTTCATACTGCTTCAACAATATGGTGGGGAACAATCTACTTTTCGGTGGGTGCGGTTTCAAGCCTTTTTTTAATCAGCATATATCTAAGTCATATACTTGAAAGCAGAACTGAATGTGTGATCTATATGTTGTCCCTCTGAACTAAATAGCAATGACCCTTCAGAACCTGCAAAATATGGCACAACATTTCAAATCCCTCTGTCCCAAAAGTTAGAGCAGGTTATTTCAACAGAACATGCTGGCTGTAAGCCTAGGTTTTTGAACCAGAAAACCTGCTGGAGTTTGACAAAAGCCATCATTATCAGAGTCACTCTGACACAAACAAATGTCCTTAGCACTTCCCAATTCAGCCAAATGTTACTTTGAAACCTGCCATCTGTAGAGAAATTACACAGCTTTCTGAAAGCAAGAGGCTTTGAAAGAACATTGATTATGCAGTGCTGAGAAGCAATGGATGATACAGCTACATGCAGCACTGAATAAAAGAAAACAGAAATCACCAAATAATAACCAAGGGTGATATTTAAGAAGAAACTACTGCTAAATAATCTTGTAAACTAATAATTAGAAGTAGAAAAAAATTAGATGGACATGCGAGAATGAAAGATTTTGTTTATATGTTTGTGACTTCTGGTTTCAAACATCAGACATAGCCCCAAATATTTTTGTGAGCTTTCTAAAATTAAAGGGTCAGGACTCATTGTCTATTGAAGATGATGTAAGTTTAGCTTCCATTTCCCCCTTTTTGCTTACAAAAAGTTGCTCAATTATGCTCTACTGCTAATATATTATTAAATGTTTGTTATGGACATTTAATGGAGCAGTATGGAAAAACACTGCTCTAAAAAGAATATGCTGATATGCATGGATTAAGTATGTAAAGTACAAGCGAGAATAATAATTAGAAACGGTTATAAGGTGTATTATCCAAAGAATGCAATTTGAACCAAAGGAACTCAAGTCGTGGTGGAGGGAAGTCACGGGTATGTGTAGGGTTTTTGTTTGTAGTGTAGGGTGTGTATATGTATTTTCTTTTGGTAGATTTTGTATCAGTATTTGTTTGTTTATTTTATTTTCATTTTCTGTATCATGTACTAAGAAATAATAAAAATTAAGGGTTTGTTTTTTTTTAAAATGTTTGTTAAATGCTTGTTTTTATTATGTGCTGCTGTTCAGGACAGCTTGAATAATATATACTTTTAAGTCTAATAATAAGATGCCCCACCATATCCCTTACTTTTGCTTTCAAGTTTTTTACTCTGTCTTATGAAAGCTGCTGTAGTATTCTGCTACTACCATGAGAGGCATTCAAAATATTGCTCACCCATGTCTGCTGTGACCATTGTAGACTGGTTCTCTGGGACTGAAACAGAAGTTTGATCTTGATCCAGGCTGTGTGAATCTTCATTGACCTCATGTTGACTATGACTAAGTTCTGATCGCAGTTCTGAATACTCATCTTCTTCCCTGAGGAATGAGCCACAGACAAATGATTTTTTCTTTTTTTTTAACCACCTAAGAGAAACAGCACAACTGATGGTCCTATAATCACAATAAGTAAGCATTACAAAAACTACCATGCATCTAATAAGCTACCAATATCCACAAAACTTTCGTTAGAATATGACCTCTGAAGTTCACAAAATCCACCACATACTTATTAAAAAGGAGATGATTAGGTGCATTAAACCATCTTACCAAACAGGTGGCATGGTTATTTAGATTGTTTTAGAATATTATTTCACTCTCTTATCTATCATTACACCTGACTCTTCCTTCCAGGATGTCAGGTACTGAAATTTTATCCTCATAATCACTTTGAATGGTAGTTTAAGAATTACTCTGAAAAAACTTGTAGCACATTTAGCATATATAACGAGTAAGTAAACAACCCAACGGAATGTTCTGCGTAAAAGCACTCATTAAAATAGTTGGAAAAGAGTGTGTGTGTACACACACATACATGGCTTTGTAAAAGGCATTTTGCACAATTCCTTCTCATCTCTATGTGGCATGTGCAAGTAACATTGGGGTATCCGGGGAACTTGTCTTAAGCTCTAAATTAAATTAATGGTTGCTTAAAAGTGCTCATTATTGCTAAGATTCTGTGCAGCTATAATTGCTAGTGGTTTACCTATGTAAATAAACTGAATGGGGGTGAGGAGGGGGGAGTCTTGAAGACTGTGTCTTTCTTCATGATTAAAAGAACCACATAGTGGTTTTTCCAATCACTGAAGAGGAGCTTCAATGATTCCCTCCTCCCACTTTCCAATGCTCAGAAATCATTTATTTCAGTTTTCCAGTTGCAGTAACAGCTGCAATGGATTTTAGGAGACAGAAGGGAAGAATGAATTAAGTCAAAGGAAAACAAATATGACTATTTGCTCTTCACATTGCCCTGCTTCAGTGTGAACTCAGGCATATTGAAAGTATAGCTTTTTAAACTATTTAGGAATACTGAAGCATGAGGTACCTTTTGTCCACGACGCCAAGCAAACATTCAAAATATACCAAAAGGCTAAGTTAAAATTGGATCAAAGCAGTACTTGAAGGTTCTATGCGATACATGCTAAAGTAGGCAAGAAAACCAAGCCCCAAACAGGACAAATTAAAGTACAAGATAATGAAGACCTATAAACGTGGATTAATGTTCTATGAATAAGTTAATTATTAGGCACAACACAAGCCAACAATAATTAGCTTTAGACAAAAAACAATTACCATGCAGTCAAAGAGCTGTCTTTTTTTGGTCAGAAGGCTAATTTGTTTGCTCATTTATGTCGACTCTCTGCAATTAGCTCTTCATTTTAAAACCTGAATTACCTCTGAGTGGTAAAGAGGATGGGCTTATCACAATGCTAACACTTACACACACAAGCTTTAGTGAGCTTCATTTGCTATTCTTCCAAAAAGACCATTTATCTATACTAAACACAACATGTGTTACATCACTTTCACAATGCAAACTTAGGTAGAGAACAACTTCAGTTCATTTCCTGAGTAGGAAAAGTATCTTATTTATCTCAGCAGATGCTATTCTTTTTAGCCTAGAGGTTTTTAATCCAAAATATGAGACAGTATGAGCCATATAAACAATTCCTCCTCCCCACCGCAGCTTGGTGAAAATTAATATTGCAAACCAATATTTGGCTGAGGCCAAACTTTCAAACCTGGCATGTGAATTAAACAAAAAATGCATGAAGGAGAAGAGGAGCTTGCCAATTACATTTTTGTTGCTCTGATTATTTATTGCTTATTTTATTTTTTACAAAGGACTCCCTGCCTTCCCAACGATGCAGTTGGCAAAACAGATTATTTTAATTTTTAATTAATTTCATTGATTTATGAATCATCTTCTACATGTGTGTCAAGGTGATTCATAAACATCATAAAGAACAGGTAAAGGTAGCTTTAAAAACAACACAAAAATAACTGAATTATATTTTGCTATCCTCTGCCTTGTATATTATTTTAATGCAACTTACATATATTGGCCATTTTCTACTTTATCGGCGCCACCTCTTTGTGGGGATGTGTTGCGGGCGAGCCGCCAAGCCTCCTCCCTCAGTGTGGGGGGCCTCCCTTTATGCTGGGGAGGCACGGTCATGCCAGTTAGCCAAGCAGGTGGCTTGGGGGGCATGGCCAGGGCCAATTTAAACCATGGTGCGACGCTGAATCGTCCCTTTTCAGCCTCGTGCCACAGATCTCCCGCCCTCCCACCCTCTGATCAGGTTGCATCATTGGCCTTGCTATGGACTTCGGTTGGTCGCTGTTGAGGGGCACCAGCCACTTGGTCTTCGCCTACCTCGTAGCAATCGTCCCAACTTTGTAAGGTTTGGTGGTTAGGCATTGGAATAGCGATGTTTGGGGAAGGGGAGGTGCAGCCATCATCTGCCCCTCCGTGCTCAAGGGTATTCTCTTAAAGGAATCCGGGGGTGTGGATCTCGTCTGAAGCCCAGGGAGGGGCTAGGGCCATGCCACGACCCCAGCGGGAACCCAGGGGGTGTTCGAGTCGATCCACATCAGTGGGCCTCCCCCTACTGGTGGTTTACCCTTCCAGACTTCCTGCAAGGTGGGCAGGAGTCAGATATAGTCTGTTGATGCCAATGTCTAAGCCAATACCACTCACATTCTGTAACCAATAAAGTTGTGGCCTAAATTTTGTCCATTAACATTAACGTAAAATTATGTGTCCTTGTGTCCTTATTCTCATGAGGGAGGCTTGGGGCTCTGACATGCAATTATGTGTGTTTTTTGCATTTAAAAATATTTTTTGTGTTCCTTCCTGACAATTTGATTTAAAGTTAGGGTATCAGTCTTTTTCGTGGGACGCGGGTGGCGCTGTGGGTTAAACCACAGAGCCTAGGACTTGCCGATCAGAAGGTCGGCGGTTCGAATCCCCATGACGGGGTGAGCTCCTGTTGCTCGGTCCCTGCTCCTACCAACCTAGCAATTCAAAAGCACGTCAAAGTGCAAGTAGATAAATAGGTACCGCTCCGGCGGGAAGATAAACAACATTTCCGTGCGCTGCTCTGGTTCACCAGAAGCGGCTTAGTCATGCTGGCCACATGACCCGGAAGCTGTACGCTGGCTCCCTCGGCCAATAAAGTGAGATGAGCGCCGCAACCCCAGAGTCGGTCACGACTGGACCTAATGGTCAGGGGTCCCTTTACCTTTACCTTTATCTTATTCAGAGTCAACTCTGCAACAGAGTTGGCTTACAGTGTATACTATATACCAGTGACAAAGATATCTTGAAATATGCTTGGACAACCATTTGTGGTCCCTAGACTTGGGTGAACAACTTCCATATTGTGCCATACAGCTCCCTCTTAGCCATTAGGCGCCAGGAAAGCTTAGTTGGCTGTTCCTCTGGAGTATTCTGCTGGCACTTTGATCAGATCACAATTACCAAACCCTGCTTTAAACTATGGCAATGACTTATCCTGATAGGTAAAAGTTGGAAAAAGGAAACGAACAGTGTAATATGTAAGTTTGTCTTCATCAGTTTAGCATATTAGAGCAAGAAATTAGGCAAGTGGCACTTGTATTTCCCCATTGCTATCTCCGCTAAGGAATTCATCTGGGGTGTTGACAGGGTGTGTGCAAAGTAATTCTCTCATGGCTTCAAAACCCAGTCTAGGCATTGGCTGGTTTCCAACATTTGCTCTGCTTTAATTAGTGCTGGTAAAGCACTTTGATATCCTCAGGTGTTAGGTCCTCTGTGAATACAACGTTTGCTAGAATTATATTTATGCTAATATTTTTGTCGCATCTACTCAAAAATAAGCAGCTGCCATTTTTATTTCCTGTACCAAAGTGAGGGCAGGTGCTAGTTCTCCACGTACTTCTGATCTACACTTGGCGTTGAAAGGGCAGCATTCTCATCTCTCCTAAGAAATCAATCTTCTAACGTTAAGATTCCTCTCCTATGGAGCATGAATAAAGTATAACGCTTTCTGGGCAGTGAAAATATATATGAGATATTACGCAAGTGTCATGAGCCAATTAGGAGCTATCTTGAAGCGAGACACCTACAAATTCATTAGTAATTAAGGGTTTTGCAGATAACTCATTTTGCTTATTTCAGACTTGAGATGTGATTTTTCTTCAGGTGCAAGATCTTCTGTTACTTCAGAAGTAAAGCATAAGCTACAACTGTAAGATCTAATATTGTTCTGTGGTAATTTCATAGAGCTGATCACGAATGGAATATATTCAACTTAGGAAGAAGTGTGAGGATCTAATATGATTAAGGTTTGCAACAAAATTCCTTCAGCTCTAGATAGATTCCATAGATGAATTCCATAGCTAGTATTGCCAGAGATGAACTTTGTAGAGAGTACTACCAGACATTCACAAATACCAAATGTATCTGAAAGAGACAGCATCACATTGAAGAGACACAGAAGAAACTCAGTGTCATTTCCATAAAGAATCCGACAAAATCTGAACCTGAGCATCAACTGGGTCCTACATTTATGCTCCAACCATCATTACCACTGTCATTTTCCCATAGACCTTTCAATGACATTTTCTTTACAAATAGTGTAAAGAAAAACAAAAGCCACTTTAGAAGTTTCACATATACAACCAACAAAATGCAAAGTTTAGTTTTCACAATAATGGTTTGTGGCCCACTGGTGTATCTCAAAAGGAAAGACTAGAGGTGTTTTGGCCGCAGATCTATTTACTTTGGGCGGCATAGTGTATATCTGGCTCAGGGGAGAGAAGTATTACTGGATGGATAGCTCAGTCAGTAAAGCGTGAGACTCATGGCTGTGGGTTTGAGCCCCACATTGGGCAATAGGTTCCTGCATTGCAGGAGGTTGGACTAGATGATCCTTCCAATTCTACAATTCTATGACTGGGCAAGTGTATGGGGAAGCAGCAGCATACAACTGTAAGGATTAAGGGATATAAAACAAGGAAGTTTCTAAGCAGGTACATGCATGCGTGCCGTGTGTGTGTGTGTGTGTGTGTGTGTGTACACACACACATGTATGTGTGTGTATATATGCAACCTAATATGATTAAGGTAAAGGAAAAGGGACCCCTGACCATTAGGTCCATTCGTGACCGACTCTGGGGTGGAGGCGCTCATCTCGCTTTATTGGCTGAGGGAGCTGGAGTACAGCTTCTGGGTCATGTGGCCAGCATGACTAAGCTGCTTCTGGAGAACCAGAGCAGCGCACAGAAACGCCGTTTACCTTCCCGCTGGAGCGGTACCTATTTATCTACTTGCACTTTGACGTGCTTTCGAACTGCTAGGTTGGCAGGAGCAGGGACCGAGCAACGGGAGCTCACCCCGTCACGGGGATTTGAACCGCCAACCTTCTGATGGGCAAGTCCTAGGCTCTGTGGTTTAACCCACAGTGCCACCCACGTCCCAATATGATTAGATGGGAGCAAATATTTATCGAAGCTCAAGAGGCAGCTTTATGCTGGTGTTAGGCTGACACAATTGATAAGGGACCACTCTACCTTATAGTAGTTCCTTGAAGTCGATCGATTTTCTTATTTAGTTCTGCGATAATGCTGTGGAGCTCCGTGATCCGTTCTTCATAGCGAAGCGTCGTCCGCTCTTGCACATCTTCGTGCTCTCTCATTAGGTGGGACTGTTCACACTAAAACAGCAGCAGTAGAATAAAGACATTCAGAGGAACAGCATGGGACATAATGGGGAGCTATATGGAAATAGGATGCAAGAAAATGCTTCACGTAGGACTCGGCTAAATTAGTAAAGGAACAGCGATTTGAATGCACTATAAACATGCAGCAACAGACGGCGCCAGAGAGCAGGAAATTCTAAAACGCGATTTTCTATAGCGATTTTTTTCTTTTGTTATAACGCTCTAATTTCTGACTTATTTATAGTGTGTGTGTTTTTCATGTGTATATATCCACCTGAAGTCTCTCACAATCCCACACTTAGGAAATATAAATATAAGTTTTGAATAGGAAATTATAAAGAATAGATCTTAATTTATAGTATCTCAAAGGGAGGTGTGAATATGAGATTATAAGCTATAAGCAACACTGCTTTTTGTATGGATTGTGTCCTTTGGTTGTTGCCAGTTTGAGTAGGAGGCAGAAGAGTTGGCTGAACAGGCAGCAGTAAATGAGAGAATGGGTAAAGACTGACATCTTCAAATAGTGTTCAGTTCAGAATGTGGTTTTCTGTAAGTTCAACAGTAAAACTGTCTTTATAATATGCTGTGAATCCCTTTTAATGTCATGTTTGACTTCTCTCGTTTAGCTTACACAAAGAAAACATGTCACGATGCACATTACTGTACCAAATTACTCTCTGGCGCCCATGAACCTGATCTCAGGCCTAGCTAGCTGCAAGTTTCAGACATCCTTTGTCTTCGATCTGAAATAATATTTCAGACATGTCAGTGTGTGACAATTACTTTCTGTCAATAAATAAGAACTCTGCTTTACCAGATTTCATCTCTCAAAGTGGTGCGCTGAAGAGATGGCCATTGCTTATTTTGACTGAAGATATACAGACTGGTGCTAATGGACTTTAGCCACAGTAGCTATCCTGGTCTCTCTCAAATCATTGGACAGCCAACATTTTTCAAAATAAACCTTATCTGATGACAGACACATACAATGAACACTGCAGTACAAGAACAAGAGATGGCACCAAATCTTTGAAGAGGAGGAGGAGGAGGAGGCATGGAAGATAAATGTATATACCCCTGCTCCCGTGGACCCTTTAAAAAGGGGCTCAGAGTACTCCAGTATTTGGATCTAGTTCAAAATGGGCTTGATCCTGTTGTGCTTGTTCCTTCATCAGTTTTTCTTGCAATATGTTACAGTGGTACCTCGGGTGACATATGCTTCAGGTTACATTCGCTTCAGGTTACAGACTCCACTACCCCAGTAATAGTACCTCGGGTTAAGAACTTTGCTTCAGGATGAGAACAGAAATCGTGCTCCGGCAGCAGCAGGAGGCCCCATTAGCCAAAGTGGTGCTTCAGGTTAAGAACAGTTTCAGGTTAAGAACAGACCTCCGGAACGAATTAAGTACTTAACCCGAGGTACCACTGTATTAAGAAAACATCTTGCTATCCTTAACCTCTTCTCCTGCCTGCAATATTCTTCCAACTAATCCTTGCATCTTATCAGAGCTTTTTCTTCCCTCTTTTTCTTCTGTCTCTCTTCTTTGTAACTATCCAGGATATAATAAAGTCTTGACAATATGCAATGTTACACAGGGTAATATGGGGCCAAAACTTTCCTATGTTTATCCCAAATTTGTTATAGACTCTTTTACCCAATTAAGCATATGATGCACCTTGCTCCATCTGTCTTGTTCACCATAATCCAGGCCCTCAGTGATATCGAAACCTAATTTCGTTCAATATCCCAGCATGAATGAGCAGTCTGCAATTCCTAGGAATGTAAATCTGTCAACAGGGCAATATTTGTTGATATTGGGAGCCACTAACATAACCTCTTTAAGATTTAGCTGCATGATACATGCTTTGATATTAGGAAGCTTTTAACCTGCCCAGTCTGGTTTTCAACCTCTATAGTGTGCATGGTATAAAATCTTCCATGTCAGCCTTCCCCAAACTGGCTGTGATGGCTGGGGCTGAGGGAAAGCTGCAGTCCAAAACATCTGGTACCAGGTAATAATAATAATAATAATAATAATAATAATAATGTATTATTTGTACCCCACCCATCTGGCTGGGGCTTCCCAGCCACTCTGGGCGGCTTCCAACAAAGATTAAAAATACATTAAAATGTCACACATTAAAAACTTCCCTGAACAGGGCTGCCTTCAGATGTCTTCTAAATGTCAGGTAGTTGTTTATCTCTTTGACATGTGATGGAGGACGTTACACAGGGTGGGCACCACTACCAAGAAGGCCCCCTGCCTGGTTCCCTGTAGCTTTGCTTCTCGCAGTGAGGGAACTGCCAGAAGGCCCTTGGTGCTGGACCTCAGTGTCCGGGCAGGTTGGGGAAGGCAAAGTCACAAGGGCTTTTTTCTTGGTTTCAAATTCTAGTTCGTCCATAAAATTTTGTCAGCAGTGCTGATACTCTTTCTACGGAGGTCACCTGGGGCCTCAGTTCACAGTCACATTTTCTTTACTTTTTATACTCTTCCTTTTGGCAATCAGTCCACTTCTCTTGGCCTGCAACATCACTGCTGTGTCACGAAGCATTCTCTTTCTACTCCCTCCTCCTCTCTGTTCTTAAAGGTATTTTCAATCGTTTTACAGGTACAGTCGAATCTCCGTTTACATAACCCTCTGGTTACGTAAACTACAGGATGCATGTGCGACAAACCTGGAGGAATTTGACTGGGTTTCACCCCCCGCACATGCACAGAAGCAGTCCTCAAGTTGCAAAACCTCAGGGTCCTACCGGACCTCCGGAACGGATCCCGTCCACAACCGGAGGTACCACTGTATTTCTACTTAGCAACAGATGAGTCAGCAAATTCTGGAAATGAGTAAATAAGCTGGTCACTTGAAGCACTCAAATTGCTCACCTTTCCTCCTTTTTGTCAGTCTTCTTGCAAATGTACGATTTCTGTAAGTTTGACCACTGAAGCTAAATATCAGCATTTATTAACCTTGTTTGTTTTATATTGGGGATTCTCTACTTAGTGGCAATTAAAATGTTTGCCACTGCTAACATATACCTTCCAACTCCATATGTTAACTCCTTACATGATTCTTAGTAAACCTGACCAAACTGAGAAATGGTTCTATGGGAATATGATATCAAATTAAATTGTTTATTTGTACAAAAACATCTCCCTGGGTTTCTTTTCTTTCTTTCTTTCTGCATTCCTATCATGCATGCAAGAAATCTCTATCAGGCTTCTCTGTCTTTTTCACTGTTATGAATGATGCATGGTATCATGGGTATCTACACACACACACACACACACACGTACTCTTTTAAAAATATGACAAAATATTTTAATATCACTGAAGTATTTAAAAACACATGTGGATCCAATAATAAACAAACAAAGACCTGTTTTCAATATACTTGTCTATAAACTGATGTCCTCCTCTCACTCTAATATAATTAGTAAGCAATATTTTTGTTTCATATGGCAATCATAAATGAATGAGGCTTTGCCGCTCTTGCAGTTTGCTGCTACTTTCAGTCTTGCAGTACAAAGCAGGCTAATGCTAAATTCTACAACACATTTTCCCACTCTTCATGGTTGTCTAATTCGTTTAAAGTGGAACTGCCCAACTGAATAAACTAAAAACTAGATTGTTCCAGTCCAAAAACATAAACATGAGCAATACACCAGTATATTGGAGTATATCTCCAATATTATCCACCACTGTCTGCAATGCGCTAACATCCTTTTTCCAAATAATCTTTCATATATAAGCACACAGAACTCTGATTTACAAGATTACCACAGAGATATTGAATTCATTTGGGGCACCAAGCCACAATTGAAACTATTGTATGGTCAATTGCTTTTCTGTAGTATTTTTTTGTAGCTGAACTTTTTAAATTGAAGATTTAACTATCATAAGCAGCAGCAGTTCCAGAAAAGATGGAAAGTTTGGTTATTTTAGCCTAGCACCTTCCTCTTCATGTTAGAGCCATTTCCAAAATTATGGCCACCTTACATGTTTATAATTACACTCTTCCATAGATTTCTCTTTAAATATCTGATCATCCTTCTACCATTACACTTTCACACAGTAATTATAGGTGATTTACAATTTTACCATTTCAAAACTAAAGTCCCAGGTCTTTGTTTCAGTGGTCAATGTGTTGCAGTTAACAATATGAGGAAGGAAAGGCTATGTTGATGAGAATCAACGAATTCTTGCAAATGTAGAGCCCTTGCTTGGAACAGGGTAGAATAAAAATTATTTCCAGGCTAAAGTTTCCAGAATAAACTTTAGTTTCTAGGATAGGGATAAGAGGGGCTCACAATGAAGGAAAGTGCTTGGAAAATCTCAAGAGCTAACAAAAAGACAAAGCAAAATATAGGGTAAGAAAAAGACACCAGGCCTGGGATATTGGTACAACAGCAGGACTGTCTTGTCTTTTAATACACTTAAAGTTGCAATGCATTCGATGCAACACTGAATGCAGCTGTATTACTGTACTGAACTAGAAGGCCTAACCTTAACCCCCAGAGCTGTGGTAGCATTTGCTCCACAGACTGAGACAGCTGCATAAAGCCGAAATCAAATCTTTGAGCGATGAGAGATCCATGGCAGGTCAGGACAGTGCAAGTCATTACACGATTCAGCTGTATCTAGAAAACCATCCAATAGTTTCTACAGCTTGCACGGCATTTTAAGCCAAGGAAGAAGCTTTGGGACACTAACAGTTAATTCACTGTTGTTATCTTAAAGCTTGCACTTTCGTCATTTTTGAGCGAGGGACCCCTCAAAGCCTCACTGAGGCACAGTTTTTCTCTTGATAGTACAGACGACGTACTGTTCAAATATATCAGTGGGCAGATGAGAATGATTAAGAAACCTGATATGTGGATGTTGGGTCTGACAAAGAGAACATTTCAAAGCAAAACAAGCACCAAACCAAAACAATATGTCAAGAACCTAGGTCAGCTGTATAATCACTCCAAGCTATTTCCTCACTCTTGTGTCACAGCAGTGATGTTCCTAGGCAGTTATTTCCCAATATTACATTCCTGGACCTATTGTTCCAATACACGAAACTAGCTATTGCAACAATACCTTTGGACACTGTTTCCCAAACTTGTGTCTCCAGCTGATCTCATCATCCCTGACCACTGGTCTTGCTAGCTAGCGAAGATGGAAGTTGTAGTCCAGAAACAGGTGGAGACACAAGTTTGGGAAACCCTGCCTTAGGATAAAAGTGCAACATCATACACCTTCTATATCATCACAGTATGCATAGCCACAACATGTCTAGTTGCTGTTTCTTTTCTGGGAGAATTGCGTATCTCCAAAAATCTCCAGTTGTGTAATGCTTCCTGGCAAAATAGTCCTTTGGAGGTTAATGAATGCTCTTTTTGATTATTCATTGCCTAACTTTTCCAGGAGATGTGAGGAATAAGCAACACCCCATTAGCATTGGATTCCCAGATGTCTATTATTATTTGGCAATTTGATGATCTTGACATGTTTGCTCACTTGATAGTGTAGCTTCTTCCATTGCTTATAAGCTCCTAAATTCCATTTTGTAAAGAAGTTGGTGCTATTGTGTAATGCGCACAAGTGTTGTCACATACAGGAAGCAAGTTTGTGAATTCTGACTATATTACAACTCAAAACTACTTGGAATTCATAAAACTGAAATGCTGTTAAATTTGTTCCTTACTCAGCTCTGGTGTTGTTCTAATTCCTGTTCAGCCTGATCCAGAACTGATAATTTTATTTTCTCCTTGCTGCGAATGGGCTGCTCTGTTAGCAAATGCCTCCCTGACTGGCTTTTTACAAGCTCTGTCTTTCAGAAACTGACAAAGGTTGCACATAACCCTGGGACAAACCATGGTTTAGCATGAATGAGAAGACTGACCTCTGCCCGGGTCCTGCTGCCAGCACACTACTCGAGGTTACCCCATGGTTTGGTTTCAAGGGACATCTGAACCTAAGCTTGTGGTTTGTCTTCCTTCTGACAAGCCAAGCTTTGTTCTTAGTTTACCATCTGTGGTTTTTCTGGGGTTCAAGAATAACACCAAGATAAACCATGGTAGTACAGCAAGACCAGGGGAGGAGAACAACAGCCATAATCTTTTCCCCAGTAGCACGCATATTTGTTTATTCACTCAGTCTAAGCCATAATCTTCCTCAATGTTAAATGAGAACTTTTTGTCAGCACTGCAGGGGACAGTTAATGCCCCCCCCAAAAACAATGAATGTTTAAGCTTTAAAAAGAGGTGCAGCAGAAAGACTTTTGACTCACTTCCAGATGCCTATTTTAAGACATGCTGTGCCAGAACTGATCCAGGGCCAGGGAACATGTGGCCAATACCATTTCAAAATGTCCCAAAACAAAAGATCCTGACAGTATTAATGCAAAACTTGGATCCTGCTTTGTACAGTGGTACCTCAGGTTAAGTACTTAATTCGTTCCGGAGGTCCGTTCTTAACCTAAAACTGTTCTTAACCTGAAGCACCACTTTGGCTAATGGGGCCTCCTGCTGCCGTCACGCTGCCAGAGCACGATTTCTGTTCTCATCCTGAAGCAAAGTTCTTAACCTGAAGCACTATTTCTGGGTTAGCGGAGCCTGTAACCTGAAGCGTATGTAACCTGAAGCACATGTAACCTGAGGTACCACTGTATTCCCATTTTAGGCAGGTGGGATAGGAATGCAATCATCTAAGTAATCTGCTATTTTGCCATCATTACCTTCTCTGAAGTACTCTTTATTTTAATATGAGTGTTGTTTTTAAAGGGTATCAGCTCATCCCCACCTTTTACAAGAGAAATTACCTAGATAATTTGTTACACACTTCATGAGAAACCCTTTCCATGCGTGAAACCCTTTCCAGCAAAGTGTGTAGCGAATTATCTAGACAGGCTCTCTTGTAAAATGAGAAGCAAGAATTTTGAGTGGGTCAAGCAAGTCTTCAAGAAGTTATTCCCTCACAGCTGATGTTTATTTAATTTTTGGGTGTCCAAGCTGGACCTAAAAATGTAACAATGGAAATTAAGAAACCAGCCCTTGCCAGCAAATTAAAATCCAGCAATGGCTTGGAATGAGTGCTTTATTATGATGCAAATGAAGCCTGGTTAAAAAGCAGTACAAAAGGGCTAGCAAATGTTATGACAGATAATTTAACCCTGCATTCCCCTTCAAGTCTGCAAACCAATGATGCACAACAAATAAAAATCAGTGTTGCTAATGTGAGACAAATATATTGAATTGTCTACTGGGGTTTTTTGCTCACAGCACACATCCCTTTGCACTAAATTGTGCTCTTTTCACTGAAAATGGTGGACCACATCTACAGGAAGTATACATACGATGCTTGAGTCAGAGCAAAAACATTGGGCAGTATTTATTGTAGCACGATGCACAAGCAGAAATACTTGTGCTGAGGGAGCAAACTCCCCTCTCGCCTCCGCAACATGTTTTTTCTGGGGGTTCTCCTGACCCTCTGAAGCAGATTGAGGGGAGGTGAAGGGAGAGGTGGAAAAGCCCCATTGTGCTAGTGGGAATCCTATCCACTGTCTTTCTTTTCTCTCAAACTAGACTGTATGTCAGCAAAATAAATCTCTGTTTTACTGAGCGGAACTTCATGCCATTCATATTTATTTAGAAAACGTATACCCTGTTCTTCAAATGCATTTGCATCAGTTAGGATGGCTTTCAACAAATAAAAACACAATGAATTAAATAAGAGAGTTGAAAAACATTCAGAAATGAGTGTGTGCCACAAGACATTCTGCCTAGCGAAAAAAAGGATGGGGAGAACAGGAAAGCTTTAACCAGTTGTTGGAAAACAGTAAGATGGGACCAAATGAATCTCATAGAGTAACGTACTTCTTAACTTGGTCATGGTCAATGAGAAAGCCCATCTCTTGTCCCAGCCAACAGTGACTCAGTCTATGATGGACACAGAAGAAGGGCCTCTCCAATAGATCTTTGGGAGCAGCAGGAAGATACAGGAGGAGACCAGCTCCTTGAGTATCCTGCAACCAAGCCATTTAGGGCTTTAATGATAGTCAACATTAAGATTGTGCTCAGAAACAGGTTGGCAACCAGTTGGCAACCCTTGCATAATAGGGGGTAATATTATTCCATGAGCTTGTTATTCAGTTTGGGCCAACTGAAATATCTGAAGACTTTCAAAGGTAGTCCATGCAGAGTGCATTCCGCTAATGTAAGTAAGGTACATGTTTCTGGGTCTTTTCAGGAATGGGTGCTGGTGGCACAGCAGCCTAAGCTGAGCAAAGCTATTCCAGGCCACAGCCTCTATCTGGACATCCAGAGAGGTGTTCCTTTTACCCACTCAACAGCCTCAAACAAACTACCAATTTTCACTGTTTGACTGTTAAAGCCTCACTTATTTGACAGCTATCTTACAACAGTGCCTTTTATCTTTTTACCGATTAAATTGTTTGAAGCCTTGAGAGCAAATACCATTTCAGCGGCTGAACAATCACTTACCTGTGCCTTTGCCAATTTCTTTTCCAACGAATCCCTTTCTCGTTCGGTTTGCTGTAGGCGTTTGTTAAGTTCCACTATGTCTCCTTTCAGAGATGCCAGTGCTGCTAAGTGGAGCTGTAACACAAAAACAAAGTGCAGCTAAAATTAAACGTAATCTACAAAATGCACCACTTCCTTATATGTATTCTGGAGCAGTATTGGTGATACAAGTGTCTGAAGCAGGGTGCGATGTTTCACACTTCAGAATTTGTAAATCAAAAAGTAGGACAAGCTATTATATGCTTTCACTTGGGACATTTCCAGCTTTACTGCTGAATACATTTGCTTATCAGAACATACACCATAAAAAACTTAAATGCAATGGAGTCTAATATAATTGGAAGTTCCAGTGCATTACTCTTTTAGTGTGACTTTAAATGCAGAATTCTACGTTACCGAAGACTTCATATACTTTGGTTCACTTTTATGCCATTTAAGTCTCCCAGCAGTCTGTTGTCTGAAGAATTCTTCTTCAAAACCTCATCTTCAGCTGACACAACTAGAGCTAACCATATCAGACTGTTCTAACTCACTTATCTTCCACTTTCTCTCTCCCCCTTTTAAACCCTCTTCTTATGTAAGAATCTTTCAATCTCTTGTGCTTGTGAAAATTGAATAGTCACCTCAGAGTACCCTTGAATTATTATTTTTGGTTGCATGCTAAGAGTGCTACTTAAATGGTATGAAAAATACATATATATAAATGTCTGGATAAAGCAGTTCTCCACAAAATATGGAACAAAGCCATAATCTTAACCCTTATCCATTTAGCTTGAATACTCAATGCTCTCTTAATCTGAACCTAACATACACATCACTTCCTATTTTTTAAAGGTTCTGTCCAAAGCATATAAACTCTGGCCTTTTTCTGAGTTTATTTCAAATTAATTCTGACTTTTCAGCATTCTGTTAGGATATGAAATGCCTATTCTACCCTTCAGTATATTGTTTTGCTAGCTGCAAGCATTTGCACATCACTCCATGCAGACTCAAGAGCAAAAGCCTTGCTCACGTCACATCAGCTTGACTGGACCATCAACCAGACATGGCCATCAGCTTTGGCTTGGTCAACCACAATTACCATTTACAAGACTTAACATATTCTTTACATCCTTAAAATATTTGGTATTTGGGTGCACGTGAGGATTATATGAATGAACCAAAATACTATCTTAGAGAAAAATAATATTAGTCATAGCACAGAGTTTTAGCTATAAACTTGCAACTTTGGTCAGTTTACAGATATAAAAACTCGAGGGAAACACACATTTCCCTCCACAGCTTCAAAATTGCCAGGAATTTTATATCTCTAGTACAGACTCTTATACTAGAGTCCACATTCCCAGCATGTTTAGTTCTGTCTCAGATACGTTTACGCTGGATTGGACCTATCCACAGAACGGAAGATGGCTGGATTCTGAAGGATGTGCTCTATGGGGAGCTGGCTTCAGCTACCAGGCCCATTGGCAGACCAACTCTGCATTACAAAGATAAACCCCACAGCGTGGGAATCCCTTGCAGATGACAGCAGCCCCTGGAGACAGTCAGGTTGTGTATCCACAGCCATGACCAGAGGAGAAATGACGGCTGGGAGGATGCCTTAATCTGCCCCAGCTGCACCAAAACATGTCTCTCCCATATCGGTCTCTACGATCTTCCAACGGTTTGCCTTCACCCCCAAGGAGCATTCCTCTACCGTCTCTTCCGAAACAGATGGATGCCAACAAGTACAGACTCTACTGATACTGTCCACATGTAAAAATAGATACCTCAATCCAAAAGCTCCCAAACAGAGGACATACATGTTTTCTCTGAGGGGAATTGTGTCCCATCAGACACAGAAGAGCTCTCTCTGGCTAGCTAGTAATAAAACTTAACTACAGGTTGCATGACTTGCATGAAGCTGCTACAATTAGCTTTTAATGAGCTACGTTTTCAAGCTATGCCCTTGGCCATCCTAGATGGACGATTTAACAGGGTACCATACGAAGACAGGCTTCTGCATATGTGGGCAACCGCAGGTGGAAGACATCTTGCGCTATTTACTATATTGCCCACTATACATTGGACTTAGGAGGTGGTGTCTCACCTTACTGTCCATACAGGAAAAATTTCTCTCCCTTGCAGATGTAAACACTAATAAAGTCTCCCTTTTTGCTTTGGCAGCCAAAACGATTAGAAAGGAGACCCTGAACAACGTATCAGTGTAAGGGAGACACAGAGATCTAAATAGAGACCATTATTTGTGGCGTGATACCCATTTTGCTTGTATTCATTTTTTATTCAGATTTGTCATGGCCAATGGCTAGTACAATAAAGTTATTTGGATTGGATTGGACTAGCTAGTAGTCTTGTATACCTCTAATCCAGTTTATTACCACATAAAGGCTCTGCTACTCGTAAGATTATTTTTTTTCCATCAGATCTACCTGTCTCATCTGATATTATTTATCCATTCTGCCTGTTCACATTGCCTGCATAGTTTCTGTAGGCACTCAGTTCCCATTTACTCACTGCATGCTGCTTCTGAATCTGACTCTAACTATATAAATAGCCCAGATTTGACCGATGTGTCAGTCTTACCTATCCATTGGCAGAGGTTCTAACAAAATATAACACAAAGTACTGTGTCTCCCGGAAGAAACATGAGCTTTTTAACTGTGGGGCAGAAGAATAAGAATAACCTGTGCTCCTATGCCCTGGAATATGTACAACTCAGATCTGGCATCACAACCAACACCACCATATATTTCTTATAGCTATGTTTCTACAAGAATGACAAAGGAAATACAAAGAGGAAAATATAAAATAATCCAATTCTTCTCTTTGTATTCATGAACTAAATCTAAAACCATTTTCTCTCAGGAAACAACATTTACTGGAAAGCATAACAAGGACATGTTTTGTTTAGCTGTCAAGCTACTGGTTTCTAAGATAAATATATCTTGCAAATCTCCCATGCCACACAGCTTCTAAGTCATGGTGAATGATGATACTTCCATTTTTTTTTTAACCATTATCTGTTTGAATTGAATTTAATGACAAAACCAACCAGCGACCTGAATACCAATTTCAATGTATGTGGTAGCAAAAACACTGAAATTACTGTGTTGCATAGAAAGTTAGCAGAAGTCTTATAGTAGCACATTCGGCAACATTTCTGTGGGCTTAACCGGCATTGTGAAAAGGTCAGTTTTGATTTCAAGACGGGGTGTGTGTGTGTGTGTGTGTGTGTGTGTCACAAATCTGAGTTGCATTTTCTGCAGGCAAAGTGGATGTCCTAAAAGACCTGTATTGCTGCATTGTTCAAAATTGGATTTCATGATACAATTTGCTGGGTAACTTCAAATATCGCAGAAGCAAGGTAGGACTGAAGCAGTCAGTCAGCCTGGGAAATAATGGCATCTGAAATATTTTGTTGAGATGACGTCTTCCCTCAACTTTAAAATAAAGTCTAAGAAATATAGGGCAACCACAGTAAAAACAGGACCACAAAGTCAGTTAGCATAGTACCTATTTATAGAGACCAAAAGCATAGTAATTACAAATGGCAAAAGCGTGCATTTGACTTAGACTCGCAAAGGACACACACAATCCTTCTCTATACACACAAGTTGCTTAGCTTGTATGTCAGCCTCACAGAATTGCTCAACTGATCTCAGAACCCCTGTAAAGTTTCAATGCGTTAGTATTTCACAAGACTATATGCAAGGCAGTCAAGCAGAAAGAGCAAAAATACTGTAAGCGCCACAGATTTCTACAGCAGCATGTCTTTATTAGCCAGAGGGTCTTTTAGCAGTAGTGGTAATTGTTAATGACAGAATAACCTTCAATGTTAGTCCATGGCTATTCATTTTAAAGTTTTTTTGTTGCACACCTTGAAGACTAGCTTATTTGAAGAGCCTGGGTTTCCATAGTCTACGCTCCATTTCATCAAAAGCTGCAACCAATTTCACAACCAGCATTTAATATCTTATTATTTCAGTTTAAAAGAAAAATACTCTGCGGAATCTTTATCCTAAAGCAGAATTTCATTTCTTCAATCAGGTTTTACCATGAGAAAGCAAATAACAGGCAATTAAATTTTGTTATCATTTGCTATCCTGTCACCTCACCATCCATCTACCTGAACCAGGGGTCAGCAACCTTTTTCAGCTGTGGGCCGGTCCACCGTCCCTCAGACCATGCATGTGGTGGGCCGGACTATATTTTTTTTTAAAAAAATGAACAAATTCCTATGCCCCACAAACAACCCAGAGATGCATTGTAAATAAAAGAACACATTTTACTCATGTAAAAACACCAGGCAGGCCCCACAAATAACCCAGAGATGCATTTTAAATAAAAGGACACATTCTACTGATGTAAAAACACGCTGATTCCTGGACCGTCCGTGGGCCGGATTGAGAAGGTGATTGGGCCACATCCGGCCCACAGGCCTTAGGCCGCCTACCCCTGACCTGAACTAACTTTGGAAATAATATTCCTGGATGTTTTTTACTGCCAGACTTCTTTGCATTTTTAAACAGGAACTGGTCTAGTCTATGTTGACTACTAATATGTACAGTTAACAAGATATATCAATGCCCACAAGCTGGAATCTTCTGGTAGTGAATTCCTTAATTTAACTAAGTGCTGTGTGAAGAAATGCTTCTTCTTCCCCTGTCCTGCAACAGCACCATTCAACTTCATTGGATAACTCATGAGTTCCAGTATTAGAAGAGGGTTCTCCATCTCCTCTTTTGGCCCACAGTGCATAATTTTATTACAACTCTGTCATGTTCCCTCTTTCTTCTAAACTAAAAAGCTCCAAATTTTGTAACCTTTCTTTGTAGAGAAGTTGCTCCATTGGGCTGCCTTTTTCTAGGTCCCTCCCAACTCTATGATATTCTTAGCCAGGTATGGGTAGAATTGTACACAGCATTTCAAATACGGATGAACCGGAGAGCCATTATGTCATTATGATATTGTCAGCTTAATCCCTATCATGGCGATTCCTAACAAGGAATTTGCCTTTTTCACAGTTGCTGTTAAGTGCATAATGAATGGTATCACTCCATGACTACTTTTGCAAATTGGTATTTTCCTGGGGGGGGGGGGGAATAACAGAAGGCACCAGATCCTTGTTCGGATAATACCATTCCTTTTGAGACTCAATCTATCAGGACTTTGTTCTTTAGTCACAGTAAGACAGGTATCAGCTCTGAAAATGTAGAGGAAAACCTGTGCTTCTACTACTGTTCCACAAAGGCGTCATGATGTTTCTGGTGTCTGTGCTCAGTTTCAATTTCAGCAGTCGACCTTCCCCCCACCCCAAATGATGGCTCTATTGCAAAGAGACACATTTCTTTAAAGTGATTGATCTATACATTAATAGTTTGCTCAGACACTTTCTCAATTTTGTACCTTTTTCTAAAGCTAATATTACACAAAGACACACTTTTACGACGCAAGTGATGAAATGAATGTAATCAAAGTCCATTTCAGCAAATACACTGACAAGATGGGAATGGGAAACCTAAAGGGTAAGCCATCTTCTAGAATTAGTGACTTGACAACTCAGAATTCCCCAAGACAGTCTTGCTGTTTGATTCCTAAAAGCATGAACCTGGAATGCTGCAACCAATTGGCCCTTTTAAGCATCCATCTGAGAAAAAAGCAAGAATTGCTTTTAAAAGGCATCATTACATTGCTAGTGATTTCCGGGAAGGGGGGGGGGAGCAGAGGACTTCACTAAACTGTTACTTTTGTGAGAATCTAGGATAAAAAGGTAGAAACACCAACAGATTCAAGATACAGCTCGCCCCCTGTAGCTGAACGAACTAAAGTAGCTACCATCGGATTTGTTCCACGTATATACGTGAGAATAGCTATATAGAAGATGTGGAAGGAATCATTTGAACCCAAGTCTAAGATACTTGGTTAGCATGCATCTTACAAGACATTTTGAAACGCACCTAAATTCTCGAAGTGCAAGCATGATCAACCAATGCAGAAAGCTTCTAATACTGCAAATGCGCAGGCCCTCCTCCCCGCCTATCATAACCGTGAATATTTTGCTAGCGCATATATCAAAATCAAACTTCTCTAGCTAGAAAATTCGAGTTCTACAATAAAAATGATCTATATAGATTCACTTATGTGTACCTGTGGACACTGCCTCTCATCCTAACCTACCTCACAGAACTGTTGTACAGATAAAAGGGGCAGACTTAAGTGTACGTTCCTGAGCTTCTTGGAGAAGTTGAACGCTTCGTGAGAAGAACTTTTTGGCTCCCAAACGCCGCAAACCCGGAAGTGATTGTTTCAGTTTGCGAACGTTCTTTGGAAGCCAAACGTCTGCCGCGGCTTCCGATTGGCTGCAGGAGCTTTCTGCAGCCAATCAGAACTTCCGGAACGGATTCCGATCGATTTCCGAGGTACAACTATAAATGCACTCAGGCCCTGTTCAGAGCCTGTCTGAGGCCCAGGGTGGGAGTCTTGTTCTTGGCATGACAGCTTAAGTCCAGCTTAAGCGAGGCCCCCTGGCCAGCTTAGCCTTCTGAGGCCTGGGACAAATGTACCTGGATGACGAACACCCTGTGCGGGTCTGCATGCATTGTTATGTCCTCCTTCCATAATTCAGGCTGCAGTGATTTTTTCGGGAGGATGGATAGCCTTGTGGCTTAATCTCAAAATGGCAAATTCCAATCCAGAAATTGTATGTGCATACATGACAAGACTACCAAATTACAGTGGTACCTCGGGTTAAGAACTTAACTCTGTTCTCATCCTGAAGCAAGTTCTTAACCCGAGGTACTATTTCTGGGTTAGCGGAGTCTGCAACCTGAAGCGTATGTAACCTGAGGTACCACTGTACTCAACCCCGCATCTGAAAGTGCATGTAGTTGCATTTGCTCACATAAACTCCTTGCTGTTTTTTCTTTCCTCTCCTCCTCCATACCAGTCCACTCTTTCTCCCATTATCAAAATTTGTAAGCTTCACTGGGAAAGTGACCTTTTTTTATATCTGAAGTTACTCTTTATACTAGGATAAAGCATCATGCATTATGACTACACTATACAGATAGAGAACTTTTGGTAGCAGCATACAAAAGTATACACACAAAATAGAGATGCAAAAGCTAGGTTTGCTGCTCCAGTACAAATGTTTTGCAGTATGGTGCAGAAAGTTCATACGTTTTCAGTAAAAACAAGTTGCAAGAACTGATCTGTCTGGATGAACAGAACATACTTCTCCCAAAAAACAAGCCGAGTCCAATGTTCTCACACTCTCTTTACTTCTAAGTAGAAACAAATGGGTGAAGACCAAATAACACAAACCTCTGGGCAATAGTCTGCCCTTGTAATGGTATCAAAATTAAAAATTGATTTCCTCCTTACGGCTTGCTGAGTCTTTCTGATCTGATCACAGTACTCTTACCAAAAGCCAACAGATAAAAGGAGAGCCAGACACTCATACCCCTGTTCTAAAAGCATTTGATTCAAGTAGAACCCATACTGACCTCAAAAGAACTTCTGGCTTCGGGAATGGATTGCAAGGCAGCTGCAGTCAAGGGCTGTGCTGAACAGCCAGCTCTTTCCTTCCATCCCTGCTCAACCCTGCACTCCACCCAGTCTAAACAGCACCGTGACAAAACAGAAATGCAACAAACACCCTGCGCTAATTTGTTTTCCCCACAGAACAGGTTTTCAAGATTGCATCAACCGCTGGATCAAGAAGCTTCTCCAACGTTTTAGAAGCAGTAAAAAATATAATGGAGTCAAGCGACACTCTCTCTCTCTCAGACTACTGCATCCACAGTGTCCAAATACATTTTTTTAGAGGGAAAAAGACTGGTGGATAGATAGGTGGAGCAACTGCAGTCCCTTAGGACTGGTCTGGAAGCTGCAGCTGGTGCAGAACAACGCAGTCAAGTTGCTGAGGGAACAGAACTGGCCACTGATCAGCTATCTGCTCACATTCAAGGTCTTGTTAACATTTAAAGCCCTGAACAACTTAGAACCAGGTTACTTGAAAGACCACTTGCTCCTGTGGATCTGGGGAAATTTTACTCATGGCACTGCATTGTACAGAATATCATAGCACAGTGACCTAAGAATGGAGATTTTCTACTGTAGCTCCTGTTCTGCAGAATGCCCTTCTCTCTGCCATTCATGAAGCAGCAACCACCAGCTGCTTCAGATGCCTTCTAAGACATCTTACCTTCTAAGCCTTCTGAGGAACGATTGAAGGAGATGGGTATGTTTAGCCAAGAAAAAGCTGAGACTGAGATATGATAGCCATCTTCAAATATCTAAAGGGCTGTCACATGGAAGAGGGCACAAGCTTGTTTTCTCCTGCTCTAGACAGTGGGACTCAAACCAATGGCTTCAAGTTATAAGAAAGGAGACTCTGACTAAACATCTGGAAGAACTTTCTGACAGCAAGAGATGTTCAACAGTGGAACCATCTCCCTCGGGAAGCTTGTGGATTCTACTTCCTTGGAGGTTTTTAAGCAGAGGCTGGACTAGATGACCCTTGGGATCCCTTCCAACTCTACAATTCTATGATTCTAAGAGGCATCGTTCTGTCCAGGAGTTCCCCAATTCCCTGTTTTGTGTGTGTGAATCCCCGAATATGCTTTTTATTTGCTTTTGTATGTTTTTATACTGTTTTGTTGTCAGGATTTTTAAAAACATTTTAATGAATATTGTTTTTACATTGTACATAGCATACACCTCTTAGGTATTTTCGAAATATTAAGCAGTTTAGAGGCACTTTTAAATAAATACAACAAAATTGAAAAGGGGGGTGTAGGCACATTTTCCAAGCAACCCTTTTTTTAAAGAGTCAAAAGAACAAGTATCCTATACTTGAAACTAGGTTTTCCAAACACCAGGTTTTACAGTGATTTTTAACATGTCAACAATAAAAAAATACAGCAGAATGTGCATTACAGGGTACAGAATCTTGTTTGTTTTTTCAGCTTGTAACTCTAGCAATGTGAAATGAAATTGTGGACTGAACTCCAAAACATGTATACATTTTCAGTAGATAGGTGCATAATTTAGCTTACCCGTCTGCTATTCCTACCCCGCAAACGCCAGCAGCATTGACTGGGTTGGAATGTGCTCAGAGCAATTCCAAAGAGGAAGCTGCTTTCAAGAATGAAAAAGGAAGCAGTCTCCCTTGTTCACCTCACGGGAGAACAAGTTGCCATGGAAAACTTATGAAGTGTTGGGGGTGGGGTGGAGGTCAGAGAAGGAAGGGGCCTGAGGTACGTCATTCACATCTGATTGGCTCATTTGTTTTTATAAAATAAAACTTTTGAAATGGGAAATTTCTTTTCTGAAGTGCTCGTTTTCCTCATGAAGTTGACCTATATGAGCCAAATATTCACTGCAACTGGGCAACTAAGAGAACTGCACAGAACAGTCATCTCTCGTGACAATTCATAATTTAGGATGCAGGTCACATAAAGGGGCAGAGTCAACACAGGAGCAGATGGAATTGTGTAATAAGCTTGTTCACAAGCTAGTAACTTCCGAGTCACTCCAGAGCAGGTTTCAGTGTGTCAGCGAAATAAAGTTAAATCATTCAGAAGCACATACAATATTTATACCTTCTGTTCTTCTTGCATTGAGAAATGCAACTTACTAAGCATCACCTTGAAAATGTACAGCAGAGCTTTCCAAACTGTGTCGTGACACGTTAGTGTGTCGGCTGCAGTGTGTGGGTGTGCCACGTGAACGCTCCCCACGCTCTTATAAGGGGTTAGTTTAACCCCTTGCTAGTAAAACTGAATTACTGTGTCACAAAACAATGCACGTCTAAGAAGTGTACCACTAACATGAAAAGTTTAGAAAACTCTGGTGTACAGGTTTAAAATAGTATGGAAATTGTGTTGCTGCTGCTGCATTTGCATCCAGAAAACACCTCCTGAGTCCTGTTCCAAAAGATTAAGCCTTCTTCCCCCATTCCATAGCTTTATTTGAGTATCATTGCTTCCTTACTGAACAAAACTCCTCCCTGCCCAAGGATAGGTGAAATCAACATGCAACGTTAATTGGCTTTCATACTATTGTTATGCTGTACTGTAACAAGACAATTAAGAAACTCTGCATTATCATGGTGCCAATATCAATTGTCACTATAAGTAAAGGCTGGCTCACACCATGAGGTTCTTATACATGCAAGCAGGAAATTCTAGCCATCCTTGCAATGTCTGTGATAGATGTACTTATTCGGGTTGGGGAGAGGAAGTATTCCACAGACTGCAGAAAATGCAGCCAGGCCATGTCTATCACTACAACACAAAATCACATTTTCTTCTACTCCCGTGACTGCCTTTAACAGGACCAACACTCAAACTACTTTTTCCCCCTTTGCCTATAATCATCCTAAGGAAATTCTAACCTGCTTAGATTTCATTGTGTCAGCATAAGAACCAGTAAAAGAAACTGGGAATTCTAGGTCATCTGTATCACACACTGTTTGGTCCAGGCCCAGCCTAACCATGGTTTGCTTTGCAGTTCTGTCCCTCTCATTCTGGTTTATAAAAACCATAGTCTGTTGTTTGCATCCAAATTAGGCAAATCAGTTTTTTATTTTAATATGATGCCCCACCCCTGCAATAGATCCTTTTAAAATTAAAGTTTTTTGAAAACTGTTGGCATAAATCAAAGTAATTTTATAATGGCTCTATTCAGGCACCATGCCAAGTTTATCTGCTTTTGCTTTCTGTCTGGTTCACACTCCACTCTCTAGAAGCGGTGACTACAGAGGTCGGGCAACAGTTTTAATGAGGGTAAATCAATTCAGATATGACATCATGGCTTGCAAACGAACTTCAAAACAAGGTTTCGGGTTTTTCGATTTGCTAGATTCCTGCAGTATTGTACGCTGAGATACTGCAATAATTCATAGTTAAGCTTTTTGGTTGAGAGAAAAGGTGACTAGGAGGCAAAATCATAGAAGTGTTTAAAATTATGCACAACATGGAAGGAGGGGTGGTTGAAGTAAGTTTTTCTCCCTAGAACTAGAACTCAGGAACAAACAATTAAGCTGAATGTTGAACGACTGAAGGCAGACAAAAAAAGTATGCTGTGCATAGCTGACCTATGTTACTGTATTATTCCATGTACAGTGGTACCTCTGGTTACGTACTTAATTCCGGAGGTCCGTTCTTAACCTGAAACTGTTCTTAACCTGAAGCACCACTTTAGCTAATGGGGCCTCCTGCTGCTGCCGCGCTGCAGGAGCATGATTTCTGTTCTCATCCTGAAGCAAAGTTCTTAACCCGAGGTACTATTTCTGGGTTAGCGGAGTCTGTAACCTGAAGCGTATGTAACCCGAGGTACCACTAGGTTTTCCCCCCTAAAAAATAATGTCAAAAATTAGGGGGCGTCTTATACACAGGGCCATCTCCCCCCATTTTCTTAAATCTGAGCACCCCCAAAATAGGGGGCGTCTTATACATGGGGGCACCTTATTGACAGAAAAATACGATAATTCCAATGATGGCCACCAACCTGGAGAGTTTTAAGAGAGGATTAGAGAAATTCACGGAATATGGGTCTCAATAGCTATGTGATGGCCTGGGATTCGGACTCGGATGCTGAACCTGAGGGATCCCAGCCTGCACAGGATTCCCCGCCTCCAGAACCAGCTGAGCTGGGGCTGGGGCATGAGCCTGAAGGGTCTTCACCTGTGCTGGATCCTCAGGTGCAGGCATCAGCTGAGTCTGCTCTGGCTCCTGAAGCGATGGAGGACCCATTGCCTGCAGGTGCTCCACTCTCAGCCCCGTCAGAGGAAGCTGAGGTTGCCTCTGGGTTCGGTAACCCTCCAGCCTCTCCTGAGCTGCAGAGGCTCAGGGCAGAAAGGCGGAGGGAACTAAGTTCCCGCAGGAGGAGTGCTCACCTCCAGGCCAGGAGAGGCGAATCACCAGAGGATCGGGGCCACCCTATGCCTTGGGGCAGATAAAAGCCGGCCAGCCCCAGTCCCAAGTTGCAGGCGCAACATTGTTGGTTGCTAGTTCCTGCCTGAACCCTGTCCTGCTTTTCTGCCAGAGCTCCTGACACGCCCTGGCTCCCTGCTTGATTGCCTGTTCCTGACTTCACCCGACTCCCTGTCCTGCACCCAGCTTCAGCTACTACGGACTGCTTCCACATTGCACCTTCGAACACAGACCGGACTTGGATCTCGCCTCTTGGGTAACCCACGGGAGCAGCACAAGCTACCTGGTAGCTATGTTCTTCCTCCATGGCTGGAGCAGTATGCTTCTGAATACCAGTTGTTGCAAACTGCAGGAGAGGAGAGTCCTCTGCTTGCAGGCTTCCCACAGACACCTGACTATGAAAACTGGATGCTTTGGCCTAATCCAGCAGGCTCTTGCATTGCATTGTTCGGAATATCTGAACTGAACCAATGTTTTGCACAGATTCATATTCAGAATGTAAACCACAAAGAAACGGAAGTTTTCCTTGGAAACATGGGACTAAGCTCCAAATGAGAAAAGCTTTTAACAGCAGATGTTGGGTAGGGAAATGACTCCAAGGAGTGGAGAAAGGTAAAATGAACGACCCCAATATATTTCCCCATTTGCTTCTCCAACTTTCTGCTACAGTACATCAAAGTCCTGCATAAGCATCGTTGAAATCCTTATTCACCTAACAACAATTTTGGTCAATCTTTGCTCCTCCAAAATAGTTTTTTCCTGAAGTTGTTCCTGCTGTTGGAAACCTTGTTCCCAGAGCAATTTTCCTGTAGAAGATTGCTCTGCATTTCCCAAGCTTCTACATGTCACACAAGGGAAACAACTGATCCCATGCTAACTATGAATTATACTAATGTTCTTATCGGCAGAAGCAAGTTTTCACATTTGAGTAAGAAGACTAAATGGAGTGGGAAGAATTCTTAACACGAGTGGCTTCTCTGCTTTTGCTCACCATATTCAGTCATTGCATCACACACAACAATCATTTAATAAGCCAAATATAGTCATGGACCACTTAAGGGTTTAATGGGCCAAAGTAGTAAAAAGATGAAAAAGTCAATGTAAGTCACCACTTGTAAATTATGGGCAGGGTGATATATGTTAGCACATGCCTCTCAACACTGCAAAATGTCTGCATCCTTGCTATGACCTCTCACTACATTAGAAAGAGCCCTTAAGAAACATGGTTATGTGCTCACAGTCATTGACATGGCTGTAAATCCAAGTAATGTTACAGGCACATAAATCTTGAGTTCTGCAGGCTGCCTATAAAGGGCCGTAAATCTTAACAAGAGAAGCACACTGCAACACCTCTTTATCTGCTCTTGAGTATTTTGTTCATATGAACTGCTGTGAAAGAAAAACAACCATAAACTGCCCAACTGTGAGGAAATTATTTATTGTCTTGCCCTATGAACCTTTCTTCTCCATGTCAATTTATTAACAGGTGTGTCAAGCTGGAAGCCTAAAGGTATGCTGCATTCTGTTCTCAGCACTGCAGACGACTGACCGGCTGGTTCCTTATATGCTTCTACGTCAGCACAATAAAATCTCATTTAGCCTTCTGGAATCTCTGCAGCCCTCAACTTATGAAATCTGACATATCTAGAATCTGGCTGAACAGCAATAGGAAGTAGGCTGACATGCTGACGACACTGTTATGAAGGCTTCTAGAAATAAGAGTCTTACAAATTCGAATGCATTGCTTTACATGTGGCTGGGCTATCCCTGAGTCACATACTGCACAATCCTATTCATGTCTATTAAGAAACTTACTCCCAAATGAGCGAGTTTAGGATTGCAAACTTAGCCTATTCCATGTCATTGGAAAGCTGACTGTGATTAAAAGTTTTTTAAAAATACAAGCTTCTGCTCCCCTTTCACTGGTCCTCAGTATCCTCACCTAACACCCAGATGGGTGGTCCCTGGTGCAAAAAGTGCTGTAAGCTCCCTAAATCAGGAATGCAAAACATATAGCCCTCTAGAACTTGTTGGAATACAGTTTCCACAATAGCTGACAATTGGCCACGCTGACTGGTACTGATGGGAACTGCAAGTGAAGAGTATATACAGAAGACCAAAGGCTAGTAAAGTAAAGCATCAGCACAATACATGCATACAAAACCAACTTTCATAGTTTGGATTATTCAATAGAGAAGAACATCCAAATAGACATGTGATATGTCTGGATAAGCTTCCTAGAGTAAAACAAGCCAACAAAAAGCTTTTAGCATGCATCTAAAACAATATAGTGAGGATGTATGGCTAATATGAATAGGCTGGAAGTTTCAAAGCACAGATGTTACCACATTAAAAGACAGGTTCCTCACATATGCAGAATGAACATTATACGGCACTCATACAAGTTCTGCAGATTGAAGGGTTGGGGAGGCACATATGGGGTGACACGATCCTTAAGTTAAACTGTTAAGAATTCTATATACTAACAGTAAAGACTCAAACTTGGTAACAGCCCGTGCAGATGTTTGAGCAAAGATGAGAGGATGTCAGCCACTGTAGTGCAGAATTCTGCACCGACTGCAGTTTCTGGACCAACCAAAAGGAAAGCCTCAAACAGAGTTCATTGCATTAATCTAATGCCTAAATGACCCCAGTCCAGGAATGTTCACAGCTGTTGCACAAGCCAAAGCTGACAAAAGCATTTGCCAATCCTAAGCCACCAAAGGCACCTGGGCAAACAGTAACAAAGCTGGAGCCAGGCACACCTCAAACTGTGTACCTGCTTCTTCAGAGGGATGCAACCCTGCCTAAAAAGGTAAATGACCCCTGATAGTTAAGTCCAGTCGCAAACGACTCTGGGGTTGCGGCGCTCATCTCGCTTTACAGGCCGAGGGAGCCGGCGTTTGTCCGCAGACAGTTTTTCCGGGTCATGTGGCCAGCATGACTAAGCCGCTTCTGGCAAAACCGGAGCAGCGCACGGAAATGCTGTTTACCTTCCCGCCGGAGCGGCACCTACCGTATTTTTCGCCCTATAAGACGCACTTTTCCCCCTCCAAAAATGAAGGGGAAATGTGTGTGCGTCTTATGGGGCGAATGCAGGCTCCTTGGCTTTAGCGATAGCAACGCGAAGCCTCCGAAGCCTGCGCTCCGGAGGCTTTGCGTTGCTTCCGCTGAAGCCAGGAGAGTCTGATCTTTGAGGCTGGCGGTGGGGGAAAGCAGCGCTTCCCCCATGGCCAGCCCCAGAGGATGGGGGGCAGCGGGAAGGCGTCGCACGCCTTCCCGCTACTCTCCGACCCGGGTTGGAGGCTGGCGGTGGGGAAAGCAGTGCTTCCCCCATTGCCAGCCCCAGAGGATGGGGGGCAGCGAGAAGGCGCGCGACGCCTTCCCGCTACTCTCCAACCCGGCTTTGAGGCTGGCGGTGGGGAAAGCGGTGCTTCCCCCATCGCCAGCCCCAGAGGATGGGGGGCAGCGAGAAGGCGTGTGACGCCTTCCCGCTACTCTCCAACCCTCCTGCGGGCTTTTGCGGGAGATGGGGGAATTCCCCCACCTCCCACAAAAGCAGGCAAAAGCCGCACGCTCTTTAAAGGAGCTCCGCGGCTTCTGCTGGCTTTTCTAGGAGGTGGGGGTTCCCCACCTCGTAGAAAAGCCCATAGGAGCCGCGCAGCCTTTAAAGAGTGTGCCGCTCTTGGGGGCTTTTCCCCGAGGAGGGAGAAGGGACTGACTGGCCATTTCAGTCCCTTTTCCCTCCTGGTCGAAAAGCCCGTAGGAGTCGCGCACGGCTCCTGTGGGCTTTTGCGGGAGGTGGGGGAATTCCGCCACCTCCCGCAAAAGCAGGGAGAAGGTCTTGGAGTAGCGCACAGGCTGCTCCCAGAGCTGCGGGGGGGAAATCATGTTTTTCCCCTTGATTTCCCCCCCTGAAAACTAGGTGTGTTCTATGGGCCGGTGCGTCCAATAGGGCGAAAAATACTGTATTTATCTACTTGCACTTTGACATGCTTTCGAACTGCTAGGTTGGCAGGAGCTGGGACTGAGCAATGGGAGCTCACCCCGTCGCGGGGATTCAAACCGCCAACCTTCCGATCAGCAAGCCCTAGGCTCAGTGGTTTAGACCACAGTGCCACCCGCGTCCCGCAACCCTGCCTAGGGCAGACAATTGGCTAATTTCTCAAGCATGGGAAGCACTCGCCCACAGAGCCTCTCCCTTGCTAGGATTCCGGATCATTTTACTTTCCCTTAACCAGACCACAATTACATCCAGGCACCGGTTCAGGGACTGCATGGCCTCTCCTCACCCAGTTGTTTTGGAGAAGTAAAGCTGAGTGTCCTCAGCATTTTGATGACATCTTGGCCCAAATCTCCTAATGACATCTCACAACATCATGTAAAAGGGAGCTGTAGTACAGCAACTTCTAGAGTTGCCCCGATTCCCCATCCCTGCTCTACTGAATACGAGGAGGGATTCAGTATTAAAACCAATCAGTCTTTTGCAAGAAAGGAATATGCTTGAAATTACTAAAATAATTATAAAGAAGTGAATACATGTTACTTCTTAGTCACATCTAGTTAAACTAGCAAGAAGACAAGTTAAACTGTACTTATGCAGAGTAAATAAGTTTGTTTTAGTACCTTGTTATCATTTTAGACCACACCCTTGGGTCTTATTTTTACTGTGCTAAGGGTCTACTCGAAGCTAAAGTCAGTTGAAGAATCTCTGAATCACAAGCCATTCATACACTTGGCGACTTGAATATTTAACAAGCTGAGCTTTATAGAAGGTTTCTATCAGAAGCTCCTAGTTTAGAGAGCCATGCTAAAAATGCCTGTGCTGATGGTTTCTTATAAAAATTCCTATTCATGAGAGAGCATTAATCTTACCACTCTAAAAATGGATTTCTTCTTCTTCTTTTTGCACAGGCTTTAATGATGTGAGAAAACATTCTTTTTAGAAAAGCCAGTTTGTTTGGGATCCAGAAGTCTCTCCCCCAGTATAAAAGAGTCCATTACTACTCAGAAAGTATAAAATCTCTCATATGGAAACTGTTTGCAGCGAAATATGTAAACATCTTCAGCTACATTCCCTTGCTCTGCCCTGTGAAGTGTAGATCAAGACTGGAACTTCTAAATAGATAAAAACTGGGAAGGGGGTAGGAGAAAAAGAATGTGTGGTGGAATAATCCACTGGGAATTCTGAAAGCTATAAATGACTCCAAATGCATTGACCAAATGATTGAAAATCGCCATTCCAGTTGACCTCTTGAACATGCATCAGAGCTGCTTTTAGACTTGAGACAAAAAGGGGGAGAGGAGCAATTGCCTTAGGTCCCAAGCAGTTAGCAGATCTCATTCTAGCAAAAGTATAAATTGAAAACACCAGTTTGACAAAAGGGGAAAAGTAGACAAAGCCAAGGAAGCAAGATCATAGCAGCAGTATGGCCTGGTGTCAGACATCATAGAAACTTTCTACTGTTGATTTAAAAAAAACAACACCCACCCACCCTCATTTACTTGGTTCTCCTACAACTGACAGGATACAGCACTTGCAAAGCAATCTGGCAAAAATGAATGAGTAGCTTTTGAAAGATCAAATGAACTGGTATAATCCAAACCGGAGCTGTCACAGTTTACCACAGTGACATAGTATGGCACAACAGTATAATCAAATTTTTAAAATGCTAAATGAATGGATGATCATCAGTGATTTTCAATTAGATGTTTAGGGCATCAATTCTTCTGCCAATACATTCCCTAAACATTACCTCATTGCATGTGGGGTGGGGGGGAAGCATTAACATGACTTTCCTAAAGCAGCAACAAACATTGCAGCTATTATTTTTTCAATGTTTATGCCACTATTTTTTATAAGGGAGTATGTTTAAAGTGGCAAAATTATTATATATCATTCATATATATATATATATATATGTATATATATGGCTGAAAGGTTGAAGCTAGAGTGGGCAAAACACAGCTTTTATTATAGGTAAAAGATATTTCCCTCCAAAAGATATACAAAATTTGGAGTCTTAGAATTGAAAACATATGTTTCAAGAGATTAAAGGGCTCTAATTCATATGTGTTGTCTTTTAAAAAGGAGTCCCCAAACAGTTAAAAAACAGTGTGAAACATGAAGCCAAGCTTCTCAACAAAGTGTCTTATTTCAATAAACCTGGCAGATTTTTAAAAGGTGGGAATTAATTAAATAAGACCTGCATCTATGTTTGAACTAGATACTATCATCAAGGGATACACAAAAGGGTCTGAGTCTCGCAGAGTAAGACAAGGGGGTATAAACACAACTGGGAAAGGTTCCAATCTTCAGGACACACAAAAGGTTGCATATTATTCATAATCAAGAAGGTAGGGATGTCAGATGGGAATTGAAATATAGATACAGCTTATCTTGGTTTGAGCTTGTTCACATTTCACGCAGGCCCTGCGGTCATTTCAGAATGCCCTGTTTTCCATTATAAATTAATCATAGGAGCAGCGTAGCCTGTTGTCAGGCACCGTGGAAATGCAGGCTGGCTGACAAACCAAATTCTTCCCATCATTTCAAAACAAAAGCGTATCAGTTTATGTTCTTCTCCACGAAGCAGCTACCAAATAAGAAGGAAACATTTACCCCTCTGGGCATTAGGAATAGATCAGGTATAATTTTTGTTTCGTTTTAAACATTTCAGAGCGGCTGTGAAATGTATTTTTGCACATTGAAAAAGCTTATGTTGTAAAAGCTTCTTTTCATCTGTTATTGTTTATAAATTATCAGCAGGGAGTCAAATCATTATCAAAAAGCATGAAGGGTGTTATCCAACCATGTTTTATTCAGAATAGACTCATTTAAATTAATGAATGTAACTATGTTGTTGTTTAGTCATTTAGTCGTATCCAACTCTTCGTGACCCCATGGACCAGAGCACGCCAGGCACTCCTGTCTTCCACTGCCTCCCGCAGTTTGGTCAGACTCATGCTGGTAGCTTCGAGAACACTGTCCAACCATCTCACCCTCTGTCATCCCCTTCTCCTTGTGCCCTCAATCTTTCCCAACACCAGGGTCTTTTCCAGGGAGTCTTCTCTTCTCATGAGGTGGCCAAAGTATTGGAGCCTCAGCTTCTGGATCTATCCTTCCAGTGGGTTGATTTCAGGGCTGATTTCCTAAAGAATGGATAGGTTTGATCTTCTTGAAGTCCATGGGACTCTCAAGAGTCTCCTCCAGCACCATAATTCAAAAGCATAAATTCTTCGGCGATCAGCCTTCTTTATCGTCCAACTCTCACTTTCCATACATCACTATGTTAGGTCCGCTAATTTCAATGCGTTCACTCTTAGTTGATAACCACCCAAAGGAGTTGCAGGGAATGAGATTCAGCATGGCATGAGTAGCATCTGTTTGTGCAACAGAGTTTCACCTTACTTTCCTCCAGTGCTATTTTTCTAGAAAAAGAGGTGACAGAACTCACCATGAACATCTTCCTCATTCTCTTAGAATGGTGAGATGAGCTGGAACTGAGTTCTGGGGAGTTCCCTCCCCTGCATGCTTCCCCAAATCTCTCCAGAAGGGTAGAAAACTCTCTGGAGCAATATTTTTGGGCATACGTGGGGCTGGGGGAAAGAGGAAAAGAGAAATGGAAGTCCTGTTGTACAACAGATTGCACAAACTTGTGGACATCACGGGATGTGCAAGCTTGTGAACCTCACGAACATGGGCTGCTTGGTTAAATGCTATTCAAAATGCACACCAACCAGTGGTTTCAATCCTGCATGGGAAAGAGCACCTAAGTGGAGAAATGATGGACAGGGAAAGGGTTAAACAATCCACCACCACCACTTCACAACTCTGGTTGAAACCTACGGCACCTTGAAGGCTTTTAGATGTACATTCAAATATTTTGTACAGTGGTATTGAGACCAGTGGTATTGGGGAGAGATGGCCCTGTGTATAAGACGCCCCCTAATTTTTGACATTATTTTTTAGGGGGGAAAGCCTAGTGGTACCTCGGGTTACATACGCTTCAGGTTACAGACTCCGCTAACCCAGAAATAGTGCTTCAGGTTAAGAACTTTGCTTCAGGATGAGAACAGAAATCATGCTCCGGCAGCGCAGCAGCAGCAGGAGGCCCCATTAGCTAAAGTGGTCTTCAGGTTAAGAGCAGTTTCAGGTAAAGAACGGACCTCCAGAACGAATTAAGTACTTAACCCAAGGTACCACTGCACATCCAAAAGCACAGAGTGTGAAAAGGCCCTCAGGCACAATGCCTGAATTAAGAACATTGTTTAGGTTGTTTCTCATGCAGTATACATTTAGGACAAGAAATAAAACCTTATGCTTTCAGCCCTACGCTGTTAAAAAACCATTACCACACAACAGCAGAAAAGTGGAGATGGCCATTCATTTTAGAAACTGATGTGTTTACGTTACCATTATTATCCCCATAAAATGCAATTCATTTGCGTCTACATATTAACTCTTGTAGGGCAAAACTATAAACGAGAAGGTGGAGAACAAAGGATACAATGTTTTATAAAGATGCTCTTCAATTATCTAACAGAGACAAAAAGCTAAATGAGATAAGGCTGCAAACCCCCATGAGGGCCCTGGCAAATAAACGGTTCTTTGCTCAGAAATTAGATGAAGTTTGGAAAAGTGCCAACAGGTATATATATATAACTTGGGGGGGGGGGGCGGGGACCATATGAACTCCAGAGAAGCGGAAAGGACAAAACCATTCATTTAAGGTGATACAGAAGCACACAAGGTCACCTTGTTATTCCAGTGACCTGCGTGTGGTGTAACAGGAGGGTTGGTTAGCTGGAGAACAGGTGGCATAAAACTGTCTGAACCTGACCAAACATGGCTGAGGCTTCACCAATGTCCCTACCACATGGCAGTGGTACTTTTGCAAAAGCTGTCCTGCAGCTCAAGCCCCAAATATCTGAAAGACAGCCTTCGTCCCTACACACCCTCATGGGTGCCGAGATCAGCAGAGGGGACCTCTTGGTCGTTCCTCCAACTTCAAGAGACTCAGGGTGGTGGTTCAGAAGAGGGCATTCTCTGTGGGGGCCCCAAAACTGTGAAATTCCTTCCCCACAGAGGTATGTGTGGGACCTTTATAATACAGCTTCCGGAGAATGCTGAAGAGACATTTCTTTACATTTAAGGTCCATATTTTTCAGACTCTCCTTATTTTCGTGGTTGTAAGTTGTTTTAAACTGTTTTTAATATTGTGTTTTAATGTTGTAACCCACCCTGGGACCTTAGGGTGAAGGTGGGAAATTCGTCACCATCATCATCACTCCCCCATACAGTGGTACCTCAGGTTACATACGCTTCAGGTTACATACGCTTCAGGTTACAGACTCCACTAACCCAGAAATAATGCTTCAGGTTAAGAACTTTACTTCAGGATGAGAACAGAAATCGTGCTCCAGTGGTGCGGCGGCAGTGGGAGGCCCCATTAGCTAAAGTGGTGCTTCAGGTTAAGAACAGTTTCAGGGTAAGAACGGACCTCCGGAACGAATTAAGTACTTAACCCAAGGTACCACTGTATATGTATATCCTCAGCATTCTATGAAATTCATTTAGGCCCTGCATACAATTTTTGTTTGGGGCAGATATTAGTCTTAGTAATTTCTTTCCTCGTGAACAGCTTTGGACACACTCACTGAGCCGTGCCAAAGGGAAATAGATTTTCAGGGCTTCCCTCCTCCCCTCTGGTGTTAAGGACAATCTTCCCCCTCCTTTTTACCTTTCAGCCTAAGCATGCAACATGCGAAGAGACACACTCTCAGAGGAACAACAATGTACACATAAGTCTGAAGTTGCTCTATTAAAAACAAACATTTGTGAATTAATAGGGGAAGCTGTTGTTTTAATTGTCAAGATCCCTTAACTGCCACTGAACCTTAAATCTGAAAGGCTTCAGAGTTAGGAAAAGGCTTCAGAGTGAATCTGTTTGAGGCGGGTGCAAAGGAAAAGCTGTCAGCCCCCTTTAACCTCAGCCAAAAAGAAAAGGGTTATTTACACCTGGTTCCTTCTCTTTTCTAGGTCTTGCTTCTTTACCTGATGAGAGAGCACCACAATTTTTCTGCCTTTATAGACACATGTGTGTCTCTCTTGCCTTGCTCATGAGTCGATTCAATCTGCAGAGGTGCCAAACGGGTGTTCTGGGCCCAGTGAATTGGGGTCTCAGCACCACCTGCAAAAAAAGGCATGAAGTTGCATAAAATCTGCATATGCTTCAAACCATATGCAACTTTATGCATATATGCTTTCTTTCTTTGCAGAAGGGGCAGAGGATCCAAAAATAATTTGGTGGCAGACAGACAATGTCAATGAAGTTTCTCTCAATTTTATTTCTAGAAAATGCTTAACCTGTTGGATTTCTGCCTGTCTAACAGCTGTTAAGTGCACAGGAACGCTGTTCTCCCCCACCATAAACCCTACAAAAAAACTCAAGTTTCATAAGCTGTAAACTAATTACGCTCCTGTAGGTCTTTCATCAATTGATCTTAAGACTAGAAATACTACATTCAGCACAGTACAAGTGACCAGGTATGATATTTCAGCTAGTAAAAGTGGGGTGTCAAAATAGCTTTAAGATGTATAGAAACCAAGGTTCAAGTGCCCATGATAGGATAAATTCATATTGTGAAAACTATATTATACAGGCTTCCGGTCTTGCCTGCCTTAATGGAGGCAGCCCCCATGACAGCGGGGAATTGTTGGTGAACGAAAAACAAGGATGACGGAGGGTAAATCATCCTTGCAAATTCCCCCCAGGAACAGGGAGAATGGGCTTCACTCATTCATCTCGGTACCTGGCTCTCGCTCTGGCACGGAATGTAGGAGGCAGGGAGGAGCTGAGTGCAAAAGCACTTCGCCTTGCAAAAACCCTTCTACATGGCCATTAAGAAGCAGAGGTTCTCCATTTAATTGGATCTTTAATTGGCTTTAAAGCACCGGCTTGTGATGGGAAAGGGTTGCAACAACATACTGCCGAGTATACCAGCTACATGGATCAAAAGTTTGAATTGAGATAAGATTTTCTTCAGCGTGAAGGTCGGTTGGGGAAAGGGAAGCCCACCATTTGTTTATTCTAAGCTTCTTTTATATATTTATGATTCCGCATTTTCAAGTGAGGAAGGGACATTGAGGTAATATTGGTATTAACAAGCCAAAATGGAAAACTGCATGTGATCTGAAATGAAGAAAGGAGGGGGAGGGGAAGCTCAAGTATGACGATGTATGACTATGACTATGTAATTGTCCTCACCTCCGTTTGAAAACAACATACAAGGAAAAAAAAGACTAAGATTTGTACGTGCTACTGACAGAATGTAATCTAAGATAAAGTTTAATTGGGCCATAAATCTCTTGCTGTAAGGAAAAGAATTTGGGGGCTGTGATAAGAACGCTGCAGAGATTCTGGGGGTTGGAAAGCAGTATTAAATATGCAGTGTGTTCGAAAACTGCCCACCTTTTCCTAGGCTGATGGGGAAATGGTGAAGATCTGTGACATGTTTTACTAGTGAGACTAGTGAGACACTTTGCCACTGGATCTTTGATTGTCTAGCCGTGGGGGTTTCTCCTGCATTGTTAGCAGCGATGCATAATTAGCTGAGCTCTAAGCTGAAAGAGTTTGCTGGTTTGTGCATGGCCTTATCATTTCTTATCGGTTAGTCATGTCAGACTAACCTGATCTCGTTTTTTGACAGAATTACAAGCCTGGTAGATGAAGGGAACGCAGTGGATGTAGCCTACCTTGATTTCAGCAAGGCATTTGACAAGGTGCCCCATGATATTCTTGTCAAGAAGCTGGTAAAATGCGGTCTTGACTATGCTACCACTCAGTGGATTTGTAACTGGCTGACTGACCGAACCCAAAGGGTGCTCATCAATGGTTCCTCTTCATCCTGGAGAAGAGTGACTAGTGGGGTGCCACAGGGTTCTGTCTTGGGCCCGGTCTTATTCAACATCTTTATCAACGACTTGGATGATGGACTCAAGGGCATCCTGATCAAATTTGCAGATGACACCAAACTGGGAGGGGTGGCTAACACCCCAGAGGACAGGATCACACTTCAAAACAACCTTGACAGATTAGAGAACTGGGCCAAAACAAACAAGATGAATTTTAACAGGGAGAAATGTAAAGTATTGCACTTGGGCAAAAAAAATGAGAGGCACAAATACAAGATGGGTGACACCTGGCTTGAGAGCAGTACATGTGAAAAGGATCTAGGAGTCTTGGTTGACCACAAACTTGACATGAGACAACAGTGTGACGCGGCAGCTAAAAAAGCCAATGCAATTCTGGGCTGCATCAATAGGAGTATAGCATCTAGATCAAGGGAAGTAATAGTGCCACTGTATTCTGCTCTGGTCAGACCTCACCTGGAGTACTGTGTCCAGTTCTGGGCACCACAGTTCAAGAAGGACACTGACAAACTGGAACGTGTCCAGAGGAGGGCAACCAAAATGGTCAAAGGCCTGGAAACGATGCCTTATGAGGAACGGCTAAGGGAGCTGGGCATGTTTAGCCTGGAGAAGAGGAGGTTAAGGGGTGATATGATAGCCATGTTCAAATATATAAAAGGATGTCACATAGAGGAGGGAGAAAGGTTGTTTTCTGCTGCTCCAGAGAAGCGGACACGGAGCAATGGATCCAAACTACAAGAAAGAAGATTCCACCTAAACATTAGGAAGAACTTCCTGACAGTAAGAGCTGTTCGACAGTGGAATTTGCTGCCAAGGAGTGTGGTGGAGTCTCCTTCTTTGGAGGTCTTTAAGCAGAGGCTTGACAACCATATGTCAGGAGTGCTCTGATGGTGTTTCCTGCTTGGCAGGGGGTTGGACTCGATGGCCCTTGTGGTCTCTTCCAACTCTATGATTCTATGATTCTATGATTCTAGGAGGGAGGATGGAGAAAGCAAACAAAGCTGGAGACACCTATCGTTCAGGTGAGCTACCCCCTGGGAAGCTGGGAAGCCTCCAACTTTTGTACTGGTATATTACCTTGTTGAAACACTTATCACGATGTTATTTCAATACCGGTAATTCAACAATATGGCAATTTATTGCACAGCCCTAATCTTCTACTTTAAGGCATTCCTATCTGCAGGCTTCATTTATGTGGAACTCTGAACACAAGGCAGATCTTTGAGCTCAGCTGGAGGAGCAATAAAGAGCAGCATTTTGCAGGTTGGACAACCCAACAGAAATGATTTAGCTTGGTGTTCACTGACATAAATATAAGTTATGGGCAAAACTAAGAGGTAAATGTTAGACTAGATGACAGGAAAGCTTCTGATTTATTAAATAGCAAAAGGCTTTTCCACAAGGGGTAAGGGTTTCTTGATGGCTGAACAAAGCAGCAGCTACGTGCAATAGGAAACAAATCCTGCGGTTAAAGGGAAATGAACAAGAACGCGTAATGGTTTTTCAATGCAGCACATCACTGGGTTCAACTTAATGCAGCATGCTGTTTTTAGTTTTGGTCCTGCTGCTTTTAGTTACTGATTGTTGTCTCTTTCTAATTGTTGGCTTCTTATGATTTACTTGTATATTGTTCTGAAATCAATGTTACTACAAAAAGCTGAACACAAACAAAGTAAAACCGGCTGCTGCGCTAAGCCGCATGTCAGCTGTGGGAAGGCTAAGCAGCCTCAACAAAGCCCTGCTGTGCCTGCAGCTCATGAAGAGACCCTCTCCTCAGTCCTTAGGAGGATGTCCTCTTTGGGCTCTGGGGAGGGTCTCCTCATGAGTCATGGACTTTCCAGCTCTCTCCCATCACTTCCGGGCTCACGGTGCTGCATGTGTGTGCAGTCGTGTTCAAGTAGATCGCATGCATGTGGGGAGTTGCCTGTATGCATAATATGGTTGCGTGCCTGTTAGTTTGGAAGTGAAAAGGGACCAACCATAAAATATGCGGTTTGTACATACCTAAAGGGATTCGTTAGGTAGAGCTAATTCTATCCAAGCCATGCCCCTTCACCCTTCCAGTGATGAGGGTGACAGGGCATGGACAGGACTCTCTTCCTGACACCACAACACTAACACAGTGCTGGCCAAATATATTTTGCTGTCTAAAGCATGCCCCAAATGCTCTGCTCCACCTGTGAAGGCTAACAGTTGTTTTTTAAAACTAGTTTCTGCCCATCTATACCACCTACCATGGTGCCACCTGAATCAGGTCATTCACCCTGCTGCATGGCAGGAATGGTTCTGCTATTACCATATTTTCACCAGAAATATAGTAATGAACTCAGCAAAAGGAAGAGAAAGGAGGCATACAAGATTAAAAAAAAGACTTGTCCTGACTGCCAAAAGCTGAACAAATTAGCTGACTGCAACTGTGATATTAAGTATGGTGTCTCATTAAGTTTTGTAAAGATGCCTGCAATTCAACAAACAGCAGCTACAATAAGCTAGCTAAAAGGAAGATTAAAATGAAGGTGCTTGCCTTTAAGAGGCAATTTGGATTTTCTGGCTGCCAGTTGGCCGTTCTCCAAACGAGATCTCCACTGCTAGCCTGTGTAATTCAATGGTCTTCAAGGAGCAGCTTGGAAAATCATCAAATTAAGCCATTCTCCATTCTCCTACAGCCTAGGTACAAATGACTTAAGTGTAATTGCACAAGAGACCACATGTGCTGTGTGGCCTTTTAGAACTCATCTGGAATTAGTTTTGCTTTTTTTCCAAAGGGCCTTTCCAACCGGAGTGGAAACTGACAGAAAGACCACAGCTCCAAAATTCATTTCAGCTTAAGATGAAGCCTCTGACTCAAGACAAATATGAGACAATGAAGGGGAGGGTTGGGGCAGTGGAATGGGAGACATTCAGCCAAACTATACAGGACACTCTCTTTAAGGAGTAAAATAGCAGCTCTGTGAGAATGCATGCAGATTCTAAGGTGCATGCACCCATATACAGACTCAATAAATTGTATTGGAGAAATACTGTTTACAAAAAGTTCTAACAATTGACAATATCTTCTAGAGCCTTGGAGAGTAGTCCAGACTTCCTGATCGTAGTAACATCCATGTTTAGGACTTTTTGACAACATCCCTCAATAAAGATTAAAGGTAAAGGGACCCCTGACCATTAGGTCCAGTCGCAGATGACTCTGGGGTTATGGTGCTCATCTCGCTTTACTGGCCGAGGGAGCCAGCGTTTGTCCGCAGACAGTTTTCCCGGGTCATGTGGCCAGCATGACAAAGCCGCTTCTGGCGAACCAGAGCAGCGCACGGAAACCACATTTACCTTCCTGCCAGAGTGGTACCTATTTATCTACTTGCACTTTGAGGTGCTTTCGAACTGCTAGGTTGGCAGGAGCAGGGACCGAGCAACGGGAACTCACCCCGTTGTGGGGATTCGAACCACTGACCTTCTGATCGGCAAGCCCTAGGCTCTGTGGTTTAACCCACAGCGCCACCCGCATCCCTTCAATAAAGATTAGAGTGAGGTAAAATGAATGGGTTTTTGGTTGCTTAGACATTCCCTGTCACAACACTCGAGAAATTTGTTTCTTGAAAACCAGCAGCAAGGTATGGCAATTATGTGAAAGGGGGAACCTGTGACCATTTACCCTTCACTGTGACAGAAGCCAGAGTGAACAGAAAGGCTGTTTACCTTCCTGCTGCAGCGATACCTATTTATCTACTCACAACTGCTTTCGAACTGCTAGGTTGGCAGGAGCTGGGACAGAGAAACGGGAGCTCACCCCATTGCAGGGATTTGAACTGCCGACCTTATGATCGGCAAGCCCAAGAGGCTCAGTGGGTTAGACTACAGCGCCACCCACGTCCCCAGCAGAAGGGAAACTGAAGACTAGACGTGGCAGAATGGAATGACGCATTGTGGGGAAGGTTGTTGAACCGAAGCATTCCACAACATTTTGTTGTTGGTCCCAAGTATAAACAAAGTGCAGTGTGAAAGAGAAAGGCGATTGGTTCCAAGAAAGGACTTCCTTTCTGCTTCCTCAGTCACCAAGATGCCCTAATTACTACAGTGGAATATGCAACGTCTGCAATGAAAAAAGCTATTTTGACACGGTAAAGATAAGTATGCTGCTGAACAAATTGGACCACGCGGGTCAGTTCATACTACTGTCATATAGTATTAAAGAATGACAGTGAAACTAGGATGAAGGTCTCGGAATGAATTGCATACTCTGACTAGGAACATAGGACTTGCCATAACTAATCAAAAGGGTGGTCCATCAAGTCTGTTGTTCTGCCTCAAACTGAGACAAATAGGTGATACAGAAGCACAAAAACAAAGCCAGAGAGCACATAACAAATTCAGTCCCCCATTCTAAGACTGCAACAAATGCAGTCTCCTTTTTTTGAGAAATGCTGCATACATTACACACTATCTACACATAGGCACCCTTTTTTTAGAAGCATACATCTTCTTCGTAACAGTTGGAACATATTGATGTTTTCCTGTTGTAAATATAGAGATCAGGCAGGTGATAAAGCAAGCATCTGTTTTCTTACACATGAATTATCTCCTCATAGGGCAAATGAAAAGTGGAAATCTGAAGGACGTTATTTGAGTCAGGATTTAGCTGTAAAACGTCTGAGGTCAGTAGCAGAACCGTAACTTAGCAAGCTCAAGCTTGGGGGAATTTAAACAAGAATATTAATGAAGAATCCTGCCGTTCCCCCTTCTTCAGTGAAGTCCTCTGTACAACCCACAAAAACACTTGAGTGTTGAGAACCAGCCAAAACAGAGAGAGGCTGCAACAGGAGGGAGAAATTAATGGGAACAAAAGGAGCACTTTGTGAATGTGCCTTTCTGCTCATTCTTAGTACTGAAGGATCCAACGCAAAGATATCACCATCAAAACCAAATAATTGCAGCTATCTATGACAAATGAAGTGGGATTAGAGAACAGCACTACCAGATCAGAGAACACAATGACACGTAGAATGTTGATATATGATTCAATTTGTTTATATTTATCGGTTCTTAAAATATATATTTTTATTTGCTGATAATTTAATTCTCTTTTAAAACTACTTAGAGGTTTTGCTCTGTTGTTTTTTTAAACAATCAAGCATTGAATAAATTTTATGAATGATAAATATATTCCAGAAGTCTGGTCCAGTTCTAAAAGCAATTTAGTGACCATAAGACTTTAAACAGGAACAGTTATAGAAAGAAGAAGAAAATCCCTCGAAATGTGAATCGCAGTACAGTATAGTGAGCCTGCAACTTAAGTGAATGTTTGGTTCCTGGGTACTGTTACAGAATACTTTGCTCGCAAAAACAGCCATATTCACCACATAAAAAGGCATGGTTGTGGTTACTAAAATTTGACTTGTAGACATGCCTTGATTAGTAGAACTAAAAAGTTTTATGAAGTGGTCTATCAAGACCCCACTTCTCCAATGGTTCACAGGGATGATATTTTGAGAACTGCTACAATAGATGGTGGGCTTTGGAACAAAACATATCCACTATTGCACTTAAGGAACAATGTGACCTAGATGTATTTCATGATCAACAACTGAATCAGACATATTTGTACTGTTATTAGTGTGCAGACATTAGTCTTGTTAATTGTTTTGATTATTTTTATTATGCATTTTGTGCTTTCATTATTTTTATTATGTATTTTGTGCTTCATATATTGTAACTTTGTGTTGTGAACTGCGCTGAGATGGGATGGTATACAAATTTAATAAATAATAAAAAATAATATTTCAAGAATTCTACTTGGTAGTTCTTTTTGACCGTGCAAACTACTCATTAAACCACATCACTTAAAATTTCTTGGGATGCATTGTTTCATTCAGATTTATAGTCCAAGGGTTCAGGTACAAGGTAAGTGAACATTTATCCAAAGTTTACTCAAAAACAGGAAATCAAGAAGCTAATTCATCATAAGGGAATAGAAGATCTCCAAACTAATTTAAATCCAAGAGGAAAACATTTCCCTGATGACCCCAAAATAATACTCCTCTACATAGGCTGGAATTAACACAGCACAATTATATTTGCCTGGAACTTGAGAAAAGGTCTCCATGTCTACACAGTCTGTTAGGGATTGCTAGCCAAAATATAAGTCGGAGAACATATGAGACAATATGAGGCTCTCTCTTTGCCCACTGTCCTAAATACTGTGTATTCTGAGTACCAGCCAGCAGGCATGACCAGAGTTTCTGTGTTTCTCTCAAGCACACAGTTTCTTTCAGAACCTCCAACTGGAAAACCAACAAGTAGAGTCAAGTTTTCATTGAAACAAACCAGTTTTTCTTTCACCCTTCACCTCTCTGAACTTTTCTTCAGTTTTCTGCTAAGAAGACCCACAAACGTTTATACGCAACACACTGAGAAACAAAACCAACAGTTGTGATGAATTTTCAACTTGGCCACCGTCCCATTTAACGAACAGCAGGAATTAGCCAGCGAGAGAGAGACAGATGAAAAGCTTAAGTCAAAAGATTATATAGCTAGTTGAGTTGACACAAAATGCACATGAACCACATTAATTATAAGGACCAGATGAATTACGAGGAGAATGTGCACCATTACTTCTTCTATGTAACATTCACAAAAAAAGTTCATGATCTGTTTTAAGTCATGGTTTTGGGGAATCCAAAAGGGAGCAGCCACATAGCATGCATAAACCCTTCCCATATGTGAATAGTGTGCAGTTTGATGCCTGAACTAAAAATACGATATACAGGCAACCTCTGATTTGCGTGGGGGTTGGGTGCCTGGCCCCCATTCATGCTGGCAGAGTGTGTATAAGCCTGCCCCACCCTCTTACAGCCCCGTTCTGTTCTGTCCCCATTCTGCCCTCTTCTGGGTCCAAAATGACATGTGTATCGGCGGTCACACATCAACTGAACATGCTGAAAATGGCCTGCTTCTGAAGGCTGTACAGAATCAAAACAGCAAGGGCCAGAAGCAGACTGGAATAGGTCTATAAAACCAGTATCATCCAGAAGTGCCTAAACTATGTTAAAATTCTTGATTAGGAAGAATAAGACAAATGGGTTTTTTCCTCCAAAGTCTTGCTTAATCATGTCAAAAGCTCAACTCCTGTCCTGCATGTACAAATACGAGTAAATCCATTTTTATTCATTCACTTAAAAGCACTTAAAAATTAGCTGATCTCTGGTTTAAAGAATTTTATATTGTTTTCACTGTACGGTTTGAAAACTGCTCTGATATTTTTTTTAAAAAAATGAATAGCAGTATGGAAGTATTTTTATTAATAAAAATAACATAAATAATATTCAAATAAAATCTCTAAGTGGTGTAAAGGATAGCACTTTCAAAGAATGACAAGATCTAATTTGGTATTTATGGAACTTTTCTCTCTCCCAGATTTATTTGTGACCAGTCCAGTCACGTAGCTCTTTTTGTGCTGCATATTTTATAATGGCCAGTACATATATGGCCATATATGGCTTTGTTCCTAGATATGTGACTCTGCTAAGGCCAACAAAAGAAAAATATTTTTCATATTTCAGAATTCTGGTCATTTGCATTCCCCATGGTGATGCTGCCAGACATTCTAACCTGCTGTTCACATTTGATTGTGCTTCATTTGCAATTTCTACCTAATGTCGGAAAATGGAGCAGACTACTGATTATTGCCAAGAATTTTTGTTTGCCGTTTCACTTATAGTGATCCTCCTCTGCCCTTTTTCTTCAAAAGACACCATGATATCCGAAAAACAAACCAGGCCTATGCTTAGAGACGTATTTCTATTTCTATTACAGCCCAAAAAATAAAGCAGACATTTTTTTCAACAGCAGATCAGCCACCACTACAGTGGAACCTCATGTTACATACCGTCCTCCTTGCGAACGCTGCGGGTTACAAGCTCTGCTAACCTGGAAGTAGATCCTCCCGGTTGCGAACTTTGCCCCAGGATGCGAGCGGAAGTCACACACCAGCAGTGCGGCAGACGCCATTAGTGAGAGCACGCCTCGGGTTATGAACGGTTTCAGCTTAAGAACGGACCTTCAGAATGAATTAAGTTTGTAACCGGAGGTACCACTGTACTTTTGAAACATGAATCTAATAATCAAAACACACCTCTCTTAAGTCTGCTTGTAAGGAAAATGCTCTTACCTCAGTTAACTGCTTACTCCTCCCAGGGGTGAACACAAGAAGTCTATGCTCAACAAACCTTACATTTGTTCGAGCATCAAAAGAACACCAGGTGTTCAGTTCTCCTTCACGGACTTAGCTTCTACAATGCCTTTTAATCAACTAAGTGCAACTCTGTTTGAGCTTTCCTTTCACCCTCCAGCTCATCATAAATGGCTCTTGCTACTCTCAATCAGAGAGATGCTGATGTGATTGTACCTTCACCATCAAGATTAATCACATATCAATAAGAGCTTTCAGCAGCCTCCAGAAGTAAAGATTATTCTGAATCTTAATGCTGCCTTAGATAACCTCCACAGAAGACTGTAGAGCATCTATTTGGCATACTAAATTTCCAGAAAAAGCAGTGCAGGAAATATCACCTGAATTAGCCAGGCACAGCATAATGATAGAGGGTAACAATGATAAACTAATTTACTACCTCCCCTTCTCTTCAATGCTTTCTTGGCCTGATGACAAAAGCCCATTCACCGCTCAGAAAAGCTCCAACAGACAGCTGCTTGCAGATATAGTGGTGGTGCAGAAGTAAGGTTTCTTTGCCCTCGCCATACCATAACCAAGATTACCTCTGGCATCTTGGTTAGGGAGGTTGTGACGCAGCAGGGGTTAGAGTACACTAGCAACATCCCCATTCTGTCTCTGACCCAACACTACAAACAATGCCTCGAACCCAGACAAATGGCCTCCTGGTAAGGGACATGGAATTGTTATGGATGATTTCAACTCTAACTCTCATCTAATAAGGGCAGCCTGATCCATACATGATTACTCACAACCAAGTCTCACAGAGTTTGAAAGCATGCACTTGCAAACATGCATAGGGCTGCAAAGTCAGCTTGTTGGCTACCTTAAACATCCCAGTGAAAAGGTGGATATACACTGCATAAATAAAATATAAAGGTAAAGGGACCCCTGACCATTAGGTCCAGTCGTGGCCGACTTTGGGGTTGCGGCGCTCATCTCGCTTTATTGGCTGAGGGAGCTGGCATACAGCTTCCGGGTCATGTGGCCAGCATGACTAAGCCGCTTCTGGCGAACCAGAGCAGCGCACAGAAACGCCGTTTACCTTCCCGCCGGAGCGATACCTATTTACCTACTTGCACTTTGACGTGCTTTCGAACTGCTAGGTTGGCAGGCGCAGGGACCGAGCAACGGGAGCCCACCCCGTTGCGGGGATTCGAACCGCCGACCTTCTGATCGGCAAGTCCTAGGCTCTGTGGTTTAACCCACAGCGCCACCAGGAAGTACACTAGTTTATTTCCATAAGAGAGTGGAAAGCATTTTAAAAGCATGGTCCTCCTAAGAAGATGGTATTTTAAGAAGAATTTGGCAGCATGGTTGTTTTGCATGCAACAGAAGCTCTCACCATATAACAGCTGTTGCAAACAGGCACCAAAAAGGCTTGTTCTTTCTTTCGGCGTAATTTACACCCAAGACAAAAGCGGCAATCAATTTCCACGCAAGGTGAGATTTTTATTTTTATAATAAACGGGAATCCTAGACCGTTAACATGTAGAATCAAAATAGTTTCAACACACCAAACCCGACAGCATTATTAAAAGGAAACCACTTCGTTACAGCCTTAACATTTGCTGACATGCTGTAAAATGCATACTGGGGGCTCATTGCCCCATCATTCTTGGGGGTGATATACAGAATCCCTGACTTCTTTCCACAGCTCATCTGTGCAAGTCCACCTTGTTAGACTTAGCCATTGCTAAGGGCTACCTGAACATCAGTATTAAGCTGGGCTCCTTATTAACATGTAAACCTAGCTAGTGTTAACTGTGTGTGGTGCCAATTAATTCTCTGTTATCAGGGCTGTCAGGAAAATATGCACTCAAGAAAGATCATGTGATCCATAGTTTTAATAAACCTGAAAACAGTAGCATCCTGCACATGAAAGCTGAATTTTGTGGAACATAGTCCATCTCGATTTTTATTTTAGATAAAAATTAAAGCTTCTGGCTATTATAGCTGTGCCAAAAGCCTCAAAAACGTCACCTATAACCAGCACTGACATTTGGGTATATTTGCTTCTGTTGCTCCTGCTGCTGCTAGCTTGATTAATTCCACCTGAGACAGATTCTCTCCCCAGCCACACACAAATGAAAAAAGGTGAATCTTTTTGAAGCCAAGAGGCAGAAAGACCTTGCTTTGAAATCACAACTGTATAACTTTCCTTCCTAGCTTAAATACTGGATGGCCTCAAGCTAAGTACAAGATGCAGCTGACACCAGGTTTGGCCTCTAGTGTGCAGGTTAAAGAGACTTTCATCTACATCAGTTCACTCACTCCTCTGGCTTGCATGCAGGCAAGGTAACGTCGAACCATGTGACTCTGTCCTGGTGCACTGCCATTCCATGTGATGATATACCGTATTTTTCGCTCCATAAGACACACTTTTTTCTTCCTAAAAAGTAAGGGGAAATGTCTCTGTGTCTTATGGAGCAAATGTGTGGTCGCTGGAGCCGAATTGCCCAGGGGCAAAAAGCAGATCATGCTTTTTTTAAAAAAGAGGAAAGTGGGTATTGAAACAAAGCCGCTGATTGTTTGCCATTGGGGAGAGAGATAAGGGAGGCTAGAGATAAAGGAGGCTGCCTGGGAGGGGGGGAGGTAAAAGCACATGGATCCTCAGGATTTTTGCATTGGGTCACCCCAAATTCACCATCAGATCACATGTCTGTGGCCACAGTATGAACCACAAAAATCATACATCCACTATTTTGTTCAGAATATTTTTTTCTTGTTTTCCTCCTCTAAAAACTAGTGTGTCTTATTGTCAGGTGCAACCTGTGCTATGGCCTTGAGTAATCAACAGCTTAGATATGGCCTAAAGCCGGGGGGGGGGGGGGAGAGACCACCAGCAAGATTGGTTAATACATCAGAGAATGTGTCCTATTCCAAAATACATTCTCCATTTCAATTCCTACATCTTATATAGGGAAATGGTAACCATGCCAATGATGCATTTCCTTTTAACAACTATAATATCCTGAAAGTATATTCTTGTGACTGTATTAGCCAATGTCCATTAAGGAACTTTGGTCTGAAACCTCAGAAGAAGCAATAGTGGCCGTGATCTCAGTGAGACTGCCAATTTTATCAAAGCATGCTAACAATGCCCACTGACCTACTTACTTTCCTTGGACGAGCTAAGCCACCTGTCTGCCCGACACAAAATCCTGGTCGGATCACATCAGCCAGAGGGTTATACACAAAGCATTTGCATATTTTCTCCACCTCTCCATGCCCATTACACAACACAAAAATGCTTTTCTCTCCGATACTGAATGAACGTATTTAAACAGCTTGTTAAAAACATCTCTCAGCTTCGCCCTATCACCAATATTCAGCCATCAAAAAACGCTACAGCAAAGTCTTTCATACAGTGGTGCCTCGCAAGACAAAATTAATCCGTTCCGCGAGTCTCTTTGTCTTGCGGTTTTTTCGTCTTGCGAAGCACGGCTATTAGCGGCTTAGCGGCTATTAACGGCTTAGCGGCTTTAAGAAAAAGGAAACAAACTCGCAAGAACTCGCAAGACGTTTCGTCTTGCGAAGCAAGCCCATAGGGAAATTCGTCTTGCGGAACGACTCAAAAAACGGAAAACTCTTTCGTCTAGTGAGTTTTTCGTCTTGCGAGGCATTCGTATTGCGGGTCACCACTGTAATTGTGAAATGTATTCTGAAGAATTCTAACAGGGCACGAAAGGGGGAAATGTTCCTGAACTTGTGCAGAATCCCCAAGGGAAAACAAAGAAGGACCTACACACGAAGCTCCCCCATGCATGTGCAGAGCGCACTCCCTCCCAAGAAAAAAACTTCTTGAAGGGTGCACAAAAGATGTACAGTGTCCTCTCTTTATAATCCTTCCTTACCTATCTGGGGAGATCAAGGTGTGTGATGGACCATATGTCTTGCATGCAAAAGGTCCCATGTTTAACCCCTGGATTAAGGTAGGACTGTGAGAGAACCCTGTCTGAATCTTAAGAGAGCCCCTGCCAGATAGCTAGGTGGACCAATGGTCTATGTCTCAATATAATTGCAGCTTTCTATGTTTGGAATTGAATCAGTCCTTAATTCAGAACGATGAGGACTGGAATCTTGCTTTATTTTTAGAGTAAAAGCTGCAGCTCTGTGGCAGAGATTTTATATGCATGCAGAAGATCTCAGGATCAATGCCTAGTATCTTCAGGTAAGGCTGAAACCTGGAGAGCTGCTACCAATCAGCGTAGACATTACTAAGCAAGATGGACCAATGGTATGATTCAGTATAAGGCAGCTCCTTATGTACCAAAATAAACTTAAATATATTCAAAAAACTTTTCAAAAACAACTGAAAACTTGGGTTATAATGAACTTTTTTATAAGGAGAATGAAAAACAATTTCTGGAAAAGTCACTCTTCTTGTAGAAGGCAGTTTCTTACTAAACTCAGTATAGAATAGCTTTGCATTGCTCTGTGTTTGTATACTTTTGCCTACCTCCTCTCTAGGAGTAGGATTGTAGAAGTATTTTTAAATAAGCAGGGTGTCAACATAATCCAGAATCAGCATTTTGGGAAGACTGTGCCCTAGAAACAGGATCCATCCCAATGAGTTTGCTGCACATTTTGAAGGAGCATTGGAGATGATGGAGGTACTGCTTTACTTTATGCCCAACATATCCAACTGCCCAATTTAATCAATGAAATTATATAATTTCTGAGTGTATACAAACAGTATTAGATGCCATTTATTCATTTATATGCCCTCAAATCAGTGGACTGAAACATGGGGTTGAGATGCAGAAGGAGTACAAATACTACAGCAAATGCATCAAGCCTGTGGGACAGCTCAGCAGGTAGACTCTTACTCTTAGGGTTGCGTGTTTGAGACCCAAACTGGTCAAAAAGTTTCCTGCATTACAGGGGGCTGGACTAGATGACCGCTGTGGTCCCTTTCCAACTCTACAATTCTATGATCCTCCAAGAGCCTCATTTAGAGAGTTAAAAGGAAAAGACTACAAAGTCATATACAGTGGTACCTCGGGTTACATACGCTTCAGGTTACAGACTCTGCTAACCCAGGAATATTACCTTGGGTTAAGAACTTTGCTTCAGGATGAGAACAGAAATCGTGCTTTGGCGGTGCGGCAGCAGCGGGAGGCCCCATTTGCTAAAGTGGTGCTTCAGGTTAAGAACAGTTTCAGGTTAAGAACAGACCTCTGGAACGAATTAAGTACTTAACCCAAGGTACCACCATATACACAAGCACTGTTTGGGTGTTTGAACTTTGATTACTTTTTTGAAAAAGTAATCTCTCTCTCGCTCTATCTATCTATCTACACACACACACACACACACACACACACTTAAATTAAAAATGACATTGCTCCTTCAAAAATGGCCTAACTCCTGCTCACCCCCTCTGGTTCTAACCCTGCAGTTTTCCATGGAAGTGGAAGTGCAGAACAGACAGGACCCAGGCCAAACATGTGGCTGCATTCCATCTGAACCAAACCTTTGCAACTGAATATATTTTTTTAACTGACAACTAAACTCTTAAACTGGTTACTACTAACACCTGACCACGAAGCCTCTTTTGGCTATCTAAATAGATTTAACACCTTCTACTATTCCACACTACACTCACAGCTGCTGCTTCTTTTCAAAATGTGTCCATGCTAGATTCCCGCACACATAAGAGAGAAAATTTTTTAAAAAGGCAAAGAGAGAATGGACTCCTAGAAAAGAGGATTTACCCTCTTGAAAGATGGAACAATGTGCACTCATGGCAAAGGAGACCTTTAGAATTTATAACAAGAAAAATCTTTATAACTATTCAAGCCTTCAGACATGATCATGTGCCCTTTATCTTATCACAACTCTAGGGTCAGGAAAGAAGAAAGCATATTATGTAGAAAGGTTTAAAGAGCTGTACAATTTTATTTTAAAGTGGGGGCAGGGAGAGGATCAATCATCAAGGTACGCTTCCACCCTACAAATGTAAATGCAGGCAGCTTTAGACACCCGAAGTATTACTTCCAATCTTTTTTCATTCAACAAAAATAACGCAGCTCTGAAGATACCACAGATGCTGTATCTAGGATTACCTCCAGTTACGAACTTAATTCGTTCCAGAGGTCTGTTCTTAACGTGAAACTGTTCTTAACCTGATGTACCACTTTAGCTAACGGGGCCTCCCACTGCCGCCGCACAATTTCTGTTCTCAACCTGAAGCAAAGTTCTTAACCTGAGCTACTATTTCTGGGTTAGCGGAGTCTGTAACCTGATGCATCTGTAACCCGAGATACCACTGTATAGTAATGCAAGGAAATGAACAGCATAAGGAAGCCAATATGCAAAACGTGTTCTCCATAGCAGAGAGCACGTGTTGCGGTGGGGGATACAAGCCACCCCATTGTTGCTGGGCGGATTTGTGGAGGGATCCAGGCAATGAATTGGTTAATCGGGTCGCTGGGGAGAACTGCTTGTTGCCAATTTTGAAGGAGGGGTCAGAGGTTTTAAATACTGGTCGCCCAACTTTGAGCGTTCTCTTGGCTGCTTGCACCGGATCACCCGCCCACCCTCCCTGTATTGGGGGGGTTGTTCGCTTGACCTTGCTATGCCTGTCATGGGGTCGTCTGCTTTGAGGCAGGGGCCTGGTAGGAATTTGTCCATTTGGCTGATGCCATTTGGTTTTGCCTACTGTGTAGCAAATCATCACAACTTGTAAGGTTGGCGGTTAGGCATTGGTTCAAATTGGTTGGTGGAGGGGTAAGTGCCTACCCCTCCAATGGTGGTGCGGTAAGGGAATCCCATTAAAGGAATCCAGGGGCTTGCCATTCTTTTCGTCCTTGTCCCTGGCATCGGACTTGGGCCATGCAAGCCACCAGGAGCATGAGGGTGAGAAGTGAGGGACTGAGGCCCAGCTTCATTTTCTCCCCAAAATTTGTTTCCTGCACTGGCTTTCGCTGGAATCTGGAAGTCCAGTTCTGTCCCCTGGGCAAGGACAGATAGTCGGAACCAATGCCTAAGCAACCACTCACTTGGATGTATTTAAATAAAGTTGTGGCCAAAATCATGCCAAAAACCCAAACCAAAATTGATGTGTGATGTGTGAGTTATTGGGGGGTGGCTTGGGGACCTCGACACGCAAAAACCTACTTCCTAACATGTAGAAATTTGGAATGCTTGGTACCCATCTCTCTGCCTTACTTAAAGAATTCACTGGTGTCAACAAGGGGTGTTCCTAGGGGTTGGCTCGGTTTGCTCCCACCAAGGGCGCAGGCCCGGGGGGGCACAAAAATCATACCTCTCCACTCTGGCTAGGTATATCTAGGAGCCCACCATTGCTCTTAGGAGGCTCCTCCTGCAAGGAAGGCTGTACTGAAACACAGTAATCTGATGCAAAGTAGCTTGAGTTTTCATCAGAACAATTATACTTACTATTCAGTAAAACAATGCAATCCTAACCATAACCACATGGAACCATGCAGAGAAACCTATCCACTATTTTAAATAACCTAACTGTATTTGCCATAAGCCTACATCCCTTTGCAAACGTTTTGCCAGCTCGCTAACACACATTCCTTCCCAAATGCCATTAAAACAAAAACAGAGCATCCCGAGGGATTCTCAACGGAAGCCCAACTCATCAGAGAGTTTTATTCAAGCCTGACAGAGAATTTCTTTCAAGTAAGTGTACTTGGGATCACAGCCAAACTGAGCAACAATTCTAAGGGACTTAATTCACTTCTGTGTGGAGGGTATGCAGATCAGATGTGCCTGCATGAAACTACAGTGGTACCTCCGGTTACGAACTTAATTCCTTCTGGAGGTTCGTTTGTAACCTGAAACCACTCATAACATGAGGTGCGGTTTTGCTAATGGCGCCTCCTGCTGCTGCTGCGCTGCCGGCGCATGACTTCTGCTGGCACCCCGGGGCAAAGTTCGCAACAAGGGGCATCTACTTCTGGGTTAGCAGAGCTCGTAACCCGCAGTGTTCGCAAGGAGAACGGTACATAACACGAGGTTCCACTGCATTCAAATATAGCCACATGCAGTATACAACACCTGTAATTAGAAGAGCCAAAAATAAAAGCAGAATCTCCAATCACCAGTTGTATTTTCACAACTTCTCCAAAGCTAATGCTAAGAAAACAAGTTGCTCTATTGTGGTTTTATTTAATATTTTTGAACATGCATTTGCGCTGAAATCTTTAGCAACAATTACTGTGAGAAAACAGTTCTTCATCCTGCTTTTAGTATTGCTAATCTGCCTACAAATAATAAATGTCATAGCCTGAACGCAAAAAAACACAGTGACTGGTATGAGCAGTAAAAAATAAAAAGGTAGCTTCACAGACTACTCAGTTTGGGAATGGTCTCAAGACCTGTCTAACTCTGGTGTTTCCAGAAGCAGGGGGAAGGTTTTACAGCTCATTTACTTGGTTGCAAAGAACTCAGTGGCAGCCTGCTCCATCACCATTTCTAAGTCTGGAGGGTGTATAGCAATTGATTGATCGATAGCGATAAGACACAATCAGAGTAAGAGAGAGAGGGACGGAGAGGGAGAGAGCGAATGGATATGTGTGTGTGTGTTTAAAAGCATATAATTCTAAGGGGTTGTATCCAACAAAGTCATTCTGTCAGCACAAGGGATTAAGCCAGAAATGGGACTTCCTTTCTCCAAAAATCTGTTATTGGTGGTTAAGGGAACCCCAAAATAGATTTGGGAAGGCGAGGGCAGAAGAAGTCCCACTCCACAGGCAGAAAGTCCTTGCATTGTATGACTTTATTGGATGCAACCCAATGTCATTAGCTGCATTAATACAATAAACAGGTCTCTAGCTCTTAAATTCCAATGCAACATGAGGAAAAGGGAGGAACAACAAGGGAACTGCCAAGGTGAACAAAATATTAGAGGTAGATAAAGCAGAGGTAGAATTGGTAGAATTAAAGTGAAGAGTAGATGGACTATGGAAGGCGAAATCTAACGAGTAGGGCTCAGCAAGTAAGAAAATGTGAAAACAGGAAAAGATCCTGGGCTTAAAGGAAGGCTAGAGTGACTGGAACAAAGAAGTAAAGAGGAACTGAAGTGGGGGGGGGGGCATAGGAAGGTGTCAGACCACAAAGAAACTTGAGTGAGAAGGAGTTAAAGTGGTCATGTTTTTAGATATTCTATCCTAGGATAGCCATATTACAAATGCACACAAAATGGCACAGCTTGGCACAACGTCCACAAACTGTACAAAAAAGGGTTACCTACGGATTATCCACAAGTCTAAGGACACTGGAAAACAAGTTCTTCAAGCAAACAAGACAGAAAGCCATTCAGTATCACACATACCAGTCTTGCTGTAAGCGATCTGCAGACAAGAAAGCTTTGACTCAAATCTTAGAACTGTTGATGTTGCTTTTACCTTGCTTCAGTCAGTGATTGCGGTGCCTCTTTCCTTGTTTAAGAAGCAATTATCCACATGTTTGGCAGCATTTTCCTTTCTAAAAGATGACCATGAAAGAATGCTTTCCTCCCAGTTTAAAAGCATTTACCAACATCTTTGTGCTATGCTACACACAAAGTGAAACATCCCTCCTAGATCTTTGCCAGATTTCTTGTTTTCGTAACGACATACCAGGAAAGGGGAAAGCAAACAATGTTTGGCTTTTATAGTTGCGCACACATATAGAAAACATTGAGTTAAAAACCCTGGACTTATCTGCCCACTTCCTTAAGGAAATTCAACACTACCCCACCCAGCTTCCAGCATAGCAGCATACTTCACATATACGAAACAGACAACAAAACAAAACAGGAACTGGCGGAGGCCAGCACACAGATGTCTCATATGTGAGAGGGGAGTATTATGAGAATATTAATCATCAAGCAGAGTCTGCCCTTCTGCCTAGGAGAAAGCAGCCACCAGGAGTGTAAATGAGAAGGCAACAGATGTTTCAGTTTGAGTGAGTTGTGTCTAGGAAGCCCTCGTTGCAAGGAGCACCTGGTTAAGTCTGCTAGATCACTGCCAACCCTGTTCTGTTGACCCCGGGGAGAAAGAACTTGCTCCCTTCTTGCGGAGGCCAATGCAAATTTAGTGTTTGGAAGTCTTGAATTATGATGGCTCTTTATGTACATACACATCCTTCTGCAAGCTTAGAGGGACCTCCCTTGATCAAGGGATGGCCATGTGTCCTCCTCTGCAGATTGCAATCTTCCATTTAAAGGGCTGTGCCTTTTGCAGAGACAAAACCTTAAGAAGGGAGAGCAGGGACCGTGAAGACACCCACCAACAGTTCACTTCTTGGACAGCAGGCTTGGCAGGCACACAGATCACATCTACCCCATGGCAGCGAGATGTTCTTCATTTCTGTTTAAAATAAAATACTTTTATATTTGTCCCTATACTAGGGTTGCCATATTACAAGAGGTAAAAGTCCACACCAGAGCCCGGGCTGCCCATGCCAGAGCCTGAACCAGACATATCCAGGAATTCCAGGACGTATGACAACCCTACTCTATACATATAAAAGACAACATGCACATTTTATGCAAATCTGTCTCTCGTTCTAAGTTTTAGTTAATTGTTCCCTTAAGCATCTCACTGTAATGTGAATATTGTTTTAGTTAAAGTTGTGTGCTTACAGAAGAGGAAACGATGCACCAAGATAGGGGAGGTGAGCTGTGAGACTATCACCAATTTGCATCCCCATCTGTGAATTATTATTCCCCATGCACACACAAACACACACATATATGGAGAGAGACCTAAACCCAATTGATTCAAAGGCAGACACATTTGCTTTATGCTTCATTACTATTTCCTAGTCACCTCATATTAGTTTCTATGTAACATAAATTGTAGTAGTAGTAGTAGTAAATAATAATAATATCAGGATTATTGTTTTTTGCATTAATCACCTACAGGCCTGATGTGCATACCACTTCACAAAGTCCCACCATACTTGAAATGAAACACAGTTTAAATGAAATTAAAATATGATTTACAGAGAACAAGCAATATGCTAGTGTACATGGATGAAAAGGCTCCACGGAGCTCCCCACCTCAGCACACTGGGGAAGAAACAAACCAGAGGTTGGCTTGGTGTTATGTGAGAACCGACATTTGTGGTTTGTTTCTCTCCTAACAAAACACAATGGTAAACCGAGGTTTGTTTCCACTCCTCACCGCAGTGTTACAGTGGGGAAAGGAAGGCGAGTAAATGCTGTTTCTTGATCTTCAGTGAACATTCCCAGAAGAACAAGAGACAGTGTTTGCTCTACTTCCAAATGCAGCACTGAGGAAATTCTCCAGTGTGGAGAGCCAGCGTGGTGTACTGGTTAAGAGCGGTAGTCTCGTAATCTGATGAACCGGGTTCGTGTCCCCGCTCCTCCACATGCAGCTGCTGGGTGACCTTGGGCCAGTCACACTTCTCTGAAGTCTCTCAGCCCCACTCACCTCACAGAGTGTTTGTTGTGGGGGAGGAAGAGAAAGGAGAATGTTAGCCGCTTTGAGACTCCTTAAAGGGAGTGAAAGGCGGGATATCAAATCCAAACTCTTCTTCTTCTTCCTCCCAGCGCTGAACTCCAATGGGGAAGAAACTCTTGAATTATCTCCAAAAGTGCATCTTCTCCCTTTATGGTAACCCTGAATGCAGCTGACATGCAGAAGAGCTGAACAGTGTCGTCCATTAGTGTAAGAAACAGGCCAGGTCTTCCATGGAAGATACAGTGGTACCTCAGGTTAAGTACTTAATTCGTTCCGGAGGTCCGTTCTTAACCTGAAACTGTTCTTAACATGAAGCACCACTTTAGCTAATGGGGCCTCCTGCTGCTGCCGCGCCGCTGGAGCACAATTTCTGTTCTTATCCTGAAGGCAAAGTTCTTAACTCGAGGTAATATTTCTGGGTTAGCGGAGTCTGTAACCTGAAGCGTATGTAACCCAAGGTACCACTGTATGCCCACCCCCTCATGGAAAATCATTAACATATATCCCACAGTATTTCTGATGTAAGTGTGATATAGTCTGGAAGAGAATTCTCCCCACCCTCATACTATTACAGTATTCCCTCTCCCCTCAATGAAGTTGACATATTCATAAACGCCTGTGGCACTGTACAATGATTTGAGTGGACAGAACGGAACAAAATCTTGTGTGCGTGCCAGACTGAAGTAAAGGGTAAAGAAAAAGCTCTCGAAAATCTCACGAAGATAAGTGAGGTGGAAATACTATTGCAGCAGCTCTGCAGAGCCATTATTTGAATTACGTTCTTCGGCAACTCCTGTAATAAAATTCAAACAGACTGGGAATATAAAACACACTGCGTAGTATTTCCTTTTCCAGTGAAATCACAGCTCAAGTATTCTTGGCTACTAAAGCAGAAATGAAAGCCTTGCACGGACTTGTCATTATGCAGAACACATGAACTTCCCCAAAGATATTGAAGAGGAGGTGAATTTTTTTTTTGTACATGGCATTATGTTTAACAGTCAACTTGGTTGTATTCTTTATCTATGTTGTTGCTGCTTCCTTACTTGTGCATAAGTGACTTATTTGGAATGCACTCCTAGAAAGCAATCCCACCTCCTCTCTGCATGTTTACCTGGAAGTATATTCTGTTGGAATAAATGGTATCTGAATAAATATAGTTAGGGTGGTGGCAAAGGCTAAGGAATGGAATCAAAACACACATTCACACCAAGAGAAGCTCCAACAGACAGGACAAAAATATGCAAAAGTTATCCTTATGCTATGGTAAAGTGAAGGGAAGTTTTCTTTCTGCAGTTCTCTTACTGCACATAATCGTGTGGCATTGTGGGAAGTCTTGCTATTTAGAACCATTGCTTCTTTTCTCTTGCATTCTGGGAAGTCTCGCTTCTGCTTCTGCACAAAAGTCTGAGAATGTTCTGAACAGTTCCCATTGAGTTCATGAAACAGTGTATCCTGACCTGTTCTTAATGCATTGCTGACCACATCTACGGAACATGATTGTTGTATTCTTTCATGTTATGTTCTCTCAATATCAATCTTTAGTTATAATTTAATTAGGAGGATTCATGCCTGTCTAGTTCCAGCTCCGTTTCTTATTCTTTGATCTATCAGTGATTAATGTAATATGTAATTCCCGCCTTGTACCTATGTTAACCAATCAGCAACAAGATGCTTTGTGTTTGTATCAACCAATCAGCCACAAGCACACCTGTGGCAATGTTTGTAATATTCAATAAAAGAGAGTTCCTGGGGCTTGCCCCAGCAGAGACGCCTCTCATATGACACCTACCACTCGTCTGTCGTGATTTCAACCCAACAGTAAAGCATGGAAATAGCTCCCAGTAGCCTGGTGCCACATTTCAATTTTCCAAGATTTTAGGGAATGTTTAGGGAAGTTTTTAATGACTGATTTTTTAATGTATTTTTAATCGTTTGTTGGAAGCTGCCCAGAGTGGCTGGGGAAACCCAGATGGGCGGGGTAGAAACACTAAATTTATTAGTATTATTATTATTATTATTATTATTATTATTAGCTGTGCAGAACTATTATAAAAGGCTATGCAGAACTATGGACAACAACTATCCTCTAACATCCAAATTCTTAAAGCATTGCTATTCAAATGCTAAAAAGAAGTGTCATTAAATATATCCTCATGATACAATTCTCTTCCTATAGTTTGCTAAGCACTGAGGATCTTATTAAGTCTTCTAGCCTAAACGCAGTAATGAAAAGAAGGCAATTTAATTCACAAGGTTAATACATCAACTGCCTCCAGAGGAACAGATGGCTCCTAGCTTTACTCATATTAAGATGAATAACACTATGAATATATTCTCAGAATTAAAAGGGAAAGGTGTATGTAGAAGTGAAAGAGTGTGAAGTGGCAGCACACCAAGGCACAAACACTCTGAACGTCATATATTAAGTAGGGTCAAAAAGGTGACTAGCCAGGAAATATGTATTTGAGTTATGGTGGCTGGATGAAAGTGTTAAGTCTGTGTGGTACTGCTGACAAGAGGTGAACAACATGCAAGAGACTTTTAAGGAAAAGAACTGAAAACAAGTTCAGGGACAACGGAAGAGTGCGCCGGGGGGGTAGTAAAGTCAAACTGTTGCAGAATTACAGCACCTGCTGTGGCTGTAGAGACAAGATACGGGAGAGACATGTTTTATTGCAGGTGGGGCAGATGAAGGCATCCGGTTTTACTGCTACAGGTGCACCATCTCTCTGTGCTCCTCCCAGCAGTCATTCCTCCTCTGATCACTGCTGTGGATTCATGACCTGATTGTCTGTCTCCAGGCACCTAGTCTGCAAGGGATTCCCATATGTTGGGGTTAAGGTTGCCAGCTTTCATGTCATGTTTGCAGACATCTTTGCAAGGCAAGAGTTGGTCTGCCAACAGGAAATTAGTCTTTTCAATTAACGTTTGTTGATAGGGGAAGGATTTTGTGCTCGCAGATCTATAACAGTATTTTAGAATTAAATAGTCCCAAGATTTCTCATATGAATGTTATTCTGACTAATGGGGCTTAAATCTCCCTATTGTCTCCTCAGACAGAATGTTAATGTATCACATGTTGCACAGAAAAAGGATAGTTATTTGTTCCATTAGTTTTGAAACCTCATTTACACCAAACATGAACTGGCTCAGTGGATTAAACAGTTTCTGGACTGTTTCAGATTTCAGATAGATTTCGACCAGATCAGAGGAGTTTTAACCAAGTTAGCAGAAATTTACAAAGTATGGCTGTAATTATAGCTACACAGTGCCTTCATTCCTTTGAAGAAAACATCTGCATTAAGTACAGTGGGGGTGGGTGGGTTCAGGATGAGCACTGCAGTGTAAAATACTATGGATAGCTGCAGTCACCTTTGCTTAAATACCACAAAACTGTGTTGGTGGTAATTGCAATAAACCATTAACTATCACAAACTGCCTACGGTATGATCTAGCATTATTAAAAGCAATGGGGGTTTTGACATTGACTTTGACACAGTGTGGGCTGCAGTTCTTTTAAATAACAACAGATATACAACAATACGCTATTCATTCCAAAGAAAAATGATGCTATTGGCTTATTTATGCAACGCGCCATTCAAGGTATGCTTTTTCTTAATACTAGAACAACATATGCATAACAGAAAGGGAAATACAGCACATTACTCGCATCCAAAGTAGCTGTGCTAATTTGAAAGCTTGAAATAAAAACAGTAAACACCTGATGAACAGATCATTATGAAATAATTCATCCACATGAATCTGTCATTTTCTTTTTCCCTATCCTACAGCATTACAAAAAGTTACATAGCAGCACAGGCAAAATTAAGATTCCTACAAGGCAATCAAATGGCCTAACAGAGTAAAGGATTCCCACCATTCCAATTTAGCAACTGAAATATTCTTTACCTTTTAAAAAATCTTTACAGCACACTTCTATGCATGCAAGAAGCAATTTCCATTGAGCTAAACAGTACCTGGGGCACAGGTGCCGTTGTGGGTTAAACCACAGAGCCTAGGACTTGTCGATCGGAAGGTCGGCGGTTCGAATCCCCGCAACGGGGTGAGCTCCCGTTGATCGGTCCCTGCTCCTGCCAACCTAGCAGTTTGAAAGCATGTCAAAGTGCAAGTAGATAAATAGGTACCGCTCCAGCGGGAAGTTAAATGGTGTTTCCGTGCGCTGCTCTGGTTCGCCACAAGCAGCTTTGTCATGCTGGCCACATGACCCAGAAGCTGTACTCCGACTCCCTCGGCCAATAAAGCGAGATGAGCGCCACAACCCCAGAGTCGGCCATGACTGGACATAATGGTCAGGGGTCCCTTTACCTTTACCTTAAACAGTACCTATTCACAGACAGGCGCCAGCTTGGGGGGGGTGCAATTTGCCCCCCCCAATAGTTCTTAAGGAGGGGGTCAGGGCCCCCCAATATTGAGCAGTGAAGTGGCATACCACATCAGAACATTGTGCGATGTGGCATATGCATCATCAGCACATCGCACAATGTGGCATATGATGTCAGGCATCAGCCCCCTCAATGGAGGGGGGAGTTGGTGCTCCTGCTCAAGCATACTTAGAGGAATGGTGGGACCAGTTTTCAGATTTTGAGGCCTCTGGCCATAATAAAAAGTAAAACAACTGTTGACACACAAAATTATTTTATCAAATCACCCCGTAATTGCTTAAACCTGCAGCTCTAATCTAGGAAGGTGTGTCACATATAAGAGCAAGCTGCAAAATGTATCAAGTCCCCCCAAAGCTAGTGTATAAAATCTGGGACCTCCTTTGGGCTTGAGGCCCAGGAGAAATGTCACCCTATTGATCCTGCTCACAGATAAGTGTGTTTGCAAAAACCTTCCATATTCAAAACTAGTCCCTTTGAAATATCAGAAAATATTGATGCTTTTGGATTTACCTTCCAAAGTGAAAATCACTGAAACTACAGGTCTTGCTTGCTATGATATTCTAATCTGCCTTAATGTCTTCAACAATATAAATACCCTATATACTCGAGTATAAGCCGACCCGAATATAAGCCGAGGCACCTAATTTTACCACAAAAAACTGGGAAAACTTATTGGCTCGAGTATAACCTGGTTCACCACACCACAAACCTGGTGGTGGTGGCGGCGGCAAAGGCGGAGGAGGAGGAAGGAGCAACCCAAAAGGACCCTCACTCAAGTCTAAGCCGAGGGGGACTTTCTCAGCATAAAAAATGTGCTGAAAAAGTCAGCTTATACTCGAGTATATATGGTAATTGCCGAGGAGCATCAACGCGGTGACAGACCCTTAGACTTCCGCTCATTTTTGTCTCAACTTTGAGGCTAGGACACGTTGGAGGGGGGGAGAAACAAAAAGAAAAAGATAGCTCTACTGAGGTACGTTCATATGCAAGACCAGAAATAAAGTGGCCAGAAATAAAGGGAGAAAGGGGAACAAACAAGCTTTCCCATTACTATATCATTAGTTGTTGGCATCTGTCTGTCATGGGAGAGGATGGAAGAGTGAGCCTGCACCTTCGGGGGCGAGGAAAAACCATTGGAGAGTTACAGCAACTGCTGTGGCTGTAGAGGCCAATACAGGAGAGACACAGTCTGTTGCAGCTGCATAGATGAAGGAGTCAGGTTGTGCTGACGCAGGTGTACCATGATGTTTATTATTTCTGTGCTCCTACCACAAATTGTTTGCACACATTTTTTCAAATTGCCTATACACACACATTGTAAAGCTAGTACCTGAATTTCAGAAAACCAAGGTCATAAATCCTTGGCTTAAAGCCTTCATCCTTATCCCCAACAATAAATACAGAATATGCACATGCAATTAAATGTGCATGCATTTAACCTTTGTTTTCTCACCTTGGCCCTCATTTTCTTTGTCATTCTCCTGCACGGCTAAAAATTAAGAGATACTAAGCTTTTCAGGGCAGGGATCTGTTTTCCTTCTCTAGGTGACCAGGTCAAGACTCAGTGTCCTTGAGTGGGTATGCAGTCCTGTAGAAATTAAAAACAACCGGTTGCATGTGGCAGCTGATTTACCACCACACAGACTTACTTATCATTTCCTTGCACCAATGCTGTGTCTTTCAAAGTTTTGTAAATTCCAAAATACCTCAATTTTTTAAACTTGCATTATCCAAAGTCTGAGGTTAGAGCACTGATTAGAAAAACAACAACCTTTACTTTTTATATTAATGCTAGGACAAATCCAGTAAACAAAAGCAACCAACTTTTACTCTGCCTCTCCTCCAAAGAGTTCAGGGTTGCAAAAGTGGTTTTTTCCATATATATCCATTTTGATTCTCACAACAATCTTGAGATAGGCCAGTCACTCTCCCTCCGCTAGTATCACACCACTTTAAGAACCTCCACTTTACAAACTGCAACTAACTAGAGGTTGATGTACCTGGAGGTGTGGAAAAGAGTTATCATCATAATTTGTGAAAAGCTTTTCCCATATGACAACATGACATTAGAACGTCCAACACTGCTTCAGCTATGAAATCTTGTAAAGTGGCTGAATTCATACAGCTGAGAGAAGCAACTGAAGTGTCCCATACTAGGAAGGCGTAACTGAAATTTGATTTTAAAAGAAGTCATTAAGACATCTCTATCGAAGAAGATTAACATCAAAAAACATGTAAATGCTTCTAGATCAGCAAACCAAGGCTCAGGGGCTGGATCCGGCCCAATCGCCTTCTAAATCCAGCCTGCGGACGGTCCGGGAATCAGCGTGTTTTTACATGAGTAGAATGTGTTCTTTTATTTAAAATGCATCTCTGGGTTATTTGTGGGGCATAGGAATTGGTTCATTCCCCCCCCCCAAAAAAATATAGTCTGGCCCCCCACAAGATCTGGGGGACAGTGGAGTGACCCCCTGATGAAAAAGTTTGCTGACCCCTGATCTAGAGGTCACTGTGTTTGTTATCCCTGATCCAGAAAGCTTGGTGAAATCCTAAGAGGAAAGGTATTTTTATTGTAATCATAAAAAAATCTCAGAAGGAAGTAAGCCAAACTCTGTTACAACTTCTAAATATAGGGCATAATTTTAGCAATGCTAATACTATTGTTGAAGCCAAAGCATATTTATAACTGTCAGCTCATAGCAGCAATGTCTGGAGCAATATGGAAGCAGCTCAAGAATTTAGGGAATTCCATGGCCTCTTCCTTGTTTTTGTTTTTTTACACTACTTATTTAAAAAGTATGAAGTACATTCATAGATCTCTAAATCCTTGAATAAGAGAAAGTCTAATTGTGCTAGCTCACAGCTGCTAAGGAAGTTTCTGGTGAAGAATCAAGGTGGTTAGAGGTCAGATTTTTAAAATCACGTCTCTCCACCATGAAAGATATAGTAACTGAACTAAGCTACACATTTTACAGGAGGAGGAGATGTGGCAAGTCTTGTACAAAGGACTCACATTATACATTCATTATACAGCGGTAGGTTCCAAGATTTTGCATACTATGCAACAACTTCTGCAAAAACAACAAATTATTTTTGCAATCTGTTATACTCTTTAAATATGATAAATAAGGCAAAATAAGGGAAAACGACTATTTTATTTTAGACAACTTGAAACACACAGCTTCTTCCTAATATAAGCAATTATATATTTCACATAATCCCATTTTATAAAAGAATTTGACAAATTCATGAAATCAAGATGACAATATTGCCAATCGTATGTCTCTGAATACCAGTTATCTGGGATAACAAGTGGGATTTGTGCTACTGAACTCATGTTTTGCATGTGGTCTTCCCATAGGCATCTGGTTGGCACCCAAACAACATAATGCTTGACTCAATAGGGCTTTCATTCTATCAAGCAGGGGCCTTCCTATATCATTAGTTTTCTTCTGCACACAGCATAGGATGGACTTCAAATAGATAATTTAACACCCCAAATTTATACAGACTATTTGGAAGTAGTAATGACTTACACAGGAGGATAGAAAGTTGTATTATATAATTCTTTCCTTTTGTTTCCCATTTGCAACCTGATATAATGCAAAAATAACACAGTGACTCTGTCTTCATTGTAATTACAAGTAAACTTTTTGTAAAAAAAACAGGTCAGATATAAAATAGGTTTATTTCATATTTCCCCCTATGTTTTTCATTTATTTAAACGTGCTGCCAGGACCCAGTTTTCACACAAGTACTATTTCCTTCTACTTGCTGGTAGTGCAGACTTACAGATACATATTCACTTAAAATATCATAGCTAAAATTATCATTCTGGTATACACCTATAAATCATGTATTATTTATTACATTTGCTAATTATCTACCTGCAAAGCACCATGTTTATGAAATGTAGCACTAATGAAAGCAAAATATCACCAAGAGGTTAGTACTAGTGGAATGTCAGTAGTTGATCTCTGGCCAAAACCCTTTCCACTTATTCAGGTCAATTGTTTTCTCTAGTACAGTCTAAAATGTCAGAGCGATAATAACAGGAAAATAAGCAACAGGCAAGAAACTGGATCGACCTATAGATGATCATACACTAATTTAAAATATCATCCAATATTTTTTAATGGTCTGACTTTTCACAAAGCCCTTTCCGAACTTCGGAGGAGAGGAGGTTGTGGGTGACCCCTCCCACACACGCGGGGGCTGGGCTTGCCCCCGCGAGATCCAGGGAATCCCCGGGCGTGCCTGCGACCCGATCTGCCAATCGGCGGGTTGGGGAGGTGTGGCCTAGCCTATTTAAGGCCAGGCACGCCCGGGGACCGCCCTCTTTCCCTTCGCCAGCTGAGCGGGTTTTTCCCATCCCACCCACCCTTTAGGCTTAGCTAGCTATGACCTTGCTATGGACTCCGGTTGGTCGCCGCAAGGGGCCTGGTAGGAATTTTTCCAATTTGGCGCACTGTCTGCCTTTTGGTTTTTTCACCTACCTCGTAGCAATCGTCACAACTTCCGCGGTATTTGGCGGTTAGGCATTGGCAAGGGGTTATTGTTATGCAGATGGAATGGGAGGGAAGGAAGCGCCATCACCTTCCCCCAAGGAAAGGGTAGTCCGGTAAAGGACTCCGGGGGGCGTTGTCTTGTCCGAAACCTTGGGAGGTGAGGGCCTCCGGCACGCCCCCGAGCGGTGACACCCGTGGGATCCTAGTTGGCGTACTTCAACAGGACTCCCACGGTTTGTGGTTAACCCTTCCCGGTCAGCTTGCCGGGTAGTCGATAGGAGCCAATGCCTAAGGCCAATACCTTTCAATTCTGTAATCAATAAAGTTGTGGCCTTTTTATGCCCATTAACCTAAAACAATGTGTCCTGTGTCTTCATTTCTCATGGGGGAGGGGTCTTGCCACGCAATACATATTCCAAGTTCCTTCCTACCCAACTTTGTCCAGTCTACCCCTCTCATTTTGTAATTCATTTAAGGGAAAGTTGTATGGTTGAAGAAAGAGAGAATAGGATAATGAAAAATACATCATTTGCAGGAATTTAGCCAAGGAAGACAGTGGTTACAATTTTACAGCTGCAATTTCTTAAGAAGCAATATTTTAATATTTTTATGGCACAAAATGCCATAGTGAGGCATATGTACAGCTGAAAAAGAGCAATATAATTATCCTGTAACTAGAGATAAGTTTTACAATTATGGTACAGAATTATCAGACTCATTCACAAGCATAAACAGTAATTTCATTCTTACAAAAAGCCTTTGCAGTCCCACTACAGTTTCTGTATTGCAATGCAGAATCATTACTGTAAATCTAAAAAACAGGTAAGACAAGAACACCTCTCCTGAAACATTTAAAGCAGGAGAAGTAGTAACTTTGGGAATTTTACAAGAATGGATGCTAGCATAAATCTACAGCAAAGGTTGAAGAAAGTGTCCATAGTTTAGTGCTCATGAGTATATTTAAAAACCATGTACAGCAGAACCTTGGTTCTCGAACTTAATCCCTTCCGGAAGTCTGTTTGAATTCCTCAAACCATTCGAAAACCTAGGCGCAGCTTCCGATTGGCTGCAGGAGCTTCCTGCACTCATGGGAAAGCTGTGTCAAACGTTCAGCTTCCGAAAAACGTTCAAAAACCGCAACACTGACTACTGGGCTTTCAACGTTCTGAAGCCAATTTGTTTGTCAACTAAGCTGTTCGAGAACCAAGGTGCCACTGTAGTCCTTGGGACACCTGAAAACTGTTGAAAAAGTCACATTTCCTTTCCACTGATGGAGCGGTACAGTATGGTTTAAAGGTAAGGAAAGGGGGAAAATAAGGAAATTACAGACAAACCAGTAGAGAGATTTGGTAATCAACTTTGTTTCTAGCTGGTAGTACAACCTGTCAACAAAAAGCCATTTTTAAAATGCAACAGTATCTGCTATTTATTGAAATTAATAGCTTAAAGAACTAAGAATGGCTAATTAAACCATTTCCCCAATGTACCGAATATAAACATCATGCATACATTATACAATACCTGATTCTATCCAGCTTTCCTAAACATTTACACTAACATTTTACAAACATGCAGTATTCTATGTAGCTTACAAAAACACAAAGGTGTTGTTCATCAAACATTTGTACTATCTGAGCTAAATCGGAGATACGGATTTATTTGTTTCTAAATGCAACCTTCTGCTGAAAGGCTTTAAGTAAAATGGGAAACCTAAAGGCATAGGATAAAACAATAACAAATTGACACAATCGTGGAAGCAGAGAAGAGGGATGAGATACATAGGGGACTAGATTCCCCACTGTAAAAATGATAGGGGTAGGGACACTCAGTCCCCCAAGCCATTAGGCATAAAAGACCATTGCTAGAGGCAAAGCTGACTGATGCTCTTGACATTAATTCACTCAATTAGTACTTCTTTGATTTGCCTGTTAATCTATTGAAATGGCTGTAGTAAACTCATCTGAATAATACTGAATGTTCTTTCCAACTTCATTCTTTGATCATTAAAGAAGTACAGTAGATGGGCAAATAGGCGTCATTATATCCTGACTGTCGTGACATCTCCAGCTCTGCACCACCTTAAAAACACATCCAGGGTCCCTGGCTGAAGAGACAATTGCCAGTCATCAAGTAAACATGGAGGAAAATGAGAACATGCATTTCTGAATGCCCAACATGAAAACTGTCACAACCCAAGTAATTACAGCAAGTGAGGGCACAAAATGCCATGGGGAAAAGGGAGGGGAGGAAACAAGGAGGTGAGACCCACTGCAGATAAATAGGCGACACAAACATGGAAGATAAAATAATTAGCAAATTCAAATTATAACTTGCATTCAGGGGTCCTGGAGAGAGTTAATGATCTCCCACTTGAATGTCTTATCAAGAGGAATTGCCTACTTTTATAAGCTAGTTTGGTCCCCAGGTCGATTCTGATGATCAACACACTCAAAGGTTACAGTAGAGAATGAGAACAAACTGAACAGAGTGCCTTGGGAATTAATTAATATTAATGCAGGGTTAGATTTTCTTAAAAAGAAAGAAATGTCCATGTTGCTGCAGTGGTGGTTAGTCTGTTGTCTCTTGTACAAAAGAGAAAGTAATAATTTGTTTTCACCCTGTTTAGAAAGGTTCTAGCTAATTTTACATCATGTACTGTGTATCTAAAGCAAATTAGAGCTATTTTACAAAAAAAAAAAGAGATTCATAATAGCTTTTCAGCCTCTCGTGGTGTTGCAAAATTTGCTTAGCACTTACATGTTTCATTCTGAAATGTAAACAAGCTCTTAAATCAAACCCTCCAATGTAATAAGAGGTCTGTAGACTTTCCTAAAGTGTATTCATCCCAATTTCTTTCTGATTTGAGAGCCCAAGAGCAGTACTATAAATGAATACACACAGCCTAGCTAAGAAAAACTGAGTTTTGAGATTATCTCAAAGGATGTCTTGACAATCACTGCACTGCAGTGTAATTAATGGCTTGGATTTTATGGACCTTCATGCTCTTTAAACAATATTGTTATATTTCAGTGCCGGAACAGTACAGAAAGCATTTCAGATGACAGCCCCTAGTACAATAATTTATTTCCCATGGTGTCAGTCACAGAGCTTTAGTCTTAAAATGGCAGGAAGGAGAAGCAGGGACCTCAAGAGTGTTCTGTAGTGCCGTTGTGTGACTGGAATGTGGGTCAGAAGAATGGGTTGTGCCCTAGAACAACAGCAGATGGGAGAAGGAGCAACTCAGAAATGAGAGAAGGAGCCGATACAGAATGGGCCCAGGAACCAAGAGACTGCTGTTTATGGCAAGGAGGCAGCAGAAGAGAGGGAGGGTAAGACGAGAGGTGTCAGTCCTCTCATCAGATAACTGCTCCCACTTGCTAGTCTTGCTCTTGCTGGGCCTCACCATCAGGCAAGCCAGCTTCTATGCCCAACTGCAAACTGGAACCCAAACAACAAATTCTATGGGTGTACTAGAATAGACGCAGTTCAAATTTCCAGGTCTCATGGAATTGTCTGAAGGCAAATGACACAGAAACTTTACAGAAGTAAAAATGGGGTGTATCTTTTCCTTTCCCCTTGTCCCTCCTACATCCCATGTACCCCATTAAAAAATCTCTCAAGAGGGTCAGGAGGGACTTCCAAATGTCATGGAGTGCGACATATGAGGTTGCAGGAAGAAGGAATTGCTTCAAATTAATCTGAGGAATCTTGCACTGGTATATTGCTATACTAAACAACGTATTAAATTCATTAACAATCAGAGATAAACAGTACTAATTTTGCATTCATGATTATCAGTTCTCATTCACAAAAGGTTTGCTGTGATAATTCATTCTAGGATTCAAATGAATAATAAGTTTTCATGTCTTTAGATATTGGTATCAACGCAAGACTCTGTGATATTCCTAAGCATCTTCAATTAGTCTTCTACAACATATTTAGGAATTATATCACCCTTTTGTTCACAATGATTAATGCTGCTTTTATGCATATGCCATCTGTGTATAGATGCTAATAGTGTAGGAGGCTAGAAAGGTCTGAAGCCAATCACTCTGATGCAAACTGAAGACTTATTAATCTAAGAATATTGCTGTATGACACTCTGAATGGAGCAACTTATCCATACATGATTAGAATCAGTTATTAGCTTTCATGCAATCTATTCTACGCAGAAAAATGGATTTACCATGAAACCCACCAATAACACAGAAAAAACAGGAATTCAGAGCAATTTCCTGGGATTAAGAGAACAGCTCATCCGTGAAAGGCGATTAGTGTATTTCTTTGACTTCCAAAAGGAATAGGTATTGAAACTCAATGGCATGAGCTTTCATAGTTCTTAAACAAACATACCCAATCAGGAGCCTAAATATGGAGGAATTGGAATGCAGCAGAGTACTCAAATATGAAAGGTAAGAGGACAAAACAATAATGAATCTATAGGGATGTACTAAAGACATTTTTTTTTTTATTAAAACAGCCAAGAGTGCACCTGGTAGGAAATTGTGACAACCGCTAAGCTCTTTTTCTTCCTTACCTCTCCAATCCTTCAGCTTTCACTGGTTTTGTTCAGCTTTGTTGCACTCCAGGCACCCCTGGAGACACTGTTGTGTTATGTTACGTCGCTTAAGGCACACTGCACACAAAAACCAGGCTCAGGGAATGGCTATTATAACTTATTTAATTAATTTCCATACTGCCCTTCATCCGAAGATCACAGCATGGTTCACAGCGTAAAAATACTAAATGTAAACACAAAATACATAATAAAAAAACAAGAGCAAAAACAAAACAAGCCCATAACCTCCCTCCCACAAACACATTTCAAAGGCTGCTGCCTGTCCTGTCCTGAGCCTTCCCTCACATGGGGCCACTGCCAGGCCTTGCTTGGGGCTGCTGCTTAGAAGTTGCTCTCAGCTGCTCGCTTACTGCAATTGGTGGGATTGGAGGGAAGGCTTGGGGCAGCGACCCCAAGTGAGGGAAGGCTTGGGACAGGCTGGGCAGTGGCCCCCCAAGCAACTTCCATGCAGCAGCCGTGGTGGCGCACATGAGTCTCTTGCTCTCTTTTCCCCACACACCCTCCCTGTTAAATGGAGTGCTCCCCACTTCATGTGATTTCAGTTACGCACACGGAGCCCCAGAATGTAACTCCTACATAAGTGAGAGGGATGCCTGTACATTGAAGGGGCCAAGGAAGCCCTCCATGGGGAGAGCATTCCAGAAACAGGAACCACTGGAGTCCTGTTCTCATGCTGCCACCCTCTGGACCTCTTGTTGAAGAGGCACACGAAGAAGGGCCTCAGAGGATGATCACCAGGCCTGGGGGCCATTGCCCATCGTAGCCCCTCAAAACCAGAATCCCTTCGGGAGGCTCTGGGATATATTTGATTTTGTGGTTGCACTCCACTTTTCCAACAACCATGCTGATCTCTGAGCAGCTAACAATAAAGAATTAAAATTAGCAAACATCAATAAAATAACATCAAAATATGGACTAAACTGGTGAACTCCAATGTTCAGCAGGGGGTGGTTTGGGGAGGGAGGGGTGTAATAGCAGCTACTACTTGTAAGCAAGCTGTGGTAGAAATGATTTTGCAGGTAATACTACTCAAATGCAGCTCACCTTGGCTACCAAGGACATTTCACCCATAATATGTTGACTTTTTCCGTAATACCCTTGGGGAAAAAATAAGAAGGAAGAACATTCCACTGCATAGTTGAGCATCCTGGCTACCACTCAGGACAATGTTTTCATGTACCTACCATGTGCACATTAGCCTAAAATGTACAACTGAAGTACAGGTAATTAAAAGACAAGTATTGCCTGTGTTTTAAGTGGTAACCTCAGACACACAACAAGCATAGAAGATGGCAATTTAACACAGTGACATTTACATTTTTCTTATTAATAACATCCGTCTCCTCAAAATTGTGATTTTCAAAATCCCCAGGCATAATTCCAAGTAAACACCTCCACTTCTGTTATGTTCACACTAGAAGCTTACCTACTGAATATTCGTAAGTGAATAATACTGCTTAGTAATGCTAAGAATAACAAAAGGTTGGGTTTTTTTATTGTATTTTATTCCAATTATATATAATGTCGTCAAAAACCTATGTTAATCTCTGCCCTCCTTATTTGAGCTGGTTTAATTCTTCTCCTTCAAGCCAATGAAAATTAGAATTAATGCTCCATTATTTAAATCTACTTTGAAGAAGCGAACAGAGTGAATTATTTCCGAACTGTATAAGCAAAAATCTAGTTAATAATATCAATGTATGAACATCAAGCAAGCAAGTGGTTTTTCTTAATCTCTCCAGTGTCACGGCAAAGTCACCAGCTCATGGTGCAAGCTGGCACTGAGCCCACAGAAGCTCATAGAAATATATGAACATTTAAAGGATTTCAAAAACTGTGGCACAGTTTTGAGTAAAATTAACCACGTAAAAATTGTGCCCTTGGATTTCTAACTAAGGTTACGGGATCTTTTATTATGTTCCACTGTAAATAATCTTAAAGAAATGAATTTCTGGCTGTACAGGTATAGGGATAGATTTGCTGTGGTAATCTACTATGCCTGGCATGTTACTTTCAGGCAACGCATGTTCAGCCTTATTAACTATGCAGTCCATAGTGCATTTCTTAGTGCCTGGCTATTAGCCACAAGTATTTTAATAGCATACAGATGAATTACATAATCTCTGCCATTTTTTCATTAGGAGGTCTTGAGAACAGCATTATCTGTACTGACAATGCCCCTGTGTTTGAGAAATCTTTTTATAGTGCTTCAGTTTAATGACATGCAAGCCTCAAACATTGTGTGCAACTGATAAGCAGCTCACACAAATCCAGAAAGTAAACATTCTTTGAAGTGATGTGTTTTATACACCAGAAATGCCGTATGTCTGTCACGCTAGGAATAGCATACTAGAAATGTTATCAATGAACCAGACTACAGGCAAATTCATGGATGTGAATTTGGCTTATTTCCTATTTGTGTGCCCAAGCCTAGAGGAAAAAGGTAGATATATACCAAGGCCCCAAACTGATGCTGTAATCTAGATTTTCACATTGCAGCACACACAATATAACAATCCATGGGGGCTGTTTGGAGGATCAAAGTACATGGCAGACACCTGTAACCATCTTCCAAAACTCTTCTTTTTTTAAGTGGAAAAAGTAGCCCCTGAAATTGAAATGTTTTGTGTTATTCCATGTCCTCTCTAAGGCAGTGTTTTTGTGATTGGCACCCCCACCACTCGCTCAAAATCTGAAAATAATAATAATATTTTTTTATTTTTTTATACCCCGCCTATCCAGCTGGGTTGCCCTAGCCACTCTTGGCAGCTTCCATCACATATAAAAACATAATAAAACGTCAAACATTAAAAACTTCTCAATACAGGGCTGCCGTCAGATGCCTCCTAAAAGTCCTAGTTGTTTATCTGTTTGACATCTCATGGGAGGGTGTTCCACAGGGCGGGCGCCACTACCGAGAAGGCCCTCTGCCTGGTTCCCTGTAACTTCACTTCTCGCAGTGAGGGAACTGCCAGAAGGCTCTCAGAGGTGGACCGCAGTATCTAGGATGAACGATGGGGGTGAAGACACTCCTTCAGGTATACAGGGCCCACTAAATGTGCCCACTAGTGCAAAAAGGTTGACGACTCCTGAACTAGTTTCTTCAAATCCTCATACCCTACTCTATCTTCTATCCAGACAAGCAACAAGCATTGTCAGAATTCCTGGACACACACACACTTTTTTTTGGGGGGGGGGGAGCATTTAAGGTATGAAGGAGAAGTTTTGAGAGCCAGACAGCATGACTTGGAGGGCAGTATTCAACCCCTGGACCCCATGTTTCTAACCTCTGTACTAGGAAGGAAAACAAATACATCCTTATGTTTTGTCCTGCAAGTGAAAAAATAGCTGCAGATTTGAGACTCTGAACACAAAAGGTCAAGGGATTAGTGCTCCCTTCTCAACTACCAATCCTCTGGTCAAACTGGCAGCTTCCCACAGCTGCTTTTCATTTTTTTAAAAAAAAAGTCACCAAGAAGATGTTACACACATCTGCCACGCATCATTTACTTACCAAACTTAATTACAACCAGTGGGAGAGTACACAGGAGTGCCAGAAATGTCTCATCTACCCATTTAAAAAAGATAGTTTATATTCACAATTCATCTAAAATGTTCACATTTTTAAATAAAGCAGATTAGATTATTTGTTTAGTTGTGAATAATTATGGTTTGATTTAAAGTAGTTTTTTAAAAATTGTCTCCTCTTAACTTTGATATCTAGACTTCCTGGCTACCGTCCATGAGCTCCACCATAAAAAAAACCATCCCTTACATCTATTCATTTTTTGAAAATTAGATAACCCTCTGTTTGCTACTTTTCCATCATTCATTATCTGGGCCATCTTGAAGATGCCAATTTAAAAATGGATAAATAGTGCTAATATTACATTTCATCGAAAGCAGAGCAATACTATCTGAGCTCAGCTACACAGGGACAGATGAAGACAAGCTATTCCTCATTCATTCAGCAAACTACCAAACAAAGCATCTGCAACAACATGAAGCAAAGGCAGACGGCAATCTTTGCTGACATTCTCTGCATGTATTACAGAATTGTGTGAAAGCCACAAACAGAGTTCCATTTTCATTTCTCTTTTCCCAGCCCAAGTCAACTCAATTTGAATTTCAGCTGGCTCTAAGTCCACTACCATTTCCTTCAACGCTGTCATTTGCTCACTTCAGTTAAAATCCATGTGTCTGAACACATGCAAATTTTGTTGATGGTCACATTGGACCATAGTTCTACACAGCACAGGGGTAACGGACATGGGTCCCAAGGGCAGTTGCGTAGCGTAGGCTGTCAGCACACAGGGCTGCACAGAGGGGTGGAAGGGAGCGAAACTGATGCAGTACACATGCGCATTCAACTGCCTAATGGAGTCTGTGTCGCCCAGAAGATTGCAGCTGCAGAGATGAGAAAAGAAGAGTTGTTCCATTGTCTGGAGAGGTCCCTTCCCGGTTCGCATGGAGAAGCCGTTTTCAACGAAGCCTAGTGACGGAAGTGCACAGCTGTATTGAGGCAGTACCAGGTGCTGAAATTTTGCGTCCCTAACAATTTTGCGCACGGGGCAACTGCCCCTGTGCCTGCCCCCCGCTACGCCACTGCGTAGGCAGCCTTAGAGGCCTTTTGTGTGCTCAAGGGGTCCCATCCCCAGGCCACTGAAAGAATTCCTCTTTAGCCGAATGCAGCTCTTTCCAAGGCTAACTGCACTATGGAAGCTGATTTCAATAAACTGCAGCCAAGGAGGAGAAAGCTGTTTCATGTATGTGGCTCACGCTCCAGTTTCTATGGCGTGCAAACGTGCCCAAATACGTTGGAGACCCATGAGTCATAGCATCTTTCATCCATATGTGTTTCCTTTACAAGATTCAGGGCCAACAATACCACTGGGCAGAGTAAGGCAGCCAGCCACTGCCTTAGGTAGTGAGCTGTAGTGGCAGCCCCACCAGATATTCCTCCTGAACCCTTCATGTGTTTCTCTCTGTTAAGAGGACAGATCTGGTCTGCCTTGCACCCTGTAAGTTGTCTTTCTGCCCTCAGCTATGGCGAAGGATAATATACTTTAGCCGGTATTGAAATAAGATTCAGCTGTCAACTCATGTGGCTTTAGCAAATGGAAGGGAGAGGGGAAAGAGAGAGAGATCTTGTCCTTTGCCTTAGTCAACAAAATGTCCTGTGCCTGGATATGACTGGTATGAATTGGTTAACTATTGCCATAATAGAGAGGGTTCATGCAATATGTTGTAAGCAAATTAATGAAAATAATGGCAGATTCTGAAAAATGCCAGTAGAATGTTCCAATCGGAATTCTGAAGTTCTGAAGTTACCAAAAAAGATTCCATCCTCTCGATAAATCTATTAGAGTCAAATATTTAATCAACCAAGGAAACACCGATGGCTGCCACATTGTTAATGGATACCAATAATTCACTTTACTGACTAGGAGATGATAATACTGTCTTTACTTGAATGTAATATGCACCTTTTTTGGCCAAATGTAATGTGCACCTTTTTTGGCCAACATTGTGAAAATTAGGTTGTGCATTAGATTTGATTGTGCCAGCAAATAATTTTGGTTCCAAGGTTTTGAAAACTGAAGTGCTTATTAGATTTGTGTAAATACGGTACTAGGTAGCATATGTTAAGATTGATAGTAACAGATATTTCCTCCAGAGCGGTCAAAAGAAAGTTCCTAAAAACCAAAATGTAAAAGTAACTAGTTCAATTTAACAAACCTACCAAAAGATAATTATACTTTATAATTCAAAGAGATATTATTTTCCAGAATCTACTAGATACTATTTTTTAAACATAACATAACTAATATTCTGAAATCTACTACACCCACAGGTGGAAAAGCATCAGCGTGATCCCTTACGTATGTTTTGAGATAGTAATGTACAATCTTTGTTTTTTGTTCATTAAAGTAACTTTTCTTATACAGATAAGGCATAAAGGCAGAGAGATAAGCAACTTGGCAAGAGTCCCAATTGTTTCCATGACTAATATATCATTCTACTTGCATCACCAACAGCATGTGGAGCCAAAGAAAATGCTACACCACCTCCCTATAGCAGCAACGATAAAGAGTTTTTCTGAGGACTGGAGCAACTTTGGGAAGGAACTGCGGAATGGGCTTCCCCTACTTGGTCTAGGGTGGGCATCCCCATCCTTCGGCCCTCCAGTTCCCATCATCCCTGACCACTGGTCCTGTTAGCTAGGGATCATTGGAGTTGTAGGCCAAAACATCTGGAGGGCCGCAGGTTGGGGATGCCTGGTCCAGGGGAAATTACACCAGCAGTGCAGAAAGGAATGACAAAGTGTTTCCTCATTGCCAGACTGAAATGAAATCCCGGCTATGCACTCATTGGAATCATACTCCCCTGTTTAACATCGAACACCTTGACTTAGTGGCTTGGGGATATCTGATTGGCGCTGGAATCCAGATTGGATTGCTGCTATGTGCTCTACATGATGCTGCCCTTGACATTGGTCCAGAAGCTGCAGCTAATGCAAAATGCAAAATGCAACAGCTCAACTGTTCATTGGTGAAGAATATTGCTACCAGGTTACTCCACTGTTGAAAGAACCACACTGGCTGCCAATTATCTACGGAGCTAAGTTCAAATTGCTGGTTCTGGTATATAAAACCCTAATGCAGCTTGGGGACCAGGATATCTACAAGACCATCTCACCTCTTATACACCCAATCAATCACTGCACTCTACAGGAGAGGGCCTTCTTTAGTTAACACCTTATCAGGAAGTCTGTTCTGCACAATATTGGAATTTGGCCTTTCATGTCATGGCACCTACTCTTTGGAATTCCCTCCTATTGAACATTAAGACAGATGCCGCCTCTATTGTCCTTTGGGCACCTATTGAAGACCTCCATCTTTCAGAAAGCCATTTAAGTAGAGATCTTTCGCAGTCTGCATCTGTGCTGGAATTTTTAAAGATGATTCAAATTTAAATTGCTCCGAGGCCTTTTCTCACAATCGAGATGTACAAAAGTTATATTAAATAAAATGAAATAAATTATTGCTTGAGATCCTCTGGGAGGACGGATGGGATATAAATTTATTAATAAAATAAAACATTCCTTCAGAACTCCTAAGATTTTTAAGTCGCTCGGGACGTTCATTTTTTAAGTTATGTTTCACAATGTCAAAATAATATTTTTAAGTACTTGACAGCGTAAGCGGAAGGTCACTAGGTAGTGCTGATTTAGTAACCTGCAATACAAATTATATATGGATACCTATAAGCTCACAGGCATCACACTGTTAGGAAAATTGGATTCTCATCCGACAACATTTTTGTGTCCTCCGTTGCACTATAAGTTCATAATAGGGGCTACCACAAAGCTGCTTCAGCTTTTGGTGTAACTTTGGCTAATTATAAACTTACACAATGCCCTGACACAGTATATTGTTGTCTACGAAAAACAGGACAGACAAGCTCAACAGTACAAAATGAAGGACGGAACAATACACCCGTGACACACTATTTCCAACCTGAAATTCACACAAAACCTGTTCCCAGTTAATGCATTACAGATCTTCGCCTATACACCAAACCGCTTGTAACAAGTAACATCATGTCCTGGAAAGTGTTCAGAAACTTCAGGTTGGGATAATAAATTATATTTTGGAGCTGAAAGCATCCTTATGTTATCTGTCCTGATACAAGATTTGTTTTACCTTTTGGCCGTTCTAACAAGCCACATTCATTCCTTAGAGCAAAATAGGGTTTATTTAAAGCTTTGGGAATTGCAGGGAGCAATTACAGGGGAAAGCTGTTTAAAGAAAGACAACATCCTTTATTCTCAACATAGTTCCCTCTTGGGGAAAATTGCAATTAAAAGAATACAACTGGATCTTCACCCGAACTCTAAAACCGATGCCCAGAAAATGTTCTGTATTAATATGTATCAGTCAAGATAGTAGGGCTGTTTAAATCAATTTCAAAACTGATATTTTAATTTTCCCTGCCCAGCCTTTTTGGAAAAGGGCCATAGTTGAGTGGTAGAACTTGCCCTGATACCCGCTGGATGAAGAAATCAAAATCAGATTATGGTTTTTGCCAAAAACTTTAATGCTTAAAACAGTACGGTACATAATCAAGCCAAGTGTTAAAGGCACAGAAAGTGCATAGCACAGCTAAGTGAGCTAAGACATTGATCCAACGGTTGACATGTCCCCTGGAGCAGACCTGGCTTTAACGCAGCAAGCGGAACATTTCTTTGGACTGCGCAAGCAAATGGGAATTGCTTCTGGTAGGTTGGGCTTGAGCTGTCTGTTCATGCCAGGGCTGGGGTTGAGAGATATATGGATCTATCATCCAAAACCGGTTTGAAGTCCATATTGTGATATCGGTTTCATAATTTTTGACCTGGCAATATATCACAGATCACAATGTGTGTGTATGCGATGCAAAAATCCAGTTGTGGGCAAAACTGTGAAGCTAGCCAATGGCTCTACATAGCTCCATCCTTATTTCAGACATCGTGATATATCAGTACATCACAATGTTTAGCTGGTGATATATCACAGTGTTGAAAACCAGATATTGCCCAGCTGGCATCGGCGTCCTAGGCAATCAAGGAAGAGACAATACCAGCTCAGAACCAGAGTGAGTCTCCTTGGTAGGTGGAGGCTTGGTGCTGAAAGCCAAAGCTGCAGGAGAGATTGGCATGGAATGACTGAACAGTAACCCATTAGGTCCCTCCCTGGGATCAGATTCCTTTCCTGCTTCATTCCCACCCCTGCCCTGTTGCAGACAGTTCTGATGTCTCTGTTAGAATTCCTGCTCCGTGACTGCAGTCATGGGATTGATGTCTTTCACATGACGGTATATGTTTTGACTCCTCAGAGTGGGAAGTGACGAAGACAGGGTGTTTGTGTTACTGTGTTCCGTGAAGTGGGACTATTGTCCGTTGTTCTTTTTTTCTTTGCTGTCTGATGCTAGAGAGAGAGGGAGCCATGTTGCAGTGTTCCGTGTATGTTTATATGTAAATAAAGTAGATTAGCCAAAATGCTGAGTTGCTGAGGTTTGTTACGCAACTACACAAACCCTGCGGATCCCTAAGTGTGCCGGTGTCGGTTGGCATTGGTTGCTGTGATGTTTGGGCAGAAGAAAGCTTTTGAAGCTCCCAAACGATTGACCAGAAGGGAGGGAACATGCCAGTCGGGCATTTGTCTCTGCCAGGGTCCTACTCAAGTGCAGGCTGAGCTCCTGACAGTCTCATGGGGCCCTGACACAATCCTCACCCCAGCTCACTGGGTCCCTCCCAAGGATCATCAGCCTCCAGCTCAAGCTCCTCCAACCAGATAGTCCAAGAGGTCTTCTCGCGACTCAGGACAGAACATCTGCTTCGAATACAGAAGGTCCCATGTTCCACCATCCACAGGTAGAAATTGGAGAGAGCCTTATCTGAAATCCTGTTAATCCACTGCTACTCAGCATAGACATTGATGAGCTAGAAAGACCAATGGTTTGACTCCGTTTCTGAGGGTCATTGTGATTTCTCCATGCACATTTTCTGTATCTGCTTGGTGACTCTTATTGCTGTGCAAATATCTTTTTGACATATTAAAGCGATACTGACATCCAGCTACTTGTTGATTATAACCTAGTTGAGCCTATTGACATTCCTAATCATCCATACTAGGAGACAGGAGTACAGTGGTACCTCAGAAGTCGAATGGAATCCGTTCCAGAAGTCCATTCGACTTCCAAAACGTTTGGAAACAAAAGTGCGGCTTCCAATTGGCTACAGGAAGCTCCTGCAGCCAATCAGAAGTCACGTCGGACGTTCAGTTTCCAAAGAATGTTCGCAAACCGGAACACTCACTTCCAGGTTTGCGGCGTCCGGGAGCCAAAATGTTCGACTCACAAGGCATTCGGGATCCAAGGTACAACTGTATGCCCCCAAAGGCTAAACCAGCAAATAACTCCTGTGTGTATCTCATGTGTGAATCAGGCTACTTGTATACATAGTGGGATTGCTGTAAAATAACTCGCTCTCAGTAGGACTGTATAATCCTAGTAAAAGTCCAGCCAACAGCCAGTTCCTTTAATGACCATGACACTACTGTCTCCCGGTGGCCAAGTAGATGTAATCAAATGTCACGAGAAAGCAAGCACATTGGGCAAGGCGAGTGGAAGCAGGAGGAAACTGAGAGAAAATGACAGAGAGCAGAAGGGTTAAGGAGAAGCAGGAGGAAAGGAGATACAACAGCCATTATGATAAAGCACCTCACATATTTCAATAAACCACACAAAAGACATCGAGCAAAACAAAAACAGACGCACACAAGCTTAACATTAGTACGGCATTCATAAATCAGTGAAGTTTAGAGCCAAGGGAGCCAGCTTTGTGTTCATGAATTATTTGCAACATATTCAATTACTAAAAAATGTGGGAAGCAGCACAGATCATGACTTCCATATATAATCCTAGACATTCGTCTCCAGTATTGAATTCCTGGGAGAAACCATCATCCCTGCACAGATACTCAACACTATGAAAAAATATATTGGGGTGGCTAAATAAAAATCAGAAAGCTTGCTCATGATTTTAAACACATACTGTACATGTTAATCCTAATGAAAGTATTACACTTGTGCTACTGCAGCTTTCTGGTTAGAGTATTATTTAACATACAGCAACATAAGAACATGAAAATGTTAAGTATTTTCTCCAATGGATTCAAAGGCATTGTCTTCCTATCAATAATGAAACTCAAAAGCATTCATTTGCCAAGCAAGTACCAATAAACACAGAATATAGATACAATATTGTTGCTGTAAAAAACTCGCACACACATTCAAAGCCAGCCAAAATCCAAACAACCACCTGGTCTACTGCCCCAGAAATGTATTGCTGGAGAGCTCAACCTTGGCTTTAAGTCCCAACTCTGGTACTAGTGTTCTCAGCATTCATTTCTAAAGCTGCCTTAGCTGGCAGTATCTGTGCCAGGGGCAGTAGCAGGGTCACAGCCTGTGCCAAAAACCCACAGGGCACTCCAAGGCACTGGAATGTGCAGGAGCCAATGAATCAGTGTAACCATGCACACATTTTGTATTTTAAGGGATACTACCTGTTAGGCTAGGCAAAGTTAGATAGCTGTCTTGCTTGCCAAGCATAACATTCTGTTCCCATCTGCAACAGCACAAGCCACTGTCAGTGTCACCATGGCGGACACAATTTATGAAGACCAGGCTGCACAACCATCATCCTAAGAATGCCAATGAGAATAACAGAATGAAAAGTAACCATGTCGTTGGTCTACTTCTGTACACGGGTGGACCAAAGTAATATGTAATGGATTAACAGAAAGAAACCACAGCGCTCAGGTAATGTAAAAATGGATCCTTAGAAATTAGTTTGATACAATATACAAATGTGTTTAGGATTACAGTGCAAGAGACCCATCCGAATTATGGCAAGTTTTTAGGAGTTCATTCATTGAGTCATTTACTCATGATGAAGGTCAGGCTTGAGTGTTGTCCACAACTGCTACTATACTGATGCCAAGATGCAGTTTTTATTCTGTTTTTTTAACTTGCAATAGGTGTCAAGCCATTCAGTCTAAACAGGATGTGCCTTCAGGTCACACCAAGACAGAACTAAGCACTCAACCAACCAGAATGCTGTATTCCATATAACAGCAGTGCTGGGCAGAATTAAGAGTTTTGGCAAAGAATTCTGAAGCAGATTCCCATCACTTAGGAAAAAAAGGTGTCTGGTGTCTTTACACTGAACTCTCAGTTATCATCCAAGGCAATTATTCATTTCTCTTACAATATAGGCTTACAAATAAAATATGGAAGCACCACTGACTGAATCTTGGCCACCCTCTCCTCCACCTCCCAGACCAATTTCTTATCCCTTTGTCCAGCCTTGCCAGGATGCCAATTTGTCCCTTGCATTTCAGGTTTATGTCTGATGCCTTTTCTAACTGCACAAAAGCCAGAAATACTAACTCTATAAATAAACATAACCCATGTAGCTTTCATCTTCCTGCAGAATATGCTATATGAAGAAGCTATAAAGCAAACAAGCAATAAAACAAATCAAGACTGCATATCCAAAACTGACCATTTAAATGATTTTTGATATGGCATTAAAAATCTGTACTCTGTGACAGATTTTAAAGCATTTCTGAGAGACAGTGATATGCCCCGTGGCATTTTAGTAGCCATCAGATCTGGAGAGTTACAATGACGTGCAGCATAGTGTGAAGGTTGACTTGGAAATAAGTCTCGGATACTTCAATGGTACTTACTCCTGAATAAGCGCGCACAAGATTTTAGTCTTAGTCATAAAATATTGGCATGCACTCAGAAATCTGACAGAAAATAGAATACAAATTTGGAACAACTTAAGATAAACAATGCAATACTGGCCCAGCAAGAAGAAAAAACAAGAAACACTTATCAGGACTTATTTCTTCCACCACCAGGTAAAATTGTATGCATTTAAACCAAGTGTGCCTTAATACAAATCAACTGTGTCACATGATTTCTTGCTGAAGCTGCTGTCTTAATATTTTATTTTATTTCCCCCATTCTAAATTAGCTGCCATCTGCTTGATTTCAACGGGGATCTCACTCTGCTTGTTTTACCTACTGCAGAAAGGAATGCTGTGTTGAAAATGCTGCACTCCGGAGGTGGGGGAAAGGATTCCTTGCAGCAGGATGCCAAGTTGGGGGGGGGGGGAGAGAGGCGGACCTCTGTACAGTTGCAATCGGTTTGCCCTTTACCACGTAATCCTTACAATTCAAATCTCACATCATTTCCTGGGCAGCACTGCAAGTTTGAACAAGGGCACATTCACCCATTAATGTTTAATTGCATTGCCTTCCAGAGTGGATAACCCTCCCCTGCCCCCCCCCCAAAAAGGGAGACACTCTATTCGGAAAACAAAACCCAAGAAGCGTGAAAAAACACACACAAGGACATTTAAAGCAGCTTACCTCCTTCAGTTCTGCGGAGGAGTCATTTCCATATTTCATGGCAACTCCAGAATTCATGATTAGACTTTCCAGGGCTTGGCTGCTTTCTATGGATTTTAAGGTTTCCAAGCTCTGCTCCAGAAGATTCAACACCCCCTCCGTCTCTGAGCTTTTCCTGTCTTGCACATTTTGCTCTAGACAGCCATTTTCACTCAACATTTAGATAGCCTTAAAAAATAATTAACAATGCACAGCGTTCTCCTAAAGAGGCAAAAAAAAAGGGGGGGGGGCTGGTTGCCGTTTCACAAACAATCCAATGCTGCAAGATACTCATTTAAACACTGCAGAGTGCACGGCCAGACAGGAGTGCAGACGAGCCGTAACGATCTCTCTCCTGGCTACTAAAAACTGCCTGGGAGAGCTGGGCTTCCGTCTTATGTCTTCATTCTCCCCTCGCAGCTAGATCGTGGCGGGGGGGGGGAAGCATCTCCCAAATGAGTTCAGCGCATCTGAAAAAAAATTGGGAGCCCCATAGGCACTCGCAGCATCCAAACCCACTCAAAGAGCGCTGGTTAGATCCGATCGGGAGGTGGAGGACAGAACAGGACACAAGACGTAACCGAGCTGCTCGCTCCAAAGTTTCCCCTTTCCAAGGGAGCCTGGAGTTGTAAGTGGTTTATGATCAAACACAGCTGTCTTGCTGCTGGCTACAGGGTGCATGGAAGAGGCGGTACGAAAGGGAGGAGGGACTGAGAGAATGGGGAGGGGGGAGGAAGGAAGGAAAGCAGCACATATGCTACAGAAAGCTCACTTTGGAATTGCAGGCGTCCTTTCTAGAATTCTGTGTGCTAATTGCAAGTTGCTGTGTTCCAAAGTGCAAAGCAAACCAAATAAAGCAAAGGGAGAAGCCACCTAGGTGACCTTGATGCAAGTTCTTTATTTCCCCATTAAATGAACTTCCCCTTTTGTGATTCAGAAGGAAGCTTCCAAATAAAAATTTAACAAGTATTTAGGGCAGATCTTACTGGAATTTCCAAGTGCTTCGGTGCTGCTTTCTTCACAGGAAGCCAAAGACTTAAAACACAATTATTATTATTTTAATGACTTGCGAGGTAAGCAAGCACTCGAAAGCAGGAAACAGTGTGAAATCTGCCTTCCGTTCAAAACCCCAATTCCTACAGAAAGCAGCTCTGAAAACCTAAACGTTATTTTGATAGACTGCTGGTGTGTATGTGTGTGTGGTGTTCAGAGATCCAGTTGATTTGATTTACTGGTTTATAAAGGTTTCTTCACCTTTCTTTACAAGAAGTTTCTCCAAACATGTTTCACATGAGCTACGGTAAGTACTTTTCTGTGCACCAAAAAAAGGCAAGAGCAAATGGTTTTAAAAATACATGGTGGTCTTGAAGCCACCCCTTGTGTGCTTTGATTTCAGTACAAATGAAAAACATACTTCTCAAAATCAAACAAACCAAGTTCTTACTTGGTCGTGAGCCTTTAAGCATACAGAAACCAAAATAACGCAATCATCAAAATACAATACCAAATGCATAAAATTGTAGCATCTAATTGCACTATTTATCTTGGAATTCACAGGGAGAGAAAAATACAAAGTATAGGGAAAGCAAAGTAAGATATTTTATTTGGTATATTATACACTGTCCTATGTGTGCTGCCTAGCTAATAAACAATTGCAGCAAGTTGCAAAATACACAAAAAGCAATAAGGTCAGCATCATATATTACTTCTAAAATAAGGCTGTCACACACACCCAGCAGCAAGTAGCATCATAATGCTTTATAAAAAGTCATAAACATGGGTGTGTCCCTCCTTTTGCTAGAGTCAAATGATAGGGTGAGAGTATCAGTACATGGACTTATCTTACGCAAAGGAATTGCACGCTTTAATTTCCTGTAGACTATCAATCTCCTATGAAAAAGGCACATGCTGGATGGAAAATTAAATCGCCATAACTCTAATTTTATTTTAATTAAAAAAAATATAGTATTAACATCTGCTAGAATTTGTTTTTAAATTACTACTTCAGTAGAACTTTGACGAAAAACAGATACTGACCATCACCACCCTAAACAGAGATACTTGTATGTAAAGGTAAAGGGACCCCTGACCATTAGGTCCAATTGTGACTGACTCTGGGGTTGCGGCACTCATCTCGCTTTATTGGCCAAGGGAGCCAGCGTACAGCTTCCGGGTCATGTGGCCAGCGTGACTAAGATGCTTCTGGCGAACCACAGCAGCGCACGGAAACGCCGTTTACCTTCCATGCCCTATTTCTATGGAATGCTGACAAACCTAAGCTATTTGCATAAGTTGCATGTAGCAGCAGTTCAACGTATCTACAGAAAGAAACCATGAAATTCACCTCTTTCACAACATCTGCACTTCGTAGGCCTATCCACTACAATCCCAAAGTCTCATTCTTGATCAGTCCTTATCTGTCCAGACCTTGATAGGATACATGTAAAATTTGTGATTTTTTTTTACCCCTTGTATTTATGCTTAAATACATTAAATCACATTCACCACTGCCCATTGACCCAATTTGGATAAAACCTTTTGGAGCTCTTCGCAATCCCTTTTTGTTTAAACCACCCTGAACTATTTCGTGTCAGCAAAACTTCGCCACCTCACTGCTCACCTCTAGATCATTAACACACAAGTTAAGAAGCACAGGTCCCAATACTGATCCTTGGAGGGATCCACTTTCTACATCTCTTCAATGGAAGAACTGTACATTTATTCCTGTTCCTGATCCAGCTGCAAAGCATGGAATGGCAGGGAAATGGCAGACAAGAGAATTGTTAATTTTGCCCTCCAGGACTGAAGTAGTAGTACATCTAAAGCAGTGTATGTGCCATAAGACCATTAAGTCCAAGGTCTAAAATTAACTAGCTGCGCCTTTGCTTATAGGATGTCCCAGTACATTATGAAACACAGAGCTTCCTTTTCATCTGGTTTGTTATGGACTTACTATAAGAAAAACAGCTTCCCTCTGGAGGAAACCACAACTATTTTACTGCTAGTGTCCTAAAGACTCCCCAGGTCTTCCAGATCCTGACAAATCTCACTTCCTGGTTTTAAGCTCAGCCTTACTGTAAGTCTGCATCAACAGAAAGAAGACATCTTATCCCTCTTATCTGACCATATAATCATAGTATTTGGGCCTACATTCAGGTGTGTTTTCCTATTCATTCATCAGGTTCCAAACCTTTTCCCGAGCCTAATAACTGAAGTGGTGACCTTCACCCGAGATCGTGTCACTGGACCTAACCAGATAGCACCGAAATCTTATTTGAACGCAGAAAGTAAAAACATAGGAGTGGTGTAGACAAAGGGAAATAGATGTTTGACTGAAGAAAGCACCTTAGTATCTGAAAGGCAACCATTAATCATCATGAAGAGCCAGGTCCTGAGAGAGCCATCTGCTGAAGGGAAAATAGCTTTTCCTTAAAGTATGCTACATAAATATAAAGACAAGTCAATTAAGGAATTCAGTTTTCATCATTATGTACTATATGCATTATGAACGTTTAACAAATATCAAAGTCCAAGATGCATAAGATGCTACCTGTTTTGATTCAATTTAATTAATATTTATCATTAACAGTTCATTAGAAATAGAGTTAAACACAAATCAATGTTAATTATGAAGTATCCATATTTGAAATTGCTCATACTGTATTGCCAATGTAATTTAAGATTGCACTCTTCATAGTCATGTACAAGAGTAGGTATTCAGCTTGTAAATTTTATCGAGTTCTGTCTAAGCACTCAACAATGTAATTTGAGCAATATTCCAACACATGTATCAACAGCATATGTGCCAGTGTCAATGGCTTACACTTCTAGGAAAAGAACATTAGGTTTCTGATGGAGGCGGGGCCCACAGATAGCAATCACATGTATTCACCAAAACAATGTTTTTCGCTTGTTAGTAAGAATTGGTTTTCATTCTAATGAAATTCAAGAGAACCTCCATATATTCAGTTCAGTGACCATGTATATCCCTGTTCTTCCTGAAGTGGGATGTCCACAAGGTATGAATGGAGAAGTGGTCACAGTAAGAGAAGATCTCTGCCAATTAAAGACACTACTACCCACGGAGAAAAGGGGTTTAAATCCTTACAACAGGCACATCAGTTATGAAGAACCAACATGTGTGTTTCATTGAGTTTTTCCATTAGTACTGGTCTAATCCTTTCCTGATTACCACTTGCAAGTATTTTGAAAGGAAAAGCTGCAAGCTACAGGTCTCTCATAAAGGCCGTGCTCTGTCCAGAGTACAGTAACTCTCAACAGAAAGTAAGCCTCAGACATCAGTGCCTTGGAAAATAAAATGGAAAAGTAAAATATAAGGGTGGGAAATCCCATTACACTAACTGCACTTCAATCAGTTTCCTGGCCACTCTGGCACACTTGAAATACTAAATCTACTTAAAATGTCATGTCTCTGCCCAAGTTAACCTGCTTCACAGTTGGTATAAGTTTCCCTTTTCCAATATTTCATGCCACCAAACCGTTTATTAACTGTTTATTAATCTGCCAAAATTAGTCCGTCCATTTTATTCTCAAATTATCTGGTATCTGTTGGACCTCAGAAAATGAGGTAGAATGGCAAAACACTTCCCAGAGAAACAGAGCAGGTTTTTTGTGTCCTCTCTTGTAAGAATGTAAAAATTATGTTTTCCTTAGATTATTCTTTTTATCCTTTTCATTCCTTAAAATGTATCATTTTTGTGCAGTGCAATTATTAGTGACATCTGTTAAGTTTCTCAGATTCTTGGTATGCCAGCTTTTATGTATTTTAGCCTTCTCCTTCCCCCTTTTTAATAACACATGAAATCCATCATATTGGCAGGTGCGTTTAGTCAGTGGAGTGGTACCAACTGGGTACTATCCAGTACCCTTTAGATTTTATTCATTCAACAAATCTAATTGTAGTTTCTAAGTGGTTTACCAGAAATATTAACATTATCAATAAAATCCATTGAATTCATTTAAAGGTAAGTAATATTAACAATGCAAAAGACACACACATCTACATCTCTGGATACAAAAATAGATGTGGGGTTGCTAGAGCCAGTGTGGTGTAGTGGGTTTGCGTCTCCGCTCCTCCACATGCAGCTGCTGGGTGACCTTGGGCTAGTCACACTTCTTTGAAGTCTCTCAGCCCCACTCACCTCACAGAGTGTTTGTTGTGCGGGAGGAAGGGAAAGGAGAATGTTAGCCGCTTTGAGACTCCTTTGGGTAGTGATAACGCGGGATATCAAATCCAAACTTTTCTACCCGTTAGACACATGCAGTCAAGCCCTACCCAAACAGTTGGTTCATTTAAGTACCTCCACACCCATGTGGGTAAGTGGTTCTCATGCTGACAGGAGAACATGTACAGTGACCTTCCTTTACATGATTTCACAGACGATGTCTCAACTCCTCCCCTTGTGTTTTCTCTCTTTTACTGCTTGAATTGATAGGTCTTCAAGTCATGGTGTCTGCTCCAGGAAGTACACTGGGCTTAAGGATGCGAGCACAACAAAATAACCACCTCCCTTCTTTTTAGCACAAAAATGCACCCCTCCAGCTTCTCTTGCCCCTTCTTGCGCACACACACATACCACAGCATCTTGTTTGCAATGCCAATAAAGCCATGAAGTTCATCTTCTCTTGCCTGATCGTTTACGCCGCTTTAAGTATAGAAATATGAATACCTAGCACAGAAAATTAGAACCTTTTGTTTTAACTTAAAGGAATTCACTTGGGCATATCAACCGGATTACATAACAAACTATCCACAGAACAGCAATTGCCCTTCCTGAAATTGGAATTGCTTATTTTGATTGCTTCCCACAAGGATGAAAGGAGTATCTTACCAATACGCAGCACTATGGCCATAATCATAATCTGTCTCCCTGCTGTGGAAATAGCAATGGGCTTTTGTCCTTTAAAATGAAGCAATCGCAGTGAAAGGGTTTTTCCATAAAAATGAAGAAAAGAACCACTCCTCTCAAAGGATATTTTCCTACTTCAACACTAAAATTATTAACAACAGCTGGATCGCTAGCTAGCTTTTTAGTTAAGAACCAAAAACAACTGAGATCTGTATGAACAACTACGGGAAGCATTTTGCCCCAACCGAAAGCCATTATCCTACGTGTAAAAGTTACAGAGGCAAAGTTTTCAATTTTCTGAGCTATACCACTGGTTTAGTTTGCTAAAGTGCTGTATTTTTCGCTCTATAAGATGCACCCAACCTTAAGACGCACCTAGTTTTTAGAGGATGAGAAAAAGAAAAGCCAGCAAGAGCAGCGGACACGCTCGCTCGGCGCGGCTCTTCAAAGATAGAGCGGCTCTTGCTGGCTTTTCCAGGAGGTGGGAGAAGGGACTGACGGGCTGCCCTCCGTCGCTTCTCCCACCTCCCTGAAAAGCCAGAGCAAGCTGCGCAGTTATCGCTGAAGCCAGCAGAGCAAGAGCGATAGCTGCGCATCGCCTCTTCAGTGAAGTGGGAGGAGGAACGGAAGGGGCTCCATAAGGGCTCCCTTCTGTTCCTCCTCCCGCTTTGCTGGGAAGCCAGCAGAACAAGAGGCGCTGCACAGCTCTCACTCTCGCTCTTGCTCTGCTGGCTTCAGCGAAAGTGGCGCAGCCTGCATTCACTCCATAACACGCACACACATTTCCCCTTACTTTTTAGGAGGAAAAATATATATATTAATGTGCTCCAATGGAGTTATCCGCTAGACATTCTAAAGAGAAAAGATGCTAGGTTAAGAGAGCTTGAAATGATGATCAAAGAGATCCGTATGAATAAAGTAGCAATCAGTATAGCAAAAAGCTTTTGAGATTGTTGGCTTGACAAAGAATTTTACAATTTCCATCTTGTTCTTTAGATCCTCATGTCCTGAAAAGAAACAGCACTGAGGGTTTTTTTAATTGTATATATATATATATATATAGAGAGAGAGAGAGAGAGAGAGGGAGGGAGAGAGATACTCGAGAGTTAGAGCAATCCTATGCATGTCTGCCAACAGAAGTCCCATTGGATTCTATGGGGCTTACTCTAAGGTAAGCCAGCACCTCTCAAAAACAGCTAACATGTGCATTCTTTAAAGCAATGGTAGCTGTGATTGTGCACCAACCCAAACCTTTTCGCACCCACGGACAAAAGAAAATATAGCAGCAGCCAAGGCATTCTTATTTCATATGAAAACAGTACTTAATTGGATTTTTGAAATATTCAACATACCTCTACAGAAGTCAACAGAGTGCAACACTTCTGCATGCAATTGAGCACCAGATTTAGGCTGGGAGGAAGCTTAAGTGGACAATTTAAGTAGACTGAGCTTCACTACAACCTGAGGAATGTTCTTGTTAGGGGTAGGGGGCTGCCTCACAGCTTCATTTTTAGACTATATTGTAGGGTTATTCTAAGCACCTCTCTCAAGTGTTCAGTCTTTACACTCCCCCACTTCCTCAGACTACATACTGTAAGTGAACTCTACTCACAGCATGGAAAATTTGAACACAATAAAATGTGTGAAGTGATCTTAAAAAAAAAAAAAATGTTTTCTTAAAACTTGCCTTTGCCAACACACAGTACAAAGGAGAACAATGACTGTAGGACCAGAATCTGCACGGCTCCACCCAGTTCACATTTTCAGTAAGAGAAGGTGACTCACTTTTCTTGGAAGTCCACCCTGTGTCCAATTCCTGAAGTATGTACACCAATTCCTTCCCTGCTTTCTCTTTATAGTAGCATCAACTATCCAGCCTCTTTTGAGAGCCTGTAAAATTTCTTTACAACTGATCCACTACAGTTAAGCACCACACATAAACATTATGCTCTGTCTTCCTTAGACATATATCAGGAGAGATGAAAATAAGGCTTTGTGTGCCTGGGGGATAAAAATTCTGTGAGGTACATAAATTAAGGATAGTTTCCCTATACAGTACTTATTTTGCCAAACTAGTTCTGCTTCTTATTGTCATTGGCAGGACAAGGAGCAGCGTCCTGTCTCTTCCCTGGAAATCTTCCTGTGAGTCTCTATTTCTTTTATGCAGGCTATCCAAAAATACACTTCTCTAGACAGTGATGTGGGACTGCAAATGCTGTGAAAAATATTCTTGTGCCTTTTTTTTTTTTGGCATGGTAATTTTCCTGTTTCACAAGTTCATTAGTAACAATGAATTCTATGATTCTATGAATGGATGTCCATTGCAAATACAGCATTAGGAAAGCTTGGCAGTTTCAAAAGGTTTATCGTTGTTTACTAAATAAACAGGTGAAATTAGAACATTCTCTAGGTCAGGGGTAGCCAACGCGATGCTCTCCATATCAGTCACAACCTCCCATCAGCCACAACCATCAAGGATAATGGTAGAGGATTATGGTAGTTGCTAGTCCAAAACATCTGGACTGGTCCACCAGTGAGGCAAAGGGAAACAGCTGCCTCAGGTAGGACGACACTTCCCCTTTTGTCTCATGGCAAAACAGGCCACCACATTGATTGCCTTTGTTCTAGGGACTACAGCTCCCTTCATCTCTAGCTAGCAGGACCAGTGGTCATGCGATAATGGGAACTATAGTCCAAAAACAGCTGGAGACCCAAGTTTGGGAAACACTGCTCTATGGTATCAGAAATTTATCTGATGCAAACTATCCTAATTTGCAAGGGGGGGCATATTAAAATCCCCAATTCAGTCCCCCCCCCCAATAAAACCAACATTATTGTCTCCAGATGATCCACAATCAAATTAAAGAAACGGTCCAGATGCTTAAAAACTTTTTAAAAAAAATTATAGGTAAAGGTAAAGGTACCCCTGCCCGTACGGGCCAGTCTTGACAGACTCTAGGGTTGTGCGCTCATCTCATTCTAGAGGCCAGGAGCCAGCGCTGTCCGCAGACACTTCCGGGTCACGTGGCCAGCGTGACGAAGCTGCTCCAGCGAACCAGCGCCAGAGCAGCACACGGAAACGCCATTTACCTTCCCGCTATAAAGCGGTACCTATTTATCTACTTGCACTTAAGGGTGCTTTCGAACTGCTAGGTGGGCAGGAGCTGGGACCGAACGACGGGAGCTCACCCTGCCGCAGGGATTCGAACTGCCGACCATGCGATCGGCAAGTCCTAGGCGCTGAGGTTTTACCCACAGCGCCATCCGCGTCCCAAAAAAGTTATACGCAGTACCAAATTCCGTACTTTTTCTGTGCTTAGATGAATCGCAGAATACAAAACAGCACTATTCCTAAGCCAGATAGAATTTTTAAAAGTGCACCTGCACTTCCCCCCAGTAATAGGAGCACTTGCTTAAATCAGATCAATTCTTAGTCAATATCTTGCAAATAACTGGATGTTTAGCTAAAGCAGTTGTTTTGGGAGGCTGTGATTATTCAAAGCCCTTCTACTTTGTGCATTCTAAAGAGCTTATATGCTACTGGGTAGGAAACATGAAAAGCCCACATGCAACCTGAAACATAATGCACATAAAACCTGAAGTTTACAACCGCAACTGAAAGCGTGCACAAAAATCATTACTTGCTTATCTCCATCCACATGTGTACATTATAGACACGCTCAGCTTGGTACCATGTATGTTCTTTAACAACACAAATTACAACATCAATCCATCCGCAAATGCTGGTCAAGCACCACTGTTTTCTTTGATGAAAGTTGCATTACTTCCCTATAATGGAAAAACCTCAATACCATAGCAGAGATTCAATTAAAAGCCTCAGTTAAGAGCATCTGTTATATAAATTTTAAAAAGGCTGTCGGAACAAATGCGCCTTTTACAGCGCTCTGAACCTGCCATTCTGAGCTCTGATCAACCACAAAGGCAGAGAATGACAGGTTGACCTTTCAAGCATAGCACACAAATATACTACAATCAAACATTTTTGAAATACACTTTGATGTAGTAATCTACCACTGATGTAGAATTGGCAACCATCTGCTAAAGTAGCGAGTCCTCGAAGTAGTTTAATATTTTCTCATACTCATCTGTATTGCTTTCATGATCTAGTTAAGTTGAAGAGATAGAAATACGACATCTTAAACCACGCAGATGAGTCCTGGGCAAACCATGTCCACTTTGAATCTTTCCTAGAAAAAACCCCTGAATAAAACAACGGGGGTGAGCAAGAGTCACATAAACACAACGCATGAACCTATTTTACCTGATTCCCAGCACCAAACAAACAAGAAAACTTTCAATGCAAATAATAACTTTTATCAAAGTTTTATCCAAGCCTGGAAAAATCAAATTATCTTCCCAGAGCCACAAACAGCTGCCCATGTTCTTGGCTGGACATTGTAGCATAAGACTGTAAGTACTTCTCAAAGAGGCAGGGACAGTTTTGTATCTTAAGCCTATTTGCTAAATCCATATTCCTATAATCAATTTTCGTTTAGCCGAAGCATTTACTTGCTAATTTAAATCTGATGAAGTGAAACTACAAGTGCATATAAGAGAGCAATCTCTGAAAGAGGCATTATATTAAACCGGTATTCCGTATTCCTCTGCAGTTTCTAGTTGCCCTTTTTATTTTGTTATTAGTGCAGTTATATCTGTGGTGATGGGAAAGGGTTATGGGCAAATGGCACAAGTGTACGATAGCATATCGTACATGACACTAACTGAATGAGACCTGGGGGTGAAGGTACATACACATTTATGTTGCCCTTGGTCGGGGCAGACTATGGCAATATGGCACCCTGAGTGAAGACAAAAAATGCCACCCTCCAAATATTTATTTTCATTCCTTTCTCCCTCTGGCCTTCCCTTCTACGCCCCCTTGGCTCGGTGACCTGTGCGGGAGAACCGCCTGCACCACCCTAAATCCAGGATTGCCTTGGTCTTTCTTGGACATTATCGAACACAACTGGAAACGTGGGCTACCTTGAAAGGCAGGTGCATTTTCCCACTGGAACAAATGACAACAAAAATCAGATCCTAGCATCCCTGCAAGCTTTGTGTATGAATTATGGTGCTGGAGGAGACTCTTGAGAGTCCCATGGACTGCAAGAAGATCCAACCTATCCATTCTTAAGGAAATCAGCCCTGAGTGCTCACTGGAAGGACAGATCCTGAAGCTGAGGCTCCAATACTTTGGCCACCTCATGAGAAGAGAAGACTCCCTGGAAAAGACCCTGATGTTGGGAAAGATGGAGGGCACAAGGAGAAGGGGACGACAGAGGACGAGATGGTTGGATAGTGTTCTCGAAGCTACCAGCATGAATTTGACCAAATTGCGGGAGGCAGTGGAAGACAGAAGTGCCTGGCGTGCTCTGGTCCATGGGGTCACGAAGAGTCGGACACGACTAAACGTCTAAACAACAACAAAATGATTCACAGAAGATAAAACCACAGGCTCATGGGAATTACAAGAGTTTCACTTCAACTCTGTCAAAAAATTCAGTTACGGAGGATAAACACCCAAGAATATATGCTAATTGTATGGATGCTTCCACATGCAAGGCCTGCAGATTCATTTGCAACCTCTCACTCCCTGCTGGAGACAGAATTCATATCTATCATTATTGTGACAAAACCTTAAGATTCCTTTCTTGGGCAACTGCTATTGGAACAGGATTTTATTTGATGCTCCTGCTCTGGCCAAATCTATTATAAAATAGGCACAGTCTACCCCCATGTTTCGAGGGATGCGAGTGGCACTGTGGTGTAAACCACTGAGCCTTGGGCTTACTGATCGGAAGGTTGGCAGTTCGAATCCCCACAATGGGGTAAGCTCCCGTTGCTCGGTCCCAGCTCCTGCCAACCTAACAGTTCGAAAGCACGCGAAGTGCAGGTAGATAAATAGGTACCACTCCAGCGGGAAGGTAAATGGCATTTCCATGCACTGCTCTGGTTTCGCTAGAAGCGGCTTAGTCATGCTGGCCACATGACCCAGAAAAAGTGTCTGCGGACAAACTTTGGCTCCCTCAGCCAGTAAAGCAAGATGAGCACTGCAATGCCAGAGTCGTTTGTGACTGGACTTAACTGTCAGGGGTCATTTACCTTTTTTTTTTAACCCCCATGTTATTTCACAAGGCCATAGATCCTACAATGGTTATGTGATGCTGCACTTGTGGCTGCCAGTTTCCAAACACAACTGGCTTACACCCTAGAGGCAAACAATAAACATTACTAGCAACGAGAGAGGAAAACCTATGTATGGCATGGGTGTTGTGAAGTTTTACTTAGCCAATAACAATACTTATTTAATACGAATATTTATTTCAACTAGGCCACAGAGCATGCATATACGTCTACCCGGAGAAATATTAAAAGTTGTAGAGCTAAGCATACCAACGCCATACCAGACAGATGTTATACTGGACAGGGTATTTGAAGACCGAGTTAGATAGCAAAGATGGCAAATCCATTCAAGACTCTCTGGGAACCTGTGGCCTTCCAAATGATGCTAGACTACAATTCCCATCATCCTTGGCCTCTACTAGCTGGTGCAGATGGAACTCCAACAGTATCTGGTGGGTCACAGGTTCCCCAGTTCTTGTTTATGAGACAGGCAGACAAGATAGGGAGATGGGCTAGCAGTAAAGCAAAGACTCTGTGCCAGCCAGCAAATGGGTGGAGCTCATCCCTGAGCTCTGAGATAGTTAGCAGAGACAAAGCAGAGTGGAGAGTTTAGGATTGCAGTTGGGGATGATGTGGGCTGGAGGAAAATAGTTGCCGTCTGTTAAATGCAGCAAGCCAGAAAGAAAGTCAGAGCCATGGCTGGTGTCTTTCTAAATCCTAAATTGCACCTATGGAGGAAGCAAGACCCTCCTGGAATGTAATGCTGGGAATCCTACTATTGTAGTCTCAGGTTATATATCTGTGTAACTAAACCATATATCCTAAGGACACCACAGTCTCTGCCATACCTCATTTTGTGAAAGGAAACACAGACCCTAGGTAAAGCGTTCCTGGAACTCCCTGGAATCTCACAACACTCAGAGATTGGGGGTGTGTGTGTAACAATAGTCTTTCACATAAAATGAAAGCATTATTCATGGCTATATTCTCTAAAGTCAGAACACAGACTATGAGCTTGCAATGGGAGAGAACAGCATTATTCTGTTACAGTTCATCAGAATATGTCTTTGCAATAAAATACTTACACAAACAAGGAAGTTCACATCTTATATCCTACAGAATCGCTTCCAACAGAAAGAAGCAAGGTTGAGCGTTATGCCATTTCTGCTTGCACTTTACTGGCTTGCGAAGCCAGGTCAAATATAAATGGCATACAATGGAACAAACACAATTTTGATATTGCTGAAGTGACACAAAGTGCTTTAACGTACGATTAGATTGGAAAAAACAACAGAGATTGGATTAAGAACGATTAATGAACACAAATAAAACCAAGATTAGGAAAAAAAACAAGAAGCCAGATGAAAGAATCAACGGTATATGTAGATAGCAAGGAAGCCAACTCAGATGAAAGGTTTTGCTACTCCAAGAGCATGGCAGCATGCTCAAGTGATTTTAGCAGGCTGCTAGATGAGAAAAGTAAATACAGCTTTTGCACACATACTCACAAAGCATTTGTAGGAAAAGCAAATACAAGCTTAAGAAAGGCAAGCAGATCCTAGGCAAGCGAACACAATGCTTCACTTTTAAACTACTGTATAAAACAATGGCTCAGTTCGTAACATAATACTAAGCCAAACCATGGCTTAGTGCAAACGTGTGGGCTCCTAGAAAGGAGATCACAGCCCGCTTTCATCCTCCAGTCCTGCTGCTGCTGCTGCTGTAGACCAAACAGCTTGTGAGAAAGACGACAAACCATCAGCCCTCATTCCAACAGTAAGCTAAGGCAAACCATAGTTCCATTTGCAGCAGCCCACAGCAGGACCAAAGCGGCTGCAAATCAAAAGAACCTAGAGGTCAACCAGAAAATGTATGTTTGATTTCATGGAAAGTGCCTGTTTCTATAATCTATCAGTGACGAAGTGTGGCATTTGCCAAAAATCAGCTGCAGTTAGTATGCACCCTATTACATAACTATGTAGAGCAATAAAAAAGTAAAAAAACAACAACTACCAAGTACCGTATTTTTTGCTCTATAGGACGCACCGGATGATAGGACGCACCAAGTTTGGGGGACAGGAAAACAAGGAAAAAAATATTTTGAAACCCAGAAGCCAGAACAGCAAGAGGGATCTGGCTTTTGGGATACCGTGTGGCTGTTCTGGCTTCTGGGATAACCGCGCTTGCCCGAAGAGGCTGCACGCAGCTAAGGCAGAAGCCAGGGCAGACGCGTCACTGAAGGGGTGTTGCATAGTTTTCCCTCTCTGCGCAGCGCCTCTCCTTCGCAGGAGAGGCGCTGCGCAGAGAGGGAGAACTGCGCAGCGCCCCTTCAAGCGAAGCTGGAGAAGGAAAAAAGGAAAAGGAGACCCTTCTGTTCCTCCTCCAGCTTCACAGGACAGGCACGTGGCTGAAGGAGGACAGGCGGGCACAGTTCTCCCACCTCCCGCAGAAGCCTGCAGAAGCCGCGCGCTCTTTAAAGGGGCTGCGCGGCTTCTACTGGATTTTTCTAGGAGGTGGGGGGGATTCCCCCACCTCCCGCAGAAGCCCCGTGCTCTTTAAAGGGTGCGTGGCTCCTATGGGCTTTTCTACGAGGTGGGAGAAGGGACTGATGCGGCCAGTCAGTCCCTTCTCCCTTCTGGGGAAAAGCCCGCAAGAGCCGCACGGAGCTTGTGTGCAGCTCTTGGGGGCTTCTCCCGCCTGCCTCCCCCCTGCATTCGCTCCATAGGACGCACACACATTTTCCCTTGCTTTTTAGGAGGGAAAAAGTGCGTCCTATAGAGTGAAAAATACGGTAGATACCAGATATGGAGGATGCTTCTACTGCAGTCTTAATAAGGACATGTGAAACATGTTTTAAAATCCAGATGCTTATCCGATGCACCAGTGGCACCAGATGCCCAAACAGGACTTTACACTGATGGAGAAACTTGCACAGCCTTTTGTTTTTGTTTTTTACCTCCAGGCCAAGTGTGATATTATGATTTCTGCATAGGCAGTGGGGTTTGCAAGCTCCCCCCCCCCCCGCTCAAAGCAACTTATCTAAAGGCACGTCACTGCTGAAATCTGGGAGCTGAAGGCATTTCAAACCCTCAACAGAGCAAAAGGAATTTGCAGTAAGAAAAGTAATAAGGACCCCCCACTATGCACACTCACAAGCTATTGTGTATGCATGTATTTTATCTTCAAGTTGCCACCCACCAACAGGTTTAGCAGTTTGAGGTTCAACTCACCAGGATGTTTTCTAGGGGAGATTAGGAAAGATTGCATCTATGCTAAAGATTCATTGTTCATTGTCACACAGCTGTTTAAAACGTTATTCATTGTTTAAAGCAGTGAGAAACAGTGTTTCATTGCCCGAATGTTTTTTCCAGATGCGGGGGGGGGGGATATTTAACACTGGTCTCAGCTCAATGCCAATGGTGCAATACAGTAGTCAATTCCTACTTAATTCCACTTTTTAAAACATGGTGTGCTCCCAAGATGTCAAGGCCAGAAGGAAGGCAGTCTCTAAACAGCTGCATTTTCAAAGAATGAAAAATTAAATTCAGTTTGCCTTTTTTTAAACACACACACCGACGACAACTGTGGTACAGAATGAAAGCACTCAGACTACAGAGAAAAAGATAATGTGTTGTTGTTTTTAAGTTCCTAAAAATGGCACTGCAAAGTAATCATCCAAACATCACATTATTGCCATAAACATACACCAAGGCTGGAGTAACGTTTTTCAGCAATCATCTCCACAACATAGTAAAAACTACACACTTATTTTTCTAGTGCTTGAACATTCTCTTGGCATTGCATAACCTTTAAAAAGCAATACAGTCTCTACCTGCAGGCTCAGAATCTTATAGGCAGACTTAAGAATAGAAGGGAGGAGGCGGGAATAGGATGGCTGGCAAATTCAGCCACGAATGCTTAATACGGTTACATAAATGTTTGACCAGGTGAAATGGCCGTTGAAAGAGGCACCTTCTGAGAGTGGAAGAACCAAATGGCTGCTTGTCCTAGCCAAGACACTTGCACGGAATCATTCCTTCTCAACTCTCCCTCTTCTGAGCCAGATTTCCAAACACGAAATAAATGGCAGCGTGGAATACCCATGTGTTAAGACATATTCTTGCTTGCCAAGACAATATGACTGCTGCACAGTTCTCCCTCAAAGAAAACACAACTCTCAAATCTATGGTGCCCATGCATACCTGCACATACAGTTGCATGCTAGGTTATTAAGCACCAGTCTCTGAGAAGATACACTTCGGAAGTTCTCACTCATTTTGCATATCCTTTTCGGAACAGAGCACACACTGAAATACAACATTTGGCTGTTCTGAAGGAGATGGTTCCTGGCTCAGAGCATGGGAGTGATACTGTGGGTTATCTTGAAGAGAAGGAAAAGGATTGCCTATCTTCTGAGCAAGGGGCGCGGGTGGCGCTGTGGCTTAAACCACAGAGCCTAGGACTTGCCGATCAGAGATGTTGCAAGTGAATATCAATACCAAAGCAGTTTTAATTTTTGTTGATGCGGAGAAAGCCTTTGATAATATTTCTTGGAGTTTCATGAAGAAAAATCTTCAGGGGATGGGAGTTGGCCAAGGGTTTGAAAATGGTATAAGTGCAATATATTCAGAACAAAAAGCTAAGCTAATAGTTAATAATGTGGTAACAAAGGAATTTAAGATAGAGAAAGGGACACGACAAGGCTGCCCAATTTCCCCATTGCTTTTCATTTCGGTCCTGGAGGTTTTGCTAAATATGATTAGAAGGGACCGTTTGATTAAAGGTATACAGGTCGGAGCCAAACAGTACAAATCGAAAGCCTTTGCAGACGATTTAGTATTGACGTTACAGGAGCCAGAATCTAGTACTAAAAGAGTCTTAGAATTGATTCAGGAATTTGGTCATGTGGCAGGATTTAAGTTGAACAAGTTAAAAACCAAGGTGCTTGAGAAAAATTTAACATCAATTGAGAAAGAGAGGTTTCAGAAGGAGACAGGTTTAACATTGGTTAAGAAAGTAAAATACTTGGGGGTTAACATGACTGCTAAGAACTTAAACTTATTTAAAGACAATTATGAGAAATGTTGGTCAGAAGTGAAAAAGGATTTAGAGATATGGTCAAACTTGAAGCTTTCCTTGCTAGGTCGAATTGCTGTTATAAAGATGAATGTATTGCCAAGAATGTTATTTCTGTTTCAATCATTGCAAATTGTGGACAAAATGGACTGTTTCAAGAAGTGGCAGAGAGACATTTCTAAATTCATCTGGCAGGGCAAAAAGCCTAGAATAAAATTTAAAATATTAACCAATGCAAAGGATAGAGGTGGATTTGCCCTGCCAGACCTTAAACTTTATTATGAATCAGCAGCATTCTGCTGGTTGAAAGAATGGCTGCTTCTTGAGAACACAGACATTTTGGATTTAGAAGGTTTCAACAATGTTTTTGGGTGGCATGCATATTTGTGGTATGACAAGGTTAAAGCACATAAAGCATTTAAAAACCATATTGTCAGAAAAGCATTGTTAAATGTCTGGATAAGATACAAGGACTTACTGGAAAATAAAACCCCTAGGTGGTTGTCACCGATGGAAGCAAAGGCTCAGAAAAGGCTCAATATGGAGGCCAAATGGCCGAAATATTGGGAAATTTTGGAACAAGGAGACAAATTGAAATTGCAGAGCTTTGAAAAATTAAAAGATAAAGTGCGAGACTGGCTTCGTTGTTATCAGATAATGGAGGCATATAATCTGGATAAGAAAATTGGCTTCCAGGTGGAAAAATCAAAATTGGAAATAGAATTGTTAGAACCCAATACTAAGATTTTGTCAAGAATGTATAACTTGTTGTTGAAATGGAATACTCAGGATGAAACCGTGAAATCTGCTATGATTAAATGGGCACAAGATCTAGGATATAATATTATGTTTGCTGACTGGGAACAGTTGTGGACCACAGGTATGAAATTTACGGCATGTAATGCCCTAAGAGAGAATATTATGAAAATGATATACAGGTGGTACATGACACCAGTCAAGCTTGCAAAAATTTACCATGCGCCCGATAACTAATGTTGGAAATGTAAAGAAAATGAAGGTACTTTCTTTCACCTTTGGTGGACGTGCCCAAAGATTAAGGCTTTCTGGGAAATGATATATAATGAATTGAAAAAGGTATTTAAATATACCTTCTTGAAGAAACCAGAGGCCTTTCTCCTGGGCATAGTCGGCCAATTGGTGCCAAAGAGGGACAGAACTTTCTTTATGTATGCCACAACAGCAGCAAGAATACTTATTGCAAAGTATTGGAAGACACAAGACCTACCCACCTTGGAAGAATGGCAGATGAAGGTGATGGACTATATGGAATTGGCGGAAATGACTGGCAGAATCCGAGACCAGGGAGAAGAGTCGATGGAGGAAGATTGGAAAAAGTTCAAAGATTATCTACAGAAATATTGTAAAATTAATGAATGTTAGAATGATGTTGGATAGAAACTAAGTGGTCTTTAGCTGAAAGGTTATAAGGGAATATGAAAAAAGGGTTTATTAATATGTAAAAATCTAAAATTACAATATTTTTGTGATTAAAGACTAGGATACATAAAGAGGGGAGGGATTTGCTGAACGAAATAACTGAACTGGAATACAAAAAAGGAAGGTGTGAGGAGGTCCTGGAAATAAGCAAATGAAGGTCAAGCAATGAAAGGAATGAATTGTTTTTAAATATTTTTACTTTGTATTTTTTCTTTTTTTGTGCGTTTTGTAAAATCTTGAAAACCTTAATAAATATCTTATAAAAAAAAAGAAGAAGGTCGGCGGTTCGAATCCCCGCGACGGGGTGAGCTCCCGTTGCTCGGTCCCTGCTCCTGCCAACCTAGCAGTTTGAAAGCACGTCAAAGTGCAAGTAGATAAATAGGTACCACTCTGGCGGGAAGGTAAACGGGATTTCCGTGCACTGCTCTGGTTCACTAGAAGCGGCTTAGTCATGCTGGCCACAAGAGCAGGAAGCTGTACGCCGGCTCCCTCAGCCAATAAAGCGGGATGAGCGCCGCAACCCCAGAGTCGGCTACAACTGGATCTAATGGTCAGGGGTCCCTTTACCTTTATCTTCTGGGCATGATGGAGAAGGGAGAGCAGCCTCGTAGTGAATGTTCACAGAATAGGAAAGCTATAAGAATATATTGAATAAAACATTTATGAAACATGAGAACACTGAAACACACGAAGCATGCAAAGGCCGCTTTACTAGAGGCTGGTTTCTGGGGGAAGCCCTGAGATAAAGTAGGTATTATGAAACGCACAACAAAAGTGAGTTTATGTACACTGGACGCTAGCATACATCAACAACCAGTGTCTGTCATTCTTTCTAGTGATGGACACTTAAAAAAAAAAAAGACATGTAAAAGAGTCATTCCACTTTGAGGTTTTTACAGTTAAGCCATATACAGTGGTACCTCAGTTTACGAACAGTCCTGTTTACGAACTATTCAGTTTACGAACTCCGCAAAACTGGAAGTAGTGTTCCGGTTTGCAAACTTTACCTCGGTCTACGAATGGAAGCCGAATGATGGAAGGGCACCGGCGGCAGGAAGCCTCATTAGGGAAAGCACGCCTCAGTTTAAGAATGGATTTGGTTTAAGAACAGACTTCAGGAACAGATTAAGTTCATAAACCGAGGTACCACTATATAAATATTTTGAAATAAAACACTTAAGACAGAAATTTTCAAGCAAATTTCTTGTTTTGTGTGTAAAATATGCACAGTGGTACCTCGGGTTAAGTACTTAATTCGTTCTGGAGGTCCGTTCTTAACCTGAAACTGTTCTTAACCTGAAGCACCACTTTAGCTAATGGGGCTTCCTGCTGCCACTGCGCCGCCGGAACACGATTTCTGTTCTCATCCTGAAGCAAAGCTCTTAACCCGAGGTACTATTTCTGGGTTAGCGGAGTCTGTAACCTGAAGCATATGTAACCAGAGGTACCACTGTATATTAAACAATTCTGCGTTGGACAAACTTGTGTCATTTTTTTGCAGCATTTAAACTCATTGATTTTGTATAAATATGCCCCACCACTACCACACCCAATTTTCCTTTAATAAGCAGGTACCCCCTTTCTTTTTCTTTTTTTTAAGACAACCAGCTTCTGACCTACTATTGCATTTCAGTCTCTACAGAACTAATGGGGGTATTTTTCACTAAACACTCTTTTTGAAAATGTAAACCGTTAAAGGCATTTTGAATGCAGAGGCACAAACAATTGAGAACCAAGTCTTCAAATGCATTTCAGGCTTAGCATTCGATTTTTATGTAAATGATCCATGCAAACTCCAGTACGATGGACAATGCAAAGCCCAGACAAAATTAGATCCTGGCACAAGGACACACAGCCTGGTTACTAATTATTCCTTTATAAAAGCACTGTCTGTGGACTGTTCAATTTTTATTTTTTTCCCCAGAGTAAAAGAATCCCAATTGGTCTTTCGCAGGAAATTCAAGGGAAGCAAATTCAAATCAGATGTCAAGCAATCCTCCCCCCCGCCAGTGATCAAAAAGTCCATTAAGCAAGATTCCAGAAATAAGTCACATGCCATTTTAAAGGAAACACTGTATTAAATCATGCACAAGAAGAGACTGATGGACTGAACAGGCTGTATATTTTTGTATACAAGAAATATGTTTGTATGGAAAACAAAAACATATGCTTTTTGTCCATGTAGATGAGTCACAAAGAGAAATATTTATATCACTAAGATAGTCATGCTTCTCACAACTCTTAAGTCGTATGAAGTTTTGAAGGCACTTTTTTTTAAGAAGGGGACTGTAACTAGAGATTTATAATATCATTTTATTTACAAATATATAAGCTGAACAAGAGTAAGATGGGAGCAGGGAAGACAACGACCCAGATATGCTCATAATTCACTTCTCCAAAGCAAAAGGCAGCAGACCTCTGCACATTTCTTACCTATTTCTTATCAAGGAGAACACAAATCCCACCTTGAGTAATAGGTGACCTTCAATTTCCAGTAGACAGGAATAGCTACACCAAAAGACACTGTGCAAATTGGTTTTAAATTTTGTTCTAAAACTGTGAGAGGGGGATTCTATTTTCATTATTTTGTGAGCTGACCAGTATTAAAGGATAGGATAAGAAATGTATTAAATTACATAAATATATAATCCTATGCATGTTTATTCAGGATAAAGTTGCACTGAGATCAGAAAGTCACAGCCTCAATAGCAGCAACAGGATGAGAAATCCCAGTCCAGTGGTCAGCAGCCACCACAGAGCTTACAGCTTCCTGACAAGGGAGCTGCTGCTCATCTAAGCTAAGGCCACAGCTCTATGTATGGGTGAAGCAAAATGCACAAGCAAAACTTCTCCTTCCAGTCAATGTACAGTGGTACCTCAGGTTAAGTACTTAATTCGTTCCAGAGGTCTGTTCTTAACCTGAAACTGTTCTTAACCTGAAGCACCACTTTAGCTAATGGGGCCTCCTGCTGCTGCTGCGCCGCCGGAGCCTGATTTCTGTTCTTATCCTGAAGCAAAGTTCTTAACCTGAAGCACTATTTCTGGGTTAGCGGAGTGTGTAACCTGAAACGTGTGTAACCTGAAGCGTATGTAACCCAAGGTATCACTGTATAGAGGTTCCTGCACACACGAGGTCTAGAGCAATGCAACAGAGCAAGAGAAATACCTTCATAGGAAGAGCCCTGAAGCATTTTAAAATGTTAATGGTGCAAATAAAGTCGAACTATATGTTCCAAAATATTGGCATTGCGGTACTGATGATATTCTAGCTCCTATTTCCTCCCAAGAGAGCAAGTGTACTACAACTTATTAAGTTATGGCTGCTTTCTGAAGAACATCCATAATGGCGCATGTTCCTTAGATCCATTGTTTGCCCCTCAACTAATGGCTGACATCTGCTAGTGCCAGTTTTTAGTTTGGGAATTTAAACAAATAACGCTTTTTGGAAATAGGAGAGTGAAATAATTGATGACTAGAGAAATATGCTGAACATGAAATAAAATTCTGTATTTGTATGTTTTAAAAGATTATTAAAACCCAGCAATACCTACATTTGCTGGGCGTTTAACATACCAACTGTTACTTTGTGGTGATTTCAATTACTTATTTTAGGTACGAGCTATGTTTCTTGATTCTTTACACTAGAAGGAATTAATGAGGTAACATAGGAAGAGGCTTAACTGTCTAAGAATACCCCCTGCCTGCCACTCAGAGAAATACACTGAGTGAATGTTTATTGGGAAATGAAAATGAACTATAATCAAACCAAGAAAGAAAAGCACTGAAGGATTAAAAGTACATACCCTCCAACATTTCTCCAATGAAAAGAGGGACGTGCCATTCCAGAATGATAATTCTACTATTTCTTCTTTTTCTTTGGCGATCACTCATAGCTGAGTAAGATTATCTTCCATAAATACAGTGGTGCCCCGCAAGACGAATGCCTCGCAAGACGAAAAACTCGCTAGACGAAAGGGTTTTGTGTTTTTTGAGTCGTTCCGCAAGACGAATTTCCCTATGGGCTTGCTTCGCAAGACGAAACGTCTTGCGAGTTCTTGCGAGTTTGTTTCCTTTTTCTTAAAGCCGCTAAGCCGTTAATAGCTGTGCTTCGCAAGACGAAAAAACCGCAAGACGAAGAGACTCGCGGAACGGATTAATTTCGTCTTGCGAGGCACCACTGTACGGTTTTAACAATGAGTCTGTAAGTGACTGTGAAGGCCAATTCTGGACCCACACATCATTCCACAGTGGAGACATTGGTTTCTGGGCGGGAGTTGATCACGGTGTGGATTTGCCAGGCGTGCCTTCCTCTTAGCACGTTTCTCCCTTGCGTCCTGAGTTTGAGTGTCTTCAATGCCCATGACATCTTTGGTAAAGGCTGTTCTCCAACTGGAGCGCTCGCAGGCCAGTGTTTCCCAGTTGTCCGTGTTTATACTACATCTTTTAGATTTGCCTTGATACAACCGCCCACACACACATCTTACCAGGTTGCCACAGCCACTCTTAGCAGCTTCCAACACATATAAAAATGTAATAAAACATTAAACATTTTAAAAACTTCCCTATTCAGGATTGCCTTCAGACGGCTCGGGGGTCAGATAACTACATACCCTCCAACATCCTAAAGAAATAGGCACATCCTAAGGAAAAGCGAGACATTCTGGGATCAAATCAGAAGCCAGGATGGCTTCTTGAAATCAGGAAAATAGGGACACTTGGAAGGTCTGAAAGTAATTCAAAGGAGCAGAATGACTTATACCTGTAAAAATATTTTGACTGCAATCACGAAACAATTTATATTACAATATTGTAATAATACACACTGGACAAGAAGCTTTTGATCTATCCGATTTCCATCCTATTCAAGGAAATCAGGGAAACACACATTAAATTATTTCATGTAGTCTTTCAAAAATCTTGAAAGGTAGGCAATGGTATGAGATGTGACTGGTACAAAGTCAGCATTTATGACTAATCAGGGATTCAAACTCAGGTCTCACTGATTCAAGCTTGCCAGATTTCACTCACACACAAACACACACACAAAGCTGTCTTATCACATACAGGTACACACTATGTGAAGGCAGGCAGGCTAGTAAAACATTGTGGGGCCTGGTAAGGTTTTTCTTGTTGCTAGTTACGTATAAGCAATATCTGATCCACATCTACAGTGTTTGGTTTTCAGTTCAGGGCACTGCATATGCCTTAAATAGACAAATGGTAACTCATTATTTCAGTGTGAGGAGACCATTAATGTTCTTTTGGGCAGCCATCCAAAATCAATCTGCATTGCAGCTTGAAATAAATTTAACCCCCAGTGATAAGTCTTGATTTCTGTTTTTAGTGCGGATAAAAGCTACTTGTATAAGCTGAAGTAATCAATCACAATCCAAGTCAGACTGGTTATAAATAGTAGGCATTCGAGTTTCAATGTGACAAAGAGAAAACACAGTTAACTGGAAAAGAGGCCCACCTTGGCACCACTGAATACAGTAGTACCTTGGGTTAAGTATTTAACTCGTTCCGGAGGTCCGTTCTTAACCTGAAGCACCACTTTAGCTAATGGGGCCTCCTGCTGCCGCCACGCTGCCGGAGATCGATTTCTGTTCTCATCCTGAAGCAAAGTTCTTAACCCGAGGTACTATTTCTGGGTTAGCGGAGTCTGTAACCTGAAATTATTGACCCAAGGTACCACTGTATAGGAATTTGCAGGCAAGATGAATTTCCATTTCTCAATAGTGTTGGGATAACAGCAGTCTGAGAATAAAGATGGGAAGGGCACTCCTGGAAAAGCTAGCTTTGCTCAGGGGTTAACTACCATCTGCAAAAACATATTCCCAAATGATAGCGTAGGAAGAGAAAATATGGTTCTTGTAGGCGGTTCCCAAGCCTAATTTTGCTCATTTTGATCTTTAAGGTCCTTCACAGCTTTAGTGTCACCTTCCCCCAGACACCATCTCTGGGTGACCCCTACCCCCAACCCCACTGGCGCTGGTGCATGGCTACTAAATCTTTTTTATCATGTGAGAACCTTGCTTCAGGAGTTTTAATTCTGTTTTTATCCTGTTAATCCATTTTAGCCCTCTTTTAATTCTGAGTTCCATACTACGTCATGGCATCATATTTCATTATTATTTAGTTGCTGTATTTTAAAGCTTGTTTTACATCAAGAACCTTTAGTTTCAAAAGAGAAGAGATGTGTAAACACAGACAAACAAAAATGCGACTCTCCAAATGTTGTTCGACTACAACTCCCATTAAATAAGAAACTTGTGGCTTGGATTATAAAATTTAAGGAGACCTGGTCAGATCACTGAACTTCAGTAGCTATGCTAGCATGTGAAGGAGGATTGGAAACTAAAGTCTTGGGGGCCAATGAGGTGTGAATTCTGCCTGCTGATGCAGAAATCAAACTGGAAGGAAAGAGAGAGATACATGTGAAAGAATGGCATAGTCAGGATCCAAACTGCACAAGTAGAAAAGGCTCCCCACTTCAGACCTTTGCCCCTCAAAAGATGGCATGTTGGAGTCTGCACCGCTAGCTACATGTAGAAGACCTTTGCCTCTCCAACTCACAACAGCATCTAGTTTTGTTTGTTTACATAAAGGGAAACTTCATTTCAAAGGCAAGTCCACACATGCTTCCTCTCACACATGCATCTCTCTCTCACATGTGTGTGTGTGTGTACACACACACACACCCTCCTCCCTTACAAAAACTCACATGAGCAAGCATCTGCATTCTCATGCATGTAAAGCACACACTCTAGCGTCCGTAAGAAGTGATACAGAAAAATGGACACACAACCTCTGTCTCAATGGCAAGCACATTTATTTATTTGAAACATTTCTTATCCGCTCTTCACTGCATATGCAATTCCATGGGCTCTTACCCTTTAAAACAAATTGAGATACATCCTACAAGTACTACGAACAAGGCAGATACTTACAAGCAGCCAACTAAAATAAACACCAGCAATAGCACTATAGTCCATCAAAAGTCTGAACAAATTTGCACACAGGCACTCTTGTTTCTCATTCATACAATCGAATGCAGCACACTTTCTTGTGGGACTTTTTGCGGCTTCACCCACCTGTTATGTGTACATATACACGTTCTTGTTCACCTGGCCTCTCTTCATCCAGCAGATGTATGCCAACACTCTCTTGCCGTCACACTCTCACTCAGATACAAGCATGTGTGCATGCACTCACAAACACACCCTCAGGCACTTTCTCACTCACATATGCCCATACCCCTGCTAACTTTCTTTTCTCTCACACCTTCAGGTGCATAATTTCATGTGCATTCTCTCTCTCTTACATCTGCACAAATTCTCTTGCTCAGTCATAAAGGGAAGTTCTCTTCCTGCAGTTCTCTTACTGCACATAACTGTGGCATTAAGTCTTGCTATGAGAACTATTGCTTCTTTTCTCTTGCATGCTGGGAAGTTTTTGCCTCTGCACATGAGTCTGAGAATGTTCTGAACAGTTCCCATTGAGTTCATGAAACAGTGTATCCTGACCTGTTCTTAATGCATTGCTGACCACATCTACGGAACGTGATTGTTGTATTCTTTCATGTTATGTTCGTTCAATAACAATCTTTAGTTATAATTTAATTAGGAGGTTTCATGCCTGTCTAGTTCCAGCTCTGTTTCTCAGCCTTTGATCTATCAGTGATAAATGGATATATGTAATTCCCGCCTTGTACCTATGTTAACCAATCAGCAACAAGTTGCTTTGTGTTTGTATCAACCAATCAGCCACAAGCACACCTGTGGCAATGTTTGTAATATTCAATAAAAGAGAGTTCCCGGGGCTCGCCCCGGCAGACGCCTCTCATATGACACCTGCCACTCGTCTGTCGTGATTTCAACCCAACACAGTCACATGTTCTCAACATTGAATACATATGGAATTAGACACTCTTTCTTTGCAGATTTTTACTCATGCAGGACTTTTGTGTTCTCCTCCTCTCTTTTGTTGTCTGTGTGCACATCCTGACTCTTACATGCACCCTCTTCCCTCCATGCACACACTCCTGAATTCATACACATTCGGCCACCCCTTCTCCTTCCCTCATATACTTGCCCTCTGTCCAGCACACATAAACACTCTTACAGATCCTTCTGCTCTATCACATTGCAAATTCCTTTTGAGAAAGTTACCAATGGGCACAATCTAACTAGGCCTGGTCATGACGAATGTACACTCCTGTACTAAAAGCTCCTTAAGTAAAAAACAAACAAACAAAACAGTAAAATATCATCATCATCAATATGCCACCCATGTGACTGGTTGCCCCAGCCGCTCTGTGTGGCTCCCAAGTAATGCAACTAACAAATGATTGAACATGCATGAATCAACAGCAACCAAGCAAATGAGAATGTTTAAGGTATTGGAACTTGAGAAAGACAGGGAAAAGATGGGTGCATCCTACAAAATTGTGAAAAAAGTGTGCTGTAAATAAACCAAACACAAATCCAAATGTTAGAGAGATTATAATATATATCAGAATAGCACAGAGGTGGAGGGGAGTTGGTGTAAATCAGGAGTGGCTAACATATTGTAGGATTCCCAGCTTCAGCTATCAAGTGGTCAGGAATGTTGGGTGGTGTAGCTCAGCAATGTCTTAAGGACGATAGATTAGCCATCCCTGGTGTACATGAAATCATCCCTCTAGGTACTAATAGATTAATCTATCTCATAAACCAAGTCTTTAGGCTAAAGCACACTATTTCCAAATTTTCACAATAAGGCACACCACATCAAGGGATATGGCACCTTCCCCAAGTCCATAGCAGCTAAACAGCAGGTAGGGAGCACAATGGACATGTAGGGTTGGCTTCCTCTCAGCCCATGGAAGGATGTAGCACACCTAGAGTTGTGGCAATAGCAACTCCCTCGCCAAGCCCTGGTCATCTAAAACCAGCTGTGGAAGTTTGGCTTCACAACAAACCTTCATCAAAAAAGCAGCAGCTCCCCTTTTGGCAATGCCTTCATAGTGTTGCTTAACTCACTCTTTTCCATATGCCATTACTTTCCAATCCATTGCCTGGCAAGGAACGCACATTCATTCTTTCATTTTTTACAGTCTATACAAATTGAGGAGCAAGATTCCAAAAGCTCGACCTGCTCAGTTGGTAACGACAACAACTCCTCTTAGGCTTTCCTTAAACAGAATTGAGAATGCATATGAGTCTTCTCTGTAGTGAGAGTGTATCATATTTGCACCCCAAGGAATTTTCAGAATGCAGTTTCAAGAAAACAAAAACAAAACCAATAAATAATAGACTGATTTTTCCTTCTGTACTATTCTGGCATAAAGACTTAACTTGCACACGGGCTAATTTAAATTTCTAAACGGATTTTACATGGTAGTTTTTTTAGTAGTCAAATTTGAATAAATCATAGAAGCACAACCAAATAAGTTATGGAAACAAGATGTTTTCGAATACCAATCCTCAACAACAAAGCAAGTGCTGGGGACTGATTATTTACAAAAATAAAAATTTAATGATGTTCACTCAGATGAAAACAGCCACCTGGTGTTTTCCTATGGACTACGATTTAAAGTATTAATTACTATCTGAGTTGGGGGGGAGGGGAAAACACAAAAAATCAAGACTTTTCAGTGAACTAAAAGTGTACTCACAGTGTTGGCAAGTTCCAGGTAACTTCCTCCAACTGAATTACTAAAATTGGAAGCTTGTGTAAGAAGTCTCTGCATTGCAACTTGTTGATTCATGGCATTGCCTCCATAGTCCAAGAACCTCTGCAGAGTTGAACGACTGTGCAAGTCAGGGCTCTGAAGGTCTCTAGCTCCAGAATCATATTCCCAACTTTCTCTAGCTCCTGAGAGGGTACCTAGGAAAAAGGGGAGGGGAAGGCTAGTTTATTAGAAGGAAGTGAACAGTCCAATTCCACATCTTCTCCACTTTGGTGATCACAGAAGTTGAGATCTTGAGGCAACCTTCCTTGATAGCACCTTCCTTCCTTCCTTCCTTCCTTCCAATCTCTTCCCAAACCTCGCATTTTCCATGGAGTTCTTGAGACAAGGCCCTGGTCCTCGGACCCTACTGAAATTAAATACATATAAGTAATCTAAATACATGGTTTTTCCCTGCTTAATTTCACTTCCACCATAAACTCCTGGGCTGAATATGATATTTTAAGTTTCCTTTGCTTTTTTTTCCCCAGGGGCCTGTCTTCTTGCTGCTAATTTGTAATGCCCCGTGCTCATGACTGATAGTCTATTAATAATAATTCCACCCTTTGGTCACAAAGGCATTCCAGCACCAATGACTTCCAAGAAGATCAACACTACGCCATATGAATCTTCTACTCTTCTTCGGTCTTGGTGCAACAGATACCGTTACACTTCAGAACAGACCCCTTTGCATGTTTTTAATGACCTGCACCAATCACCAGAGCAGGGTTTTGTTTTGTTTTTTTGCCTGCCTGCTCACTTCAATCTTCTCTCCTTTGTGTGGTCTGACTACAGACCCCAGATGGACTTGAGGAGCCTTATAATGACCCAGTTCATTCCATGCTTGTGGTGTGCATGGAAACAAACTTCTATACCGGCATCCCCCTTTGTTAACTCAGGTCCAGCAGAGGGTCAACAGGGAAGCAAATCACACCCCAAATAATTTACATCAAAATTCCACAAATTTTGATTGAGTGCACTTCCAGATAAGTGATCTCAAGCCACAGTAGAAGTATGTACCTGAAGGACCGCCTCTCTCCATGTGAATCTACAAGGACCCTGAGATCATCTTCTGAGGCCCTTCTTCATGTGCCTCCTCCATGAGAGGTCTGGAGGGTGGCAACAGAAGAACAGGCCTTTTCTTCTCTCCCCAGGGAGGTTCAGCTAGCAACTTCATTATATACCTTTAGGCACCAGGCGAAAACCAGGCCACCGACTGATTGACATCTGCTGCCCTTTTCAAACGTGTTGTGAAAGGGGAGATTATCGAGTTGTCTTTGTTTTTATTATGTATTTTATGTTTTTGATATTGTGATTTTATGTTGAGAATCTCCCTGAGATCAACGGGTATAGGTCAGTATACAAATTTAAAACAATAAATAAGAATAATATATTTAACACGGATACCTCTTGTCACCATTCAACACTTTCTCATATTCAGTTCAGAGATTTGATTACTGGGCCTCAAAACAACTACCCTGTTACCTTAATACTTCCACAGCTAATAGAAGAGAACATATTCTGTTGAAAACAGGCTGGGGGGAAAATGTTCTGCTGAGACAGTGAGCTTATTAGATTAAAATGTAAGGATAAGTAGGCCATAAGCTCTTGAAGTAGCAGCAGAGAAACTGTTTTATTGAACAATTATGTGCACATATTAATAAAGCTTTACTGAGTACACATTCAATATTCTGAGCTCCCAAGCAGAAACAATCGCCACCATCACTACTATACTGTAACAGCATAATCAGCTCAGAAAAGTATGAAACGCCCCAGAAATGCTAAAGCTAGCCACAGAAATTACGACAGTATATTGAAGTGTTGGTCGCAATTCATATCAAACTAGTAAAATACCTCCCAGTATGTTCCATAGGGAAGAAGGGAATTCTTAATAATCCCATGTAGGGTAAAGTAAGCCATTTCTCCACACCCTCAAGAGAATATTGCCCATCCTCATTTTTAACTTTTTCATGGTGTTCCCCAGTGGATAGCTCGGTTAGTTAGAGAGCATAGTGCTGATAACGCCAAGAGTGCAGGATCAATCCCCATATGGGATAGCTGCATATTCCTGCATTGCAGGAGATTGGGCTAGAAGATGATCCTCAAGGTCTCTTCCAACTCTACAATTCTATTATATTAATTTTATTTCCTGGTTATCTGCCAGCACCCTTCACTCCGACGCCACAACTTCCTTCTACCCTAAATGTCTGCCTCCCTCACAGCAGCTTCCTTCCCGACACAAGTAACAGCTGGATTGAGAAGGGGGGACAAAACTGTGAAAGCCTGAGTTCCCAAGTCCTAACTCTACCCAGAAATGTGATTTTATTTTATTAAAAAAAATCACATAACACCAAAGTATGCAAGTCATGATAAACCTCTTTTAAACGCAAGTTAAGACACTTCCTTTACAATAAACCACTAAGAAAAAATGAGCTTATAACCCTTGAGGGGCGGAGCTTCAAAAAACAAAATACTGTATAGCTTTACCTTCCATTTTACAGGGTAGGTTAAAATACGAACTTGAATATCTTAAAAACCTAACGTAGCCATACCATCTCTTAGTAACCTTAAGCATACCCATGATGATAAATTTTGCTGGGATATTTATAGGAGTGTGTTTGACTGATCTAGCTGAACAGTTTTATGTTTGTTTACACAGTTATGTCTGCATCATATTTTCAGTCAAATTGATCAAATTTGCTCAAAATGATTAAGTGTGATAGGAAACCAAACAGTGAAGTGCCGAACGATTAGTAGCAATTGTGCACCTTTAAATTTTTTTTTTTTTAAATGAGCATTTTGGTTCACACCGTATCAATGAAGTCTATTTTCAGTCTTCCTAAAACTCATTTAAAAAAACAGAGACTATTTTAAGATGCTGGACATAGTGCAGGATAAAGTTATTTTCAAAACAATCTAGGCACAAGTCTATATAAAATGCTTTTTCCTGCAATAAAAATACATACATCAGCTTGAGGAAACACTATTTATAAACATCTGTTTTCTCCACTACTTCGATCCTCTGGCATCAAACACATTTTCCCCTTATGGTTTTTCTTTTTAACTGAAATCAATAGCAGGTGATCTTCAGTTGTCATGGACAATTGATCACAAGGAGATGAGTGTGTTTATCACATTCTAACATTATACTGAGTGTAGGAAATAGCAACTTGGACTTCTGATGCCTGTTAGGTCATTCTGCATAGCTACACACTAGATGTAAGTGATTTTTCAAGTACTTTAACACCTTTGTGAGACAAGAGTGCCTTTAAGATGTTCTCAGCTGTCAGTATTTTAGTTTTTGAATTGAGACAAAAAATTAAAATACCTGGTGCCCTGACTAATCAGGTTCATATTTTCAACTGGTCAAGCCATTTTTTAAAAATAATATATAAATTAAACCAAATAGGTTAACTGGATAAAACAGATCAGTTATAGATTTGTATGATGTCAAGATGAACAAGAGCAGGGGAAAAGCTAATTCATTTATTTAAACTAATGGTGCAGCTACAGAAATGAAGAACATACTTCTTGGTAAACTACAAAGAAAGAGGAAGAGAGAAATCAATAGCAGAAAACCACAAAGGGTAGTTCCAAGCACACAAAACCAAATCCTATTTCAGGCCAAGCCCAATCATTCTTCTTGGGATAAATTCATAACATTTTGTGAACTACGAACAGACCATAGCACAAAGATTGTTATTTCTTTACTAGTTCTTTACTTGTAAATATCCTGCGACTCTTTTGTGGTTGATTATGATGTCCTCCTTTCGAAGCACCCTATCGAAACTTACTAGCTTCAGCTTCACAAAAACAAGAAGGTTGAATATCGTTCTATGTTCCATAAAGTCAAGAACGTCCTACTGTAAAAATGGCAGCATCTCACAGCGAAGGTAGGAGCAAGAGGTCCTTGTTCTACACACATGGATTACCAGGGCCAGCTCTCTACACAAAAGAGTTGTGACGTAACCTGCCTTATGCATAAATAGGGTTGTTGTTTTTCAGCTGGAACTCACTGGAACTCTGTTCCAGCACCTTTCAGGTGGGCGCCACTGGCATTATAAGAGAACAAGGGGTTCCAGCACCTATTTTTCTAGAAAAACAGCACTGTGTATAACCACAAGTACACTTGGGAAATAACTGCGTTTTGGTAACTATGTGCACGTTAAAATATTTACTAAATATTTAGTAACCATTTTATCTATCCTGGGGGCTCACGGAATAATCTTATTTAGCTGTTCAATCTTTAATACTCATTAAGTTCATTCCATAGCCTTGGGCAAATTGCTATTTCCCAATCCCACTGAAAAGCTTGCTTCAAAGGCAAAAATGTCTTAACTTCAGAATGATATGAGCCCTCGGAAGCCTGTAGGGTCCTGTTTGTAAAATATTTTAAGGATAATATATCCTGTATTTATAGCTACTTTGATTTGGACACTATTTTTTGCAAATCTTGTTGAAAGCGCCGTCTTATTTAGGTGGCTGAATGAGTTTCAGTTGTTGATGCCCAAGGGTATTGTAAAGGCATATGAAGGGATAAAACCTACCTCCTCTGTGCTCAACTTCCCCTGAAATATCAGGTTGGTAGTTTAGGGGTGCTGTTAGCCTTATCCAAGCAGTCTCAATCGCACTGGCACAAAGCACCTTTCAAAAGCTTAGGCTAAAGCACCAGTTACAGCCTCTCCTGATAAAGACAGTCTAGACCAGGGCTAGGCAACCTAAGGCCTGTGGGCCGGATGCGACCCAATCACCTTCTCAATGTGGCCTGCGGACGGTCCGGGAATCAGTGCGTTTTTACATGAGTAGAATGTGTCCTTTTATTTAAAATGCATCCCTGGGTTATTTGTGGGGCATAGGAATTCGTTCATCCCCCCCGCCCCCCCCAAAAATAGTCTGGCCCACCACATGGTCTGAGGGATGGTGGACCGGACCACGGCTGAAAAAGGTTGCTGACCCATGGTCTAGATAGCAGCAGTTATTCCTGCACCGATAGCATCTCATTCAGAGTACATGGTGTTGCTTGCTGGAGAAATGCAATTAGTGCAGAGCACATCAGTAAGTTGATTAATTGGAATCAGACAAATGGAACACATCTCTTCAGTTCACAAAGTGTTGTGCTGCCTTCCCATCTGTTCCTACGCACAATTCAAAGTGCAGATATTGACCGCAAGTAACTGGTACATTAAGGACCAGTTTTCCTTGCGTGAAACCACCTGGGTGTTAAGAATGGGCTCTAATGCTCTGTTCTGGGTCACTCTGACTTCCAAAGGAAGCTCAATTATGACAGGAAACAGGACGTTTTCAATGATGCCCTCTATTATCATATCTGCATTTCCTCTACAAGTAATCTGGCACTTCCGTTATTTTGTAATCAGTGCCTGGTGAACAGCTTTTATTTCGGTTTCTTTCTTCTTTTTGGTATTTAAGAAGGTAACTCTGCTTTTAGGCTGGTATTTTATTTTAAGCTACCTCGCTATGATTTGTCAAAACAACAAGGTCACAGTGAAATCATTATTAAGCAAATTTCACTGTGACCTTATTGTTTTGACCTGTGAACCTTAGGTGAGCATACATGCTCCTTATAGCACCTGATAAGGGAAGTTAGGATGCAAACATAAGAAAACTATTTTCCAGAAACTAGTAATTGTTTTATGTTTTACCATAAGATAAATATAAAGGAATCATCATTCTATACCCTTGTTTTGTAAGATTTCCAGCTGCATCTTCTATGAGAAAAATGATACACAAAATCTCCACTTAATCACAACAATATCTGAACAATCAGAGAACAGCTGCAGTGCACTGAACTGAGCCAAAGCAGGAGTTAAATGCCAAAATTTGTATTAACTTCATGCATAATGGTGACTTCTCCTAATATAATGCTTATAGTTCTCAACTATACACCAGTAAAATCCAGTGTATGTCAGAGCACTGCTAAAAAAGAAAAGTATGCACTGTGCTGCTAGACTTTATTTGAGATACTCAGGTAAAGAATAGGTTTAACATAGGATTAAATCGCTAAAGAAAACCATGAATCACAAATCAGGAGAATTCAGAGAATTCCAGTTCCACCGAAACCAGTGGAACTTGAACATTAAACTGTGCACTTTTTGAAATAAATGGAGGGTGAAACTTTGCCCCAAAGCATAGGCAATGACCCTGTGGCAAGCATGAACCTCCACGGCCCTACCATTGGCTTCAATGTACAGGGGGAAGGGACACGGAGACAGTACAGTGGTACCTCGGGTTAAGTACTTAATTCATTCCGGAGGTCCGTACTTAACCTGAAACTGTTCTTAACCTGAAGCACCACTTTAGCTAATGGGGCCTCCTGCTGCCACCGTACCGCCGGAGCACGATTTCTGTTCTCATCCTGAAGCAAAGTTCTTAACCAGAGGTACTATTTCTGAGTTAGCAGAGTCTGTAACCTGAAGCGTATGTAACCTGAAGCGTATGTAACCCGAGGTACCACTGTACAATGGAAGTAATAATCACAGTGTGGGAAAGACCCTGGACAGGAGTCCTAGTGAACATTGGAAAGGCCAGGACCTTCAGTCTTTGCAACTGCTTCACTGGGGCAAGACCTGGAAAAGGTTGCAGAGGGTAACACTAGGCTGAAGCTGTGGTTTGTTTCCTTGAATAAGCAGTTAACTTCATTGGCCTTGGATGACATATTGTTTTATTTTACTGACCTAAGCCTGGCTCCAACCCTGACAATGGATGAGTGGTGTTTTATTCTGGGCAGATAAGGCATTTAGCAACACCACCACCACCAGGCCAGAGGGTTGGCTGCCCAGTATCCCCAGATCCTGAAATAGTGGGCGAAGCAGAAAGAGCAGGGGTTCTGATGGACTCCTCCTCACCAACGGATACCAGTCCCACTCCCATCCCGCCCTTGACCCCGGCCCCAACACGTAACATCTTTGACCCACCTCAAAGACATAGAAATGCAGCAGAGGACGGCGTCTGGGGGAACATCCACAAGGAGACATTTACAAAAACAAAAGCCAGGTGTGACTCACAAAACTTCCACACTCCTCTCCTGCCTCGCACCCACATCTAGACCACATCCAGTCTCTCACCTCCAGAGAAGGAGATAAACATTGCTCACAAAGCCTACAAAACAATAAAAGGGGCTGAGCCCTTGCTTTAACCCAAAGACACCAGTGCAGGTGAGCTGGTTTGGGGAAAGAACCCTGAACAGCTGCAGCCACTCAGGCTGATGGTCTACAGGCTCAGTGGGGCCCAGTCCTGATGAAAATACATCCCAGAAACAAGAGCAGCTGCTTTTGCAAGGGGGGTAAGGGGCTTGGTCAGTGTTTCCCAAACTTGGGTCGCCAGCTGCTAGGGCTGATGGGAACTGTAGTCCAAAAACAGCTGGAGATCCAAGTTTGGGAAACGCTAGGCTTGGTGTTAACCAATACCAGTACCTCTCCTGCTCTTCCAGCCAGCTGCCTCTCCCCCACTTACTTCTGCTTCTGTAGGAGGAATTATCAGAGCAGGAATCCCATTTCCAGCTCCAATTTAAAAAATACTTCAAGTGAAAGCAAGTATTTCAAAGCAAGAACACTGGCAATTCTATAGGTAACTTTTGCATACAGAAAAGTTGCTTTCCGGGGCAATAAACGTGACAGATTTACAAACCTGAAGCCTACAAATTGAGATGCCCCCTTTTTTTCTCCACCCCACCCATTATTAATGACCAGTTCACAGCTTTTATAGAGAACAAATGCTACGATTCTTCCTTTTATGCAATTATAGGATGCATAAGACAATAAAAATGCATAAGAATTTATTATGCAAGCCTTGAAAGATCAGAGCAACAATATAAATGTCCCAATTTTATCAGATTCTGCTTAAGGGAAAACATTCTATTATAAAGAAGCCAAATTTATTTCAACATTGTGGGCCCCCCCACTCAAAAATTCATGTCATTTAGTTCCCAAGTAGCTAATTTTGAGATTTCTCCTCTTAGGGTCCCCCCCGCGACAGATTTTATGTGTTTGTGCATACCTCAGTGTGCCCCTTAGTCTACGGCTCCCTCTTCTGCATGGCTGCTATGTTTCTAGCTACATAATAGTGACTGCCAGCAAAGCTACAATATTGGCATATCTGTTTCGGAGGGGACTCACAACAAATCATTTGCTTTCTATTTAATTAAGACTGACCTACACCATTACTCACACACAAGACAATTTAATGAAAACTGCATGTATCAGCTGCAGAGAACACGGAAAATGGGATGCACAGTTCTTACAATAGGTCATTTATCTTGACATTATGCTAATTGCAGTAAAACCTTGGAGCAAAACACAGTTAACATGTTTACCACAAAGTTCTTCATGTTAGATTGTTCTGTGTATTACATGACTGCCACTTTTCCCCACCAATGCTCTTCTGCAACTAAGATAAATAGTTCCTTGGAAAGTCATGTTGTCTTAATCTATTTACAGACAGGAGTGCCCGATTCGATGCATGTTTACTCTTAAGCAAACACTGCTCACTTCAAGGAAGCTTATTCCCAACCCAGGTTGTATCCAATGTTAGTCCTGCACAGAGCAGATCCACTGAAATGACTAACTTAGGACCTTCGATTTCAGTCTACTCAGAGGAAAGCTTAGTTGGCGATGGTAGCCCTCTGAGGATAGTACATCTACTTGCTAACATTAATCCCAGCATGGTGTGCAACAACACCAGCGATGGCATTTAAAGCATACATAATAGAAATACAAATTCAGTGCCAATACACATAAAAAGTCAATCTACTGTTATGACCACAAGCCTTAAAATCAATTTGCATGTTTGTTCTGTATGAGAACTCCCAATATTCTTTTTATCCCTTGGCTCCACTAAAAAGAGGTATTACTTACCTACAAATGCTTATTCTGGAGAGTGCTGTGCATAGTAATAAGAGCCGTAATCTTATATCATCAGAAGGCCAACATGAAAACTAAATGCCCATGAAATTTTACAGCCAAACTCTAAAGCAGAAGAGGGCGTAGAGTTCTGAGCTACAACATCATTGTTGTTGTTGTTGTTGTTGTTGTTGTTGTTGTTGTTGTTGTTAGCTACCCATCTGACTGGGTTGCCCCAGCCACTCTGGGCGGCTCCCAACAGAATATTAAAAATACAATAAAACATCAAACATTAAAAACTTCCCTATACAGGCTGCCTTCTAAAAGTGAAATAGAAGTGAAATAGTGAAATAGTGAAGTGAAATAGAAATAGCAATAGTGAAATAGTGAAGTGAAATAGAAAAGTGAAAGTGAAATAGAAATTTCCTTAAACATCTGATGGGAGGGCATTCCCTAGGGAGGGTACCACTACCGAGACGGCCCTCTGCCTGGTTCCCTGTAACTTCACTTTTTGCATTGAGGGATCAGTATATACTCTGGCAAATCACATTTCCAATCTAGTCAAAATTAGGTACTTTTAGCCTTTGGCTCAATTCTATTGGACAAACATTAGCAATATGCTAACTCTCTACAAGCAGAACAGTTTCAGACTGTCATGGAATATCAACACGTTGGATACTTTCAATGGCCTGCGTTCTATACCTGCCCCATTCTTAAAGCTCATTTGCACCATCACGTCTCTCCCAGCCCTGCAACCTGTGCAAAAGATTTTCAGGACTGTTTTGTCTTCTTTTTTTCAGTAGGTGGCACCCTAATTCTATCTTGTCAGTTAACCCTCTGGTGAAAAGAGCTGTGTAGTTCACCAACGAACAGCAGCAAAGTCAGTGTCAATCTCATACATAATGAAACATAATTCTAGAGAACTAAGTCACAGTTTCTCTGGAATTTTTCAACTTAAGTAACCAGGATTAGACACACACCTCAGAAAAAGGGCAGTAGCTAGACACAGTTCAAGCTGTAAACAGCTATCACTGCAATTGCATCCCTCAGCATAAACATTAAACAAAGACTTGCACAAAAGCATAATTTTATTTCAAAGTAAATTTTGCTCACATTCTTGATACAAAATTATCACCAATGCTTTTAAACAATTGGCAAATAAAGTGTATCGTTTATAAAATTATTTATAAAGTTAGTTTGAAATTGAGTTACAAAAAAAAGACCATACTTTTAGCAGACAATTATTTAGAACAAGATAAGAACAAGACATGGGTGTGTTAGATAGATAATTTATTACGGCCAAAGACCAGCTCGCATAACACAATGATGACAGCGTTCATAAAGATAAAATATACAATTAGAGCAGATTGCAGCAATAGCTCATGAGTTAAAATTGAGATATATACATACACCCGTACAACTGAGATTTCGGCTACCATAAAAATTGACCCTGAGGCGCCCCAAAGGGTTTTCCCTAGTAAGCTATTTTATTCTAGTGGATGATCTGTGCCTACAAATCTGGGCGCAGAATCTGGCTACCAGCCAGGTCGTCTTGGGATCTTTGCCTAAGGAATAGGTCTGTTTCTTTCATTCTAGGTTTAAATCAGTGTTTCCCAGACTTGGGTGTCTAGCTGTTTTGGACTACAATTCCCATCATCCCTGACTACTGGTCCTAATAGCTAGGAATGGTGGGAATTGTAGTCCAAAAAAGAGATGGAGACCCAAGTTTGGAAAACAATGGTTTAAATGATCTCCTAAAGTAGAGGTGGGGAACCTGTGCCCCTCCAGACACTGTTGGATTCCAACATCCATCCATCTCAACGAGCATGGCCAATGATCAGGGATGATGGGATATGTAGTCCCGCAACATTGGAAGGGTCACAGGTTCCCCATTCATGGCCTAATGCTTAAGATTCTGGCCTTGATCAATTCATTATTCACTCTCATATTACAAATCTAATAAAACTATCATGTCAAGGGCTGGCAACCAGGGTGGATAAAAATCAATGTGTGTTTTTTTTTAAAAAAGGGTTTTTTTAATTTAAATCAGTTTTTTTATTTAAATCAGATTTTTTAAAATTTAAATTGGATTTTTGAAATAAAATGCTTTTGGAGGAAAAATCTTTCTAAAGATAGTTTTCTATTTAAGTTCCATTATAGTCCAAAGGTTATTCATTAAGAAATAAGGATTTGTTTTAAGTTTTTCATGTGTGCTAAAACTCAGTCTAAGGTTTGTTTGTTTTTTAAAAAAAGTTTAACCACATCAGTTAACAAACACGGATACATATGCTATAATGTTATTGTTTTAGCTAAATTAACTGTTTAAATTGTTATTGAGGAAATTATTGTTTTTCTCCTTCCAATAAAGTACAGCAGAAAAGTTGTCCAAATATAAACAGTTAACTTATTAAACCTCACAATAATTTCATAATTATCGGTCTAAATATTTCTAATAGTATAACCAAATCAGTACATATAACTGTAAAAATACTCTGAAAATTTATTATTCCAAAAATGAAACCTTCATCTGGTTGTAAATATTAAGAATATACCAGCAAGAATGAGTCTTTCTGTCAAAAAATGATTTAAATCAAGTCTTACTGACTAGTGATTTAAATCATGATTTAAATTGATTTGATTTAAATCAAATCCACCCTGGTGGCAACTAAACCTGCAACCCTAAGTAAACTTACTAGGAAGCTAATACCCACTTAACAAAGTTGCATTTACTTATTTATATATAACCTAATATAAAATTAAGAAAAGCTTATATTCTTCTGTATCATTAATCAAGTATCCTATCTGTGAACTCAGACAGTTACAAGTAGGATAGCAAAATACTAACAGTCATATACGTAATTAAAAGGCTAAGACTTCATGAGAAACCAGGTTTTTTAAGAACATATGTTTTCTATTAATGAATGAATTTTTAAGAGATTGCAAAATATCACATCTTGTTATTATAAAATAACCCTTAACAGTCTATACTACCTACACAGCACAAAGTACGTTTTCACACATAATGGCCTTTTAAAAGGCATCCAGAAAAAGATGTGAATTAAGAAGGCCTCTCCACCAAAAAGAAATTTATGGAATGCTTAACGTTATGTGCCCTACTTTGACATCCTACACAGGCTGAACGCTTGTTCACTACTAAAACTAAAGTACAGAAGTTGATGCTACCAGCAAGGCTGCAATCTTTGCTCCCTTTGAATGAGAGGGTATATAGCTTGAGAGTACTTCTCTATCCATCGCTCACCCATCAGCTTTGGCAGGGCCACCATATCTGGACAGAGATAGCCTAACATCTGTTGTCTATGCTCTGGAAACCTCTAGGTAAGATTACTGCAACCCATTAAAAGTGGGGATGCCTCCGAATAAACTTCAGTCCGGTTTGGAAACTTAATCTGGTGCAGCATTCAGCGGCCAGGAGAAACTTTTTCAAGCTCTAGCAAGTTGCAAGGATGGCACCTATCATTAAAGAGAAGTTTAGCTAATTTGCTAAGTAGGATCTTAGAGGGCAAAACGTTAAAATGTGCCAACAAAACTGCTATTCTGTACTTAGGTAACTACAGAAAAATGTAGATGTGATATGAATTTGTTAGAGGCAGACTAAGACAGACTGTACTGCATGTGGTCCATTAGCTGATGCATGTAGCTTTTTTCAAATCTGTATCTTTTATTCTCTAAACCATAGATTTGCACTAGGTACAAAGACAGCAGATAAAAAGAAGACGAACCAGCAACAGAAACTTTCCCCATTAACTCTCTTTCCCACATAGATACAAAAGAATTGAGCAAAGCCTGATAAAACAGAGAAATATAGGAGGGGCAGGAAAGCAGATTCAGAGTGAGTAAAGTATACCCATTCCAAGTTTTAATGAGCTAAGTCTGACTTCCATGATTAAGGGTAGTACTAGCAACACATTTAGGTGTACCCAGTATAGGTCCAAGAAAGAAACACCAAGCTGTTCCTAATGAAAACTTAAGCCCAGAAAACCAGACTGAGGCTCCATACGAATTCTGCTTTGCAACTGCTTTGCTGTGTTCACCCATAGGCTGCTGCAACGAATTTACTGCTTTTTGTGAAGAAATATCAAGGCAATGCAATTAGTGTATATTTTTGTTCGGAATGTGCTAATTTGCACTGCACAGTCCAGTTGGTAATGAAAGCTATTCCTGAGATACTCGCAGGAATCAACTTGTTCTAACTTGTGGCTATCCATGGTCTTGGAACACTTGGCCTTCTAAAAAAAAATGCAACTTTTTATTTTGCATAGTTAGATATTCTTTCCTACAGTAATCTGCAAATCAAGTGAGCAATCATCTAAGTTCTAAAAAGGTTTGCAAGAGGATGAGAAGTTATTGCACCCACACTTGTGGGAAGATCAGTCAAGAAGAAGTTTAATAAGATGGAAGCAAGGACACATCATTGCCTAACTTCACAGGGGAAAAACACCACATCAGTCTGTGACAACGTACAGCATCACTGCTGATCACATGGTGCATCTATAAAGGCATCAATTTCCTGGTTTTGTGGAACTTCAGTCAAAATGAGATTGTGTTAACTCTGGTCCTAAAACTGCAGGTTTTTTTATTTTATTTAAAAAACACACACACCAATAAACAACTATTAGGGGCATAGTTGCCCAAAACAAATGCAGCCTAAGATCCTCTCTCCCAGCTCTCTATTTTCATGCAGAGAAACAAGCTGTTGCTACTTGCCAGAACCATAAGCTTGAGAACTAAGCAAGTATCAATGGGGAGATCTTGACGACCACTTCATACATTTTCCAAAGCATACCTGTGCATAGACGTAGGAAATAAATGTACAGCCATGTTTAGCAAAATGTCTTACACACAGCAGTTTGCAGTGTGTTCCCAATATGTATAGTTTAAAATACATGCACAATTTCCACAAATGATGCTAAAATAAGCATGTCGGAAAGAAAATGATTTACTCCAATAAACTAGATCAGGCTTCCTCAACCTTGCCCCTCCACATGTTTTTGGCCTACAACTCCCATGATCCCTAGCTAGCAGGACCAGTGGTCAGGGATGATGGGAATTATAGTCTGGAGGGCCGAGGTTGAGGAAGCCTGAACTAGATGATACCACGATGGTGGCCGTATCTGTGTAATCTTTACTTTTAGACAATGGAGGCATAACGAAACAACACTTACCCAAACTGTTATTGCTGCTTGTTGGCCAGGAAGCTATTCTATCCCTTAATGTTTTCTTTTTGCAAGAGTCATCTGATTTCACAGAGAGTTCCACTTCTTCCTTCCTGATTTCTCGCACAAGCTGCATGCGGCATCGTGTGAATTCCTGAAAGGAAATCTTCCCACTTTCATCTGCGCCAAGTTGATGCATGATCTCAGCCACAGAATCCTCCATGTTCAGTTGGCGGCAAACCATCAGCAGGTCATTCCTAGACACATGAGAGAAAGGGGAAAGGGAGAAAGAGAAGACCCAAACAATTGTAGTTTTGTACAAAGACAAGCACCTCTGTATTGGATGATTAGTAGCTAGTAATTCAAAAGAAGTTTTCAAGTCTGATAAAGTAACTTCATTCCCCCCCCCCCCCCCCATTTCTTAAAAGGAACTTTGAGATAAGATTTCAGCCACAGAAGTGATGTTTGAACCAGGGCCATCTCTTCCAGGAGTGCAAGGGGTGCGATGCACCCGGGCACCAAACTCTGAGGGGCGCCAAATGCCCTTTCGATCAGCGGCAGTGAAAAGCAATGAAGTCCCCATCTCCCCTCCTCCATCATTCTCTTACTCTGTACCATCAAACAAAAGCATGTGTGAGTGATCACCCCCCTCCCAAAAAAAGCTCAACAACAACTTTGAGTTCGCCTCCCTTAAAAAAAGGGGTGCTGGGCGGATCTTTGCACCCAGGTGGCGCATATGCTAAAGACGGCCCTGGTTTGAACGTATGGTAAACTCCAGTGCTTTCTTGGCAGAGCCACATAAAGCAAACCCTTGAGAAACTACATACCCGTACTTTATGTTTTGGAGTTTGTAGGTGCCTTGATCATTGCAACTGAGAAGGACCAAGACTACACAGAGGTTGTGAAACACAAACAAAGAAGTAGAAGTAAAACAAACTGATGTATATTGTGCTCTAGGAGGCTTGGTTTGGTCAGAATCGAGTATACACTTCCAGAGTTAACACTAAAGACATTACTTCTGGTAAATGAGCTATCATAGCCGCTAGAAGGCTGTGAAAATTTGTGTCCTCGGTTTTTTACTCTCTACCCATGTGCTGCTATCTGAAACCAAAGAGGTACATTGGTTTGTCAGATGTGAAATATATTGGCATTATTATCAGCCCTACTTTTAAAACCTTGAAAATATTAGCTGAGAGAATATGTGACTGTTTCTAAATGTTTTTCCCCCTTTTAATTGTATTCTTTTGCAGTTTTGTTGTTTGTTGCCCTGGACTCCTTTGGGGTTAAAGGTAAAGGTAAAGGTACCCCTGCCCATACGGGCCAGTCGTGTCCGACTCTAGGGTTGCATGCTCATCTCGCTCTAGAGGCCGTGAGCCAGCGCCGTCCGTAGACACTTCTGGGTCACGTGGCCAGTGTGATGAAGCTGCAGCTGGCGAGCCAGCACCAGTGCCGCACACAGAAACGCCGTTTACCTTCCCGCTATAAAGCGGTACCTATTTATCTACTTGCACTTAAGAGTGCTTTCGAACTGCTAGGTGGGCAGGAGCTGGGAACCGAACGCGAGGAGCTCACCCCGCCACGGGGATTTGAACCGCCGACCATACGATCGGCAAGTCCTAGGCACTGAGGGGTTAAGAGTGGGATAAAAATTTAATAAATAAAATTAAATTATAATAATGTTCTATTGACACACTTCAAAACTCTAATGCCAATCTGTTCTACAAAAGGATGTCTTAAATATTTGTTTGGCTGGAATGTGATCACACAACAAATCCAAACAGCTGTTCAAATCCAAACAAATCCCTGTTCTGACTTTTTAAAGAGTAAAGCTATAGCTACTGCAACCAATTCAATGTTTACACAGGTGAATTGGGCATTTTCCTTTCCACAATCACTCCCAAACATGAGGTGACATATTACAAATCCTGTGAACCATAGTAGCCATGGGTACAACCTTTGGCCATTTCTATTACCAAATCTGCAAAAAAAATAAGATTGAAAGCTGAAAACAACCCACACCAATACATGCAGATAAAACCAAGTCAGATGTGGAAGTTCCACCACCCCCAAAAATTCAGGGAATGGTAGCTTGGGAGAAGGGCTCTCTCTGTGGTAGTCTTTAAGTTGTGCAACTCCCTTTCCACAGAGGTGTATCTAACACCTTTACAGAAAGGTGCTTTACATACAGTCAGACTACTGATCCATATCGGTAATATCTGCACTGACTGGCAGTGACTCTCCAAGATTTCAGAGAGATTTCTCTTCCAGTCCTACCTGGTGCTCCTGGGAACTTCTGGACCATGCCCCCCCCCTTTTATATCTTCTGCTGTACACTTTACCTTGGCTTTGACAGCTAAGGTGTTTTTCTGAGACCTAGCTCTTCTGCTTTGTTTAATCTACACTATGCTAGCTTTGTTTGGAATTGTTTTACTTGTATGATTATGTTGTTGTAACTCACCCTGTGACCCTATGGCGGCTAAAAAAATCTTACAAATAAAATGAAGGAATTTCCTCTATGCATGCCAAAAACAACTTTAGACGTGGGGGGAGGGGGATTTCCAATGGGAGCGTAACACTATTATTTCCAAGTTTTTCATCAAGAAGCCTTGAAAGCTTCACGGAATCATAGCATTGCTGAGATAGAAGGGAAGGGTCATCTAGTTCAACTTTCAGCAGCAGTTATCTCAACGAAAGCATCCAGGACAGATGGCCATCCCATCTCTCCTGAAAACCCTCCAGAAAAGGAGACTCCACCACATGGGTAGGCCTACTAAAGCCCGGGGGCCGGATCTGGCCCAATCACCTTCTCAATCATTCATTTTCCCCAAAAAATATAGTCTGGCCCCCCACAAGGTCTGAGGGACAGTGGACCGGCCCCCCTGCTGAAAACGTTTGCTGACCCATGGTCCACCACCTCTTGTGGGAGTCTGTTCAACCGCCGAATAACTTTAGTGTCCTTTTGATACTATGGGAATAACTTTTTATTTGCCCATGCTTTTTAGTATCACCTTTTAGGTCTTACACTAGTACTGTGTGTGGGTTTCAAAGTCTTGCCTTTCAGTTAAATTCTAACACAAGTTTACGGAGCCCTTAAAATCCATCCCAACATTAGAACCCATCTGAAAAGTATATCAGTGCGGAAAAGCTTAGCTCGGAACAATTAACCTAAGCTGCCTGGAGCTATAAGCATGGGGAACAATTTCCTGGCCTCCAACATATTACTGCTACATGCCACAAAATGTAACATTGCACTGGCTTTATAATCTTCCACACTGCCAAGACTGTCAGTCACTGAATATAATTCATATATTTTTTTAAGACTCCAGTATTAATGTAGTGGAATGTACTCATAGATTTACTGCATATATGGTTCACTCAATGTCCATTAACCTTGCTGATTTAGTGACACAGAAAGTGTTTTCGACTCATAAATACCCTTTTGAGCATGTGGGGAGAGGGGGAGGAAATCAAAGCTAATTTGCCTCTTTCAGGAAATTAGCTCTTATTTTAAAAGAACTTGTATAGCAGCATCCAATTAAAGATCCCAGAACTACAAGATGGTTAAGCCAACATAACATTCTTGCTAAGCGATAAGAAATGAAAACCGAAAGACAAACATGAAAGCTGAAACCACAGTGGATTTCCCCACTCCTAACACAGGACTCCCCCAAAGAGAAGTCAAAGAATGTGAAATATGGCAAGGTTCCTGCTGCAACGTATTTCAACCAGCAGCTGCTACTCTGGGAAAAGTCCCAATGCTAATAGGAGTACGATGAGACAGATTCATTTCTAACGCTATTAATTGATCAAAGAGATACTGGCAAGTTAAAATAGCTTCAATTCTCTGTGATGCAGACATTTAGAAGGCTCCTGGGAAATCTGCAGCAGAGTAAAAGATCAAAATTTTGCAGCATAAACACAGTGGGAATCCTATCCACGAAAACAACATTGTCAAACTGGCTTAAGGATTTATTATTTAGGTCCTATTTATAAAAGAACAATCCAACTGTATTCAGAGAGACCTTGACTTCCATGTAAGAACCTCCTTAGCATGTGAAACAGCCCTGTGACAGCCTCTAGAACAGGGATCCTCAAACTTTTTTAACAGGGGGCCAGTTCACTGTCCCTCAGACACTGTTGGGACCGGACTATAGTTTGGAAAAAAGCTCATAATCTCTGTGCTTTCTGTTCTGCCACCTTATCAGTTCTTCTTGTCCTTGGGCTGAGCGGAGGAATGCTTTCCAGAGACAGTGAATCTGTTAGCTCTCCCCCCCTCAGTGCTTCTTCTCCTAGCTGTTCCCCATCCAGTATTTCCTAGCTTCTGCCTTCTGAATTATGTCCCTCTGCAAACCACTGTTCCAAATCTATATTATCCTCCTGCTCCTGGAAAGATTCAGGAGCAGGGAGGGGAGGGAAGGGAAGGGAAAGGCTCCCACCATTCCTCCTCAGCGCAGTCCTCCTCAGCACAGTCCCTGACACCTGCCAGCACCTACTGAATATAGAGTAGGAGCACTCTACTGTAGATTGACTAAAAGGCCCAAGGCAAGGATGTAGGTTGTTCACAATTCCCTATGATCAAACTACACCAGCTATATACTTTAAAAAAACAATTTTATTCCTTAACAAAATATACAGAACGTAATATTGTAGTCAATTATGTAGCCATTGTAGTCAAGTTAAATCAGGGCTTCCCAAACTTGGGTCTTTAATTGTTTTGGACTACAACTCCCATCATCCCTACCTAACAGAACAGATCATGGATGATCGGAATTGTAACATAAAACAAAGGCGAAGCAATACAGTATAGTAATTAATATTTTAACATATTTCTCTGATTATCAAATTTTTAAAAAATAACTTTCTTGAAGGTGTTCCATAATGATAGTTCGGTTTGGGGTGAGTGAGTAATTCATTAAGAAAAAAAAGGACAGGGTTACCAAAATGCTCTTAATCTGCTATCATCAGATTTATGTCTTTTTAAAAAATGTAAATCTTTTTTATAGCAAATGCTGTATTGAATTTTATTTGGCAAAACCATACCGATTTCACTTCACAGTTAATGTTCTCATGAGCCAAGTTTTAATTTCGGATGGTAGCACTTTCTTATTATTACAGTTAACCTTTTTTTAATATATAATTTAATGTTCTAAATTTCTTGCCACCTTTACTGAGACTGTGCAAATATGCTTTGCATATTTTAAAATTTAGTTCCCAATAAAAGTATCAGCAGGAATTAGGTGGCAAATGTTCTCATTAAAATGAACCGTGCTAATTAACACCTAGAGAACAGCCACTAACAAGGGAGATAGTCCCTATTTTCGCTGCTAATTCTGTCAGATGCTCATGAATACTCTCAGCAACAGTAGAGAGAGCTTACAGGTATTCAAGTAGTTCTTTCCCAACCAATTTCGCAGGCTTGTCTGGACAACCCTGCCACCACCCATCCTGCTTGAAATGTTCAGTGAAGTGCATTATGACTTTAATTTGTTCTTTACCCCTTGTTTACTTTTTTTTTAAATAGGAGGAGGGAGGGGAAGGTTTCATTACAATTCTCTACATCTTGGAATGCTTTTCTCCTTCTTATTAGTCCCAATTTACACTTGCTAAGGAAGGCTCCTCAGACAAAAATGCTTGGCATGAGGCCCACACGAAGGGGAAAGCAATCTTTGAACTCAGAAAATGGAAGCGATCCAAAATAAAACAAGGGTTGCATTGTATTTCAGAAGCTTCTGCCTTGATCAACTGGAAGGCTCAAAAGAGTGCAAATGCTGATACTGGCCATGTTCAGACAATCAAATACTTCAAGGGCTGTCTTGTGGAAGAGGGAGCATGCTTGTTTTCTCCTGCTCTGGAGGGTAGTTAGTACTGGAACCAATGGCTTCAAGTTACAAGAAAAGAGATTCCAACTAAACATCAGAAAGGACTTTCTGACAGTAAGAGCTGTTCGACAGTGGAATGGTCTCCCTTGGGAGGTTGTGGACTCTCCTTCCTTGGAGGTTTTTCAGCAGAGGTTGGATGGACAGGTGGGCGAGCGCTGAACCCGCCTTATCTGTATCATTTCTGGGCTTATCAGATCCTGAACTGAGGTCATTGGTAAGGAAAGTCCTGTTCAAACTCAATGTGGGCTGTAAAATGGAGAAGGAAAAGACATGTGGATAAAATACACATGACTACCCTAATCTCTTCCAAAATAGGTTTAAACAAATTATCTAGTGACAAACTGAAATATGTGAAATAAGAATCTGTACAAATATATTAGAAACCATAAGGAGGCAATGTAAAACCACTTCTCAGGTTATCAGCACACAAGAGTAATCCTTCTTCCTCCAGCAAGACATGTAACAATTATCATAAAAATGTGAAATTACTCCTTTCAGTGGCATCATACAGGAATAAGATCACCTATTTAAATTGCAAGAGACTCTTTTTTTAAAAAAAAACAAAACGGTTAAAACACCATCTCTAAACACCATCTCTATGCTAAAATCTGACGCACAGACCGTGAAATCACGAAAAGCTCATAAATGTTAGCTCTCAGTGCTACACACATCAATTCAAACAGGTTTCTTCACAAGTTCACAATGCCTTTTCCTGTACAGTAAACCTGGGGAGGCAAGTCTAAACCCATCACAAACTAAACACATTTACTAGACCACCTGTGTGGTCCTTATGCACATACAAACTACAGCATGGAAACCCTACTATTCTCAGGTTTCAAACAGTTTTTGTGCACATAGGGACCATACAGGTGGTCTAGTGAAAAGGCATAGGTCAAGTGTCCAGGCCTTGGCACCAAGATCCTGCTTCTCACACACACCCAGAGCCCAGGGTTGTTGGAAGGTGGTCATCACAGAGACAGTTAAAACTGTGTAGTAGGTTGTTTGTTGGTGTACCATCACAATTACCTTTTGATGTCATCAACCCACTGCATAGTATCAGTTAACAGATACCAACAATCTCTTGACCAGTGTTAGAAACTGAGATGAAAGCTAGGAGCTAAATGGTACCTTAAACCTAGGTTGTGGGCGCAACAACGGAATGTCTAGGTGTGCTTTTTTTATAACAAGAATAGATAAAGGTAAAGGGACCCCTGACCATTAGGTCCAGTCGTGACCGATTCTGGGGTTGCGGCGCTCATCTCGCTTTATTGGCCGAGGGAGCCGGCGTACAGCTTCCGGGTCATGTGGCCAGTATGACTAAGCCGCTTCTGGCGAACCAGAGCAGCGCACGGAAACGCTGTTTACCTTCCCGCCGGAGCGGTACCTATTTATCTACTTGCACTTTGACGTGCTTTTGAACTGCTAGGTTGGCAGCGGGAGCTCACCCCGTCGCGGGGATTCGAACCACCGACCTTCGGATCGGCAAGTTCTAGGCTCTGTGGTTTAACCCACAGCACCACCCGCGTCCCAATATAACAAGAATACAAAGCTGAAAATGAATGAACTGCAGTTTTCACATGGTCTAGTCCTTCCCCTGCCCACCTCCCCTAATATTCTTAAGAGGGTCTCTTCTCCAGTCTTCAGAGAGTAGCTGGAAGTGGGGAGGCAGAAAAAAGTCCTCCTTTCCTTCCACTCTGCAGTTTTAATCTGAAATCTTAGGTGCAGTACTGCATCCAGAGCTCAGAAACTGCTCACACTAATGAAATTCCCTGTCGCAAAATGCGCCTAGAACAATGGGAGTTTCAAACACTTCTCTTGACACAGCAGTCCTGTAGGACAAAAGGTGGAGGGAATACTTCTTAAGAATAGATAGAGCTTGTCACCAGCAGCTTTTATAAGCACTTGCATTAAAAAAATACAGCAATGTGCTTTCTTTTTAATCTGTTGCCTAATCAAACAGGTGCAACTTTTAAATTAATTGAAGCTTCAAAGTGCAATCCTATACATTTCTCCTCAAAAGACAGACCTGTTGAATTCAAAGGCACTTACTTCCACCCAGCAAAGTGTTTATAGGATTGCAACTTTTAGTTAAGTTATTAAACACTGTAAGGTAAAGTAAGGTAAAGGACCCCTGGACGGTTAAGTCCAGTCAAAGGTGACTATGGGGTTGTGGGCACTTACATCGCTTTCAGGCCGAGGGAGCCGGCGTTTGTCCACAGACAGCTTTCCGGGTTGTGTGGCCAGCATGACTAACCCACTTTCTGCACAACAGAACACCGTGACGTAAGCCAGAGCATACGGAAATGCCATTTACCTTCCTGCCGCAGCGGTACCTATTTATCAACTTGCACTGGCATGCTTTCGAACTGCTATGTTGGCAGGAGCTGGGACTGAGCAATGGGAGCTCACCCCATTACGGGGATTTGAACCGCCAACCTTCTGATCGGCAAGCCCAAGAGGCTCAGTCGTTTAGACCTCAATGCCACCCGCGTCCCTTGTTCACACTGTAGTAACTGAACACACCTAATACCTAATCACTCTCTTTCTCCCCACCATTCACTCCTTATATCACTGATCTTTAAAAGAATCACAAAAAATGTGACACTTTACATTAGAAAGATTACTCAGGAAGCCCTTTTATTCCATGCAGCATCCCCTCACTGTTACCTTTCCTACATCCTTGTTAGAAGCCTTTTGTGGAAAAATGAAGCTCACCACTTTGACTAGAATCTAGGTTTGTTACAACCACGGACCTCCAAAGGGTTTCCTTCTACAGCAAGCTGGTTTGCCCAGTTTGCTTCCCCTCAAGATGCTCCTTATGGATGACAGTCGAATGATCACAATTTACCACTTAATTACCTATCCTGAAATCTAGGTCTGCCTAGCAATACTGTGCAATGTATACTCTGTGGTAGCTCTGTTTCCTTAATCTGAATTAACAAAAGCATGGGTTCTAGATGCAGAAAAGCATTCACGGAAACATCAAGTCACCAAGTCTTACTCATAGTCCTAGCCTCTCTATTTTTTGTGCTCTCCCCTGCTCAAAATTCTGTTCGGTGAACCATTAATTTAACCTAACTCTATTTCTAAAGTCCTACCAATATCACCAGGAACTGTGAAGCAGACAATTAAGAACGCCTGAGCAATTTTATTGCAGCACATCAATTTTTCCTACCAGATGTGCAAAGCTTCCAACCTGAATTCCATTTACTGATATTCATTATCTAATTCTGTTTGGCTCTGAAGCGACTCTGTATACACGATTATGACCAAGCTAAGCCTCCTAGAGCACAACATACATCAGGAGGCTTAGTTCCAGAATCCAGAGTTAACGCTCAATATGTTGCTTCTGGTGAATGAGCCACCATAGCCGCTAGAGGGCTGTTAAAATTTGTGTCCCGGGCTTTTTAAGAGTCATCTACCCATGTACTATCTGGAACTAAAGTGACACATTGATTGCCAGATGCCCCAGCTCCCCTATCCCAATACATTAGGCCAACCAATACCACAAAATAGTGGGAAAGCTTTTGAGTATTACACTCCTGCTGCACTGGCTGCCGACTTGTTACTAGGTCAAACTCAAGGTGTTCTATTAGCATACAAAACCCTCAGCAGCTGACTTGAAAAAGACTGCCTAAAGCCACATGCGGCCACTCTCCTGCTTCCATCTGCAGAAATGGCACTTTGACAAGCGCTATATCATGTTCATGTAAGAAATCACTTGTAAGAAATCCATCTTTTGGTGTGCCAGCACAATTTCTCTGGAACTCCCTTCCTATTTAGTATTAGACAGGTCCCTTTGCCGTTTCCAATACCTGCTAAAAAAAATAATATATTTTTTAAGCCATCCTACTCAAGATATGGAACTTTATTGTGCACATTTGTTTTTTAAGTCTGTTGATTCTATCAGTACTTTCTTATGAATATTCTATACTGTTTTTCGTAAACTGCTTAGACAACAGTTGATGCTATTATAAAGTGGCATACCAGTTTTGTTAAATAAATAAATAGTAGTCCATGTCTTGTGGAAGCTGTCTATCCAAACAATGTACGGAGGGCAACAAGTAAGGACGGCTGCTCTAAGGTTACCTACAAACATCATACACAATGACCCAGCTAAAAAAAACCAATAAAGGAAAAAGTAAAGGACCCCTGGACAGTTAAGTCCAGTCAAAGGCGACTATGGGGTGTGACACTCATCTCACTTCAGGCTGAGAGAGCCGGTGTTTGTCCACAGACAGCTTTCCAGATCATGCGGCCAGCATGACTAAGCCGCATCTGGCGCAACGGAACACTCTGACGGAAACCAGAGTGCACAGAAATGCCGTTTACCTTCCTGCTGCAGTGGTACCTATTTATCTACATTGGTACCTCGGGTTAAGAACTTAATTTGTTCTGGAGGTCCGTTCTTAACCTGAAACTGTTCTTAACCTGAGGTACCACTTTAGCTAATGGGGCCTCCTGCTGCCACTGCACCACCGCCGCGCGATTTCTGTACTCATACTGAAGCAAAGTTCTTAACCCAAGATACTTTTTCTGGGTTAGCAGAAAACACTTATGTAACCTGAAGCGTTTGTAACCCAAGGTACCACTGTACTTGCACTGGCATGACCCAGCTTAAAAAACAAAACAATACAGTGGTACCTTGGGTTACAAATGCTTCAGGTTACAGACTCTGCTAACCCGGAAGTAGTAACTCGGGTTAAGAACTTTACTTCAGGATGAGAACAGAAATCGAGCGGCAGCGATGCAGCGGCAGCAGGAGGCCCCATTAGCTAAAGTGATACCTCAGGTTAAGAACAGTTTCAGGTTAAGAACGGACCTCTGGAACAAATTAAGTTCTTAACCAAAGGTACCACTGTAATCCCACTAGGGCTAGGCGATATATCGATACATCGTCCAAAATCAGTTTGAAATCCACAAAGCGATAATGTTTTCATAATATTTGACATAGAGATATATCACAACGTGTGTATGTGCGCTATGTAAAAAAACTACAATATGGGAAAAACCAGGAAGCTGGTATTCACTTCTCTCATGATTCCTGCTGCCCCTGTTGGTCTGGGCTATAAAATAACAGTTGTAACAATATGTGAAAGCAAAGAAAGTAATACACAATTGAGCAAGCAACACACACAACCCATGTGACCAAAACCATCTTTAAACTAAACCACAGTTCAGAAGCAGAGAGACATTTTCCCTAAGAGTTCCAATAATTCTATTCAATGCTGAATCACTTCCCAAGAAACTTCTCAGTTTCTGCAGTAGTCTTGTCATTTTACAGTCAGGATACTAGCTTATTATTATTATTATTATTATTATTATTATTATTATTATTTGCAATCACAGCTAGAATGTCTCTTGCAATCATGAAAGCAAGTCATGTGCAGTTCCAATCTCCCAAAGGCCTTTCTTGTGTATGCATAAATGCACTTGCCACGGAACATTCCTTGAACGTTCAGTGGGAGGAAGAGGCTTTTAAACCATCTCTCCATAGGTTGATTTTTCCCAGCAAAGCTTTTCAACTTCCAACTCTGAGGGGACAGGCAGGATAAATAAATAAAGAACAACTGTTTATCATTTTTGCTGCCATCACTTTTTATGTATTTAAAAAAAACACCAATTGCCAAAAACATTACTGCTGTGCACTACAGTATTTGAATTTTAAACAGACATTATTGCATTTTGGTAATTTAGTTACAAAAATGTCTGTATTCTGGTAGGAAAGTATAATGTATGCCATTTGACTAGATGTGTTCCAAATTATATTCCACTGCCAAATTGAATTCCCATCCAATATCAGCCAGCAATTATCCTTTTATCTGCCATTTTAAAATGTCAGTCTAACTATTCATAGACTGACAATTAATTGTTCTCTCAGGAGGTGCTCTTTTCCTCTCCATGTGTGGCTCTGCTACCCAGCAAGTATTTAAAGAGTTTTCAGTTTAATGCGCAGCAAAGGGTTCCCACAGCTGAGACTCCATATAACTTCATTATGTATGCAAATATATATTATTCGATTTATATCCTGCCCTTCCTCCTGAAGGAGCCCAAGTAATGGTAAAATGTTTAGAAAGAGCTACAACCAAGAACAGTTTTAAAACACTCTTTGAAATTATGAAAAAACATTCGCAACCAGTTATCTTGGGGCTACCAGGAACAGTGTCCTCCAGCCATCAAATGCCTGATTAAACAATGATGTTTTAATTCCCTCTCCCAAAATAAAGTCAATAATGACACCTCACTAGGGAAGGCATTCCACAAACAGGGAACCACCACTGAAAAGGCACTACTACCACAAGTCACTGCCAACTGGGCAGTTACCAATAGCACCACCACCAATAAGGTTTCATCTCTTGATCATAGGGTCATAGATGGTTTATACTGCAGGAGGCACTCTTTGAGGTACTCAAGTTTCAAGCCACTTAGGACAGGCATAGGCAAACTCGGCCCTCCAGATGTTTTGGGACTACAATTCCCATCATCCCTGACCACTGATCCTGCTAGCTAGGGATGATGGGAGTAGTAGTCCCAAAACATCTGGAGGGCCAAGTTGGCCTATACCTGATTTAGGACTTGATATGCTAGTACTAACACATTCAGTTTGGCCTGGTAGCTCTCTGCCAGCCAGTGTGTCATTTTCACGACTGGCGACACATGGTTCCACTGCGCTGCCCCAGTTATGAGCCTAACAACCGCATTCGGCACTAACTTGTCCCCATACGCTAAACAGAAGACATGTGTAATGGAAAAGTGCTTGCCTTTACCAAAAGAATAAAATGCAGTTCTTCCCTCAGCTGGCTCTGGTGGCCAAGAAGCAGCTTCACAAAGGGTAGGGAAATGACAAAAGAAGGCTAAATTAATTTCAGAGCTGCATGAATGATAGAACTGATTTTTTTAAAAAAATTAAATATTCATAACCCACAGAGTAAATTGCACATTTAGAAGAAAAGGCATTCCAGTCACTCTCGAACTGTTCACTGTGACTGTTGGTGGTCTATCTAGGATTTACTGGTTCAGTGGTGCTCCAGAAGTTGGGCATTTATAGGTTTTATGTTTCTCTTCTCCCAATTAAACATACAGATGTCTGAACTATTTACTGCAGAGCAAAGCCAAGCCTAAAGGCTTGCATCTGGAAACAAGGAGTTAAACTAGCATGCAGCTTCTGCTGGGGCCATGAGCAGGGTTTCGTCGCGTGTGTGTGCGTAGAAGCGTTCTGCGTGCTTCGCGCATGAGCAGAAGCATTCTGTGTGCTTTGCACATGCGCAGAAGCGCTCTATTTCACTCCGCGCTTGCACAGAAGCACCGCTCTAGTTGTGGACTTTTCGGGGTGCAAATGGCACCCCGGAATGGATCATGTCCACTGTACTTTCCTCCCTAAAAAAGCTCAACAACTTTGACTTGAACCTTGAACTCCCCAAAAAGGGGTAGATCACTGCCAGTTTTTTATTCTATAAGTAGATCGCAGTCTCTTGGGAGTTGGACATCCCTGCCATAGTACAAGAAGAGATTATGTGTGTTAACATCAAGAACAACTGGGCATTAGAGCACTGCGTGAAGGATGTACATTGACTGTCCATTCTCTCTATATTTATTGAGCCAAGATAAAACCTTGGTTTATCCCAGCACCTAATCCAATCATAAGTGAATGGCATGCAAAATGTTGGCCTTGCCTTTACTGCCTTTAGGGTTCTTGCCTTGGACAAATCTGAACATCTGAGCTAACCTCCAGATTATAATCAGGGAACCATTTCAATACCCAAGAAGATATGGACTGCATGCTAGAGGATTATGCCTTTCAAACTCGCAAAAGCAAATATTCTACTCATATGTTTGACAACAGTGGCGTTTCATATAAGCAAAATGCCCATTTAAAACCGTCAGCATATGTGGAAACACTATTAAAATACTTAGGGTGAGATACAAAGATGTACGTGGTGTCCTGGTGGCAAGAGATGGACACTACACCTCCTGGCCTAATAACTACTGTATTGGCCCGAATATAAGCCGCACCCGAATATAAGCTGCGCCTTTAAAATTGGAGTGGGGGAAAGAAAAAATACCCGAATATAAGCCACTCCATTCCTCGCTGCTCCTGGCTACATAAGGGGGGGGGGCGGAGCCGTGCTGCGTTTCTGCCTTTCCCCTTCCTCGCCCTCTCCCTTCCCAACCTTGGGGGAGAGGACGGGGGACTACGCACAGGGCGGGCTCCGCTTTGCTGCGCTCCTGGCGCTGTTTGCCCCGCGCTCCTGGCTGCATACCATAAAGTTGTGAATACTGTATAAGCCACACTTTAATTTTTCACAGTCGGAATTTGGGAGGAAAGTGAGGCTTATATTCAGGCTAATACGATAATCCATAAAACCCAACAACTATGTGTTGACAGCTGAACCACATACACACAAATACAAATTCCCTTACATAATACCATCTATCAATTTCCAAACATTTTAAAAACATGTATCTTAAAACTAGCCCTACATAGCACCTCAGGTGGCACAATCGTTCAGTGCATCTGGCTGTTAACCAGAAGGTTGGTGGTTCAAGCCCACCCAGAGATGTCTGTGGGCCAGATTCCTGCATTTGTGGGGGTTGGACTAGATGACCCTTGGGTCTCTCGTCCAACTCTTTGATTCTATGATCTATGAAAATCAGACAAGCTGTAAATAGAACTGTGGATTTTATTCATTGGGGCATGTAAAAACATGACATTTCCCTCCCCTCCCCACCATAAACATGACACAGAAATACACATAGTGGAATTGTCTTGAGAGTCCCATGGACTGCAAGAAGATCAAACCTATCCATTCTTAAGGAAATCAGCCCTGAGTGCTCACTGGAAGGACAGATCCTGAAGCTGAGGCTCCAATACTTTGGCCACCTCATGAGAAGAGAAGACTCCCTGGAAAAGACCCTGATGTTGGGAAAGATGGAGGGCACAAGGAGAAGGGGACAACAGAGGATGAGATGGTTAGACAGTGTTCTCGAAGCTACCAGCATGAGTTTGACTAAACTGCAGGAGGCAGTGGAAGACAGAAGTGCCTGGCATGCTCTGGTCCATGGGGTCACGAAGAGTCGGACACGACTAAACAACAACTGGGGGAGCGTTTATAGGAATTTTGTTTTGCTTCTGTCCTGTGCCTCTTCCCACTAGGGGGAAAACAATGCATGTGAACAAATGAAATAACATGTATACTATCCACCTTGCATGGGTGTAGCAAGGACTTTTGTTGGGGGGGCAAGACTTTCGTTGGAGGGACCGATGTGATTGGTCAGTTAAGTATTTATATTGTTTTACTTGATCTCAGGGGGAACATCTGCCCCTCCTGCCCCCACCCGGCTATGCTCATGCTACCTTGGCTAGCAGTGCTACCTGCAGCTGTGCACACTCTGTATGAAAGTCATTATTCACAAGTGTCATATACAGGTACCCTCTAAAAAAAACCCTTCTGCTTCTATTTCTTCCAAAGTGTCATCCATTTAGATAAGATCATCAACACAACCAAATCAGGGGTCAACATAACCATTATCAAGTCTTTCACTCCTTTCAGCTTCACCCAAGCATTGTGAGATGTTCTGGACCAGCTACCAGAAACCCACTGACTTCCAGATGTCATTGCACTACCAATCTCATCACCCTTGATCACTGGCTATGCTTGCTGATGCCAATGGGAGCTGGAGTCCAAGGAAATCCAGAGGTTCCCAGGTACTTCACCCCCATCCCTGATCATGCAGTCTCAAGCCCTTTAGCAAGGGGGTCAGTTATTGGACAACTGGGAACAGGAAATTTAGACCACACCTTCTCCCTGGCTGGCAGCAGGGTGTGAACCGCTACTGCTGCCACAATGCCAAGCTAAAGCAAGTTCCTGAGCTGAGCACAAGAGCCTTCGCATTTGTGTGCAACACTGAAATTGAAAAGCTGCCTTCTCCTTTCAACCTGCTCCCTCAACACTGGTGCAAATGAACCTAATACTACCAGCTCAGCTTAATTTGAACTACAGCTCAGCATGCACAGTCGTAATGAAGGAGAAAGTGCCTCGGGGCGCGAACAGAACGCCTGGAGTCCCCACCACTATGCAGCTATAATCAGCACTTATGCATTCAGGAGTTTCCAGGGCAAAGAACATAACTGCCTGACACCACAATAACAAAACAAAAGAAAAAAGAAAAAGGAGAGGAATAACTTGCTGGGTAGAAGTTTCTTCCGAAAGTTTTAACCACCGATTTCTATAGGAAGGCTTCCAGAGTCACAGCGACCACCTTGCCAGAAAGGTCGGCACGCTACAGGCAAACTAGTAGGCTTCTTCCTGACCGCAGCAGGATTAGCGATAGCGCAGCAACGGAAGAACCAGACTGAAATACCCGTCAACATATGGGGAAATAATATCTGGGATACAGCAATGTCTGAGCATCTCACCAGATAAAGGAGGGAAATTAAAGGCATAACAATTAGAGACACCTTCCAAGAAACATGGACCCCTCTCTTGAACTATGTTAATGACCAAAAACAAGACCTTCTTATACCAACTGCTCAATATTCTCAGTGGAAGGGTTACGCCAAGTAATATGTTTGAATACTGAATGTGTAAAGTGTATGTCTAGAGCAGTGGTTCCCAACCTTTTTTTGGCCATGCCCCACCTAAGCATCTCTAAAATCCTGATGCCCCCCCCCCATTGCCATATAATTCTTATTATTCAAAAAGTGAACTACAGTGGTACCTTGGGTTAAATACTTAATTTGTTCCGGAGGTCCGTTCTTAAGCTGAAACTGTTCTTAACCTGAGGTACCACTTTAGCTAATAGGGCCTCCCGCTGTCGCTACACGATTTCTGTTCTCATCCTGAAGCAAAGTTCTTAACCCGAGGTACTATTTCTGGGTTAGCAGAGTCTGTAACCCGAGGTACCACTGTACTATTCATGTGGAGGAAGCCTAAAAGGCCATTAACTTGGTCTAAACAAGTTTCCAAATTGTCCCCCTTAAAAATCAAATTGCGCCCTCACGTTGGGAACCACGGGTCTAGAGACAATGGATAAAACAAACACCATTAGCTGTTCTGCTGGCTAAGTGTGTGATGGCTGTTGTATTTGTATCTGTTTAAAAACCAATAAAATATTTGTGTGGTTGGCCAGCACGCTACCCTGGGTGTGATGCTGATCCACCCTGCTGACCTCCCTGCCCAAGAAGCGTTCATCTGTCTGTCTGCCGGTCTGTCTGTCCAGGGGCACCTCCGTCGTGCATGAAGCGCAACTCGCATCTGAGAAACTTGGTCAGAAGTTGAGCTGCCACTTTTTCGGCGGGTGTGTGCGAGCGCGCGCGCGCAGAGAGAGAGAGCAGCCGGCTGCCCCAGCTGCTGCGGTTACCTGCTGATAAAGCCGTCGCCGTCGCCGTCACAGGTCTGGAAGAGGCGCCTCATCCTCTCCTCCTCGCCGGTGCTGGAAGTGTCGCTGCTGCTACTGGCGGTGCTGCTCAGGCTCACCTCCACCACCACGGCCGGGGCGGCCGCTGCCGCCATCATGCGCTCTTCTCCAGGGGAGCAGGAGGAGGAGGAGGAGGTGGCAACGTCCGCACAAGTCCGGTCCCTAGGAATTCTCCGTCTGTGCTTCCCTCAGCCACAAGCCCGTGTGTGTGTGTGTGCGCGCGCGCGCAAATCCGTCCCGGCCCTACAGCCGTACAAAGCGCGAGGGCCACACAATGCAAACAAGGGGGTGGGGAATCCCAGGCAAGCGCTTCTCCTCGCCTCGCGCACGAATTCAGCGCGCGCCGCCTCGCGCGCCAATCAGCGGCATCCTGGGGATCCGGCGCGCCTTTGCAAGGAGGAGCAGCCGCCGCCCGCCCGCCCGCCTCAGCCACCTTCTTCTGGCGAAGGGGTCGCGCGCCCCTCGAGGGAGACGCGGGAGGAAAAGGGCCGGAGCTTCTTCTCCGGCGTTTTGCAGAGCACCACTTGGGCTGCTGACCAGCTAGTGGCATAGAAGGAAAAAAACCGCAACTCGCGACTCAGCCCCGACGAGTTTCCCAGATTTGGCTTTGAGCAAGTTCTCTTGGTTCCCCCCCCCCTCAAAATCCTAGCCTTCCTCTGAGGTCAACGCAGCATTCATTCATTCGAAGCACAAACTCTCAAAGCGAATCACAACCAAAGTGGCATCAGAAATGGAAGTCATTCTTTACCTTCCCCGCATTTATTTATTTATTTGATTTATAATACAGTACCGCCCTTCATCATAAAATCTCAGGGCGGTTCACAGAATAAAATACAGGATAAAAACAAGTAAATAAGTAAAAACAAAACAGCAAAAGAATAACTCCCCCCTTCCCACATTACCCCCCCCCACTCCTTCCTTGACGTGCAAGGTACCCCTTGCCAGGTAAGATTGGCTAGGGCAGTGGTTTTCAACCAGTGCTGTGGCACCCTGGGGTATGCAAATATGCATGGGGGGGGTGCCAAGCTGGATCTTTGACCTGGGTGAAATAAAACCTAGTTTCACCCCCTAGCCTCCCCCCCCCCCCAGCCACCACTCCTCTTCTGGCCATGGGAGTAGAACTGGCTAGGGCTGGAGCCAGATTTTTCCCCTCCTACCCCTGCAGCCAGGGACCTGGCTTATTAGACTACAGTACAGTATAGTGTAAACATAGCTTTTACATGCACTGGGAAATAAATAAAAAAATGTGTGATTACTTGCTTTATTGCAGTTGTGTGGAACCAAACTTGCAATATCTCCAAGGTATGCCTGTATACCTACATCTTAGGACAGGGGTCACCAATCTAAGGCCCATGGGCCAGAAGTAGCCCACAGAGGTTGTTTGACCGGCCCACAAGCCGCCCCCGAACCGAGTTGCCCACTCGCGCACTGCGCTAAACCAGCACAGCGTGGTGCACGGACTCACTTCCATGGTGCCGGAAATCGCGTCTGCGCATGCACAGACGCCGGAAATGGTTGGTGCGATCCAGCCCACGGAGGGATCTCCGTGGGGCCGATCCGGCCCAGGCAAGATAAACCTTGCTGACCCCTGTCTTAGGAGAACACGTCATGCATCTGTACTGTAATCCATGAATGCTTTTGTCATTAAAAATGTTAGTCTGTAAGGTATCGCAGGACATGTTTTTGTAGCAAACTTTGCATTTCTCATTCAGGTCATATATTGGATGGAGAATATTTCTCTAAAATGTCAAATAGATATGACAACATGTTATATCATTCTTGTTTGACTATCAGGTGGTTTAATTAGGTATTAGCAGCTGGCAAGCTGGACATCTGACTGGGACTGACTGTTGTCAAGGGAGCACAGCCTGGGTCACTGCTCTCTCCCTGCTGACGCTGTGTTACAGCCCAGTGGAAGAATGCAGAAGCAGCAGCGAAGACGCATAGCATCAAAAGCAGAGTCCCCTCACTTGGGGCCTCCAGCAACCTGGCACTGGGCCTGGGTTTTGTTTACATTAATAAACATTTTCCTCAAGTACAAAAGTTTCCTCAGATCTCTTATTTGCTTCTTCTGCCAAGTCACTTTGCCTGATTCAGTTCTGTTTAGCGAAATGTGCTAAACTGACCCAAAATAGTCACACTGATATTTCACAGGTCTAATCTCACTCAGTGTAAATCAGCCAAAGCCCCATAAATATCTTTTGTATTCTGAAGTGGTGTCCACTCACTCATCTCCAGCCAGCCAGAACCTGGTACATTTTATTTTCCTCAGGTCAGACAAATTATTTATTTCCTGCCCTTCACCTTAAGCTCCCAAGGCAGATTACAACATTAAAACACATTTAATCAACCTACAATCATAAAAATAATGTCCTCTCCTGAGCCATCACCAACCCAAGTCTCTGAGGGCAGAGGAACTAGCAAGAACCTCCCCTGAGCCAATTTTGTTGTACGTGTAAGAGACAAATGGCCCATAACTTTCGACATACTCCAATGCTTTAGAAATGAAAAACAAGTGACTTGCTAACATCTTTGGTTTCTCTTTGATAGCACCATATTTTCAATTATACCCCAGAATTTGCCATGAACTAGAATTCTACAATCTGCTATAAAATTAGGTAAAAGAGCAATTCAGATTATGGGATCCACCTTAATGTGTGGCAGTTACCACACAAATAAATGCATCAAACTATTTAAAAATGATCCACAGATGGTATTTAACTCCTAGTAAATTGGCTAAGATCTACAAATCAGAATCAGATGTGTGTTGGAAATGTAAAGAAGTGGAGGGAACCTTTTTTTTCATATGTGGTGGACATGTAAAAATGTACAAGTATATTGGGAAATTGTTTATAATGTGTTGGAAAAAAAATGTTTAAAATTACTTTCCCAAAAAAACCAGAGTCCTTTTTATTGGGAATAATCCAGACAGAAATTCCTAGGTGTCGGAAAAAGTTATTTATGTATGCTAAATCTGCGGCCCATGTTTTGTTAGCCCCCAAATGGAAAGTGAGCGAGGTCCCAACTAAAGAGGATTGGCAAATTAAGTTGACAGAATATGCATATTTAACACATAGAATAAGAGGGCAAGAATTACGTATATTTAAAGAAGAGTGGAAAACATTTATTGAATATATGGAGAATAACTGTACACAGCTGAAAATGCTGGCAGCATTAAGATAAATTCAACAGTGTAAATAATATTTGATATAAAAGTGGAAAACTGATTTGAATGGTTATAGTAAAATATGCAGGAATGTAGGATATGTAAAATGAACCATGGAAGGGGAAGAAGGGAAGGGCTGGTGACATCTGGAGGAGGAGAATCCAGGGGTCAGAGGTGGGGAGAGGCCAACACTCAGTTGGGAGGGCTTTCTGCCCCTTCATTGCTAGATGTCACAGAAAGGGAGGGGCAGCCATCTGAGTCAGCCTCTTCTTTGCCCCTTGAGAGAATGGGTGGGGCTGTAGGAGGCAGAGGTGGCAGGAGAGTCAGAGGGACTGACTCAGATCCAAACCACCAGCAGGAACGCATACTTGTAAGCAGGGCTGTCAAGCATATGCAGCGCCGGGGTGCAAAGATCCACCCGGCGCCCCCTCCCCAGGTTGCCCAGTCCCAGGCGTGCAGGAGGGCAGAGCCGGCCAGCCACCTCAGTGTCTCGCTGGCTTGGTCACCCCCACACTCGCAGCGCAGAGCCACCCGCAGCAGAAGAGCCCACCATGACGCTCTAACAGACGGGCAGGCTCTTCCCTGGACTCAACTCTCAGGCCCCGGACTCTCAGCCTGGCGCCCCTGAGAGCCCAGCGCCCAGGTGCCCTTCACCCCTAGTGCCTATGGGTAAGACGGCCCTGCTTGTAAGCACAGTTTTCTTGCTTGGGGTGAGTATCAGACTGGTCACATCCAGCTTTTAAAATGTCAATTTAGAGGTTGTGTATCAAGTATTGGAATAACGTATTAGCTACTGCCTAGCAGTTTGAAAGCACGTCAAAGTGCAAGTAGATAAATAGGTACTGCTCCGGCGGGAAGGTAAACGGCGTTTCCATGCGCTGCTCTGGTTCGCCAGAAGCGGCTTAGTCATGCTGGCCACATGACCCGGAAGCTGTACGCCGGCTCCCTTGGCCAATAAAGCGAGATGAGTGCCGCAACCCCAGAGTCAGCCACAACTGGACCTAATGGTCAGGGGTCCCTTTACCTTTACCTAGCTATGCATCTTATAATTTTGCTTACAGACTTCTAAATCTTGTGTCCTGCGCTTTGGACTAAAGCTGAGACTGTGAATGAAACTTTTGGGTTCCTACAAACAAACACACATGGATATACCTTCTCCGCCCAAATGCATGGCAATTGCAACCACCCTACATACCTTGAGCTCACAGACAGCATCTAAACACCAAGGAACCATGCCACCAGACATGGGTCCATGGGAAAGAAAGCTTTAATGCAAGCAGGGAGGTGGGCACCCAAAAACAGAAGCATGCAGCAACAGCAGCAGCCTGCTCCACTACCCACTACACACACACACTAATGTGGGACCTCCCCTCATGTGGTGACAAAGCCAGAACCACAACAGACACCAGGGACCTCTGTCTGTACTAGTGACCGTGGCAGTGATGGTAGCAGCAAAGAGGTCCCCAATCACAACCATGGCCTGCACTGCATCCAACAGTCACATCCCCACTGGGCAGCAATCCAATCACCTGAAACACCTTTCATTAAGCTACAGGCTATTTCCCAAGAAGTTTTAGAGATAATAATTAGACTGTGTGTAACAGCAAACAGGTTATCCTGGCACTGAAACAGTTTCGCTACTACTGACACGGCATCATTATATTTTTTTAATCCTTGGTCGCTGTGCTTCACTGCATAGAAACACAGAACTGTAGAGTTGGAAGAGACCGTGAGGGTCTCTAGTCCTACCCTCTGAAATGCAGGAATCTTTTGCCCAACGTGGCGCTCGAAACCACAACCTTGAAATTAAGTGTCTCATGCTCTACCAACTGAGCTATATGATCAAAATCAGATCTCTTCTCCTGCACGTGTTCTTTAATTACACCCAGAAAGGGCCTCCAGTAATCTCCCGATTGCAATATATTTTCAGAGCACCTGCTTCTTGACAGTGATCACATCCACACCATATCTTTAAAGCAGTGTGCTGTTCAGCCAGTGTGCCGTGGCACCCTAGGGTGCCATGAAGGATGGTCTGAGTGCCGCAGGCAACACTGGCCTCTGTCCCTCTTTCCTTCCCTCCCTCCCCTGATGCCCTCTTGGACCTCTACCTCCCAAAGGCTTGCATGGCTGTTTGTTGCAGCAGCCCTGGCTACAAGCTCCCCAGGCGAATGGTGCCTCTGGGGCTGGCCTAGGGGTGCTGGCTGCCAGGAGCTGAGGTGGCCTTGCAGTAAGCAAGCAAGTAGGCAAGGGAGCCTAGTTGGCTAGTCCACCAGCCCTTGCTGTTTGGAATGGACATACAAGTGGGAGACAGGGCAGGCAGGCTCTGTGCTGGCCTTTCTTGTGTTTGCTGTGTGCAAGGCTTTCCTGGAGCTGAGTGCCCAGTGCTGAAAGGGAGCCTTTCCACCATGCAGGGCTGGAAGCGCCCTCTACTGCCTCCTGAGGTAAGGTGCTAGCTAGCCTCATGTTCACCTCTGGCCAGTCTCCTTTGGGCCACTAAGGCTGGGGGCATCCTCTTCCTTGTGGGTCAGTGTGAAGAGGCACCTCTCTTTTGGACAGCGGGGTGGGGGAGTGCCTCAGAAAGAATGTAGTTGGCCAAGGGAGCTGTGGACTCAAAAAGGTTGAAAACCTCTGATTTAAAGCATTCTTGTATCACTTTAACAGCCTTGGCTTCCCCTAAATTTTTGAAACTTACAAACCCTTAACAAACAATAGGTCGCAGGATGCTTTGAGAAAATCCCAAAGTCGTATAAGACACATCATATGGAAATTGCCTTATTGTATTTGCTTTGGAAATTTCTTAGTTAAGGCAATATTCCACATTTGTTGGTGCCAATATCCCATAATGTTAACATTGTCCATCACCTTCCTACATCTCACAACGGTTAAACATGCTGCTGCAAACAGGAATCTGAGAAGTTCCTTGTGTATGACATCCTCCCTCATAGCATGCAAATAAATTGAGAAATAATGAGGCTAACCTTTTGGAAGGCACAGTCTCAGAAAGCCCAAATGACGGGACTGGACCACCACATATGGAAATATGTTCCTACATCTCTCCTACATTTTTGACCAATGGTGTTTAGTTGTTTTATTAGGGTGTAGAGAGATAATTGCCACCTTTGTATTATCATAAGCATTCTCTTTTAATCAGGCTTAGTTTGAGGAGCATGGCATCTTGTCCCAATCAGCACTCCACTTGGTCTGATCAATGGCAGTATTCAAGTCCTGTACCCACAGCATTTCAGACATTAAACCACAAGCAGATTCTCAAAGGATGTTCATACCCATGTTGCTTGCAATGATGGATCTGATGGAACCAGAACCAGTTCCACTTCTGTAAGTTTCTATTAGATTTGTGTGCTGGATAAAAGTAAGCAACTTTCGTCTCCACTAGGTGTTTTGAAACCTGCTTAATCCCAACATTTATATTGTCATAATTTGTCTGCACAGTAAAAATTAGGATGTTATAAAAATGGAACGGGAAGTAAAAGTGGTGAAACCAGTTCCTTAAAGTACTGGCTGTCACACTGTCCTAAGCACTATTGCTTTGTAGGCATAAAGGAGAAGTATAAACAAGATGCTCACAAGGAGTCTTATAGGGTTTTCAGTTGAAGGAGAGGAACATTGGGGGAAGAGGCTGCTTTTCAAACCTGCCATTTCCCCTCCACTATCCCAGCTGCTTTTTCACCTGGGAGAAAAGAAAGCCGTTCCTGTGTTTTCTCCTGTGGGAAGAAAACAGATTTGGGGATGGATGAGTTAAGTGAAAAAATGACAAACTAGAGAGGGTTTAACCTCTCACTCTATGTGAGGGAGGTTCATCCATGGGCAAAGAGGTCTGCTGTGGAGGCAAAAAAAGAAACTGTAGGCTTCATGTAGATTCTCATATGACAACTACCTTTGTGTACATTTTACTGTGATGTGTTTTTGTGAAGTCATGACTGTGTGCAGTTGTGACAGGCAATGATCTACATGTGGTTGTACAATATTTCCCATGTGTAAGTAATATTTACCTGAGGAAAACAAGATTTATAAAGGGTATTCCTTAGTTGCCTGCAGACAAAATTGGTCCTTAGTAGTGACACCAAGAAAAGGGGTTAATAGGGGATTTATAACATATGCTTTAAACTTGGACCCCTAGTTTCAGTATTTTATTATAAAAAGTAAAAATACTTTATAGCGTGGCATCCAAAAGCATACAGAAAGTTAAGGATGAATCCTAAAAATCTCTTTTTCCGGGGTATAAGCCCCATTGAATTCAACAGCTTACTTCAGAGTAGACATAGGATTGTGCTCTTGGTCTGTTTCAATCAAAGGAGAAGATGGATGAAAAGAGATGATACAATGAACACAGCATGTGAGCACATGAAAAATGGCTTCATGTTTCCAAATTGCAAAAAAAGAAGATCAAAGACTTTTTAACATCTTTCAAAGCTTCGGTTACAGACATGGATTCATTTTTTATTGAGCTGGAGTTTATAGGTAACATGTTTATAGGTTTCAAAACTGCTCTGGCACTAGGTGGTTTATCTATAAAGCCTTTCAAGACACAGTGCAAAGGAAAATTCTGTTATTAATGAGCATTGGTGTGAGATGCTTACAGTTAACAGTATGTTTGTTTCTCTTATTGTACTTTATTCCATGCAAGTGAAATTTCCTAAGCGATAAGTGGCATAGATTTAAAGAAGAAAGTAGGTGCCAAGAAATGTTGTTAATGCATTTTGGCTTCATTAACTACAAACCGCAAAACCTGGGATCCCCTTGAAACTGATGCCAAAGTTTTGCAATCGTTTTGTGGTGTTTCACAGCAAAATGCCTGCGTTTTGCAGCACCCCACACACAAACAGAGTAACTGACATTCAAACCCGGGGGGGGGGGGGTTTCACCAAAAACCCAATGTCCAATTCTCCAAACTGGTGCCAAAACATCGGTAAAAGTCCTGCAGCAGCCTTTCGTGACCAAAACACCACGTTCTGCATCGGACCCCAAAACGGAGTACTCAGCACCCTAACCTGCGGTGTCACAGGATCACCAAAAGCCTGATGTTGTCCGATTCACTCCAAACTGGGGAGGTTGCACTGATGCATCCCCAGCTGTTGCTTTTGACTACCTGTGATATCACAAAAGGACACGGTGGCTGCATGGGAAAAGGCAATTATTACTGGGATGGGGAACAAATGGAAGAAGCTCAGAAGAAAGAGGCTCAGGGAAAGCTAGGGTAGTTGTAGATGTTCAGAAGACCAAGGTGAGAACTATGATGAGCCACAAAGACTCATGTTTGACTCTCACTTCTGCTCACAATAAAAGGCCATTGGGGTGGGTGGGGAATTGTTAGGAGACACTTATTTCCCTCACAGAGCTACAATTCCCTGTGAGGAAGGTCTGACTGTTAAACCAATCTGGAAACAGTAGCTTTGTGAGGGAAACAGGCGTCTCTTAACAAGTTTCGGCAACCCCTTCAGGGTGCCAACTTAAATAAAATGGGGGGCAGGTATGTCCCACCCCTCATAATTGATCACGTAGTACAGTGCACACACACCATTTGGGGAGCCCCTCGGAATTGGCTCCTATGGCTCCCCTTTAAATTACAGTTCCCAGGAATTTGGGGAGTTAAACTGTGACGGTTTAAGAGTGCTTTGAATGTACAATGCTGATAAGGCCCTACAGTTGCTAGACTGGCACCACCATGTGGCAAATGTATACTATACAACCAAACGGAGAGAGCCTCAAATCCCTTGTGCAGCGCTCACAGAACTAGAGGTGGTTCTGCTGCATGTGACAGCAGTATTGCTCCCAGCTGTGAACACACATTTTCCTATTGGTCACCTGCAGGCAGGAGCTGCAGTTTAGTTCTGACGCTTTAATTTTAACGGGAAAATCTCTCACTGTGTGCACAGGGTGCCAATTCCAAACAGCCGCAGATGGGATTGGGCTGTGTGTGCAAAAAAAGCATGGTAAAGAAATTAAGTAAAGGAAAAAAAAAACTTAAGTAAAATTAGAAATTGTAGGAAGATTTTGACAGATTTTTTCTGAGCACTCGGGGTCAAAAGAAAGCAATTTAACAACTGTTGTTGAGACATTTCATTCAAAAATTGCTAGACCAGAGGTTTTCAACCTTTTTGAGTCCACAGCTCCCTTGACTAACTACATTCATTCTGAGGCACCCCTGTGGGGCTCAGGAGCCCAGTTGTGTCACCCCTTTCCTGCAAAGCTGGCAGCCTCTCACCCTTTTTCAAACATCCTCCCTTGTGGAGTGTTCCCTCAGCCTCCTCTCCTCTCCCCTCTCCTTGAGAGTCCTCTGGGCAGCTGCTGCTGCCACCCCTGGTCTCTGAGCTGCCCCCCACCTGCCCCAAAGAGAGGAGCCTCCTCCCACTGACCCACAAAGGCATGGGAAGAGGATGTTCCCAGCCTTAGTGGCCCAATGGAGTCTGGCCAGAGCTGAACATGAGGCTAGCACCTTACCCCCGGAGGCAGCAATGGGCGCTCCCGGCCCTGCATGGCAGAAAGGCACGCAGCTCCCAGGAAGGCCTTGCCTACAGCAAACACAAGAAAGGCCAGCACAGTGCCTGCCTGCCTAGCCTCTCACTTGTCTGTCCATTCCTCAACAGTAAGGGCTGACGGACTGGCTGGCTGGGCTCCCTTGCCTGCCTGCTTGCTTACTCCAAGGCCACCTCAGCTCCTGGCAGCCAGAACCCCCTGGCCAGCCCCAGAGGCACCATTCACTTGGGGAGCACATTGTAGCCAGGGCTGCTGCAATAAACAGCCGTGCAAGCCTTTGGGAGGCAGAGATGTGAGAGGGCATCAGAGGAGGGAGGGAAGGAAAGAGGGACAGAGGTCAGTGTTGCCACTGCACAGTGGTTGAACAGCACACTGCTTTAAAGATATGGTGTGGATGTGATCACTGTCAAGAAGCAGGTGCTCTGAAAATATATTGCAATCAGGAGATTACTGGAGGCCCTTTCTGGATGTAATTAAAGAACACGCGCAGGAGAAGAGATATGATTTTGATCATATAGCTCAGTTGGTAGAGCATGAGACTCTTAATCTCAGGGTGGCAGGTACGAGCCCCACAGTGGTCAAAAGATTCCTGCATTTAAGGGGGTAGAGGCAGATGAGTATCTTTCTGCTCCCCCCGCCCCATACATTCTGGCCACGCCCTTGTTTTCTGGGTTCCCCCAGCTAGGAATGTTGGTGGATTCAGGACGGCTGCAAGGCGTATAAAGAGAAATCAAGCCGCCCGGGTTGTCCTAACATTATTGCCTCCTACGATAAACTCAAATCTAGGCTCGGCGTCCCAATCACCCAGACGCGCAACTTGCGTTTGGGCGCGCCCGCCCGCTCGCCCTTTCGCCGCCTGCTTTCCCCGCCCAGGAGTCCGTGACGTCATCGCGGCCCGCCTCAGGCCCTGCCCCTCGCTTCGCCCCTCCCCCCTCCCCTCAGAGGAGGCGCGTCCTCCTTCCGCTTTCCCTCTCGCGTACGGGCGCCTCCGGCCTAGCCCGGCCCCCTCTAGCGGTGCCTCTGAGCCCGAGCTCCTCCTCAGCTTTCGGGGGATGTCGCGCCCGAGCAGCGTCTCCCCGCGGCCTCCCGGAGGGGGCGGCGGTCCTCCCAGCGGGGGCCCGTCCACCGCCGCCGCCTCGTCCTCCTGCTCCGGCAGCGGCCGCTCCAAAGGGCTGAAGGACATTCGCATCGACGAGGAGGTGAAAATCGCCGTGAACATCGCTCTGGAGAGGTTCCGCTATGGGGACCAGCGAGGTAACGGTTCCCCTTCCCATCCCCCGAGGGTGGAGGAGGGGGTGGACCTGAAAGCGGCCCCAGTCGAAAGAGGCGGGTTTGTTATGGTGGGTCTTCGCGGGTCAGCCCATCAGGGCGCCGAAGGAGTCCAGGCAACCAGTTGTAGTCGAGAAGAGGGTTGCTTTTCAGTAAGCCTATTAAAACCGAATTATTATTACTTTTTTGCAGCCCTGTGCTGAACATCACCTGCCAGCACTAGCTCTGCTGCATCCTTGGTGAAGGCATACAGTGGTACCTCGGGTTACATATGCTTCAGGTTACAGACTCCGCTAACCCAGAAATAGTATCTCAGGTTAAGAACTTTGCTTCAGGATAAGAACAGAAATCAGGCGGTACGGTGGCAGCAGGAGGCCCGATTAGCTAAAGTGGTGCTTCAGGTTAAGAACAGTTTCAGGTTAAGAACGAACCTCCAGAACGAATTAAGTACTTAACCCGAGGTACCACTGTATTAGTCTTGATCTTGCTTTTGTATGTACCTGCCAACTCCTAGAGGGGTATGGGGTTTTGGCCCCCCAAAATGAAATATTTGAGGGCGCCGTCCCTCCCAAAAAGTTGATGGGCATTGCTATGACGTGCACTATAACATGTGATTATGTGGGGTACAGCTTACGTGCCACCCCCTATTTTATTCAAGTTGGCACCTCTGCTATAGATGTGGTGGCGTGGCTGTATGCATCCATAGGGAGCTGTCTTGCCATGGGTCAGATCACCGTTCCCTCGTGCTGTCTCAGTGGCTGGCAGCAACTCCATGGGCTAGGGAACTAGCCTTTGTCCTTTTCCAGTCTGGCACCCATCTTCAGCTCATATATGACCCTTGACACCCAAATGTTGCTGGAGTTCAATTCATCGTCCCTGACCAACTGGTCATACTGGATTGGGTTGATGCAGAACTACAGGTCCCCATTGTCTACTATAGGGTGCAGTTTACCCCATTGGCCTCTTTAGTCCAGTGCTGCTGTTTGAGATCCTTTCACTGGAGATGATGGGGACTGAACCGGGGATCATGGGCAGGCAATGCAGGAGTTGTATCACTTATGTAGAAGAGGCCCTTCCCATATTTAAGTATGGCATATACCATTTTTATCTGTAATCTGACTTGAACCCTGTCAGGGGAAAAAGACAGACTATAAATAAAATAATAATGCGGCATGTATATTTGCTTTTCATGCACTTATATAGCAAAACCCAATGAATGGAGCATAAAAAATGGTCATGCTGGATCAAACTAAGTTGCTACACTATGTTTCCAGCAGCAGCAAGCTTTATACTGTAGAAAGATCACTAGCAAAGTGGTGGCTAGCTCATAGTTTGTCCTCTACCTCTGGACATACCAGAACAGCAGCTAATAGCTGTGACAATTACCATAGTAGTAGTAATAATAATAATAAATTTTATTTATATCCCGCCCTCCCCAGCCGAAGCCGGGCTCAGAGCGGCTAACATCAAATGTATAACACATTAACATAAAATCAGACAATCAATTAAAATACATCCTCAAATCAGATCAGGATCAGAATAAAATCCAATCAGATGGCAACCCGCAGATTAGGGTTGGGGACCTTAAATGCTTAAATAGCTTGTGGTAGTAACTTTCACACACTAATTGTTTTAAACTATGCATTGTGTGAAATATCTCCTTTGTTCCTCCTTCATCTTTCTTTCTGATCAAATTCAATACATAGTGTGATCCTATTCATATCTACCCTGAAGTAAGCCTTATTACCCTTACCTCTCTCACCCTGACCTCGCCACTGTGATCCATGCCACGGTCACCTCCAGGCTTGATTATTGTAACTCACTCTACATGGGGCTGCCCTTGAAACTGACCCAGAAACTCCAGTGGGTGCAGAATGCCATGGCAAGACTCCTTACAGGGTCTTCGCCTTGGGATCACATTCACCCACTGCTATACCAGCTGTACTGGCTCCCGGTGGAGTATAGGATCAGGTTTAAGGTGCTGGTTTTAACCTTTAAAGCCCTATAGGGCCTAGGACCCTCGTACCTACAGGACCGCCTCTCCTGGTATGTCCCTTACCGTCTGCAGATAACAACGCCCTGAAGATTCCGGGCCCCAGGGAGATTAGACTGTCCTCAACCAGAGCCAGGGCCTTTTCGGCCGTGGCTCCGGCCTGGTGGAACATTCTCTCACAAGAGACCAGGGACCTGCGAGATTTGACATTCTTCCACAGGGCCTGCAAGGCAGAGTTGTTCCGCCAGGCCTTTGGTCAGGGTTCAGTCTGACTCATTTTCTTGTTGTATAAGAACAAGCATGAAGGAGGTTTCCCAGCCTGCTCACAGGTACTTATAATATCAGTGGAAACAGTTGGTCCTGACGAGTATTAACCGCTTTCAGTTTTAACCTGAGGATTGTCATTTGTCCAGTTTTAACTTTAATTTATTTCAATTAATTTTGGGATGCATTTTAATCAATTGATTGCTTGTTTTTGTGCATATTGTATTATTTATATGATGTTAGCCACTCTGAGCCTGGCTCTGGTCGGGGAGGGCGGGGTACAAATAAAAATTTATTATTATTATCATTATTATTATTATTGAATTCAATGGGACTGAGTTCTACGAGAGTGAGTGCAGTTCTTAGTTTATCGTCCTTAAAAGTCATTGCTTGTTTATTCAGGGGTGATGTATTTCTATTATGTAGACATAGTTGTATGTAGGCACATACATGTATGCTTTCTCTTTCAGAAATGGAATTTCCTTCCTCCTTGACTAGTACTGAAAGAGCCTTCATTCATCGACTGAGTCAATCGCTTGGTCTGATTTCTAAAAGTAAAGGGTAAGTAAGTACCTTGCTAAAAATACTTAACCATGTGAATGGGAAAATAGGCATCTTTCTGGCACAATTTTGTTTTTCAGTTTTGAGTATTGTCTTGAGGTGGAATTCTTCCTGAGAGTCTTTGTGTTCTGTTGTTTCAAACAGTTCTGTGTAGAAGTACTGCCAGGGTGCGGTTACCTGTTTGCCCGATTACCTGTGATAAGTAGTTGTTCCTTTAAGGTGACCATATATGGCTTCCAAGTTTGGACTGTGTAGCCATTGCTGCAGTAACTTTTTCTTCTGCATGCTACCTACTTTGTAAGGCAGCAGAGATTGGCTGCTGTAGCTGTAATGCCACTGCTATACCAAAGATTTTGGAGCACACCAGGTTGAGGAAGGCTGTGTCTTGCTCTGAGGGGTTAGGGTTCTTATATATTGGGCTACTAAACTGAGATATGATTGTCCCTAATGAGACTATTGTGTCAGGCAGTGAAGAGATTTGAAGCATACCTACTGGAAAACAAGACCCAAGCAAATCAGATTTGAAGTTAGATGTTTACTATGCCGAACATTAAGCCACCTTGATACTTGTCTATATGGAGGTACTTAATCCAGGATCAAAAATCTATGGCATGTAGCATCTGAAACAATATTTCTGAGTCAGTGTAGCTGACACTGACTCAAAAAGCACAGCAATGTGTTTATTTAATTCACGTATTTGGGGAGTCCTAGCATATCTTAATGTTTTGAGAAACCTGCTTTACTGTGGGTCTTATAATTCACCTGTGTTTGTAAAGGTTACTCCTGGTGCTGAATATGAAATGATTCTTCCTTTTTTATTTTTTAGGAAAGGTGCAAGCAGATATCTAACTGTGAAGAAAAAAGATGGCTCAGAGTTGGCACATACAGTAATGACATGCAATTTGATTCCCAACACAAAACATGCTATCAGAAGCCTTGTACAGCGATTTCCTGTCACCAATAAAGAGCGCACCGAGCTTCTACCAAAGACAGAGAGAGGAAATGTTTTTGCTGTTGAAGCTGGTGCGTTGAGTATATTCTGTTAAGAAATATAATGGTGAATTGCGAAGGGAAAATTTATTGCGTACCCCAAGCTATGCTTGGAAACTCTTGGAGGTCTATCGCTTATGTGTGTATAATGACACAATTACAACTGCATAATGTTTTTGCAAATGTGGTTGCCATATAAGTGCTGGTGCGTTCATTGCATTTTGATGGTGCTGCGCTACCTTGTTGCCATTTTATTTTTGGAAAGAATTGCTAGGTGGAGAATGAAAGCGCTTCCCCTTGCAAGCTGTGCATTCTGATAACATGAGATACACCTAAATGAGCACAATCATGCACTAGCTTTTCAAATTAAAATGCGTAAAAATTGTGGCACATCAAACCAAAGGAGACCATGAGTTGGTTCCCCTGTGCCCCCTCTTTGAACAGAAGGCACTGTAATAGAGCCAGAGGCTCCCATTCATGGGAGGACAAGCCATTTTTGCCAGTTCACTTTTCCCAGGCAGCCACACAGTTTCTGGCAAGTCCCCCAGCCCTACCAAGCAGATTTTGAGGAAGGAATTTGAGGTGAACATTCTACCTTTCCTGTCTGTAAGCCAGGAGTATTCTGTAAGCAGATATGGATATCGGGTGGACAGTGAGAAAATGTAAACTAAGAGACAAATACAGGGCTCTTCCTGTGATGCTTCCAAAGCATTTTTATACTTGCCTAGCCGTGTAAAAGGACCATTTTCTCTCTAGAAAACATGCATTTCTTCTTACGGTAGACTGAAGCTCAATGGTATGATCTACAGTTTTGCTGTGTTATGGAGCACTGTGGGATGCTGTGCTAAAGCCATTTCAACCCCACCAAACCCTATGCATGCAAAACGATTGGGAGATTGTGTGGTTCAGCGGCCAATGAAGAAATAGCCTTTTAAAAGACTTAACAAGAACGGTCACTAACAGCTTTCAGTAAGGACCAAAGTTTGTGACGTGCTATGTTGCAGGTGTTCAGAGCAGCCACAGCAGCACTAATAGTTGTGCAGCTGCTAAGCTGCAACCTCACGTTTGGCTGTAAACATGGGCAGAGCTAAATGTGTAAGTGAAGCATACCATTTCTAAAGATAAAAGCCTTGTTTGTGCTTAGCACTGAGTACTCCCCAACCCCTGTGTAGTGATATAATTATGTGCTGTTAGCACGGTTGTTTACTTCCCCCTCCCCTGGGGGGAAAAGCGTAATCTTGATTAGTTTGCTAGGAAGTATTCAATTTTGCATACTTAAAGACTGGGCGCGCATCTGTTTAAATTAATAGCAAGTTTGGTGCAGTCATCACTTTTGTCTTTTCTTAGAGAATAGAGAAATGAGCAAAACAAGTGGGCGACTTAACAATGGCATCCCTCAAATCCCAGTGAAACGGGGAGAATCTGAATTTGATTCGTTTCGGCAGTCTCTACCAGTTTATGAAAAGCAGGATGAAATTGTTAGAATTATTAAAGAAAATAAAGTTATTTTGATTGTGGGGGAAACTGGATCAGGAAAAACTACTCAGGTATGTATTCTATCAGAATTTGAAATGGAAAGATCTTTTGAATTGCTTATTTACAAATTCCAAAATAGTTTAAATCTCAAGTACTGTATTTTTCGCCCTATAGGACGCACTTTTTCCCCTCCAAAAATGAAGGGGAAATGTGCGTGCATCCTATGGGGCAAATGCAGGCTCCTTGGCTTCAGCGATAGCAACGCGAAGCCAGAAGAGTCTGCTGTTTGAGGCTGGCGGTGGGCGAAAGCAGCGCTTCCCCCCATTGCCAGCCCCAGAGGATGGGGGGCAGCGGGAAGGCGCGCAACGCCTTCGTTCTACTCTCCGACCCGGCTTTGAGGCTGGCGGTGGGGGAAAGCAGCGCTTTCAACAAGCTGGGTCGAAAAGCCCGCAGGAGCTGTGCGCTCTTTAAAGGGGCTGCGCGGCTTCTGCTGGGCTTTCTACGAGGTGAAAATTTTCCCCTCCGCAGCTCTGGGAGCAACGGACAGGCTGCACGCAGCCTGTGCGCTACTCCAAGACCTTCTTCCTGCTTTTGTGGGGGGTGGCGGAATTCCCCCACCTCCCGCAAAAGCCCACAGGAGCCGCGGGCGACTCCTGCGGGCTTTTCGACCAGGAGGGAGAATGGACTGAAACGGCCAGTCAGTCCCTTCTCCCTCCTCGGGGAAAAGCCCCCAAGAGCCGCGCGCTCTTTAAAGGCTGTGCGGCTCCTGCGGGCTTTTCAACGAGGTGGGGGAATTCCGGGGGCGGCGCGAACGACAATGGCGGTCCTCTTCTGAACGGGAGAGGAGGCTCCGCAGGCAACGGGTCGTCCGCTACGGCGAAGCGGAGACCCACATCGGAAAACCCCAGGCGGCAAGAGCCTGGGGTCTTGAGGCTCGGTGGGCGCCTAGAGCGACCCTCCAAGTGCAGAAGGAACCCCGTAAGGGGCTCCGGAGCACGGAGGGGGGTTGCGGCGCTGTGAGCCGTTTCGCAGCCTGAGGAGCGAAGCCGCGCTGCTGCTGTCGGTGAGCGCTGATCCCTTTTCCTGCCAAATTACGGATCCGGACGAAAAAGCAACTAATTTGTGAGTAAAAGACTGAATCACTTGGAATTTGAGATTTTAAAAGAGAAATTTAAATTGGCTTGAACTTGGCTGTGAGCGGAGAGACGTGGAAGCAGGAAGTCCGTCTTCCGCAGCCATTGAATTTGAAAAAAAGCAATCAGCTGGAGGAGTGGAGGCTGAAAAGAAAGAGACTTTAAACTTTACAGATCTAAGCATCTATTTGAACTTGCATTTTAAAGTAAAGACTTCAAGTTAAAGATTTGGGATCTTTATTTGTACTTGACTTTCCTCCTCTTATTGGATTACAAATTTAAAGGTGAAACCCAGAGTCAGGAGCTGCCTGAGTACTAAGGGAGCTGTCAGTACTGCAGATTTGGATACAACATATTGGAACTGGAAACAATCTGAGGGTATTGATACCTTTTAAATTTGAAACATTCTTTTTGGAAATAAATAAGCACTGTCTGCAACAAGGTAACCATTTATAAACTCTGCTAAGTATTTGTATCTGAAGGTTCTTGGACATTAATTTAGACTCTGAAAGATAGATCAAGCTCCCTCTAGAGGACTGGATTATAACAGTGATTTTACATACACTTTTTACTTTCGATTCCCTTGCTGTTTGCTTGCTCTGGACCTTTCCATTCCCATGGGAACAACTCAGTGTGACCTTGACTGATAGATAACGTTGGAATGAGTGGCACAAGAAAAAGAGGGAGAGCTAAACAAACAACTTTAACAACTCTAACCTCAGCCTTACAGACACGCAGATCATCTGTGCCTGCTTTGCCCTCAGAAGTGGAGGGTGAGGGCGAAGCAGAGCAGTTACAATTGGAAGATATGGCCTCAGGAGCATCTGCCTCTATACTAGATAAAATCTTTGAAAAATTGGAAGCTTTGGACAAGAAAGCAGATGCCCAATCAGCAAAGATTGATAAAAATACAGAATGTTTAAACAAATTAACCACACAAGTGACACAGAATGCACAAGCAATTGGACAGCTAACTGAGGCCTCAGCAGAAAATCGGAAATTGACTGAGGACACTAGACAAAGATTTGAAAATTTAGAGCAAGAGGTAAGACCACTCACTAAACAAGTTGGGGAACACCAGATTTATCTCTCGATGATAGAACTGCGAAATCGTGAGAATAACTTAAGGATTAGATCACTACAAGAGGCAGAAGAAGGAAATCTAACTGAGTTTTTGACTAAAGAATTCTCCAAGTTCTGGAACTTGGAAGAAAAGGACTTTAAAATTGTGTCAGCTTACAGACTTGGAAGATTCATAAAGAAGGAGAGGCCCAGAGACTGTTTGATAACATTGAGATCAAAGGAGGAAAGGGATAAGATTCTGGGATTACACTTTGTAAAATCACTGGAGGTGTTGGACAGAAGAATTGAAATTTATAAAGATATCCCAAGATTACTGCTTGACCTCAGAACCGCCTATTCTGAACTTGTTAAACTACTAAGGAGCAACGCAATTCCATTTAGGTGGGAATTTCCTCAAGGATTATCTTTTACCTTTAGAGGGAGAAAGGTTAAAGTTAGAACACTGGAGGAGAGAGACAAATTCCTGTCTACACACGGAGAGGACCTTCAAAAAAGAATTGAACTACCTGCTGGGCCTGAGGCAACGCCAACACCAACATCAGCACCTGTGGAACCTGAAGTTCCTGAGAAGATACCACCCCTTGAAAAATAACCAGATAATTCAGGATGTCTCTGCAACTGTTGAGTTGGAATATTAATGGCTGTAACATTCCGGAAAAAAGGAAGAAAATATTTCATATATTAAAAAAAGAACAATTGGACATTATTTGTTTACAAGAAACACATGTGACGAGGCTCCACAGAAAAGTGTTAATAAATAAAAGATTGGGCCAGGAATTTGTATCTTCGGACAAAGTTAAGAAGAGAGGCGTAGTGATATATGCAAAAGAGAGCCTGTCACCTAAATTCCTATTTAAAGATGAACATGGAAGAATTTTGGCCATTGAGATACAACATCAAGGAGAGAAAATGCTGATATTAGGAATTTATGCACCAAATGAAGGGAAATCGGAATTTTACAAGAAGTTGCAGGAGACAATGCTGGATCATCTAGACTATAACAACATCATAATGATGGGAGATATGAACGGGGTCGTATCAACTAACATGGACAAGTCACAAAGTCAAAATGTTACAAAAGACGGCAGACTACCTAAAACCTTTTTTGAAATGACTGACAATATGGACTTGATTGACATTTGGAGGACAAAGAACCCACTAGGAAGAGAGGGAACATTCTTTTCTGAAGCCCAACTGACCTGGACAAGAATCGACCAAATATGGATTTCTAGAGGCCTGGCACCTAAGGTCAGAAAAGTGGAAATCTGCCCAAAGACCTGTTCCGACCACAATGCAGTAAAGATGGATATGACACTATTACCAACTGGATCCTTTAGATGGAAGATGAATGACAATTTGTTTAGAGATCAGGAAATTACCAAGAAGGCCCAAAAAGTTTTGAAGGATTATTTTGAGATAAACATGAATAATATGGTGGAAAAAAGAATAATCTGGGACGCAAGTAAAGCTGTAATGAGGGGATTCTTGATACAACAGAATGCAGTGAAGAAAAGAACACAAAATGAGAAAAAAGATAAGATCTTGGATAAAATAAAAGAACTAGAGAAGAAACTAAGAGTGAATCCGAAGTCACAGCCAACTCTGAGAGAAATTAAACTTTATCAAACACAATATTCCAAATTGATAAATCAGGAAATTGAATGGAAGGTTAAATTAATGAAACAAAAAACGTTTGAGTCGGCGAATAAATGTGGAAAACTGCTAGCTTGGCAGTTGAAGAGAAGACAAAGATTAAATACCGTTACAAACTTAGAGGTTGATGGAAAAAATATCCAGAATCCAGTGGACATCAGAAAGTGTTTCCAGAGATATTTCAAAAAATTATATACCCAAGGGCCGCAAGATGACGTTGAGATTAAACAATTTTTGGCAAAAAACGGATTATCTAAATTGTCACAAGAAAATAGGACAATCCTGAATTCTAAAATAACACGACAGGAGATCGAACAAGCTATCCAGAACATGCAACTTGGCAAATCTCCAGGACCAGATGGGCTGACCTCCAAGTACTATAAGACATTGAAAGACTACTTGATACAACCTTTGATGGAGGTCAGCAATGAAATTATGGAGGGGAGGAGGGCACCGGAGTCGTGGAAGGAAGCGTTTATCACATTAATACCAAAGTCGGAAGCTGAAAAGACACAACTTAAGAACTACCGTCCCATCTCTCTCTTAAATGTGGATTACAAAATATTTGCAGACATTTTGGCAAATAGATTTAAAAAAGTTTTAAATGAAGTAATTCATAAGGACCAGGCTGGCTTTCTCCCAGGAAGACATCTGTTTGCTAATACAAGGAACATTATTGACATTTTGGAACTTTTGCAAACAGATATAAATACAAAAGCAGTTTTAATTTTTATAGATGCGGAGAAGGCCTTTGACAATATCTCCTGGAAATTTATGATGGGAAATTTAAAAGAGATGGGAGTGGGACGGGGTTTTGAGAATGGGATTGAGGCGATATATTCAGAACAGAAAGCTAAACTGATAGTTAATAATGTGGTTACGGAAGAGTTTAAAATTGAAAAAGGGACACGACAAGGTTGCCCTATTTCCCCGCTGTTATTTATTTCGGTTCTGGAAGTGCTATTGAACATGATTAGAAGGGACCGGTTGGTGGAAGGAATTCAGGTCGGCCAGAAACAATATAAATTAAAAGCTTTTGCAGATGACCTGGTTTTGACCTTGCAGAAGCCAGAGCCCAGTACGAAAAGAGCATTACAACTGATTAATGATTTTGGTCGGGTGGCTGGATTTAAATTAAATAAACAGAAAACTAAGGTTTTGGGGAAAAACTTGACTAATACAGAGTCAGAACGGTTTCAGAATGAGATGGAACTTAATGTGGTAAAAAAAGTAAAATACCTAGGGGTAAACATAACAGTAAAAAATCTAAGTCTATTTAAGGATAATTATGAAAAATGTTGGACAGAAATTAAGAGAGACTTAGATAGTTGGTCAAAATTGAAACTTTCTTTGTTAGGCCGAATTGCTGCTATCAAGATGAATGTATTGCCAAGGATGTTGTTCTTATTTCAAACACTTCAGGTTTTGGACAAAACGGAGTGCTTTCAGAAGTGGCAGAGAGATATTTCCAAATTTGTCTGGCAGGGCAAAAAGCCCAGAATTAAGTTTAAGATATTAACCGATGCAAAACAAAGAGGGGGCTTTGCCCTGCCAGACTTAAAGTTGTATTACGAAGCCGCAGCGTTTTGCTGGCTAAAAGACTGGCTACTTCTTGAAGACACTGATGTGTTGGATTTGGAAGGGTTTAACAATACCTTTGGATGGCATGCATATTTATGGTATGACAAGGTTAAAGCAAACAAGGCCTTTAAGAACCATATTGTCAGAAAATCATTGTTTAATGTCTGGTCAAAATATAAAGACTTGCTGGAAAATAAAACACCAAGGTGGCTTTCACCTTTGGAAGCCAAGGCCCGAAAAAGACCCAATATGGAGGCTAAATGGCCAAAATATTGGGAAATACTAGAAAAGGATGGAGACAAATGGAAATTGCAGAGTCTAGAGAAAATGAAAGACAAAGTGCGAGATTGGTTACACTACGCTCAGATCAAAGAAGTTTTCAAAAATGATAAGAAATTAGGGTTCCAGGTGGAGAAATCGAAACTAGAAACAGAATTGTTAGAACCAAAGATTAAGGTACTTTCAAGGATGTATAACTTGCTGTTGAAATGGAATACACAAGACGAAACGGTTAAATCGGCTATGATAAGGTGGGCACAGGACATTGGGCATAATATCATGTTTGAGGACTGGGAGAGGTTGTGGATTAATGGATTGAAATTTACTGCATGTAACGCCCTGAAAGAAAATGTAATGAAAATGATTTATAGATGGTATATGACCCCAGTCAAACTTGCTAAAATTTACCACCTGTCTGATAATAAGTGTTGGAAATGTAAAGAGTGTGAGGGAACGTTCTTCCACCTCTGGTGGACTTGCCCTAAAGTGAAGGCGTTCTGGGAAATGATTTATAATGAACTGAAAAAGGTATTTAAATATACCTTCACTAAGAAACCAGAGGCTTTCCTTTTGGGTATTGTCGGCCAAGGGGTGGCAAAGAAGGACCAGACATTTTTTATGTATGCAACAACAGCAGCAAGGATACTTCTCGCAAAACACTGGAAAACTCAAGATCTACCCACACTGGAAGAATGGCAGATACAACTGATAGACTACATGGAACTGGCTGAAATGACCGGCAGAATCCGTGACCTGGGAGAAGAGAGGATTGAGGAGGATTGGAAGAAATTTAAGAACTATTTACAAAAACATTGTAATTTGAGTGAATGCTAAATAAGATGCTAGACTAAAACAACTGAGCACCACTAAATTTAGAAGTTTTTTAAGAAATTAAGTAAGACTGTGAAAATTTAGCTCCTTTTGAGAATTATATGAGTATGAAATATAGAAGGGATATAAGATTTTAAATAAGATGATAAATTGCTGACAAAATGTTTTAACGATGAAAATGGGAGCGGGAGATGCGAGGAAGTCCAAAGAAAATGTGAAAATATGTTAAGATCGATGTTACATTGTTTATTATGTCTATTTTTATTGTAAAATTTAATAAATTGCTTTAAAAAAAAAAAAAAAAATAAAGAGCGTGCGGCTTTTGCCTGCTTTTGCAGGAGGTGGGGGAATTCCCCCATCTCCCACAAAAGCCCACAGGAGGGAGAAGGGACGGACTCGGCCAGTACGTCCCTTCTCCCTCCTTGGGGAAAAGCCCGCAGGAGCCGCGCAGTCCTTAAAGAGCGCGCGGCTCTTGGGGGCTTTTCCCCGAGGAGGGAGAAGGGACTGACTGGCCGTTTCAGTCCCTTCTTCCTCCTGGTCGAAAAGCCCGCAGGAGTCGCCTGCGGCTCCTGTGGGCTTTTGCGGGAGGTGGGGGAATTCCGCCACCCCCCACAAAAGCAGGAAGAAGGTCTTGGAGTAGCGCACAGGCTGCGTGCAGCCTGTCCGTTGCTCCCAGAGCTGCGGAGGGGGAAATAATATTTTTTCCTTGATTTCCCCCCCTGAAAACTAGGTGCATCCTATAGGGCAAAAAATACGGTATTTAGTTTTGTCTACTAATGGAAATACACTTTCATTTTGATGACTTATTTTTTCTGGTTACTTACAAAGTTCCAACAACTTTGATTTCTTATGCATTTTACTACTGAAGTATCTTTTTGCAGAAAACTGATATCTACTCAGGACACTTGGAGTGGGTTTGGCTGGACCACATTCTCAGTTGGTCGTAATAAATTGTTTCCTGGTTCACATGTCATCCTAAGTTAAAATATTGCTTAGCAGGACTGCTTGAGCATGTGGGCTTCCAGAGAAGAGCTTGAGCTGTTTTCTCTTGCCTGGTCCGTGGTTTGGCCTAGTACGTCGTCTGAACAGGTGCTTGTGGTTAAGTTCTCTCTTCACCCACCAGGAGCTGTAACCAAAAGTCCTGGTTTGTACAAGATACTGAGTTAGCTTTTGGCTTTGATTGGCATGGCATAGCAACATAAAGAACATCTTCTCCAGTAGTCTGCACAGATTGGCTCAGTATTATGTGTGAACTGGGCCTCTTGTGAGGAGGGTGCAGATTACAACTTTTTCAACGCTAATCTAAAATCTCTGTGTTCAGATTCCCCAGTTTCTACTTGATGACTGCTACAAAAACGGAATACCATGTCGCATATTTTGCACTCAGCCAAGACGTTTAGCAGCAATTGCTGTGGCTGAAAGGGTTGCTGCTGAGAGAAGAGAGAAGATTGGGCAGACGATTGGCTATCAAATCCGACTGGAAAGCAGGTCCTGCCAATATTGCTTGTAGTTTTGGATAGAAAGTGTTTTAGAAACATTTAGAAAAACGTGAGACAATGGAGCAGAAATGTATTACTGTCTTACCTCGGAAGTCGAACAGAATCCATTCCAGAAGTCCGTTTGACTTCTGAAACATTTGGAAACCAAAGCGCGGCTTCTGATTGGCTGCAGGAAGTTCCTGCAGCCAATCAGAAGCCGCGGAAGCCTTGTCAGAAGTTTGGCTTCCAAAAGAATGTTTGAAAACCAGAACATTCACTTCTGGGTTTTTTTATCTTTCGGGAGCTGCAACATTTGACTCCCAAGGTGTTCGGGAGCCGAGATATGACTGTACTTGCAAATAAAAATTTAACAGGGTAAAGGCAGGTAGCCACGAGGGGTTCCAAATGTGGCTGCTATGCTGTTTTGCACAGCTCACCTCTGATGGCACCTGCAATTCCTTTATGAACCTCCTCAAAAGTCAAAGCCATCTGCTGAGTCTCTGCCTTTCTAAGTTAAGTGGGCCCCATGCCCCCAGTACAGTGCTCCATTTATCAAATGCTCACCACAGGAATGCTTGCCTGGTGTAATTTTTTATCTGCATTGGGTGAAGACCTCTTTGTCAAGGTCTTTTAGCCTCCTCTCTTTGCTCTGCTGTTTTAGTAACATTTCCCTCTTTTTCTATTCTTGATTGTTTTAATTGAAAGCCATGCTGAAACTTGTGAAGTTGAAAGAGTGGGGTATTTTAAATAAAAAATTTAAATGTGTATCGCATAACACTTCCATGACACTGTTAAACAGGGCTGCACTGTGGAACCTAAGAAATGGAAACAAAAGAGCTCTCCAGCTCAGAATATATCAATGGTATAGCATTGTAAAAGTCCATAGGTGGAAGGCTCGAAAAAAGACACTCTAATGAGCAGTTTTCAGAAGTCAGTACATTGATCTGTTACATGCATTCTGACAGCGGAGACGAGGGTGCATGTATCAGAGAGACAGACAGACAGACAGACAGACAGAGTGGGTGTTTTTGCTCCCTTTCTGAATATAGTACTATATAAAACATGGTTTTGTCCTGAAGACAGGAAGAGGGACTGTTGTCTCTCAGGCAGGTGGTTATTTGCAATCTTGTGTCACTAAAAGTTGTAGATCAGATAGTATTTATGCATAGTCAACAATCTTATGCGGGGCTGGATGTGATAAATTTGTGCTAAAAGTGCATATATTTGCAATGACTTCATATCTGTGTTGTGTGCAAATACTTCTTCATAAGCTGTTTTGTATTTTTAACAGGGTCTCTCCAAAGACACTTTTAACATTTTGCACTAATGGTGTATTACTTCGTACATTAATGGCAGGAGATAGTGCACTGTCAACTGTAACTCATGTCATTGTGGTAAGGTTGACTAATTATTTCTCACGAAAATAACTATGCCAAATTTTTGAAGTTGTGAAACTTGACGTAAAGTTCTTCTTGTTAGTTCTTTATTAAACTTTATGCATAAATTGACACAAGGAACACCGTGATCAACTTTATAGTTTTGGAGTTGGCTGACATATGAAGGAACTTGTAGTTGAATGCATGACTTTGAGCCACTTGCTGTCAGATGTGTTCATTCAGATAACCAAGAGGCTACAAATAGCTTATGGTAGGCACATAAAGCTTGATAACTACAATTCTGAACTTGAGTTGTGTCTACCTTAGTCAACAGAGTACTAAAGCCTTAAATGGCTCAGGATACGGTATAGAACTTTAACATAATAATAATAATAATAATAATAATAATAATAATAATAAAATAAATAAAAAAACAGGCCCAGTTTTTATTCAATAAAGTTGTCTTTAGTGGACAGTGAATGGCTGATTAAAAACTAAAGGAGAGCTTAACTGTCACGTCTGCTATGGTGTAAACTTGTCACCAGCAGAGAACTGTGGAATGATGTATGCACCAATGAACTATAAGAGTACACAGGTGTTAACATGTATCCCACAACATCAGATGTGCTGCTAGACTGATGACATGGTGAAACCCTGAAGCAAAGAACATGCTCACAAGAGAAAGCATGAAAGGGATAAGAGGATAGGGTGGCATGTCTGCAAGAATGGCTGAGTAGGAGTTGGGTAGAACATAATACCTAACACGCTGAATAAATTTAATCTAGTAAAATGTTAGTCAAATAAGCTTACTTCAGCACTTCTGCTAATATGAGAAAGATTACTGCTTCTGGATGAATGCTGTGTTAATTTTATATAGATCACGATAAATGCCTAGCAGGTGTATTTGCAAAAATATAAAATTATTGTCAACAAATGACAAAAATTGTAATGCAGAACTTATGTAGTATATTGTGGCAAACTTCTTAAGCTCTGTTCTAAAGAGGGCTCTCTTTCTTGTTTATGTTGTAGGATGAAGTCCATGAGAGAGATCGGTTCAGCGACTTCTTGTTAACAAAGTTAAGAGATACGCTACAAAAACACTCATCGTTGAAACTCATACTTTCTAGTGCTGCCCTGGATGTGAACCTCTTTCTCAGATATTTTGTAGGCTGTCCAGTGATATATAGTAAGTTCAAATGCTAGTAGGAATCAGTCTACTAAATTAAGTTGAATGCATTTTCCTTAGCTTGGTGTAGTACATATCAAACCTTGGAAACAAATCAATGTATTTTTTTTGTTACTATTACTACTGCTACTACTGCCTTTCACACACATGCCTCAAGGTAATGTGCAAAATGCAACAAAAAAAGGTAAAAGTCACACATAAATTGAGAGTAGATATATTTTAAAACAATACAAAATAGACATCCATGGCGGAGACCTATTCATCTGGCTGAGAAAGCTTGTAACCATTAGTATACAATTTCCTTAATCCAATATGCAAATATTAAAGCTGCATTTCTATAAGTAGATTTCCGGGTTTTTGCCACGCGCACATGCGCAGAAGCAGCCCTCTGGTTGCGGAAACCTCGGGATCCGACCAGAGCTCCGGAACGGATCCCGGCCGCAACCGGAGGTACCACTGTATAGAGAGAAAGAGATTTAGCAGGTTTAAGTATGATATTGATTATTATTATTATTATTATTATTATTATTATTAAGCTTACAGGTTTAAGTATGATATTCATGATTTAGCATAAACTTGATTATTTATATTCATGTCTTCAGTACCAGGAAGACCATTTGAAGTAAAAGAGATGTTCCTTGAAGACCTACTAAGAAGCACAGGCTACACAAATAAAGAGATGATCAAATACAAAAAGGAAAAACAGCGAGGTTGGTATCTATATATGCAGGTGTTAAGGGAGATGTATCTAGAGCAAAACAAACATTGTAAACACTCTCCCCCCCCCCAATATACTGTGAAACACTAGTAAGTAAATATACATTTTCACCTTTACTCCTTTTTTGTGTGTAAAACATTTAAAAATGTTCTCCAGAGGAAAAACAACAGACAACTCTGACTGAATGGTATTCTGCACAAGACAACAGCAAGCCAGAATTGCAGCGCCAGAGAGCAATACCAAATGTAGCTGAAGAATATGATCTGTTGGATGATGGTGGCGACACAGTGTTCAGTCAGCTGGTATGAATTTGTTTAAGGATTCTAATATTTCATGTTGATAGGAATTGTTATGGAACAAGAACAGTATGATCTAGATTCAAATTTCCACCAACATTCATTTGCGTTTGAAGCTCATAGTCAGCATAGTCTCCTCTGCATACACAACAGATGTGCATTCATAGAGGTCCCTCTGACTTTTTCTACTCTACAGGATTTCTGTAAAGTCAGGCTTCTGCTTCAGCTTTCCAAGAGACTCATTACTGTTTTCATACAATATGTTACAGTGATTATGCCTGTTTTTGTATTTGTGCATGGTGGGGCTCTTTAAAAAAAAATTTTTTAACACCTATGTGTAATTCTGTGTTGTTTTTAAATCTGGGAGTAGCATGAGTTCGGGATGCCTTGCCTTCTGTGGAGGACTTTCTCTCGCTTTGGCACAGTAAAAGCTACTTTTAAACTTGAGAGGGAGGGGCTGCCATTAAGAACAGAAAGTTGACAGCAAAAAGCTCCACTATGTATATAGATCTAGGTCCTTGACCTCTCTTTAACTTAAGAGTGTTACTTCCCATATTGTATATTATTATTCATGACAATCAACCTGGAAGAAATCCTTTCAGTAAAGTCAAAGAAAGGCCAATGAAGCATGCACCTAGCATGCAAGTTTTGAAACATTGAAGCCTCTTATTCTGTCAGTTTCAGGGTGAGGAAATAGCGACCGGAGATCTTCTGTTGCTCTTAGATAGCATTCAGATAAAAAGGTAATGTTGTTTCCTTATTTTCAGGCTGAGAAAGATGTCAACTGCCTTGAACCTTGGTTAATTAAAGAAATGGATGCTTGTCTCTCTGATATTTGGCTACACAAAGACATTGATGCCTTTGCACAGGTGTTTCACCTTATTTTAACTGAAAATGTCAGTGGTAAGTTTGCATTCTTAACTTTCCCTTGCTGAACTGTGCACCTAAGCCATAAATACCTTATTTGCCCTAAAAAATAATAATCCGATCCATACCTTTTAAAAATAATATGCGTTTTCTTGGAGTTAGGTGTTTTCTGGAACTATTTAAAATTATTTTTGAATAAGTGGACTGGGACTAATGAGCAATCACTATAGGCAAGATCCAACCCTCTGCAGCAGGGGGCAGGGTGGCTGGGGGGGGTGAGAATGGCAAGTTTCACTGCAAAAATGGAAGGTCGTTTTGCAAGTGGAATGCCACAGTTGGTGTTTCTGCAATATTCATATTTTCCCAAAGTATAGGAAGCTGCCCTATACTGAATCAGATCATTGGTTCATCTAGCTCAGTTTGTCCACACTGACTGTCAGTGATTGAACCCGCGACCTTCTGCTTGCAAAACAGATACTGTACCACTGAGCAATTCCTTTTCCTTAAACATGCAGCTTAATCTTATGTATATTTCCTCTGGAGCAAGTTCCAGGTAAATGTAAATAGTTTTGAACCCAAAGTAATAAGAATCCATGCAAGCTACTCTTTAAAGTTGTGGACCCTGGGTTAGTTGAAATCAGTGGAGTGCATTTGCCATAATTTAAATGGATTTCCCATTGATTTCAGTGGGAACTAAGTGCAGCTAAGTTGGTATGGATCCAACCCAGAATGTTCTGAAAAGATTTTGCCGAAATAGTTTGGAGAGTTGAGCATTTGTTGAACACTAACTTTCCCCTTCTCCTTGTCCTAGTTGACTACAGGCACAGTGAGACAAGCGCAACGACTTTAATGGTAGCTTCTGGAAGAGGTTTCTTGAGTCAAGTAGAACAGCTTATTGGTATGGGAGCAAACATTCACATCAAATCATCCAATGGCTGGTAAAACAATCTCATTGCAACTTTTCCCCATTCATTTCGTTGTGTATGTGCGTGTGTATGTAGAGAGAAATCGTGGATTATTAGAAATGTTGGGGGTAAGTTAGCTGTTTTTTAAACAACAAGATTTTTTTGTTAGTTCCCACACTATCTACTCCACATTGCTGGTGCTATACTCTGTATTGCCTGAGATTTGGCAGACCTAATTGTCAGAGATCCAGTCTGTTGTAATAGATTTCAGTGTTTGCTTAAATATTTGTGTGATTATGCTGAAGTAGATAGACGAAATTTCAACAATTTATAGCTAATATAGTGGGAAGTGGGAGATTATAGAATTGTCCTTCTCTTGCCCTACAAGACAAGACCATCACAATCTGTTGCATTACTAAAGCAACTAGCTCCTATTTACTAGTCTGCGACTTCCCCACCCCTGAAGAGCAAAACCTCAACAAACTCAACTCTAAAACGAGTGGGATACTTTTACTGTTTACTGCTGCCTTCCCACAGGGGTTATCTGTGGGGGCCCACATGCCAGTAGTGGACATAACTGGTGGCATCAGTGAGTGGGGCCAGAGCAGACAGTGGGCAGAACATCCCTTTTTTCTCTCCTTTTACCTCCATACTTTCTCTTTCTGCCTGCTCCTCCATTTCCCCCCTCCTTCCCACTTGCATGGAAGTAGGCCGAGGGTTTGCCTGAGGGCTGCAGGTTTGCTCAGCCTTGATGTAATGTGCCACATGATTTTTGTCCAAAAGTCTGCCATGTGAAGATTTTTTTTATTTCTACAATTCATTTGGTTGGGTATGGTAGTTTATAGTGCTATGAGTTCAGCTAATAAATACAAGTTGTTTAGAATCTTGTTACTCTAAGTTTGTATTAGTTCTGCTTTTTCTGATTAGTGGAACCCTATTCAGACATGCCTCTAATGAGGGTGGAGGACAGAGTATGTACCTACCTCTCCCACCCCCAACATGCCTGCAGTATCCACATGGTAGATGTCATGTTAAAACAGGGCTCATGCACACAGGCTAGATGTGCATGATGATTACCGCCCTGTCTTTGAGAAGCAGTGCATGAATTTGGCCTATGCTCTCTGACCTCTAATTTAAGTTCTGTTTTGGTCTTTGTTCCAATTCAATTTGACACTCGGCCGTAAGCAGAAATTGTTTGCAAGAATCTCCTTCTCCCTGCTTCAAGGAGAATTGGGGAGAAATTATGTGCAATGTAGACATAGCTGAAGTTCAGAATCGGGTATGTTTCTCTGCACAGTAAATGGAGGCGGAAGAATCTTCTCATGACTTCAATAAATAATAGTAGTCATTTAGCACTTTTCCTATTAGCTGGAAGCACTTCCCAAACATTATCTTAGTAAATCTATATAATCAAAAAAGTCTTAATTATATCTCCACATATCAATTAGAGCTCATTGGTTTTTAAAAGAAATAGAGCTTTTGATCAAGTACTGTCCTCTTGGCTCTACTTTAATTTTTGACTTTTTTTTTTAGTATTGGAAAAAAATTATTATAGTCCTAGGCAAAGGTTTTTTGTAAGTATCCAGTGGGATTCTTGCCTCTAGTCATATGCAGGCTAATAAAATAAGATTAAAAATGCCGTCCTGAATGTAACTAACAATGATTGAAAATGTTCTTTGTTCATAGGTTACATTTTTGTACTTAAGCAAAATGCTTGTTTTATTTTTTTATAATTATTACAGGACAGCTTTAGACTGGGCTAAGCACTTTGGACAGACAGAAGTGGTTGATCTGTTGGAGTCCTATTGGTAATGTGTTTATTAACTCTGGAATCACAGAATCATAGAACTGTAAAGCTGGAAGTGACCACAAGGGTCATCTAGTTCAATCCCATGCAATGCAGGAATCTTTTGCCCAATGTGCGGCTTGAACCCACATTGCTGAGATTAAGAGTCCCATGTGCTACCGACTAAGCTATCCCATTGTGCTTGAGTACATGGCAGAGAACTGCCTGTACTTTCTAAAACATGGATAGGGAACTGGATCTGGCCAGCTGATTCAAAGGCCCTTGGGTTTGTGGGAAGACTCCTTTGTAGTTTTCAGATAACAGTGGAAGTAGATCAAGGAACCAACAGCCTCAGGAATTATATTTTTCTAAATCTGCTTCCATGTTCTGCAAGTATTGCCAATTTCTTGACGTGTGTATTTTTTGGTGCTTGTATTTTAGTGCCTCACTAGAGTCGGGTAATCTCGATGAAAGTTCTTTGGTCCATGCAAATGCTAGTGAACTCAGTGCAGAAGACAGAGAACTCCTAAAGGCTTATCATCACAGCTTTGATGATGAAAAAGTGGATCTTGACCTGATCATGCACCTGCTATACAATATCTGTCACAGCTGTGATGCAGGTAAATGCAGGTGTAGTGCTTATTTTCATTTTAAGCATCTTTTATATGTACATGCTTTAGTCTGTGCTCTGGCACCTAGACTACTATGCACATAAAACATTTGTTGGAAGCCAAAGGCTGTCATATTCCACATGTGAGCTTGTTAGAAGTAGAGTACTGCAATAAATTGACTTTTTTTGTTTGATCAGCAAGACTGCTCTTATCTTACAAATGCATTTGACTGTGATTATGCCCCACTCCTTTTTTCCTCTCGATGGTTCTTATAAACTGGGCCCCCATGTATATGAATGGAGATGGGCAGGTTTTGCTTCACACTAACATATGCTACATTAGTGGGCACAAGCCTCAAACTTGCTCTTTGTGCCCTCCGACCATATGTAGCGCATCCCTGTCTAGGCTTAGAATCATAGAATTGTTCCATGAGATGAAGTTAAGGCTTCTCGTTCCATAACTGGCTTGGCTTCATTGTGGTGGGGAAATTGTTATCAACTCTCCCACTGGTTCGGAAATGATGCAACCGTTCTTAGGATATGCACGGTGTTGTTGTTCTCGGGGTTGATTTGCAGCATTTTCCCAATTTCCCGGCATCGACAGTGTTTGCTGAATTGCTGGGACCATCGGGGGGGGGGGGTCTTTGTCAAATACAATTAAATCTGTCTCTGGTTTCTATGTGTCCCATTTCCCTTGGGAGGGGCATCACTTGGCATTGGCTGATCAGATTCCAGCTGGAGTAGAGAGTGGTGAAATTGGCGAGATTGGTGAAATTCTGGATCTGCCAAAGGTATAATAGAGTGTCCTTTCTTTGAATTATCTAGATTGGGCTGGCGTTCTTTGTGTGTTTGGCCTTTTTGCTCTGATGTTTTCCTCTCCAAGGGAGTATTGCGGCTGGGTTCACCGCACATATTCATCTTTGACGGCCCTTCCGAATGAATCATGGCCCTATGGCGAAAGCCCTTCGGCAGAGGTGGCGTTGATTGCTTGGGGTCGGTCCGGCTATACGACAAGTTTGGCAGTAGTTGTTTTCGTTCTGTGTCTTTAAAAACACGCCTTAAAACAATATTATAGTCCTGTAAAATGGCCCTATATTTCAGTAGCATTTTAGGGGTAGCTGAGTCAGAAAATGTCAGCATGAGTCTAGTGTGCTGGGGGTCCGTGCAAAGCAAGTTTATCGCGATCAGAGTGTTGCAATGGATATTTAGTAAAAGCTTAAAGTTTCTCTTCGCACTGTCAATTGATTCCCAGTAAGGCAGCATACCATTAAAAGGATATATATCGAGAGCTACTTGAGTACTTTGTAGGATCAGGTCCCTACTTTCGCTTTTGTTGTTTTTAGTATTTGTAGTCTCTAGGTTATCAAGTCCAGACCGGTTACACCCCTGTACGCGATGGTCTAGAGGGAGGGTATGTCTTTGAGTTAACATCTTACATCAAAAACCTGACAGTACCTAACTATCGAAGGCTTTTCACCAAAGCCAGACTAAATGTCTTCCCCTCTGCAGTGCTGGATGGTAGGTTGAGAGGAGTTCCCTACCAGGACAGACTTTGCTCGTGTGCTCAAGACATCGATTCCATAAATCATATTTTGTTGCATTGTGAGAAGTATGAGCAGGGCAGGGCTGAACTGATACTACCCTTGCTGGTGCCTTTCCCGGGAAAATCAGAGGCTCACTATGTCAGGTTCCTACTGGAAGACCGGACAAAAGCCAGAACGTTGGCAGTGGCAAAGTTTTTATCAGTGGTTGCAAGAACAAATGAGCCCTAAATTCCAGTTGTAGAATTGGAAAGGGCCATGAGAATCATCTAGTCCAACCCCATGCAATGTGGGAATCTTTTGCACAATGTGGGACTCGAACCCATGACCCCATGGGTCTCCTGCTCTACCACCTGAGCTTATAATGAAAGACCAGATGCTAAGCATAGCTTTCTCTTATTCTATTTCCTTTCACTTTGGAACTTTGTCTTAAAGGAGCGGTTTTAATTTTCCTTCCTGGATATGATGAGATTGTTGGCTTGAGGGACCGCATCCTGTTTGATGACAAGAGGTTTGCTGATAATGCTCACAGGTAAAAAAAAATCTGTAACTCTTATTTTGGTATATTGCTTTTACTCTTAGAAGACTGCATTTCATTCAATTCATACTTCTTTGCTATTAGGTTCCAAGTTTTTATGCTGCATTCAAATATGCAGACATCAGATCAGAAGAAGGTTCTAAAGACCTCTCCCCCAGGCATCCGCAAAATAGCAAGTATCAAATTACTTTTTAAGCGTTTCTATCAATCCACATTCTTTTCACATCAACTGTTACTACAGCGTAATGTGTTGTTTCAGATTCTTTCTACAAATATTGCCGAAACCAGCATCACAGTTAATGATGTTGTCTTTGTGATTGACTCTGGAAAAATGAAGGAGGTATGCCATTTGCCTGTTCATCTATTTTTTTTTTTTAAGATACTGCTTAATATAATACAGTCATACATCATGTTACGTTTGCTTCATGCTACGTTATTTCAGGTTACGTCCCCCGGTGACCCGGAAGTACCGGAAAGGGTTACTTCTGGGTTTCACTGCTCGTGCATGCGCAGAAGCGCAAAATGACATAATGCACAGAAGTGGCGAATCGCAACCTGCACATGCGCAGATGCGCCGCTGCGGGTTGCGCTCTTTTCATGTTGCGAACGGGCCTCCAGAATGGATCCCATTCGCAACCACTGTAGTCTCTAAGTGGTTTATATAAAATGAAGTTTAGCAGTTGCTAAAAAAGAGGTGAAAATAAAACACAACTGTATATTGCAAAAAGCCCCTCAAATTTATCTTAGACTCAGGTTTAATTTTAGTTTACCATAAACTAAAAGTATGCTGTATTGTAAACAAAACATTTAAAGAAGGATTTTAGTATAGTGGCACCTCAGGTTAAGTACTTAATTCGTTCCGGAGGTCCGTTCTTAACTGAAACTGTTCTTAACCTGAAGCACCACTTTAGCTAATGGGGCCTCCCGCTGCCGCCGCTCCGCCGGAACACAATTTCTGTTCTCATCCTGAAGCAAAGTTCTTAACCCGAGGTAATATTTCTGGGTTAGCGGAGTCTGTAACCTGAAGCATATGTAACCCGAGGTACCACTTTACAATGTGTAAAATATTGTTACATGCCACACCAATCTCCAACTAGTGTGAGATTCCAGGGGTCTTGGCTTTCACCCAGGGTTCATGTTTTCCTCAGAAATAAGGCACAGTGGAGACTGCAGTGTCTTTATGACTGATGTGTTTTTACACACGTATATATGCAACCTGAGTCTGTAGTGGAGGGATTTCCAGCATTCAGATTTCAAGAGGATGTTCTGCTGCTGGAAGGGTGGGACTTGATTTTTGCCAGTTCCCCAGCAGCTCTCTGTGCCCCTGAAATTCTGCTTTGGGGATGGAAACATGTAAAGTGGAATCGGGGAAATTCACCTCCTCCCTTCTCTCCAGCAGGAGCCTCAAAATGAATCTCAGTGCCTTCTATAAATGGGAAGAGAACTTCTGTTCTTGAAAGGGCAAGCCTGGATCCAGGCAATGTATGCCAAAATCACCTCACAAAACTATTGTTAATTTAGATTATTTTATCATTCAAGTGTTCATTTCACCTTGCTGTTCTAAATCTACATTCTAATAAAAGTGTTTTCTTGAAATTTTAGAAGTCCTTTGATGCATTGAACTGTGTGACCATGCTGAAGATGGTATGGATTTCTAAAGCTAGTGCCGTTCAGAGAAAGGGCAGGTAATGCAAATATCATGAATATTTTCTTTTAAGATCAGATTACAGACAGACTATTCTTACTTTTTCAAAAAGAAAAATATATTTCTTAGAATTACTGGTATAAGATTACTTGAAACAGGTTAATTTTGATTTTTAAAAAAGCTTAAATGTTAGTACTTTTATTTTTCAACAAAACCTTTCTTAGACCATTGCTGGAAATAATATCTTTTTGGAGACATCTGGTTGTGCTTTTCACACTATTCACTTTGGATCACACACCAGCCCTGTGTTTAAAATTTATATTATAGTATTTTTATGAAGCGCATGTTACATTTCCAATTAATTTGAGCCCTTCAGGCAAAAGGTATAATGAATGACACTTCTGAAAGAGCTTATTTATGAAATCTACTTTCTACTTTCAACATCTCTTTTTCCTGCTTTGATTTTTAAAATTCTACTCTTCTATGTATTGACTTACCTTAAATAATACTTACTGTTTCTAAGGGCAGGACGTTGTCGACCTGGAATTTGTTTCCGACTTTTTAGTAGACTCAGATTTCAAAATATGCTGGAATTTCAGACCCCAGAACTACTAAGAATGCCACTACAGGTTAGTGATCTTTCTTGTTTTGTTAAGTCCAAAGAGGTCTTTATAACACAATGGTCCCACTCAACCTTCAAGCCAAACCATGACTTGTGCTAACCATAGTTTAGACTCCAAACCATGGTTTAGAATTGTTTGTTTCCTTTTATTTTCTGTCCTCCCCCCAGTTTGCTTGGAGCTGCAGCCTCTGGAGTCTGAAAAATGGTTCAGGCTTCATGGTATTAGAAACTATTGACCTTTGCTTCCCAGCTGGTTGGGAAGAATATGCCAGAATTCTTCTTTATTCATGTCACGCTAAGCTATGCTTTAGCAGGATGTGTGAACATGACCAGTATGTGGAAGGTTGCTGTTTGAAGCACTTACCATAGGACACCTCAATTTTAAAAGAATCTAAAATAACCCATTGTATTTCTGTATAATACTTGTGGAAGTCTGATCAGTATTAAGAGGTGTCCTGCACCTCTGCTTCACATCATACCAAAAAGCAGCCTTGCACAATGTTGCAGTGTTGTGTCCGGTGGTAGTCACTGATGATGGTGTTGCTGGTTTTGTTTGCCTATTTGCATTCCTTTGCAGGAACAACATTGTATAAGTTAGCACAAAATGTCTGTAGAATGTCACAAGCAAACATTTTTCTTTAGCTGCTTTTTATATATCAAGGCTTAAGTAGAAATGAGCAATTGATTGCACCTTACGGTGCAATCGTAGGCAGGATTCCTTGATCCCACTGAATTTGATGGTACTTGATTTTCAGTAGAGCAATTATATAGCTTTAAGATAAAAATTTGCTTTTACTGCAGACTTGCTATACTGAAAGTGTGAATATTCTTCGTTTCTTTATTTTTGTTACAGCTTTACCATATATTTTGGATCAGGGGTGACTAAAGCTGAATATTCGATTTTGTGTATTTTAGTTCACACATTTTCAAATGTCAGACTGGCATAAGAGTTTGTTAAGTACTAGGGAGCAATCAGTTTTTCTCCTATGCATTTACTGAGCTAATACTTGGGGGAAAAAATAAGTAACTAATTAATCCTGTAAACATATACCCACTTTACTTATAGAAATCCCATTGGAATCCATGGCATTTTTGAACAGACAAGTATAGAGTTGCACTACAAGCACATTGTTTAATATATCTATGCTTAATCAAGTATTCTATGTATATGTTTTAATCTATGTTTGGTTCTTGCTCCCAATTAATTTAATAATTATCCGCTAAGAGATACAGTACTGTTATGCTTTTTATTTAGATGTTTTGCTTATGCTGGTCTGTGACCATAATAAAGTAAATTCATTCAATATAAGGACATTATATTGTGTATTCTGGTTTTTCTGAAATGTGTCTTAATTTCTAGGAGCTTTGTTTGCATACAAAATTGCTAGCTCCCATCAACTGTCCAATTGCTGACTTCTTGATGAAAGCTCCAGAACCACCTCCTGCTTTAATCATAAGAAATGCTGTACAGATGCTTAAGGTGAGTAACATAAATAAAGCTACTCTTGTCCCTGTATTTTTATTTATTACCAGCTTTTATAATGATTCCTAAAACACTAAATTTTTGCATAACTACTGAAATTGCTAGCTCTGAAAAAATTCCGTAAGCACCTTTCCCAATTTCATCAGTGCCCTACTTAATACTTCTCCTCTGAAGTTTGCCTTGGAAATATCTGATCAAGGGTGGCTTTACATGAGTCTGTGTTTGAATTGTTTGTATGAAACAATTCACTTGCATTTTCAGATGAAGCCACGACAAGAGAAATAGTTGCTAAGCTAATTGAAATTTGGAGTCTAGTCGTTACCTGCTTTTGAAATGTGCATTTCTTTGTAAGCTGATTTTGTTTGCTCTTTTAAAAAATAGACAATAGATGCTATGGATACCTGGGAGGATCTGACAGAACTTGGCTATCATCTGGCTGACTTACCAGTAGAACCTCATCTTGGCAAAATGGTGCTGTGCGCCGTTGTTCTGAAGTGCCTGGATCCTATTCTGACAATAGCATGTACCCTTGCATACCGCGACCCATTTGTGTTACCTACGCAGGCCTCTCAAAAGCGTGCAGCCATGCTGTGTAGAAAAAGATTTACTGCAGGAACATTTAGTGACCATATGGCTCTTCTCCGGGCTTTCCAGGTATTGCGAGTCTACAAAAAACCCCAAAACACTTATGATCTTTGTGAAATCTATCAGAAAGCAAGGAGGCACTTAAGCTAGATTAACACATCTTGGAATGTTACCTAGTGCAGTCTAGTAAACTAATGTTATCAGAGGCCAATTACCAAGCCTTTGTACACCTTGTCTGCTATGGCTGCTGCTTCTTGCCTCCCTCCCTTGCTGTTTGCCACCTGCCACTTGTTCCCCTTTTAAACTGCTGCTAGCTGGAAAAGCAGTGCTATGTTGATTGTATGTGTATTGTCTTTCTTTGGCCTTTGCTTTATAAGACTGTTATTGCTCTAAACTGAGTCTGAGGGTGGGCTGCTTGGAGATATGCAAGCCCAGCTTTTGTATTGCGGTAGCATTGTTTTAACAATCAGAAAAGATGAGTTTCTAATTTCCATTGAGCCATGGCATTAATCACCTGGTTCATCTCCATTTTCCCATGAATCTCTTGTTTTTAAGTTGAATTATTGTACACAGATAATGTTGGAAGCTATGCTATGGGAAAAGTATGCCCCCATCCCCTCCTTGCAGTGAGGTAGATTGCTCTAATATTATAATTAAGTAAGGATTAATTAAAGTTACTTTTATCCATGATGCTAAGGAGAAAGGTTAATAGCATACTACCCATATTTCCTCATCTGCCCATTGATGCGGGGGGGGGGGGGGAACCATGGACTTGCACTTGGATTCTTCTTTGCAGAGTAGTATAGCTGTTCCTAGCAACGTTCTGGTAGTTGAACAATGTAGAGAGAAGCCTTCAAGAATTGGGTATTCCCCAAATGTGTTCCGTTTCTTTCTCACTGGCTCAGAGTACGTGGGGCTTAAACTATGTCAGGCTTATGCCATGACTGTTGTAAAAAGAGCTCATTCCCCACCTCTCCTGCGGTCAGATGGGATTGCAGGGACAGCAAGAGATTTTGACAGGTGGGCAGGGCAATCTGCCTCTGAATTGTGCGATATCATAGCAATGCCATAGATAAATTATTGTTATTCTAGAAATCAAGGCTTTCTATACTAATGATCTGAACATCTTGAAATGTGTGTTTGTCAGGGGTTGCATTCTAAATGGTTACTGAAGAAACATTAACTACTCTGAAAGTTCTTTTAAATCAACTTGTTTTGCAGGCATGGCAAAAGGCGCGAAGCGATGGCTGGGAACGAGCTTTTTGTGAGAAGAATTTCCTTTCTCAGGCAACAATGGAGATTATCATAGGAATGAGAACACAGCTGCTTGGGCAACTCAGAGCATCAGGTAATAGATATATATCTGTATATTTATTAACCTGAAATCTGCTCCACAAAGTCTTCAAGCTTTCTTCCTGGATTTCACTGTACTACTGATTCCTGTGTATATGATCAGGCATACAGTTGCTATCTTTTGAGGTTTATTTTGGAGCAGTTATCCTACAACCAAACCTTTGGTTTACTTACACTGAAAGCATATTCCACTTGTTACCACATTTTGAGGTGTTATGCTATTGCAGTGGATTGTAAATATGCCCCAGTTATGTGTATTTGTGGTTACACTAGTAATATTTGCTGTGTAGATTGTGTAGTGAATACTTACTGTTCTGTTGTCCTAACAAAAGTGCACCTATGGCTGGTCCTATCCTGCTTTGAGCTTGCTTCAAGCCTCCGTGTTAAAATGAGATTTGCATTTAAGAAGTAGTGGCTGAGTTTTAGACTGTGGATGGGAACATCCTTACTAATGATTATTGTAAACCTCTCTGGGAGTGTTTTCCAGCTGGAGAGCAGGGTAAAAATAAATAAGCCTGATAGCCCATCAAAGCCAAGAGCTAGTTTTAATTCAAAATGAGCTAATGTTTTTGAGTTTGGCTCAGGAGCACAGAAAACTCAAATGAGGTATTTTAAGGGGAATTGTCAGGCGTCAGAGGATCCAACCCCCACGGCAGGTTGCCAGGAACGGATAAGACAAGGAAAAGTCCTTACCATCTGCTTTTTATTCAATATTTACAGAGAGAGGATTGGAACACAGCCTCTTGGAATAATGGTGTTGTCCCAAGTGACTCTCCACCCCCTTTTTCTCCCACTTCCTCATTCATCACCTTGTCTCCTATGGGTGGCGCTGAGGGCCCTTTGCTTCTGAGCCCTTTGCTCTACTACTTTCAAGGCTCGCCGGGTTCTGGGAGGGGGCGGATCTGGAATGCTTTCTAAAGACACTGTGTCTGTCAGCTGTCCCCCCTCTGGTGTTTCTTTTTCCTCCTCTTCCATTATTTCCCAACTTTCCCCCTCATCCGCCTCTGAGCTGTGACCTTCCTCAAACCCCTGTAGTAATTCTGAACTGTCTTCTTCTCTGGAAGGGTCAGGCTGGGCAGGCAGTCTCCACCATTCCTCCTTTGCCCAGTCCCAGACAGGAATGATGTTTCAGTAAGTTTCAGCAGGCAAGATTGTGTCCTGAGTTAAATGAGAAAATGCTGTGTTTGGGTGTTGTTTGTTCTAGTGCAAAATAACTTTTATTCTCCCATTCTGCAACCAAGGCAAGATCCTTTGCAACCAAATGCCCGAGTTTCACTGCTCAGAATGGTATACTGTTAATGACAGAGTGGGAGCTAAAAAGGCTATGCCTGACATGCGTCTCTGAAGTTAATAATAGCTTTCTTAATTAGCAGGACATACATTTCTTTCTTTTTTTCTTTCTAGGTTTTGTAAGAGCCAGAGGTGGTGGCGACATAAGAGATGTTAACACCAACTCTGAGAACTGGGCTGTGGTGAAAGGTGCCTTAGTAGCTGGAATGTACCCCAATATAGTTCACGTTGACAGAGAGAACATTGTTTTGACTGGGCCAAAAGAAAAAAAAGTTAGATTTCATCCTACCTCCGTTCTTAGCCAGCCCCAGTATAAAAAGGTAAGAAGGTATAAAGTTTAAAATATTAGTGTGGGAGATAAGAGAACCTCAGTTCTTCCGTGAGCTTTGAATGCTTTGTTTATTTAGAAATGTATTTTGAATAATAGCAACCCATGACCGATACCAGTTGCTATTCTTAACGAGGAAGCAGAGATCTAGTAAAATAAGATGGCGAAAGTCTTTGCTGAGTTTCTTTGCTAAACTTATTTCAGCACCAAAAGGTATTACCTGATCTTGTTTCAGGACGTTTGTGTTGTAAAGGCTTCCTCATGTGGACTGTGCATCCCACCTCATGCAGCAGGATTTTACCCTTTCTTAAGGCTACCTGATGGGACGCGGGTGGTGCCGTGGGTTAAACCACAGAGCCTAGGACTTGCCGATCAGAAGTTCGGCGGTTCGAATCCTCGCCACGGGGTGAGCTCCCGTTGCTCAGTCCCTGCTCCTGCCAACCTAGCAGTTCGAAAGCACATCAAAGTGCAATTAGATAAATAGGTACCGCTCCGGCAAGAAGGTAAACGGTGTTTCCGTGCACTGCTCTGGTTCGCCAGAAGCAGCTGCATCATGCTGGCCACGTGACCCGGAAGCTGTACGCTGGCTCCCTCAGCCAAAAAAGCGAGATGAGCGCCGCAACCCCAGAGTCGGTCACGACTGGACCTAATGGTCAGGGGTCCCTTTACCTTTAAAGCTACCCGACCATGTACTTTTGTTCTGCATAGCTTTTTGTGTGTTTTATATGGAGCTCCCGTAGTCTCCCATACAGCAATGAGGAGGTTCACAACGGTTTAGATTCATCAATGCTGTGCATTGGGTACTCCCTTCCTATTTTCTTCAGAGGGCTGGGGAAGTTTGCTTGCAAACGGATGTTGTAAATTGTCCCTTTTTATCGAACCGAAAGAAGCAATTCTGTTCCTTCTGTGTTACTGCCTAACAGATTCCTCCAGCAAATGGTCAAGTGGCAGCTATTCAGGCACTTCCCACGGACTGGCTCATATACGATGAAATGACAAGAGCCCACCGCATAGCCAATATCAGGTGCTGCTCAACTGTGACGCCAGTCACCGTGGCCCTCTTCTGTGGATCAGCTAGGCTGCCAAGTAATGCTTTGCAGGAGCCTTCCTCCTTCAGAGGTATAGTGCTAGAATAAGAAACGTGGTTTTAATATGCATGTATGAGTACATCTAATCCACTTGTTGACTTGTGTTAGCAGTTGTTAAGAGCTGTTTGTTTCCTGCGCTAAAGTAAAATAAACATTTTTTTTATAATGGGAAGGGGAATGTATCATCTCATTTTTGCCTCTTAAATTCAAACAGATTGTTGGGTTCTGTTCATTATTTTGAAGTCTGGAAGCAGCTTCATACATTATGTTTTCTTGCAGGGAAAGCACCTCACTGTTGGGAAGAAAGTGTGGATTGTCTTGCCTTTAGCAGCACTTTCAAACAGTTCATTTTCTTAATGTTTTATTAAAATAAATTGAATGTGGTTACTGTCATATAAGCTAACCTGTTAAGTAAATGAGATAAAAGCAAAATGCAGCTGTATATTGCAAATAAAACTAAGCAGAGTACAAAGAAAGAAAGAAAGAAAGAAAGAAAGAAAGAAAGAAAGAAAGAAATGAATTGGAGTCCCAGAAAGCTTGGGTAACTGTAAGATCTTAAATGTCATGACTGTTATCACCTCATTCCAGAGAGTGAGTGCTATCGTTGGGAAGGCCCACTTCTGTGTTGCTAGGTATCCTGTTCTCAAGTTATTTAGCGCTTTAAATGTCAACAACAAAACCTTGAACTTAGTTCAGTAGCTAATAGGGAGTGAGTGCAGATCTTACAACACTGGTGTAACATGTCAGTCTGGGTGTCCCACTAAGTCACCTAGCAGCTGCATTTTGCATTAGCTGCAGCTTCTGAACCAGGCACCAAGATAGGAAGTTAGCAGATTAATCTTGATGCATATTAAAAATACATATCTCTTAATTGTTGTTGGTTTAAGTACGGAGTACAGTAAATGTTAATGTCTGAGATCTGCCTTTCTCTAATATAGTGGATGGTGTTCCTAATGACAGCAGTGATAGTGAGATGGAAGACAGAACTACTGCTAACTTGGCTGCCTTGAAACTGGATGAATGGCTTCATTTCAAATTAGACCCAGAGGTGCGTACTTCATCTGAAAAAAATTGAAAGGAAAAAACTCAGTCTTGAGAATTGCTTTCAGCATTTTGACCTCAAAATGACTTAAAATTAGGATCCCAGGCTCAAAAACTGACCTCTGAAAGAAACAGAACTCTTTGCTCTCTCATTTTCAATATTGGCACCATCCAGCATCGTAATCACTTTTTATAAATCTATGATGTGACCACATTAAAATATATGTTCTAGATACTGCATCTAAACAAACAAAAACCCCACTGTTGTACAGTAGGAAATGGTGCACAAAAAGGGGAGTCAAATAAATTAAACAAAGGGATTGGAACCATTTCCATATGAGAAAAGGTTAAAATGTTTGGAGGACTTGGGAGAGATCAGCAGGGAGTTGGGGCTTGGTCTTCACCAATATGTGGAATTAATACCTGATGATGATGGTGATGATGATGATATTAAATATTAAATAAACAGCAAGGGGACCTTAGTGTGTTTGTATAACATCATACATGATGTGAAGAAAGTCATTGGAGGTATTTCCCCCTCTCAGTTAAATTAAATTATGTGGCTTTAGATTCAGAGAATGCATAATTAACATGGTATTTGCTATTCTAAAATTTGGTGATGGCCACTGACAGGTGACTTTAGAAGGTGGTTAGATTGATCTTCTATAAGTGTCCATTATAGAGGCTACTATCTCTACTGGCTAAATGGAAGCTCCAGATCTGATGAATGTATGGAGGTTGGAGGTAGGGGCGGGATACATAATCCTGTGTACTTCACCTGGGTGGAAAGAGCAGGTGTTTCAACCATTTATTGATGTTGATTTAGATTGAACTCCTTCCCTAGCCATTCATGTCCTTTCACCTATGTAAACGGTGCTGCAAGAAAGCCATGCAGGGACAGTTTAATTCTGGACCTATCTCAGTTCTTCCTCTATCACTATGAGAATAATCATCCCAGTTGAAAAACTTGAAATTCTTTGCCAATGAGCATGGTTACAGATATAACAGAGGAATGAAGTATTAATTAAAATACTTTTTTAAAAAAAATCTCCCAAATACTTTGGAACAAAAGGATCTTTTCAGGAATCATGTTGCTGACATCAAACTTCCTCAAAGTATTGGAGTTATCAAAACTATTTAATACACTTATATTCAATAAAAGGTCACCAAGCGTTCTTGGAAGGGTCTCCAAGACATATATATATATATTAAATTATAAACTATATTTATTACAGGCTGCTAGCCTACTCCTGCAATTGAGGCAAAAATGGCATAGTTTATTTTTACGGCGCATGAGAGCTCCTTCAAAGCCATGGTCTCAAGTTGATGAGGCAACCATACGAGCAATCATTGCTGTTTTAAGCACTGAAGAACAGTCTGCAGGTCTACAGCAGCCTTCGGGAATTGGGCAAAGACCAAGACCCATGTCATCTGAAGAACTTCCTCTAGCGTCTTCATGGAGATCAAACACTAGCCGAAAAAGCTCAGCAGAAGCAGAATTCGCAGATGATGCTTTTAATGCTGAAAGGTCAGTATCTAGTGGATAGTACTGTCCACAGTACTGTGCTCTGTGCCTGCCGTGAATAGGAAGCACATAGTGTGCAAAGGGTTTAACCCCGTGAGGTGTCTGTATGCTTTAAAGCTAACCTTGGCCCTCCACATTTTTTGAGACTCCCAACTCCCATCAACCTCAGCTAGGATGGCCCAGTGATCTGGGATGATGGGAATTGTAGTTCAGCAACATACAGAGTGCTGTTGGTTAGCCATCCCAGCTTTACAAGTAGCAAGAAGGGATGAAGCTGTTGTTTTTCCCCCACCAGAGGTGACATAAGCTCTCCTCTCTGTGTCCATTCATTTCTTGTCCCTCAGCAGTTGCAAACCCACAGTTGTGTCACCTCAAACTAATACATTGTATTTCTTGATGGAGGGAGAGTTCCTTTCTGTTCTTGACTGGTGTTTAGGCTCCTGACCTAGTCTGACAGTGCATGCCCATAGAAAGTCATACTGTGGTCGTGAGTCTTTTGCAAACAGAAGTGGAACCTGAGGTTCTATGCCTGCCTAAATCTTCCTTGCATTTTGGTTGACTTGTAGCTTCCACTGACCAAAATATCTGAAGCTTTACTAAAATGCATTAGGACAAAATAGGGATAGCCTGACCGAAACCTATTTAAGTCCCCCTCCTCTGAACTTTTCAAGAGTGCCTCTCCTGCCTGGTCGGGTAAGGCCATTGAGGAGGGCAGACTTACAAACACAAAACTTTATATGTAAAGATACTTCATGGAATCCCAGTTTTCTGTTATGGGGGCATGCACATACTCCCTCTCTCACACATATACATGTGCACATACATACATGAGTTTTTTTTAAACTTTAGAATATACTGCCAAAAATAAGAATTGTCATGTGTAACAGACACAAGTATGCTACTGTTCAAGCTTAACGTAATTTCAGCATCATTAAAAAGGTAATCTAATAATACTGGAACATATTCAGGACGATTTTTCATAATTTTGAAATTAGTTTTCACACAACACTGATGGCTAACAGAGTAGTTAAAAAAATAAACAGCGTTAACAAAAAAAGCTTATTGTTCAACAATACAGTGGTACCTCAGGTTAAGCACTTAATTCATTCTGGAGGTCCGTTCTTAACCTGAAACAGTTCTTAACCTGAAGCACCACTTTAGCTAACGGGGCCTCCTGCTGCCGCTGCGCCACTGGAGCACAATTTTTGTTCTCATCCTGAAGCAAAGTTCTTAACCCGAGGTAATATTTCTGGGTTAGTGGAGTGTGTAACCTGAAGCGTATATAACCCGAGGTACCACTGTATTTATTTCTCTTCAATATTTAAAAACAAACAGCAAGAACCGCAAATATATAGGAAAGCAAAGGAATATTTATGAAGGACTTGAACATAATATGAACTTAGTCTTTAACATGTTTGTAAAATCTCTCTAAAACAACTTGAAAATATATAGCCATTTTCTCTTTCAGAAATCCCCCCAAAGCAACTTTAAGCTATGATATAAACAAAGAACAGAACAATACAATATTAAGGTAACGTTCCGATTTTTAAAGCTTTTAAAAAGCGTACTTCAAAGAGTACAAGGCAATTTGACAAGACAAAAATAAATAGAATAGATTGCTTACTAAGGAAATATAAAAATAGCGAATTGCACTTTCCCTTCTCCAGAAAGTTTAAATTACTTGCTCATATGAACTACAGGGGAAGGAAATAACAAGGCATTGGTGCTGTTTGATTCTAGCAGCCATTACACCAGTCTGCCTTCTCATACCTAGTTCCACAGTGATAAATGGTAACTGGCAAATGGCTGCTGTGCATTCTGCTGCTGCTGCTGCTGAATAACTTGTCTGGAAACCTGTTATCCTTGCTTGCCTGACTTTGTCCCTATGCGGCTTTTTGATGAATATTGGGTTGCTAGTATATACAGAAAAACTGCTTCCGCCTGTCAACCAGAGGTTGTAACCCCATAAGTGTGAGCAGATGGCATCTTCAGGAAACCCCTTAGAGCAGGGGAGGCCAACCCGTGGTTCTTCAAGATGCTGTCAGATTCCAACTCTCATCAAACCCAGGCCAACATGGACAATGGTCAGGGATCATGGGAGTTGTAGTCCCAACATCTGGAGGGCCACGCTTCCCTATCAATTCCCTAGAATTGCTTGATCCTCATTAAACATGGTTTTCTGCTTTCAACTTAACAGAGTTCTAATGAAGTCTGCATCTCCAGCATTTCACCAACCCCTGAAATACAAAGAGAGAAGCGTCTTGCATTCCAAACGAAGCACAGATGATAGGTCAGACCAGTCGTCTGTGAAATCTACAGACAGCAGCAGTTTCCCCAGCCCCTGTGCCAGTCCTTCTCCTCCGTCATCTGGGAAGGTACAGTAGCTGTTCTTCATCCTGTTTTAAATTTTTGGAAGCTGCTGACTGCTTGCTGAAATAATAAAATCAGACATAGTACTCTGGAGCTGACAACATTTTGAATATATCGCTGGTTTGATTTCCTTTTCTGGAGTGCATGGTTTAAGCTCTTTCAGATAAATTTGTATGGCTTATTTCTTTGCCACCTTGAGCCAGGAGTACCCTCTTAGATGTTTTTGTGTCTATATGTAGAGCAGAAACACAAATACCTTGAGAATCATTGAAGAAAATTAAGGGATCGGTAGATCTTAGGCTAAAACAAGAGCCGTAGAAATGTTTAGAACACAGAGTTTTAAAAGAGCTGACTGCTTTTGTATAATCCTGCTCTCTCCTCAATTCAGTTTTGGTTGACTATGGTGCTTGATTCATTCTCCTAAGAGCCAGAAAACCAGCTCTGCTTAGATACCAGAGCTGATTTCATTTGGTAAAATATGACCAGTACATTTAGCCTACAAGATTTTTGGGATTCAACAAGAACTGGTCCTAAATGTACAGGCTGCTTCTAGAGACCTATTGACAGCCGATGGCAGAAGGGGCAGAGCTGCTTGGTTGTCCCTAAACTGTAGTTGTGCTAGAGAGTCCAATAACATTCAACTTGATGTATTGCAACATTGGATTACTACCTTAATTTGCAACGTTTTGTATTTGCATTCCTTTGACATCAAAGATACCAACTATTGAACTACTTTCCACAAGAATGGTATGGTCATACCTTAAAAAATACCTTTAAAGGTAATACCTTAAAAAAACCCACAAGTGTCTAATCATTGACCTGTTTTTCATATAATGCTAAGACAGACCATGGCTTAGTGCAAATGCATGAACATGTAGATTTCTGCAGACAAGATTGCAACTGCAAGGCTCCTCTTCCAGTCATGCTTCTGCCATGGTACTTGGGGCTGAACCTTAGTGTTACCTTCGGATCTGTGGTCATGATTTATCTCTTTCCAGAAAAACCACAAGTTGTACCATGGTTCTTGGTTTACCCCTTAAGGTTTCACTGATGAATTTGAATGTAATACCCAGCCAAAAGATAGCCTATCCCCAGGTAGTGCAGCTGTGGTCTTACTTACTGTTAATTGCTGGGACATTGCTGGGTTGAGTGTGTCCAAACATTACAAAAGGTATCTGTTTTTGCAGGGCTCCAAGTCTCCTTCTCCAAGACCAAATATGCCAGTTCGATACTTCATTATGAAAAGCAGCAACCTGAGAAACCTTGAGATTTCACAGCAGAAGGGGATTTGGTCTACAACCCCAAGTAATGAGCGAAAACTGAACCGAGCCTTTTGGGAGAGCAGTGTTGTTTACTTAGTATTTTCTGTTCAGGGATCAGGACACTTTCAGGTGAGAAATGGATGCACTGAAGTTGATGAGTATGTTGCAAAATTGTTACCAGACTGTAACAACATCTGCTACATTCACAACATTTACCTTGCTATAATTTGTCCTTTTCCTTCCTCTAGTGATGTAATATAGGCAACTTGTGTGTAGAGTTAATTTCTTAATTTTTCAAGGACCCAAGTTGTGATCTGACAAAGGACTGGCATTTTAATAAGGCTCTGAAACCTACTAGAAACAGGCAACCTCACATGAAAAATGGGGTTGAAATATGTCACCCTGGGAGTGAGATATAGAACTAGATCCACAATGTAATCCTCCTAACTTATCTTCATCTTCATGGTAGTAAACAGTATCCTCAAACTTCAGCCACTTAACATTTACTTTTTCTTTTTTGTAAACAAAAAGCACCTGCGGCAACTAAGCACCTGAAGAAAAACAGCTGACTCTTACAAATGAATCTTTACCCCAGACAGTACTAAGATTCATGTGGTTTTTCAAGCAAAAAACAACCCAGATAAGCAGCGAAGTGGCCTCCTTCTCCAGCACTACACGTGGCTTTATTGAGGGACATTTTGCTGCACCAAAGCATTTGAATTTGGCTTGAAATAGAAAAACAACTTCTAAAACCCTGTTTCTGTTTTATGAATTAATGTATTGAGGTAAAAAAAGGAATGCTGTGGGTTGTTTCAAGCAAAAACTGGTCAGAGAAGCATATTAAAATATTCTCCTGCACACAACACACATGGTTTTATTTTGGATATCCTGCTCCTCCAAGAAATATTAGAAGTCAGCTTGGGATAAAAAGACACCCCATAAACCTATCAGGTTTTCCCCCCTACTAAGCGAGAATAGATGCTATCCAACTAAGCCATTCTTGGAATAAACCTACTGAGATTGATGGACTTCAGTTAATTTATTTCAATGGTCCTACTCTGATTTGGATACCACCTGATGTGTTTAATACAGAGTAAAAACTGGTTTTATTTAGATTCTAACATTTTAAATGTGTCGTAGGGCTTTGCTCGAATGTCTTCAGAGATTGGACGTGAGAAGAGTCAGGATTGGGGTTCTGCTGGCTTAGGAGGAGTATTCAAGGTGGAGTGGATCCGGAAAGAAAGTCTTCCTTTTCAGTTTGCTCATCACTTACTCAACCCTTGGAACGACAACAAGAAAGTACAAATAAGTCGAGATGGCCAGGTATGTTGATTTTACAGCTCTGAGTACAAGTATATGCTCAAGGATGGATTACTTGATTCCCTCTGTCTTCATTGTCAAGAATGTCTTGACATAGTTCATTTTTTTTAAACCGGTAATGGCCAGTTTTATCTCACTATTTGAAATAACATCAAGATGTAAGAAATTTCCCTGTAGAGTGAAATACGTAACTTCGGCTTTGTAATTGAAGCAGCCTCTACTGAGGCTAGTTGTCATTTCCATGTAGTGGTCTCCTTTTTATAGCCGGGCCTTATAACACCATCACTTTCCCCCCTTCCCTGGTGTAGGAACTGGAACCTCAGGTTGGTGAACAGTTGCTACAGCTCTGGGACCGTATTCCTTTAGGAGAGAAAAATGCGGCTGATTGAAAATACGACGGGCAACTTTTGAGGTATACTCTCCAGATGAGAATGTGAATGAATTTGAAGGTTTTCTAACCCTGTTGGTGAAGCTTAGAGAAAGTAGTAGCTGTTCTCAAGTGGTTATTGATGTAATATTGGATAGATCCACACGTCACTAGATTTTAAGGCTAGGAGAGGGGGAAGTGGAGCTAAAATACTGCACCAGGGTGACAGCTGTGGAGGGAGGATGCAGAGGGAAAGGTCAGTAGAGCAGGCAAGTGAAGCAGAAGATTGCAAGGCCAGCGTAGTAATTTCCTGTGTTTTAAAATGCTCTTCCAGAAAAAGCTTGATGTACAGAGTGGTCACTTGAGAAAATCACATTATCATTTGCCAAAATTAAGCAGAAGTTTTTGTTTGACGAATAAAGACTTAAAATTTTGTCGTTCTCCTCCACAGTTCCACCTCCTGTGAAATAGATAATGTGCTAAGATCACCAGTGCACCTAAAGAAGGAAATGCCTGAGGGAAAATGGGCTGCAGGCATTCAGCAGCACTCCTCTAGCACAGACTAGATTTGATTCTGTGTTCTGGTTTGAAGGAAACAATGTGGACTGCTCTTATTTTCATTGAGAAGTTTGTTCTTTTTCATTCACTTTGAAGTTTCAAATGTTAAGACACCCAAACTCCAAATGGTGGGGCACCAAAGCAGACCAAAGCTGCTGTTTAAATTTTAACCATGTTGTAATTTAAAGCAGTAGGTCTGGGAACAATGAGTAATATTCATCTTGATAGAATCCTGTTCTGACAAGGCTCAAGGGAAAATAAATGGAGGTACAGCTTCGAAGTTGAAAGGGTTGGGAACACCTGCTACTGGACTAAAACTAAAACACTGAGTAGACAAAGCAGTGAAAAGAGCCTCCTCCCCTCAGATTAAATCCAATTTAAATGATGAGTGCCTTTTGTCAGAAAGCTGGCTTTGGGGTGTTTTAATTTTGACTTTATTCTGTGTCCATTATGTGCTTGCAGAAATGGGCATGGATTTCCTAATTCTTTGCTCGTAGCAGGTGCATCAGGAACAGCCTCTTCACTTTTGAAGGAAAGGTATCTTTAAGGAACCATTTTGTTTTGATTAGCCTTCCTCTTAAAACAATCACCAGCAACTTTTTTCTCCTTCCCAAAATTGCCTACAAGTTCCTTGTAGTGTGCCCTTTTGATTTTCTTTTTCAATTGCCATATTTCTTTTGAATTGATTTGTCTAAATAGCTCCCTCCTACATTGTGCAAATATATAATCTGTTGTACTTTGCTTGTACAGCCCCCCACTCAATCTCTTTCCTGTAGTTTCATTTTTTAAAAGCACGATGGCCAAATCAGCTTTTCTGCAGAGCATTTGAACAGGGATGGTTTAATTACTGAGCAGTCTTCTAAGTTAAGAATGTTTAAAAGGCAATTATTTGCCACAAACCACTAATAAAAGGATAAAACTACAGTGGAGTAGCTTTTACATGAATTTGGGATTTGAATTTCTTGGCTTTGCATTTCATTGTTAAGGGTTTTTTACATTTTCATGTATAGATTGACTTATTTGTGATTCTTGAGCATGTGTAATTGAGTTCCTCTGTACATCTCGTCGCATTTTCTTGTTAATTTTTACTAACTAATGCCAGTCATTTACCAGTTTACCAGTTTTAAGTTGGAAATAAGATGTATTTAGAATAAAGCCATTTTGTTTTTAGCTGATTGGTGTTTTGGAGCAATTTCTACCACAGAGAGTAACCTGTTATCAAAGCACTATATCTACCAAGAATTAGTTCTTCACATCTGATTGTTAAATTGCATTCATTGTCAGGTTGTATATAGCAACAATAATGATTCTGTTCTAGTTCTTCTTCAGGTACCATTGATATACAAACTGCAGTAACCTAATATAGCTTAAAAAGGAAATTAAGAAGAAGGCTGTCTTACATGTTTCTTCTAAATGTCTTCAAGATCAGGATTCAGGTGCAGCTACTCTCGGGTACAAAGGAAATGTAATCAGTTACATGCTTTTTTGCTATAGGCTAGATATTTCTAAAGCACAAAATAATAATAAGTTATATGAAAATATAGTGTCAGCATGGTTGGGTTGTATGTACATTCCTCCCCTAAATAAAGTTTATATGCACACAGGTCTATTATTCCTGTTAGTGAATTTCATCGACTTCTAAAAAGCTGAATAATCTTTTTCATAGTACGACTTAATTCTGCGTAAGCTTAAAGGGTCCTCCTTTCCTAGTCACTGCTGCAGGGTTAAGCAGTCACTACGTTCTGGACTGATAGTTCACTGTTCATTTGTCTTTCCTTATCTACCTGGGCCTTTTAATCAAAACGAAAGGTGAGTAGCCAGTGGAGAATCTGGTTCCTATGATGTCTGCTCTGCTCTGGAACCGAGGTGTGTGCTCATAAATAAAGTAGCTATAGTGCTGAAAACTAGGGGAGTATGGTAGGTAAAGACAAAGCTGTTTCCAAGTGTTTGGAAATCAATATATTTCTTCCTGTGTGTACATATCAAGTTGCTATATGTCCTTTTACTGTCCATATGTATTTTTATGGGTTGGCCTGTCTAAATCTCAAAATCCAAAAGTTCCTGATTCCTTTCATAGCCAGCCCTCTTACTTTGCATGCATTACAGTCAAAATGGGTCACAACAAAGAGTGATAAAATATGAATGTATCAATGAAGCGCTCTCTTCTCTAGCTCCATATACAGTGGTACCTCGGGTTAAGAACTTAATTCATTCTGGAGGTCCGTTCTTAACCTGAAACTGTTCTTAACCTGAGGTACCACTTTAGCTAATGGGGCCTCCCACTGCCGCTGCACTACCGCTATGCGATTTCTGTTCTTATTCTGAAGCAAAGTTCTTAACCCGAGGTACTATTTCTGGGTTAGCGGAGTCTGTAACCTGAAGCGTCTGTAACCCGAGGTACCACTATAAAGAACAAACAGTTTAATAATAACAAATGTATAGTTGAAAAGTGCTGAGGCTTAGGTAGTGGAGCTAGCAGAGCTCTCCAATGACAATGAAAACAGCAAAAGCATGATCTGTTTTGAAGAGCTGTGGCAGGAGGTAAGAGGCTCAAGGATTACAAGCGGGAACTTCAGTGAAAAATACCTGATCTAGGTGGTATGTGGCAGTTAAATCAAAATTTGACCAAAGATGGCAGACTACCTAAGACTTTTTTTGAACTTACAGACAATATGGACTTGATTGATATTTGGAGGACAAAAAACCCTCTAGGTAAAGAGGGAACATTCTTTTCTGAAGCCCACCTATCCTGGACAAGAATCGACCAAATTTGGATATCTAGAGGACTGGCTCCTAAGACTAAAAAAATAGAGATCTGCCCCAAAACTTGCTCCGACCATAATGCTTTGAAAATAGATTTAAGACTCACACCAGCTGGATCCTTCAGATGGAGAATGAATGACTCCTTGTTTAGAGATCAGGAGATTGTGAAGAAGGCCCAAAAAACGATGAAAGATTACTTTGAAATAAATTTGAACACTTCGGTGGAAAAGAAAACAATCTGGGACGCGAGTAAAGCTGTTATGAGAGGGTTTCTGATACAACAGAATACCATAAAGAAAAAACTTTGGAATGGTAAAAAGGATAAGATTTTGGAGAAGATAAGAGACGGAGAGAAAAAGTTGAGACTTAATCCAAAATCAAAAGAGGTTTTAAGAGAAATAAAATTCCATCAAGCACAATATGTGAAACTGACAAATCAAGAAATTGAATGGAAAATTAAACAGATGAAACAAAGATCATTCGAGTCGGCTAATAAATGTGGGAAGCTGCTGGCATGGCAGCTGAAAAAGAGACAAAGACTGAACTTTGTTACCAATCTAGAGGTTGAAGGAGAATGTATTCAGAAACCAGAAGAAATTAGAAAGTGTTTCCAGAGATACTTTAAAAAATTGTTCACCCAAGGACCCCAAGTGGAGATGGAGATAAATAAATTTTTAAAAAGTCATGGCCTGCAAAAGCTTACACAAGATAAACAAACAGCCCTGAATTACAAAGTATCACAACAGGAAATTGAAAGTGCCATTCAGAACATGCAATTGGGCAAATCCCCAGGCCCAGATGGACTTACCTCCAAATACTATAAGACATTGAAGGAATATTTGGTTCAACCATTAATGGAGGTATGTAACCAAATTATGGAAGGGAAGGGGGCACCAGAATCGTGGAAAGAGGCATTCATCACCTTGATACCAAAATTGGAATCTGAAAAGACTCAACTTAAGAATTACCGTCCCATCTCACTCCTAAACGTGGATTACAAAATTTTTGCGGATATCTTGGCAAATAGACTGAAAAAAGTTTTAAAAGAAGTAATTCATAAAGACCAAGCAGGCTTTCTCCCTGGCAGGCATTTGTCTGACAACACCAGGAATATTGTTGATGTTTTGGAGTTACTGCAGACAAATTTGAATACAAAAGCAGCTTTGATTTTTATAGATGCGGAGAAGGCCTTTGATAATATATCTTGGAAGTTTATGAAGAAAAATTTGGAAGGGATGGGAGTGGGAAGGGCGTTCCAGAATGGTATTGAAGCAATCTATTCAGAGCAAAAAGCTAAATTGATAGTAAATAATGTGGTGACAGAGGAGTTTAAAATTGAAAAAGGAACACGACAGGGGTGCCCCTTATCACCCTTGCTATTTATTTCTGTCCTGGAGGTGTTGCTTAACTTGATTAGGAAGGATCAGCAGGTGCAAGGAATACAGGTCGGAGGAAAACAATATAAACTGAAGGCTTTTGCAGACGATTTGGTTTTGACATTACAGGAGCCAGAATCTAGCACAAAAAGAGCTTTAGAACTAATTTCTGAGTTTGGTCGGGTGGCGGGATTTAGGTTAAACAAACAAAAAACCAAGGTCTTGGTAAAAAACTTGACACCTTCAGAAATAGATGGGTTTCAAAAGGAAACAGAATTAAATGTGGTTAAAAAAGTGAAATACCTGGGAGTTAACTTGACCGGGAAAAATTTGAATCTATTTAAAGACAACTATGTAAAATGTTGGACCGAAATCAAAAAGGACCTAGAAATTTGGTCAAGATTGAAACTTTCCTTGTTGGGAAGAATTGCTGCCGTTAAGATGAATGTATTGCCAAGAATGTTGTTTCTGTTTCAGGCCCTGCAGATCGTGGACAGAGTAGAGTGTTTTGGAAAGTGGCAGAGGGACATTATGAAGTTTGTCTGGCAGGGCAAAAAGCCCAGAATAAAATTTAAAATATTAACAGATGCAAAGGAAAGAGGGGGATTTGCCCTGCCGGACTTAAGGTTGTATTATGAAGCTGCATCCTTCTGCTGGATGAAAGATTGGTTTTTGTTAGAAAACACTGATGTCCTAGATCTGGAAGGATTTAACAATGCTTTTGGATGGCATGCATATTTGTGGTACGACAAGGTGAAGTCTCACAAGATGTTTAAAAACCATATTGTCAGGAAATCTTTGTTCATTGTCTGGACTAAATACAAGGACTTAATTGAAAATAAGACTCCGAGGTGGTTATCACCGATGGAGGCTAAGGCCACAAAAATACTTAATATGGGGGGTGGCTGGGCAAAATATTGTGAAATAATAGAAAGAGAAGGTGACACTTGGAGGTTGCAGAGTTTTGAAAAATTGAAAGGAAAGGTGCGAGACTGGTTGCATTATGCCCAAATTTTAGAGATCTTTAAAAAAGATAAAAAAATCGGCTTCCAGGTGGAAAAATCAGAATTAGAGTTGGAATTACTTGAACCTAAGACGAAAGTGCTTTCAAGAATGTATAACTTGTTGCTTAAATGGAATACTCAAGATGAGATGGTTAAATCAGCCATGATTAAATGGGCACAAGACATTGGATACAACATTATGTTTGAAGACTGGGAAAGGTTATGGACCACCGGTATGAAATTTACGGCATGTAGTGCCTTAAAAGAAAACATTATGAAAATGATGTACAGGTGGTACATGACCCCAGTCAAACTTGCAAAGATATACCATTTGTCAGACAATAAATGTTGGAAATGTAAGGAGGCTGAAGGAACATTCTTTCACCTCTGGTGGACATGTCCGAGAGTGAAGGCCTTTTGGGAAATGATTTATAACGAGTTGAAAAAGGTATTTAGGTATACCTTTAATAAGAAACCAGAAGCCTTCCTCCTGGGCATTGTGGGCCAGAGAGTGTTAAAGAAAGATAGAACTTTCTTTTTATATGCAACTACAGCAGCAAGAATTCTTATAGCTAAATATTGGAAGACACAGGAGCTACCCACACTGGAAGAGTGGCACACGCAACTGATGGACTACATGGAATTAGCCGAAATGACGGGCAGAATCCGAGACCTGGGAGAAGAGGCAGTGGAAGAGGACTGGAAAAAATTTAAGGACTATCTACAAAAACATTATAAGCTATATGAAAGTTGAGAATTTGCTAAGTTTTGAGGAAAACATGCTTCAGTATTGAGAATTGAAAATGATTGAAACTAAGTTATAACGGTGAAAAGTTTTAATTTGGAATATATAAATAGATGAAAGTACAAAAACATACGAAACAAGGTATTAATTTGCTGTATAATACTCTTTTATGGTAAAGAATGCAGGGATGGAAGATTTGGGGAAGTCCAGTTGAATATGAAAAAAGATGTGGAAATGTGAATTTTCTTTTTTCTAATTTTTTCTTTTTTTTGTAAAACTGCTTTTGTTGTGTAAATTGATGATGGATTTTGACTTTGGAAAATAAGCAATAAAAAATATTATTAAAAAAAAAAATAGGTGGTATGTGGCAGTTAACAGACTATCCTGCTTTGCTCATTTAATAACCTTGCCTTGTCAACAGCCTTCTTTTCTTTTCTTTATATTTATTAAATTTGTATACCGTCCTTCATCCATAGATCTTTGGGCAACTCACAACATAAAAAATGCAATATAAAAAACACAAAATATATAATAAAAATAAGAACCAAAACAAACCCTTCCCTCAACACATTTAAAAGGGTATTGGATGTTAATCAGTGAAAGGCCTGGTTGAAGAAAAACGTTTTTGCCTACAATGCTTCTGGCCTTTTATAATTCTCGGATAGGGGACTGAGATTTTGGGCAGCTTCAACTGCCAGGGAGCCTCCTTTACGTGCATGGAACTTTTTTCTCAAAATCAGTTTTTACTCTGAGAGCCAGTGTGGTGTAGTGGTTAAGAGCGGTAGTCTCGTAATCTGGGGAACCGGGTTCGCGTCTCTGCTCCTCCACATGCAGCTGCTGGGTGACCTTGGGCCAGTCACACTTCTCTGAAGTCTCTCAGCCCCACTCACCTCACAGAGTGTTTGTTGTGGGGTAGGAAGGGAAAGGAGAATGTTAGCCGCTTTGAGACTCCTTAAAGGGAGTGAAAGGCGGGATATCAAATCCAGACTCTTCTTCTTCTTCTCTTTTCCGATTTGAAAATTAAAAAACCCTTCTCCCAAAGCTACTTTTCAAGCTGTGATACTTCCATGGCTGGCCCAAGCCCTTGAGGCTTCTTATACAGGAAAGCATGTTTGCTTTTTTGTTCCTGCAAGCCATTCTGGAAATGCCCCTAGGTTTAATGCTGGGTGGCAACTTCTCTTGGAAGTAATTGAAGCTCTCCTCCTTTTTTCTGACCCTGTTTATGAGGAGAAATGAAAAAACAACAACAACCTTTTGTACAGTAATGCGGAATACAAATACCCTTCTTATGGCACTATTGCACATTTGTAAAGTCCTTTTGCACTGGCAGCCAGTCTTAGTATTTATTTGCTTTTTTGAGTGATTCTGTTGCCTGCTCTTTGCATTCTTTGGAAGGTTCTAGAATATACCAACACATTTCTAAAGCAGAAGCATTCACTCCATCTTGGGATGCCAATATTTGGGAATATATCGCACTCCAGTCAATCTGCTTAATTTGGGGGTGAGAGCATCTGTATGATCTTAAGCAATTGGTTAGTTATACAGAAGTTGGATGAAATAGGATCATTGGGGTCTCTGTCTTTTAGTGGTGGTCTTCATTGTACTTTGTTCAGTCAGCGTGGAGCCAGCATTATGTATATTTGTACAAAAGCAAGACCCATGAAGTTAAATAGGATTAACTCCCAGCAAAGCGTGTTTAGGATTGCAGTCTTTGACACTGGAAAACTACCGTTGACAAAGCTAAAGGACAGAATGTATTCCACAGTAAAGCTACAAATCTGACTTGCCTCCGTGTGTGTGTGTGTGTGTGTGTGTGTGTGTGTGTTGTAGGGGCTTACCCACTCAGACCAATATTCTGCTAAATTAAGATGTGCAGATATGATACAAACTTAAAGAAACATTCCCCAGTTGGTAATGTTCTGAAGTCCTAGAAGCATCTGTGAACCTTTGTTTCAACTCCGCAACATGGTTACATCCTTGATGTAGTGCAGAAAATATTAGTGTTGTGCTAGGTGGTGCTATTGTATAAATTTTTAAAATAGGGAATGCCCTTTTCACATGAAGAAAAAAGGGACTACCTCCTTCAGTCTCTCTCCTCCCTGGTTATTTGGTATGTTCCCTGACACAAATGATATTTGTACAAAGAGAAACATTATTTATGGTCCACTGACTACAAATATATAAGAAGCAAAGCACCCGTTGTGAGGTGAATGTGAACCTGTATATGGTCCTATAAGCTTTAAGGAACCCTGAAGGATGTAGCATATCTGCGTAGACATTGCATCCTCCCGCAGGATCCCTGTCAGTGTGGGCTGGGGCACCCAGAGCCAAAGTTAGGCCCCAGATTCTGCCCTTCCCTTGATAGTGTTTCTAAACATAGCTCAAATCCTCTCCGCAGAGGCTTGCCCTTCCCATAATAAGCAAAGCGCCATTCTGTGCTCCCACTTTAGCCCTATTGATTGGTCCTCCCTGTTCTTTAATCCAGAGGATTCTTGGAGTGGCTTATAACAAGATTTGAAACGTGTAACAATAAAAAACCAAAACCCCAACAAAACAGCATACCCAGCAAAAAGCAGAACTGAAAATCACAAATGTAAAAGGCCTGGGGAAATAAAAAAGGGATTGCCTGCCACCAAAACGTCGTCAAACTTGATGTCTGGCAAACTCCAAACCTCTTGGAGGTCCTTAGCTGGTACAACATGCATGAAGGGGATCTGTCTCTGGTCATCACCTGCCTTGCTTCAGTGCGGATGGGATTCAGAAAGGTCCTCTGAGATGAATCTTAATTCATGAGAAGGCTTGCGAGGAAAGGCATTCATTCAGTTATTCCACTTTGACAGGATAAGGCAACTAGTTTTTTATATAGTTGGTAGGGATTTTCATTGTGAAAACCACCTTCAGCCTCCATGATAGATACTCGGATATTAACATCCTTAAAGGGCTATTGTAGTTTGAACTGCGCAAATGCTCTGGAGGAACTCAAAAGGTTTGAAGACCTCGTACCAATTTATGCCATTGGTTCATCTGGCTGCTTTCCTGGTTTTTAAACTTTCCCATCCCTATGGAGGTGGCAGACATTGAACCATAGCCCTATCACTGACCTATGGGAACACACTAACTGAGGAGTGTTTGGGAATCTAGCAAAGAATCAACCTGTCTTTGCCACACAGTCAGCCTTGAGTGTGTCAGTTATTTCCAGCTCACCGTATTTATGAGTATGAAATGTGCACCTTTTTTGGCCAAATTGCGTCACAAAAATTAGGGTGTGCATTAGATTTGATGGCGCATTTACATTCACCAGCAAATACTTTTTTTGGTTTCAAGGTTTTGAAAAATTAGGTGCGTATTAGATTTGATGGTGCATTGTTGTTGTTTAGTCGTTTAGTTGTGTCCGACTCTTCGTGACCCCATGGACCAGAGCACGCCAGGCACTTCTGTCTTCCACTGCCTCCCGCAGTTTGGTCAAACTCATGCTGGTAGCTTCGAGAACATTATCCAACCATCTCATCCTCTGTCGTCCCCTTCTCCTTGTGCCCTCCATCTTTCCCAACATCAGGGTCTTTTCCAGGGAGTCTGCTCTTCTCATGAGGTGGCCAAAGTATTGGAGCCTGAGCTTCACGTGTGTGTGTGTGTGTGTGTGTGTGTGTGTGTGATGGCGCATTAGATTCGTGTAAATACAGAAATTTGCACCCATTGCTTAATTTGCCTCAATTGAAGTCAGAGGGACATAGAGGTGCTCAGTTGTGGCTACCCACTCAGTTGTGGGTGGGGGGCTCATATAAACTTAAATGCAAAAAGTTGTGGAAATACTACTACATTTTTCCTGCAATATAATATACACTACAGTAGTACCTCCAGTTATGTAACCCTCTGGTTACATAAACTTCAGGATGCAAAAGCAGCAAACCCGGAAGTATTTTACCAGGTTTGGTTGCGCGTGCACGCGCAGAAGCGATCCTTGGGTTGCGGAAACCTCGGGATCTGACCGGACCTCCAGAACGGATCCCGTCCACAACCGGAGGTACCACTGTATATGATGACATCACTTACAAGCGGCTCATGTTCCCATCCATTACCCCTGTACTTAATCTCTTGGGAAATTAGTTTGATAAGATGGAATCACACAATGTGTTTGAACAAAGGATTTGAAACTGGCATAAAGGTAGGCATTGCTTCAATGTGCAAGAGGTGAATACACAACCAAAAAATTTTGACCACAGAAGTCAAGAAAGTATAAATATAGCATATAATCAAAAGAACTGGTTGAGTTACATCCTTGCAGCATAGCTGTTATCACAGATGGTTAACTGCACATGCCCAAACCATTGGTGGGGGGTAGATATTTTGCTGCAACTTCAGACAGTGCTAAAGTAGCTTTATCTATCAGCTCTAGCAGGTGTGTTCATTGTTCCTTATCTGGAAAGGCCAGTAGTGTTGTATAAAGGGTGTTTATTTGTTCAAACCATTCTCTCTCCACGTACACACACAAAGAGATTAATGGATGTTTGATAAAAGAGTGGTCACCCAAGCCATAAAAGTATATGATAGTCCTTTCTTCTGGCAGGATACCCTGTGAAGGAATGTTTTTCAAATTGCAGTAGTCCTTAAATGGACAGTATTGTAATATGCAGGAATAACCGAAGACGGTGAAGGAAAATGCAATCTAGGTTTGAAGCATTCAGACTCTTGGCATGTTTCTGTTTCTCCGTGACGTTAGAGTCTTAATCCTCCCCAAAATAGACCCTTATCAATAAAGAAGCTCTGCTCTGCAAATTCTCTTCAATTTACAGTTCAGCTGAGGCAGCAGATAGTTTGAAAGTCAAAAGGCAGACCCTTGGCTTCGCAGTGCCATTTATCTCTGAAAATCAGCAATGTGAAAATTTACTATTTCAATGGGGCAATCTACTGTCAATTATTTGGACAAAAAGCGCATTGTCTGTGCTTGTTGTTGGGAATCCAAAAGCAGAAAAGTCAGGGGAAGGAGCCAAAACCCCCGAAGAAAGCAGCATGCAAACTAGTTTCACTAAATCCAAGGGCAAAAATAATGCGTCAGCATTCTGTGAGAATTAAAGCGTGATCTACTGTTTATGGAAAATATGTTCTAGTTAGAAATGCACAAATTGTCCACTAATCATAAAGATGAACTGCTTTTGTCAGGTATCTGATCTATTGGAACATATCTGCTTTTTTAAAAAAAAAACATATTCATTTATACAGCAATTTTAATAGGGTTCCCCTCCCCTGTCTTCTGTACGTGTATATAAAACAGTGTTTGTGGCAGGTTTAGTATGAAACTGACACAAATAAATTGAATCCATTATCCTAAACATTATTAATTGCATGAAAGTGGACCTTTCTGATTGGCTGTCTGTGATGTCATATTTGCTTCAGTTAAAGCCAACAAGTGGATGGGTATAGCAGCCTGGTGCTATTGAAATTCTCCTGTCAGCCTGAATTTTAAGCTCTCCCAAGTTTTTGCCTCTTGCTTTTCTATATTCGCCTGTGAAAATGCAATCAGAACAGCATTGTATCTTATTGTGCAGTGGAACCATATAAGCTTGGAGTGTTTGATTAGACAAAAGGCATTTTTCACCATTTCATGTTTTCTTTACTGCCAGCTTAAAAAAAGAAGGCGAGAACAAAGTCTTGCTTTTAGATGGACTTGCCCTGTTCCTCTGCATCTTATGAAATCTGTGGTCTTGACTTTTAGCATTTCATCCTCTCCTTTTCTGCACCTTGCTGGAAGAGAACTTGGGTTTTCTTTTCCCCCCTTTTTTTTGCCTTTGATGAATATTCAGAATGACACCATCTGTCACCCTGTCTTTGCAGAGAAAAGAGGCAGTCGACTCTCTTACAAGGGTGCTTTTTAAAAAGCGAATAGTGATTGCTATCATCTGGGGAAGACTCTCGCATGACATCTGCAGAATAATAAAAGTGGTGTCATGAAATATTCTGGAACCGGAGGGGGTTAGGTCTGAGTACTGCAGAAAGGCATAGATATATATTTGGAGAGTTAAGTATGGTTTGCTTTGCAGCTGATGAGCTGTGGTTTGGGACTGTCGCTCTGGAAAGGTGTTATAGTTGGTACTATGAGGTCTCGACTCCTGTTTCTGATTGCTAGCAGAGAGAGGCACTTTCTCTCGCATTTCTTTGATATTCTGAAACTGAAGTACAAGTGGAAGCCAAAGTAGATATGATGGCAGCCTCAGAATAAAGTGCCCCCATTTCATGCCCCTTTTACATATAAATCTGAGCAAGTCAGCCCACTTCCATACAGTGAGAATGACTGACTTCATGTTTTAGGAGGCCATTGGCAAATGTCAAGGACTGGATGCAGAGGAGGGAACCAGCTGGGGAACCCCCAGGGGTAGAAGGCTCAGAGCCAGGGGATTGGTGGTGGGACAATGATGAGTGGTCAGAGGGGGGGGGGAGAAGCAGACTGGGAGGAGGACGTGTCAGAATCAGAAGAGGATCAGGGTTGAGTGAGCAGGAAGAGGCTATGGCAGAGAGCAGTTCAGACTCCAAGGCTCCAAGGTGGAGAGGAGTGGGGCCAAGAGTCAGAGTTGAGACAGGCTGCTGAAGAATCCAGGGAGTCTTCTCCATCTGCTGCGACCAGCTCCCCTCTCCTCGGTCTCCTAGAACACGCAGAGAAATGAAAACAACGGAACAGACTTGGTTGGTTGTGCACAGACACAGTTTTCAACTATTTGAGGAAGACCCTGGAAAGGAAGAGGCTTAGATTATGGTAGGAAGGCAGAGACCTTCAGTCCTCACAGTTTTCTTATTGGAGCAAGACCTACAGGGAAGAGTTGCTGAGATAACTAGGCCTGCGCTGGTTTGGTTTCTTTGAATAAAGAGTTAAGTTCACTGGCACCCTGTTTTTTATTGCTGACCTTTGCTTGATGCTGGCTCCTAACAGCAAAGTACCTTCAGGTAGACACCTTCCTATGTTCATGGGCTCCTACAGGCCTACCTGGCGGTGGCAGCAGCAGCAACAGTGAGTAGCAACAGCAGCATTCCAAAAAATTCTGGAAGGAAGCAATTGTTTTAATTACCCACAATGCTGTAGCTGTGCTCCAGAGGATGGTGGGAAATTGAAATGGCAGCCTGTTTTCTTTCTTCAACCAGTTGTTTGAAGGGGATGTCACATTGCAGTTGGATGAAGGTGCACTCCATTCTACCTAACTTTGGACCAGACCACTGCGAAGCAGGAGAACATGGCTGAATTCTGGACTGTACCACTTCAGAATACAGCTGCAAATGTGAGACTCATAGTTTTGATCTCTCTTCCATTGTAAAGGACAACCTGCATACAAATCAGGTGGAAGGCTATGCTAATAACTTTGACGGCAATTCTAATAAATTTGGCTGCAATTAACTCCCTTTAATTCAACAGGAACGTACTTCAGACTAGACACAAAATGTGATTTTGTTTTAACACTTGAAGGAGAGTTCAGAATTGCTGTGGCTCTCCCTCCTTCATTCTGAAGTGGTACAGTCCAGAATTCTACCTCACTCAATGTCATGCACAGATTGGCTCTTATTATTCCAATCTCCTCATGCAACGGGCACAGATTTTGATCTTCAGGTCTCTGTTTGCAAAAGGGATGTCTCGTGCTGAAAGCATGTCTCATCTCTTCTCCAAGGCTGCAGCAGTCACCTCATCTATGACTGCTACTTACCCTCACTGCCCTCTTGTAGTTTGCCTTTAATGTGTCTTGTGCACATGTAAATGTCACAATAAAGAAATATATACGCATCTGGTCAACTAAGTGCTGAGAGCATGTTATCAGGAAGTGCTTTTCCACATCACACTCATTATTTGCATAATACCAGCAATCTAGTTTCAAAGTAGGAAAACAGGATAATTATACTGCTAAACGAGCCTCTCTGTGTACATTGCTCGTGTTTAGTTGTTCTGGAGAATATTGTGTTCTCGCACACACCCTGTAACAATTAGGACAGGTGTAAACTTTTTTTTGCTGAGATTCATAGACACTTCTCCTTAAGGAACTTTAAGGAGTAGGCAGCATTTTCTTACCTTTCTTATTATGATAACTATGCTACACAGTCCTTTTAAAGAAATGCATGGAGTTGCAAAATCAGCCCAAATGAGCTCAGACTGTTGTAGATGAAAATGATGCTGCCGCCACCACCTCACTTTATTCTCTTGTTCTGGATGAGGGTTATGCTGCTGTCATATATCTAGTGCAATAGGTTAGATCTAGCAGAGGTTATGGAAGGTCCAATGTCCTACCCAGTTCAGACGCCCAGGATAAAACCAAGCTGCTGTAGGTAGTCCTCAGTCAAACAATATTGTTACAAAGGTTGGCATGCCAACCCCCAATCTTTGCCGAGCAGTGCACAAGATTCTAGGTGGTTCCAGAATGTGGTTCTGAATAGGCAAAGTCTAGGGGGGGAAATAAGTCTGTAAGAGACAGAAACAAAGATATGGGTGAGATGAAGAATATTAACAGTAAATATCTTTTTTTTTAATTGGCAAAATCTCTCCTGCAGTTTTCACCTTTGTGAATTAGCTATGTATAACTCTATGCCAGATGGATAAATGTTTCCTATAGTTTCCTATAGGTATCCACATCCCTCTGTGTGTGTGTGTGTGTGTGTATGACACATTGCTACTTTCAGTAGCATTCCTGCCCTTGTATTGCCTATCATGTTTCATTCCACTTTATAGCAGACTCTTTGGTACAGCTGAGCATTTAACTCTCCCTTCTCATTCACATCTGCTAGTCATGTGTGAGAAAAGGACTGTTGGACAAAGCCTTGGGGACGTTCGGTAACTGACACTTGAGTGGCTCTCCTCCATCTACAAATGACCTAGACAAGCACAGCAGAGCAGCTATTAGCAAATCGACTCTCCAGTGTACAGCTGATAGTCTGTTCTTTTTGCAAGATTGCCTTAAGCTGGGACTCACAGTGGGCTTTCCAGTTAGGCAGAAGGTATGTTAGGACATACAAACGTACAGGTCACTCAACATCAATGACAGATGTAAGTATGGGCAAGGTGAAAACCACAGGAATCATACGGAGAAGTAGAAAGAAGCAACAGGACTTGAGAATACTGTGCCCAAATAGTAGCAGGGAATACTTGCATTAGAAAAACATTGTGTGTTGATGCAATTTATCTCCTACAAAATCAGCCAAGTAGCCTCTCTAAAGCAGCCTCCTTATTTTGGCAGGCAGACGTTCCCTGAAGATGAGGATGGAGGATTTTGCAAAAACTGGGGGGGGCAGTTCCTCCTTAATAAAACATTGTCTAAATGTTATATGTTAATTTGGATTTTTGAATTTGTATTTCTTGGCTGGGGGACTATTTAGGGGCTTTTCTTGGGGAGTGTGCTTTTTATTAGTTTGTATATATTAGTATAGTTCTTTGTTTTAATTATTTTAATTATGTATGCTGTGCTTTTGTGTTGTAACTTTGTGTTGTGAACCACACTGAGCCCTACAGGTATAAGATGGTATACAAATGTAAAAAATAAAAATAAAATAACTGCATCTCTTTGGCCACTATGTGCATCTCTTAGGTCTTTGTGAAAACAGAGTTCTGGACCACCTCGGTCATTGGCCTGATTCAACAGCCATACTTCTTATGTTCTTAATAGGACTGATGCATTTAAAGAGCTGCCTGGATGGGTAAGATGGGGCTGATGAACCCTTATATCTCCTAAAGCACTACACTCAAGCAGTTTCTCCTCCTGGTGGGGGTTACTTAGAATAATATAATTGTATAATTGGAAAGGACCCCAAGGGGATCAAATAGTTCAACCCCAGCAATGCAGGAATCACAGCTAGAATCCCTGGCAGTTGGCCATCCAACCTGAGTTTAAAAACCTCCCCACTTTATAATGAAACATCCGACCTATGTGGTAACACATGAGTTGTGTAACATCTAATATGGCTGTAAACATCTTGCCTAGATGCTTGAAACTGAGTGCATTTCTTGAATTTTGTCAGCAGTACAAAGAGGCTCCAAAGAGAATGCACAGACTTTGCACCAATGAAATTGGCAGATAATTATTCAAGGAACTTCACTCAGTGCTTTTGAAGGGCCAGGGACTCCTAGTACCTTTGCATACTGTTTTAAAACGCGAACATGCACGGAGTTGTGACTTATTTGTTGGGCTGGATCCAGAAATCCACCCCCAAAGCAGTTTTCTGTTCCCATTTACAATTCAGAACATTCAAAGCACAGCTGTGTTTTGGAAAATTGTTCTTTCCCCCCCACAGCACAGCAGTTACTGCTGTAATTGCCATGTTAAATATGTTTAGGAATACAATAGTCACCAATACTTGTGGCTGTTCTTTTTGAAAGGCGTAGAGGTCGGGTGCTTCCCATGTTCATCTAAGCCTGTTTGAAAATGGCAAAATGCCATTCCGCTAGCAATGCTCTGCCATGTTGTGAACTTATTTTCAGGTGGGCAGCGGGGGAAGAGGCAAAGGAAATTCCGAAGCAGCAATATGCTAAATGTTTCCAAATAGGAACACCTCTTATTTGCACACATTAGTGTTCCACTCCTAAGCAGTGCTCAAAACTGGGATACATATTTCATACTCATCCTGCCAAAAGATCAAAGAACCTTGTGTCACCTTAAAAACTAACAAGTTTGTTATGGCAAACATTTTCATGGATTACAATCTGCTTCGTCAGAACATCAGGATGTCTGTGTTCTCAGGAATTGTTTTGTGAACTACAGCTGTTAAGTTAGTAACTATCACTGTAACATCTACACTCTGAACATTTATATACACACCTGCAAGTCAGGACAACACTTCATGCATTTGACGAAGTGGACTGTAGTCCAGGAAAGCTTATGCCACAATAAAGTTGATAGTCTTTTACAACAAAAAATGACAAAGAGTCTGGTAGCACCTTAAAGACTAACATGGCTACTGTTATGTATTCAGTGGTCTGTGTTTGCCTGAGTTTGAGTCTCGACTAAGGATTCTAAGCTCCTGATTCGATAAATGATGTCCAATCATAGAACACTTCAGGATTTGGGCCTCTGCCATTGGCCCTTGAACTCTGAGTTCAGACAGCCAATCAACGTGGGAGTGGGAGTGGCCCAGGCTCTCAGGAATGTATATTAGGGAAGCTTTTAATGTTTGATGTATTACAGTATTTTAATATTTTTTTTGGAAGCCGCCCAAGTGGCTGGGGAAGCCCAGCCAGATGGGCGGGATATAAATAAATAAATAAATAAATAAATAAATAAATAATTATTAAGCAGTTGCTTTGCCCCTGTTTACCAGTTATGTAGTTCAATAAAGGTTCTTGCTGTTATCACTGCGTCTTGCCTTGTGGGAACCCACCCACACTTCAGCTACCCTTCTGGAAATTCTCAAAGCATGCATTTTTACAATTGCAGTCAATTGAAAATTTGCTTTTCTAGGTGATGCTAAAATCCATGAATTTTACCAATAACAAAAGAACCCCCCCCCTCTCTCTGGCTGCTGATTTTATGCTGAATTGCTCACGTAGTTAGGAATATTTTCCCTGGCATTTAACCTACATCTACTTTTCTGCAGACTCAACTCCTTGCTCCTTACTGCCCTTCCGCTTTATCTGATGTCCTTTTAAATATTTGAAAACTGTCAATATGCCCCCTTCACCTTCTTCTCTCTGTAGCAAATATAAACCCTGTTCCTGCAGCTTTGCCTTGCGTAACTTGTCTTCTAAGCTTTTTATTATTCTCACATAGTTCCTCCTGAATGCTTTCCAATTTGTCAACATCTTTTCTCCTAGCTGATTTATATTTCATGAAACGCAAAATGCTGTGGCAAAGGTCCAGATTCAGGTACCCTTGCCTACCATCTCCATTTTGAAGAAGCAGTAACTGAAAGTGCTTTGATTTGTGAGGGGTGCAAACTAGAATAGGTGATTTCATTGCTTCAATTAATGACAGGATTTTTTGTCGTTGCTGTTCGCTTTTTCCCCCTCCTGGAGAGGAAGATGTTTCAAAACAAAGGACCGTGCATCACTTTTCAAGTGTGTTCATGCCATACATTTAAAGCAAACCTCAATAACAAATCCTGGAAACTGTAGTTTGTCAAAGACACTGAGAATTGTAGCTCTGTGAGGGGTACACAACTGCTCCCAGAAATCTTTGGGGAGGGAGAAATGTGCTTTAAATGCCCTTAATATGGAAAATGAGAATAAACACATATGCTAGGAAATTAGTGGAGTTTGCATTCTGTGGCAATTACAGTTGCCTCTATAAAAACAAATCCAGTTTCTTCAGTAATATGTGTATTATGTGGCTTCTGGAAGCCTGTGATGGATGATAAACAATGGATGATTTCAGGGAATTACCATACTGTGTGCTCAGTTTAGTTAATAGCATTCCAACAGGTTCACGTCCAATCCCTGGGCAAATACGGGATTTCATAAGCCCAAAGTATGCCCTTCAGGCATCCAGTCAGCCTTTTTGAACAATAATGTGGCAAACAAACAATATAAGTAGACAGATACCAGAGCAGCAGATGTGTAAGTCACGACAGAAATGTATTCACTGAACCATTAGCTAGTACTGAGCCTATTACATTTAAGTGATTCCAGATGTTATTATTTGGTATCCTTGAGAAATAAAATATACCTAAAAATTTGATTGCGGGTGGGGGCATATATTTTTATTTCCAGTTTATTTGATTTACCTCCTGCTTGCTACTCTAAGCTTCTAGCTCACATTACTTCTAACTATTGACTCAAAACTGTGACTTGATCATCATCATTGTTAAGTTGTGGGTGAACATATCAGACGACACAGCGATTCTTCAAACAGCTCTTGTTTATTCACAGGCCAGAACTGAACTGAACAGCAAACAGCTCAGTCGGCCTGCTTTTATAGGCAGCCGGCTATCAACATTGTAGGAACAACAACCCAGGGTTTCCCGCCTAAAGTAACTGACGTGGACCTGAGTGAAAACTACCGTATTTTTCGCTCTATAGCACGCACCCGACCATAACACGCACATAGTTTTTAAAGGAGGAAAATCCGTAGGCATGCCACCCGTAGGCATTCCCTCCATAACACGCACAGACATTTCCCCTTACTTTTTAGGAGGGAAAAAGTGAGTGTTATGGTGCAAAAAATATGGTATATACACAATACCCCTGGTGGCCAGGGTGAGAACTTCAATACCTAACAATCATCATCATCAACAACAACAACAAGAACAACAACTTTATGCCCCGCCCATCTGGCTGGGTCTCCCCACCCACTCTGGGCAGCTCCCAACAGAATATTAATAAAAAAGTGACCACATCAAACATTAAAAACTTCCCTAAACAGGGCTGCCTTCAGATGTCTTCTAAAAGTCAGATAGTTGTTTATTTCCTTGACATCTGATGGGATGGCGTTCCACAGGGCGGACACCACTAACAAGAAGGCCCTCTGCCTGTTTCCCTGTAACCTCACTTTTCGCAGTGAGGGAACCGCCAGAAGGCCCTCGGAGCTGGACCTCAGTGTCCGGGCTGGATGATGGGGGTGGAGATGCTCCTTCAGGTATTCTGGGCTGAGGCCATTTAAGGGCTTTAAAGGTCAGCAACAACACTTTGAATTGTGCTTGGAAACGTACTGGGAGCCAATGTACTGGGAATTGAGTGAGGGGGGCCCCTACCCATTTGTTGTCTTGCACAGAGATTTTTGATCCTTTGTTCTCTTAATGGCCCATCAGGAGACAAGCCTGGCTACTTCCCAGAATTAGAAGTCTTTGCTTAGATTTTAACGCTTGCTAGATCCAAGGATTAGAAGCATCTGGTGCACAGTTTAGCACCCCAAGGTTTAATTAAATTCTAACCCTTACTGGTTCCAGAAATTTTAGAGAGGTCTAGCACCCCTGAATTAATAACTGTGTGTGTGTGTGTGTGTGTGTGTGAGAGAGAGAGAGAGAGAGAGAGAGAGAGAGAGAGAGAGAGATTTTATTTTATTAATATTATAGCACTTCTCTAAAATGATTTTACATCAAAAAAGAGTTTTCCAATTGCTTACATTTTTAGGCACACCCCAAAATAAAACCACAATAAAAGTTAACATAAAAAATTAAAAACTTAGAGCAGCATAAAAAATTATCAGCCCCTGGAATTGAAGGAGATGTACAGTTCAGTCCTAACCATCTCTATTCAGAAATAAGTCCTACTGAATTCAATGGGTCTCTCACTGCTGAGGGGGGTCAGGATTGGATTCTTAGGGATTAATCATCACTCAGATCAGTAGATAACTAATAACAATTCCCACCACCTAAAAAGGGTTCACCAAAATGAGTTAAAGTGACAGGAATCCAATGTATTTTTCCTTGTTGAATGCAACTGAAATGTTACTGTTTGTGATGGAGAATATATGTGAGTTCAGTGCTGCCCCATATCATTGCCATTTATTCAAGACGTGGCTTAGTAACATTGCACAATAGCCTTCTGCTGACACCTTTTCAATTTATTTCCTCTCACTCTTCAGTGTTGGTTTCCTTTGACCTGGTATTTTCCAATCTGGGTAATCTTGCTGCATCAGCTTGACGTTTTGCAGTGGGAGCCGAGGCCAAAAGCATAACTAAAAAGGCTTCCTGCTGGGGCATTAAGAATTTGATCTGCTCTCATGCAGGAAATTATATGCTACCACATCTGTTACATTCCAGGTGTTGCAAATTTAAACTTTAACAAATGATAGCTTTAAAAAGAACCAAACAAAAACTTGGGCAATTTCCTCCTCTGTAAAAATCCCACAATGTGAGTGAGTGTTCTAAAGCCTAGGAATGGTATTTGTAATTATTTCCCGCCTACATCGCTTCAGAATTCAAGTTATTGTTATATCTTCTTATAATCAATGCCTGCTCTCCCGCATAAACCAGCAACCCACCAATTAAATAATCCATTGACCAATGGTGCTATTGATAGAAAGCAGATTCTAGTAGTGACTGTTTCTATGATGGAAATCTTTTCAAAACTAACTATTTCTAGAGAACTTTTAAGGTGCAAGGTAGCTTGCATCTTAGGAACATAAGAAGAGCCTGCTGGATCAGGCCAGTAGCCCATCTAGTCCAGCATCCTGTTTCCACAGTGGCTGACCAGATACCTGTGCGAAGCCCAGAAGCAGGACCTGAGCTCAACAGCTCCTGTGGTTTCCAACAACTGGTATTCAGGTAGCTCAGTTGGTGCATGAGGTTTTAATCTCAAGGTCATGTGTTTGAGACTCACATAGGGCAAAAGATTCCTGCATTGCAGGGGGTTGGACTACCGTATTTTTCGCTCTAGAAGACTCACCGGATCATAAGACGCACCTAGTTTTTGGAGGAGGAAAACAAGAAAAAAAATATTCTGAATCTCAGAAGCCAGAACAGCAAGAGGGATCGCTGCGCAGTGAAAGCAGCGATCTCTCTTGTTGTTCTGGCTTCTGGGATAGCTGTGCAGCCTGCATTCGCTCCATAAGATGCACACACATTTCCCCTTACTTTTTAGGAGGGAAAAAGTGAGTCTTATAGAGCAAAAAATGTGGTAGATAACCCTTATGATCCCTTCCAACTCTTTAGTTCTAAGATTCTGGCAGTTGAGTAAAACATAGCCATCATGACTATGATCATAGAATCATAGAATCATAGAGTTGGAAGAGACCACAAGAGCCATCGAGTCCAACCCCCTGCCAAGCAGGAAACACCATCAGAGCACTCCTGACATATGGTTGTCAAGCCTCTGCTTAAAGACCTCCAAAGAAGGAGACTCCACCACACTCCTTGGCAGCAAATTCCACTGTCGAACAGCTCTTACTGTCAGGAAGTTCTTCCTAATGTTTAGGTGGAATCTTTTTTCTTGTAGTTTGGATCCATTGCTCCGTGTCCGCTTCTCTGGAGCAGCAGAAAACAACCTTTCTCCCTCCTCTATGTGACATCCTTTTATATATTTGAACATGGCTATCATATCACCCCTTAACCTCCTCTTCTCCAGGCTAAACATGCCCAGCTCCCTTAGCCGTTCCTCATAAGGCATCGTTTCCAGGCCTTTGACCATTTTGGTTGCCCTCCTCTGGACACGTTCCAGTTTGTCAGTGTCCTTCTTGAACTGTGGTGCCCAGAACTGGACACAGTACTCCAGGTGAGGTCTGACCAGAGCAGAATACAGTGGCACTATTACTTCCCTTGATCTAGATGCTATACTCCAATTGATGCAGCCCAGAATTGCATTGGCTTTTTTAGCTGCCGCGTCACACTGTTGGCTCATGTCAAGCTTGTGGTCAACCAAGACTCATAGAATCATAGAATCATAGAGTTGGAAGAGACCACAAGGGCCATCGAGTCCAACCCCCTGCCAAGCAGGAAACACCATCAGAGCACTCCTGACATATGGTTGTCAAGCCTCTGCTTAAAGACCTCCAAAGAAGGAGACTCCACCACACTCCTTGGCAGCAAATTCCACTGTCGAACAGCTCTTACTGACTCCTAGATCCTTTTCACATGTACTGCTCTCAAGCCAGGTGTCACCCATCTTGTATTTGTGCCTCTCATTTTTTTTGCCCAAGTGCAATACTTTACATTTCTCCCTGTTAAAATTCATCTTGTTTGTTTTGGCCCAGTTCTCTAATCTGTCAAGGTCGTTTCGAAGTGTGATCCTGTCCTCTGGGGTGTTAGCCACCCCTCCCAGTTTGGTGTCATCTGCAAATTTGATCAGGATGCCCTTGAGTCCATCATCCAAGTCGTTGATAAAGATGTTGAATAAGACCGGGCCCAAGACAGAACCCTGTGGCACCCCACTAGTCACTCTTCTCCAGGATGAAGAGGAACCATTGATGAGCACCCTTTGGGTTCGGTCAGTCAGCCAGTTACAAATCCACTGAGTGGTAGCATAGTCAAGACCGCATTTTACCAGCTTCTTTACAAGAATATCATGGGGCACCTTGTCAAATGCCTTGCTGAAATAAAGGTAGGCTACACCCACTGCGTTCCCTTCATCTACCAGGCTTGTAATTCTGTCAAAAAACGAGATCAGGTTAGTCTGACATGACTTATTTTTCAGAAATCCATGCTGACTATTGGTGATCACAGCATTCCTTTCTAGGTGCTCACAGACTGTTTGCTTAATGATCTGCTCCAGAATCTTCCCTGGTATTGATGTCAGACTGACTGGGCGGTAATTATTTGGGTCCTCTCTTTTCCTCTTTTTGAAAATAGGGACAACATTTGCCCTCCTCCAGTCTGCCAGGACTTCGCCTGTTCTCCAGGAATTCTCAAAGATGACTGCCAGTGGTTCTGAGATCACATCTGCCAGTTCTTTTAATACTCTTGGATGCAGTTCATCTGGCCCTGGAGACTTGAATACATCTAAACTAGCCAAGTATTCTTGTACTATCTCCTTAGTTATTCTGGGCTGTGTTTTCTCTGCTGAATCATTTGCTCCAAATTCTTCAGGTCGGGCGTTGTTTTCTTTATCGGAGAAGACTGAGGCAAAGAAGGCATTGAGGAGTTCAGCCCTTTCTGTGTCCCGTGTTTGCATTTCACCATCTTCTCCTCTGAGTGACCCCACTGTTTCTTTGTTCTTCCTTTTGCTACGAACATACCGATAAAAGCCTTTTTTTGTTGCTTTTAACCTCTCTAGCAAGCCTGAGTTCATTCTGTGCTTTAGCTTTTCTGACTTTGTGTCTACACGTGCTGGCTATTTGTTTGAATTCCTCTTTGGTGGTTCCCCCCTTTTCCATTTTTTGTACACATCCTTTTTTAATCTTAACTCAGTTAAAAGTTCTTTAGATAGCCACCCTGGCTTCTTTAGGCACCTTCCATGTTTCTATCATGACTAGATAGCCTTATTCCCTATGAATTTGTCTAATCCTCATCCAAGTTGGTCTCTGTCACTACCTCTTGTGAGAGCGAATCCCATATTTTAACTTGGTGCTGTGTGAATAAGTACCGGTACTTTCTTTTGTCTTCCCTGAATTTTCCAACATTCGGCTTTTACATGCCCTTTTTACATGCCCTTTTCTGACGTTTTCCTAACCTTTCTCTTGTATTTCCTGAAGAACAACCCAATAAAGTACATCAACTAAAGCCGAGTCTTCCCTAAGTCCATAACTGTAGATGGTGGAACTGAATCTAGGGTTTCCACATCAAAACCCAAGAGTCTTTTTGTCAAACATCTTCAGAAGGTACAATATATTTGATATATTTTATCTATATTACGTACTTTAAAAATTTATGTATGGCGTTTCTGTAGCTAGAATCTAGTGCATGCTTACCTGGCGGGAGTAAGCTCCATTGAACATAGTAAGACGTTCTTCTGAATAAGCATGCATAGGATTGCATTGTGTGTCTGCAATTTTGTCTATTTCTCTAGCATTTGTGTTTTTGTATTTTATTTGTGCTATGCATAGAAAGTTGAATGTGTTTTCACCATTTGTGGACACATGTTTGCTTTTTATGGAATTTGAGAAAGACAACAAATCACTGATACTGGAATTGGTGTTAAATATGTGATTGAAGCAAAGCCATAGGTTATGATTTTGAGTGCTTTTTATTCTAGGAGATCTAAATTTGTAGCTGGCACAGGAACAGTCCCAGCAGTGGTTATTCTCTTTTCCAACAGTGGAGTGCAACCAGTCCTAAATCAGAAGCTACTCATATTGCATGTTATGGTTGTGTTTTTTTGCCAACTCTAAAAAATGCCTGTCTGTTGCTGTAAAGATCTGTTGTTCTTTTGTTAGTGATGGGAGACAGTACTGAGTGAGCACGTAGAGCTATCCTTTAGAGTACTCCATCTTTTTAATTAGATTTCAGAAAGACTCAGTTTCCTCTGGCTGGACATTGAGTTGAAAGTGGCTACAACCAGGCTAAGAATATTTCAGAACAGCTGGGAAATGGTCCCTCCAGGGTTTGGGTTAGGACAGGTGCTTTATAATTTGGACATAAATGATTTAGAGTTTATGGGTGAGCCGTGAGATGGCCAAGCTTGCTAAAGACACTGAATTATTCAAGGTACTAAAAACAAAAAGGAATCGCAAGAAGCTTCAAAAGGCTACCTCCAAGCCAAGTGAATGGGCATCAAAATGGCAAATGCTGTTCAAGTTCATGTAAAGTGCTACACATTGGGGCAATAAAGCCTAACTCTATATCCGCCACTGTGGAAAGGATAGCTCCATTCTGTTGCAACGCTCCCCAAGCACTGGAGCAAATCAGCATTTTCCTTCTTGTTTATGGAACACTCTGCCCAGCATTAAATGGCGAAGGCTTACTTAGCACCACTACTGAAGCCATTGCCATAACTGTCCCGCTTACATTGGCACAGACTGTTGCAGAAATGGTCCAAAACTGCTTAGTGCTTCCTCTATTGAAGCAACAGGTATGACTGGGAGGCACAGTGAGTGTGGCCTGCATGAGTAAAGACTGTATGTTCTGTGTACGTGGTCTACATGTGTGGGGCTTGTGTGTGCTGCAGGGGTGGTGAGGTAGTGAATGTGTGACCTGTGTATGTGTGTGGGGGTGTTCATATGTAGTGAATGTCTGTGCTGTTGTATTTTGGTTCAACCTTTAGGCTAGAAAATGTTAGGCACTATTGCTTTATAGATCTATGTTGCAACCACACCTGGAATGTACTCTACATTTCTGATGCCCTATCTCAAAAAGGAGCTGGAAGAAGGGCAGAAAAGTGCAACCAAAAATATGTGTTTCTGTGTTGAGCCTCTGTGATGTTGTCCATGGAGTTGGTCAATTCTAAAATGCTTCTTAGCAAGCAGTTCTCTTCCAGTCTCACAGTAAAATGTCATGTTTACAGAATCGGCTTAAATAACAATGGAGGCTGCAGCATGTTAGCAATAATTCTTGCTATGTCTAGATCTTAATGACAATGCTCAATTCAAGTGATGTTTTATATATCAGTCTACACTTTAGTGTGACAGGAGTTTCCTAGTAAGACATCTTAGCAGGAGAGAGTCTAAATTAGAGATACTATAGGTGAATGCTCTGAAGGTCACCATGAATTAGAATACCCACCTGAGATCCTAGGAATTTCCCAAACCAATTTGAGTGCTTTGGAAAATGGTCTACTCCTTTCCCCCACCCTGTATCCCCACTCCTACAAAAACTAACAGAGCAAAGTTGCTCCCACCACCTTGCTTAGGGGCTTAGGCATGTCTTCTTGTCTCTGCACCTCAGATTTCAGCCTTAGAGAGCCTGAACAGCCCATGCAAGTTAATGGAATGAAGCTGTTCCAGGGAGTCAACTGAACTAAACCCTGCTATCCTCCAGTTTGGATTGAAATTCAAGTTGGATAATAATTTGGGGGCTTTTCAAGGTCACCTCTTTTCTGAGGCAGGCTTTAATGAGCCTGTCTCAGGATAACTTCTCAGGTCTTTCTAGCCTACATAAATACTGCCATGTTCACCCCAGGACTCTGAGTGGTGAAGTATCAGGAGTTTAACTTCCTTGGAATGAGATGGTATTTTGTGATATATATGGTAGTTCATTGACGTGCACACATAGAAGCTGAACATAAGCGGAGAACCACTTCAGCAGACGCTGCTCCCCCATTTGATTTCTCAGAGGGGCCCCCAACTCCTTCAGAGCCCCCAACAAATCCTACAACCCTAATTTTCCCTCAGCCTCATTTGGCTCTGTGTGCCTCAAAGCTAAAGTTGCAGTTTTTTGTTTTTGTTTTTTTACAAAAAGACTTGATAACATCATTTCCTACAGAGAGGTTGGAGGAGAAGGGGCTGACCTGCCATTCAAATAGTTGCTGGTCATTGTGAGGGACAGCCATTGCTAAGCTCTATATCATAAGGGAATCTGAGAGGCTAGAAGTGTACACCCTGTCTGATCATTTTATCAGTCTCTTACCGTCAAGAGTCGCTTGAGAGGAATCCTTGAGAGGTCATCGCTGAAGAGCCCTCAGGCTTAAAGCAACAGGGATGATAATGACCACATGTACAGATTTCCAAAATCAGTCAGATACAGTTCTTGAGGATGCCTTTGCATCAATTATGGTTAGTAATATTTTATAAGGCATTGTAAAATAAGCTCATTCTGTGTTGATTTCTTTTTAAAGGGAAGCTTGCAAGATACTTATTCCAGGTACTACAGACCAGATTTCTCAGAGACTGAAATATAGAAATCCAAATAACTGTCCAATGTGAGCATATCTTATGTCAAGGGGACGCACGTGGCTTCCTCGGTTTGGCTTTGCTTTGGCTTGCTTTTTGTGTAAGCACATTTGAGATATTAAGCATCTGAAATCTGTATCGCCCAAAGGCAGGAAGGCATCTGATAGGGGGTTGCCTGGGAAACATGCCTGCCCATCGATATTCATTTTTGCTGTCCTTTGCATTTAGAGAAGGGATCGTTCTTAGTTATATATCATTTCCTTGAGAGCCTCAGATTCACTGGGAAGACAAAAATCTAATTGTTTTTAGAACAATCCAGCACCGTTTTCTCATTTCCATCAGAACGCTTTAAAAAACAAAAACAAGAAACCACCGTGGAAAGCCCCCAAGTTGACAAATTCTGCTTGAAATGGCATTATGGAAATATGGTTGTCTGCTTTAGATGCAGCTCACGTGTGATATATTCAGGCTGCCAGAGGAAAAACCCACTCTCTCTCCAGAGAGCTGTTCTCTGATCAGTTGGAGTAGATTATTCCTTCAGCTTTAATAATTCAGACTCCCTGTCTGCTTTACAGGGTGTTTTCCTCTCGCTAGGAAGACACATACTGTAGGCTGGGGGAGTCCCCACAATCTTTGCCTCATATTTTTACACAAAAGACAAAATCATGACCATAACTGCTTATTTTCCTTTTTTTAAAAACAAGCAATCCAGCAGGAAGGAAAGCGTGTGTACTTCTGTGCTTATTCCCTCCTCCTCCCCCCCCCGGCAATGATTTCCCCACCCTGCAATGATTAGATTTTAAAGCAGGTACATTAGCCTGCTTCTCCATGCATTTCAGAATAATAAGAGATGAAGCAAGGTCTTGACATACCTAGGGCAGTCCTCTGCTTGATATATTTACATCAACTCTTTCTTTAAAAAAATGTAAAAAGGTGCTTACTTACTAAATGGTTGAGGATTGTGGCAGCTTGAGACTGCACATTTACAAGTCATTAAAATTGTCCGTAGGTCCCCACCCGCCACCCACCCCCTCTCTCTGCAATGCCATGGTAACATATCTGCCATTATTTGATTACACATTTCCTCAATAACAGCGTGATTATGTTCTGCATATCCAAGGGGGATTTGGACTAGCGTTACTTGAAAAGCAGCTCTCTCTCTTTCTCTTGAGGCATAGCAAAACATTTTTGAAATCGAAGCAGTGTCTGTGCTATAAGATGGGGAGATTCGCCCCAAGACTGAGTGGGGAGAGAAAAAAATCCAAACTAGGCAAGCACCAGACCTTGGACAGCTCTAAAATAGTTTTAATAGTACCTAAAGTGTTTACTATGTGAAGTTTAATATGTGAACTGGCAAATATGGAACAAGACCTGTATCTTTCAAAAAGCCCTTGCTTTCTCCTAGTCCAGGGGAACTCCCAAGAGACTGCGATCTACTCACAGAGTTAAAAACTGGCAGTGATCTACCCCCTTTTGGGGGGTGCAGAGCAAAAATGTCGAGCTTTTTTAGGGGGGGAGCCAGTGATCTACCAGTGATCTACCACAAACATCCAGTGATCTACCAGTAGCTCACGATCTATCTGTGGGACGTGCCTGTCCTAGTCTAATGGGAGACCAAATCATTTCTAAAGGAAGATGGTGTTGCCAAATCATCGGTGTTCTCATGTAATATGGAAGCCTGGGGAGATATTTGCGGGGTGGTGGTGGTAAGTGGATTGGATTGGAGCTACATCACCTTACAGATATTCCTTTGGTTGCTTCCATGCTAGAACCTCTTAGAGCTGAGACATTGCTTCTGTTTGATTCAGAAGAAGTGGAATTAAAAATGGAGGTTCAACACAGCACTTACCGGTACATATGCTATAAGATAGCAGTGCCCTTTCCTATTGTCAAGATCAGGGGTCAGCAACCTTTTTCAGCCGTGGGCCAGTCCACCGTCCCTCAGACCATGTGGTGGGCTGGACTATATTTTTTTGGGGGGGGGGAATGAGGGAATTCCTATGCCCCACAAATAACCCAGAGATGCATTTTAAATAAAAGCACACATACTACTCATGTAAAAACACGCTGATTCCCGGAAGGTCCGTGGGCCAGATTGAGAAGGTGATTGGGCCACATCCGGCCCCCGGGCCTTATGTTGCCTACCCCTGGTCAAGATCTTTCATGTCCACTCATCACTTCCTTCTCGTAACAAAGTCAGTTGACAGGACTGTAGTCAAGACACAACTGCTGAGAAAGAAGAAGGAGGTACCAGCATGCTTGGTGGAAACTCTGGTAGGGCTGTAAAAGCGAGTGCAGTCAATCATATTGGGAGGGGGATGAAACCCCCAGGACGTTTTCATATTAAGGTAATTTAAAAGGGCATAATAACACTTTGCAAGGCTACTGGACAGTCTGTTGCTGCAGCTGCATTTTATAGCTAGCTAATTCATTTAAAGCAGACGGTGGCGCTGTGGGTTAAACCACTGTGCTGCTTGGGCTTGCCAATCGAAAGGTCGGCAGTTCGAATCCCCGCAATGGGGTGAGCTCCCGTTGTTGGGTCCCAGCTCCTGCCCACCTAGCAATTCGAAAGCACATCAGAGTGCAAGTAGATAAATAAGTACCGCTCCGGCGGGAAGGTAAATGGCGTTTCCGTGCGCTGCTCTGGTTCACCAGAAGTGGCTTAGTCATGCTGGCCACCTGACCTGGAAAAACTGTCTGCAGAAGCAGACAAACACGGCTCCCTTGGCCTTTAAAGCCAGATGAGTGCCGCAACCCCAGAGTCGTTCGCAACTGGACTTAATTGTCAGGGGCCCCTTTACCTAATTCATTTAAAATTGCCACGGATCTAGTCTGAAAAACATACAAGAATAGAACCTGGGAAACACTGGAATGGAATGATCACATAATGTTCTGTGAATCTCTCTTATAAGTTAGTGAACAAAAAAAGGCAGTTGTAGATGAAAGAACTTGTGTGAAAGAACCTGTGCGATTCTGAGATTGGACACAAACGTGTGTGGGAAGAAATGGCATGAAAAGAGACTCAGCATGCAGGGGAAAGGACAAAAATCCTTCCTGCCACCAGTTCTCCTGTACAATTACCTCCACCTCTGGTTTTGTGTACACACACTGAAATAATGTGCTTGCTCTATTGCTACCACCACTGCAGCTGTGGGTGCTTTCAAAACAGGTCTTTATACCACAAACAGATCTATTTTTTTGTGTGTGTAAGATTACCTGGAAAGGGGAAATGAAGCAATTTCGACTAGCAGTCTGCCCTCATCCCTTTAGGATCCTCAAAAATCTCACCTCAATATCAAGCTTCTAGCCCTCTTGAGGGCACAGAACATCAGTGAAGCTTTCTGAGACTTACGAAGCTCAGAAACGGTAAGTCCCAGCATAACTTTTGCTCAAGAACTCTACTTGTAGATTAGTTTATTGTACCATTTTGGTGCAGCATGCATGCTGAGCTCTTGATCATTGATCACTTCCAGTGTTGTTGTTTTCTAAGGTCTATGTACACAGGCAAAAGGGACGCGGGTGGCGCTGTGGGTTAAACCACAGAGCCTAGGACTTGCCGTTCAGAAGGTTGGCGGTTCGAATCCCCGCAATGGGGTGAGCTCCCGTTGCTCGGTCCCTGCTCCTGCCAACCTAGCAGTTTGAAAGCACGTCAAAGTGCAAGTAGATAAATAGGAACTGCTACGGCGGGAAGGTAAACAGCGTTTCCGTGTGCTGCTCTGGTTTGCCAGAAGTGGCTTAGTCATGCTGGCCACATGACCCGGAAGCTGTACGCCGGCTCCCTCAGCCAATAAAGCGAGATGAGCGCCGCAACCCCAGAGTCGGTCACAACTGGACCTAATGGTCAGGGGTCCCTTTACCTTTTTACACAGGCAAAGCCTCTTGCCATGGCCATAGCCATAATTTGGGCCGGCTAATGGGGTCTCTACAAGAGTAACTGCCCCTGATAATTACTGCAGTGCTCTGTAGTCATCCTGCGTTGCCCCTTCCTTGTGTGGCGAATGACTGGCTGAGGGGCCACTTTGCTAGGAGCCTGTCTCCCTATCTCATAAGAGGACTGCTCAGTGCAGTAGCGTAAGGAAGGGAGATAGGCAAAAGACTGGAGGATAAATCTGCAGGAGTAGCCTCAGTTGCCTTATTGCCTGACAGAGCACCAGTGTAAAAATGGCAAATCATCAAGTTGCATTCTGTCACTACCTTTATGCAGCAATATTCACATGTGGATCCCAAATTGAGGCAGTGTGGTGTTTCTTATTATTTTATATGGGGTGTTGTTGAAAGAAAGAGAACTACAGGTTTATAAAAAGCACCCATTTAGAGCTCTGCTCTGTTTAATAATTTGGCTCCCGTCCTCCTAGAAACTTCTCATCCGATGTGACAAATAAATAGAAGTGGGTGGTGGTGAATTTCTGTTTCATCTGCTCTTCTCTAAGTAGGCCAACTGACATGAAGATATATCTTTCATGTAGATACAGTGCTTTTTTTTCTTTCCTAAAAAATGTTTAGGGGTACTCTCATTTCCCTACTCATATTGAAATACCGTCCCTCAATGAGGACAAACTTAGATTCACAAAATGTTTAGGGGTATGCATCCCCCTTCATCCCCCCAGAAAAAAGCACCCTGTAGATATCCAGATAATTTAAAATTACATAAACAGGGAAGCATCGTTCTCTTTGCCCTTTTCCCCTGGTCTAGATGGAAGAAAACGTATTCTCTCTGTCAGTCTACGGACAGACTTTTATGAAACTACAGTGGGGCCCCCTGATCTAGAATGTGCTCCTGCTGATCCAGCAGAGGACCTTATACCCCTGGTTGTTATTTGCCCTGAAAGGTGATGTTTGCAGTCAAATCAAGAAGCAGGAAACTGGCACAGAGCCCCAATCCAGATTGGGAGTGTGTTTTTGGTTAGGGCCGCAGCTCTTTTTCCTTTAAAATAAAAGCGGCCAGTGTGCCATAGAATCATAGAGTTGGAAGGGATCCCAAGGGTCATCTAGTCCAACCCCTGCAATGCAGGAATCTCAGCTAAAGCATCCATGACAGATGACCATCCAACCTCTGCAGGAAAACCTCCAAGGAAGGAGAGTCCACCACCTCTCTTGGGAGTCTGTTCCACTCCTGAACAGCTCTTACTGTCAGAAAGATTTTGAATGCTTAGTTGGAATCTCCTTTCTTGCAACTTGAAGCCATTGCTTCTAGTCCTACCCTCCAGAGCAGGAGAAAACAAGCATGCTCCCTCCTCCATGTGACAGCCCTTAAGATATTTGAAGATGGCTATCATATCTCCTCTTAGTCCCCTTTTTTCCAGGCAAATCATACCCAGCTCCTTCAATTGCTCCTCATAAGGCTTAGTTTCCAGACCCTTGATCATCTTGGTTGCCCTCCTCTGCACACATTCCAGCTTGTCAACATCCTTATTAAATTGTGGTGCCCAGAATTGGACACAGTATTCAAAGTGTGGTCTGACTAAGCCAGAATAGAGTGGTACTATTACCTCCCTTGATCTGGACACTATACTTCTGTTGTTGCAGCCTAGAATAGCATTTTTTTTTTTTTTGCTGCTTCATCACACTCTTGACTCATGTTAAGCTTGTGGTCCACCAAGACCCCCCTAGATCCTTCTCACATGTACTGTTAGTAAGCCAGGTGCCCCCCCAGCCTATACTTGTACATCTGGTTCTTCCTGTTTAAGTGCAGAGCCTTACATTTTTCTCTATTGAAATTCATTTTGTTAGCTTGTGCCCAGTTCTCCAATCGGTTAAAGTAAATTTGAATTCTGATTCTGTCTTCTGCCGCATGAGCTACACCTCCCAGTTTGGTGTCATCTGCAAATTTGATGAGCATCCCCTCAGTTCTTTCATTCAAGTAATTTATAAAGACGTTGAACAACAACGGGCCCAGGACAGAACCCTGTGGCACTCCACTTGTCACTTTTTTCCAGGATGATGAGGAATCATTAATGTGTACTCTTTGGGTTCGGTCAATCAACCAGCTACAGATCCACCTAACAGTTACCTCTTTCAACCCACATTTTACCAGCTTCATTGCGAGAATATCATGGGGGAATTTGTCAAAAGCCTTACTGAAATCAAGATACACTATGTCCACAGTATCTCCCTGATCCACCAAGTTTGTAATTCCGTTAAAAAAAAAATAAAATCAGATTCGTTTGGCATGACTTATTTTTGAGAAACCCATGCTGGGTCTTAGTAACCACAGCATCCTTTTCTAAATGCTCACAGACCGACTATTGAATTGTTTGTTCTAGGACCTTATCAATGTCAAGAGAACCAGTCGGTAGTTACCTGGGTCTTCCTTTCCCCCCTTTTCAGCTGTTCTCCAAGAATTCTCAAAGATAATAGACAGTGGCTCTGAAATTACATCTGCAAGCTCCTTTAGTACCTTTGGATGCAGCTCATCAGGTCCTGGATATTTGAATTCATTTAAAGTAGCTAGGTGTTCCCTTACTGCCTCTTTTTCTATCTTGGGCTGCAGCTCCCTTCTTACATCATTTATTCTGTTATCACCAGGCTGGGCATCACTTTTCTTTTGGGTGAAGACAGAGGCAAAGTAGGTGTTGAGTGGTTCCGTCTTTTCTCTGTTACCAAATAGCATTTCTCCATGTTCCCATGTAGAGGACCTACCACTTGCTTGTTCTTCCTCTTGCTTTGGACATAATCGAATAAACCTTTATTATTATTTTTAACCTATCTTGCAAGCCTGAACTCATTCTGAGCTTTAGCCAGCCTGACTTTCCCCCTGCAACTGTTGGCTACTCGTGTATACTCGTCCTTTGTGATTTCCCATTTCTTCCATTTCCTATATATGCCTTTTAAAACTCTCAGCTAATCTGTTAAACTCCTTATGCAGCCACACCGATTTCCTTAGATACCTCCCACTTTTCTTTCTTGTTGGCATTGTATGCATTTGGGCCTTCAGTATTTCTCCTTTTAGAAACTCCCAGTCTTCTTGGACTCGCTTCTCAATGAGTATTTTTGACCACGGGATCACACCCAGTAGTTCCTTCAGCATTTCGAAATTGGCCTTCTTAAAGTCCAGAGTGTGTGTCCGACCACACTCAGTTTTCTCTTGCCTCTGTTTCCTGAGACCCAGGAGAACATGATCACTTTCCCAAATTTCTGAGCCCTTCCACTTCATCAATTAGTTCCTTCCTATTGGTGAGGACCAGGACCAAGATAGATGATCCCCTTGCTGGTGTAAGCACAATTTTTTCTTCTTCTTTTAAATTGTGAATAATGTTGGGCCTGAGAAAGGCATAATGGTGAGTGCTTTCTGATAGGACTTTTAATCTTATTTCTATATTCAAGGATAAGTTAAAATGGATGTTTTGAAACCTGCTATGAGCCTTAGTGATACATGGTAATCCAGAGATCAAAACAAATCAATCTGAAGCACACAAAGATAGATGCTGGTGTTCCCACTGGATTTAAATGTGCAAGACTAAACCCAATTTGTCCGATAGCCTGAACTTTGTAATATTTCTTGTACAGGGATTATTGTAGTGTTCCCTCAACAGAGCCCTGTTGGAGGCCATCCAGACCATCGGTCTTGTGGCATTTTGTTTGACTGTCCTAAACAAATCTTTGCATGCACTCTTCACACAAGCTACACTTGCTGAAATCCACTCTTCAAAGTAATTATTAAATGTGACCACCCTAGGTTAAGCCCCTTAATTTATTTTTCTGAAACAATGAATCTGCAGTTACACAAAATTGACTATAGGCATTCCAATAACAAATGTGAATGAAAGTTTCTTTTCCGGTCTTTCCTCGAAATGGAATCACAAGGCAGTCAAGTTCAGCTGTTGCTTGTCATGAACTGGCAGGATGATGGGGAGGAGGATTCTGGTGAGGGGTGTAGCTGGGACTGGGGATGGAGAATTTGGTGTAGGAAGTACTCACAGGGTAACAGAGGTTGGGGGTCAATGCACAGGAACCAGAGCAGCAGGACCCATCTGTTGTGGAGATGGGGATATGATTAACAAAATAAATTCTCCTGGCAAACTGGGAATATCCCCTCACTCCCGCAGTTTAGGACATCCCACACCTTTCTCAACAGATTTTCTTTTTCTTTGAGAGAAATAAGTAAACTAAGCTTTAATAATAAAGAAAACAGTAACAAAATAACATAGTGCGAGAAACTAAAGACAACAACATGAGGAAAGAAATGAAAAGAGGCAGTTGGTCCCTCTTAACTGAAACTTAACAGAACACAGAAGGGAGGGGCTGATTTCAGAGCATAACACACAAGCCCCGCCCACCAAACATTCTACAGTGGAACCTCAGTTTTTGAACATAATCCGTTCCGGAAGCCCGTTTGACTTTCGAAAACCGAGGATCAAAGGACTGTCAGCAAGTTCTATTGAGAAAAATGGAGAAACGCGCCTCAGAAGCCGTTCGGCTTCTGATGAACGTTTGAAAACGGAAGCATTCTGAAATATACTCGGAGTCGAGTGTGGATTTCATGCTCTTTATTCAGCTCATAGTAGTGAGGAATGAAAGTTCCCCCAAAATATCTGCTTTATATACATTATTTACACAATGGGTCGCACACGATTGGCTAATTCTGGGATTCCCCTGTAGGCCAATCAGGCTGCGGATTCACCTCCATCTGGAGCTGGATTGGGTGGCTCCTGTGGACCAATCATATTGCTGCATTGTTCTAGAACCAATCAGACTGCTGCATTCTGAATCCTATTGTTCTAGGACCAATCAGACTGCTGCTTTTTGGATCCTATTCAACTCAGTACATAACATATTCAATTCCTGTTTTTTGGCATTCAGCTTCCAAAACATTCAGCAGCCGGGATGTTCAAAAACTGAGGTTTGACTGTACTGGTCAAATTAGGCCCAGTGTTTTTCTTACACCAGAGCCCGAGGGGCCCCTGTCTCCATGAACATGGCAGGTTCTGAGGCGTAGGGAGCAGCAGGAGAGGCACTCTAGGAGGCTGAGGAAGGCCAGGGCCCACAACCCTGCTCACTAGATGGCCAGGTGAGGTTCGCTAGGTCTGGGAGGAGGGGTGTGATTCCTCAGCTGGAGTAGGCTTGGAACAGGTGAGAGTCATATGCCTCATCAAGCCCAGGTATTGTGTCTGCTGGTCTTCAGACTTGGCTATCTGGATTGATCCTGGACTGCGTTTCCTGACCTTTGGACTTTGCCTGTGTGGATTGACCCCAAGACTTTGAACTTTGGACTTTGCACACTGACTTGCTGCCAGGTAGGCCAGGGGTTCAGGACAGAGCTAAATCTGCCGATGAAATGAACAACGTGCCTGCGTGAGAAGTGCAGTGCTGAAAATTCACAAGTTCAAAAGAAATGGTAATGGAAAAAGAATTTGGGGGGGGGGGGGGAGCCCAGGAAGTGAGACAGTATGACATTTCTCCTCAGACAATTCACACAAAAGCCTATCTGGCATCATGTGACTCAGAGTAGCAAACTTCACTAAAAAAAAAAACTCTGCATACAAGAAAAGCATACTGTACAAAAAAGCAAAATGATAAGAGGCTCTCTACTGACACAATTTGACTGGTTTATTTTATTGGTGTGATACTACAGATTAATCACACTTTAATTCTTCCAGATTTATAATTAATAAAAAACTCACATATGGTAAACCTCGGTCTGGTACAAGTTGATAGGAAACCCACTGAGAAATCACGCAATTGAAACGAAGACATGGTAATTCCTTCCTTTTTCCTGTAATTACTGCAATTATTTTCTTCAGTCCAGTGGACCCACCTCTCCTCCCCCAGCCTGCCTCTGCCTTCAGTATTATGCCCCAGGGCATTCACCATACTTTGAAAGATGCTAATAGGACTTTCTGTTTACAATTAAACTTGAAAAGTATCCAAAGTTAGAACAAGTCCCACAGAGCTCCCCAGGGAATTATGGGAGCCATGGTTTGTTAAGGGTGCTGAGAGCTGTTAGGAGGCCCCTATTTCTCTCCCACAGCTACAGTTCTCTGGGAAGAGGGATTGATTGATAAACTATTCTGAAAACTGTAGTTCTGTGAGGGAAATAAAGGCCTGCTAACAACTCTCAGCACCCTTAAAAAACATAGCACTTTAAATGTATGGTGTGAATGTGGCCTTAGCTATGGGGCCAATCATATTTCAGGAGCAGATGCTGCAGGGAACCCACATGACATCCAAGGAGATTGTAGCTCCCTCCCTTTCATAATATTCATAACACTGGTCAACAAGAAATTTGTTGTCTGCGTTTTTTCAGTTGATTTAGGACGAATCTGATGTGCTGAATCCAAAAATCACATTGTTTTTGCTCAATCAGGTCAAGTTTTTGAGTTATGGCCACATGTCGGTTTTTTTACGTTTTTGTTCACATGTATGCTTGTGTGGAGCATTTTAGAAGAAGTTGGTGGGGGTAAAATGCCATGTCAAATAATTGTTTTGATTGGAAATGATTATTTTAATGACAAGAAGTATTCAGGTCCGATAGTTCTGGGTGATTATGTCGAAAAGGGATCAGTTTGAAGCCATAAAACCTCGAAATCTTCCATAAATTGGTGCGGCAAAGCATAAAATTGGGGGATCAAAACTAAGTTAATGGGGCAGCCGCCCCACAAAGTATCCTGATCTTCAATCAGCACGTCGTCCTGTAGCTCATTGTGATGAAATTCCAGTACCTATCTTTGGAGAACTTCCTGACATTAGTGATGAAGATGCCTCCAGTGTTGAAGGACATGAAGAAGAAGAAGTGGTTCTTGAAGATGATGCTCCACATCCATTTTCCCAAAAAGAGTTGAATGATCTAGTTTGTGACCTCAGCTTGTCAAAGGACTCTGCCGAACTGTTGGCATCCAGATTGAAGGAAAAAAACCTCCTCTCTGACAGTGCTCGCATCAGCTTCTTCCGCAACAGGCATCAAGAGTACCTCTGTTTTTTCTCAGAAGAGAAAGACTTGGTGTACTGTGCAGATATTGCGCAGCTTCTGCTCAAGCTTGGAGTGCCACAGTACGAACCCAAAAATTGGAGACTGTTCACTGACAGCAGCAAGCGATCACTGAAATGTGTTCTGCTACACAACGGCAACCAGTTTGCCTCTATAACCCTGGGCTCACTCGAGTACACTGAAGGAGAACTATGAAGCGGTGAAGTATGTGCTGGAGAAAATTTGTTATGATCAGCATAAGGGTTTATTTGTGTTGACCTGAAGATGGTGAACTTTTTGTTGGGACAACAGTCTGGCTTCACCAAGTACCCATGTTTTCTGTGCATGTGGGATAGTAGGGACCGTGCTCAGCATTACACGAAGGAGGACTGGCCTGTGCGGGAGGAATTGGTGCCTTGCAAAGAAAGGAACATCATCAACGACCCTCTGGTGGACAGAGACAGAATACTCTTCCCACCTCTGCACATCAAGTTCGGCTTAATCAAGCAGTTCACCAAGGCTCTGGACAAGGATGGTGACTGCTTCACTTACTTGTGCCAGGCTTTTCCAGGATTGACCATGGAGAAGTTGAAAGCTGGCATCTTTGACGGTCCTCAGATCCGTCAGCTCATCAGAGATTCAGAGTTCGGAAAGTCAATGAACGAAGTGGAACTGGAAACGCGGAAGGCATTTGTTCTGGTAGTGAAGAACTTTCTTGGCAACAATAAGGCCAGAAACTACGCAGAACTTGTCAACAACATGCTGACTGCTTTCAGAAACCTGGGCTGCAACATGAGCGTCAAGATGCACTACCTATTTTCACATATGGACCGGTTTCCTGAGAACCTGGGTTCAATGAGTGACGAGCAGGGGGAGAGATTCCATCAGGACATGAAAGAGCTGGAGACCAGGTATCAGGGTCACTGGGATGCAATCATGATGGCTGACTACTGTTGAACTCTGAAGAGAGACCTCCCTGCTGCTGAGCATTCCAGGCGTTCCAAGAAACGGAAGTTCAAGCCCTGAAGTTTGAAAAATGGTGAAGCAACATGTAATTTACGTGTACTTACCTTTATCAATGCCCACCATTCAGTTTACAGTAAACCTGACCTGATGGAGTGAAACAGATGCTCTTTCCTGATTCAGCAGTGTAAAAATACCCTAAATCAGTTGTAGAAATCTAGACAACATTCAAAAAGTAAAAAATTGTTGCCCAGTGTAATATATTCATAATATTTTCCTTCTCTTTAATATTGACTGCTTCTTTTTTTACGCTTGGCCCAATATACCAGAAGGAGCATCTCCACCCCCATTGTTCAGCCCAGACACTGAGGTCTAGCTTTGAGGGCCTTCTGGCGGTTCCCTCACTGCGAGAAGTGAGGTTACAGGGAACCAGGCAGAGGGCCTTCTGTCCACCCTGTGGAATGCCCTCCCATTAGATGTTAAGGAAATAGACAACTATCTGATTTTTAGAAGACATCTGAATGCAGCCATGTTTGCCCTGGAAGAGGAAGGTGGTTCCGGGGGGTGCAGTGCGCACTGGGTGTCAGCTGTAAGGGTGGGTGACATCGCCACACCACCACCCCACTCACCGCATGGGCGGTGGCCCTGGACGCTCGCTGTGTGGGTGGTGGGCCGCTAGGAATGATGCTGCTGTGGGCAGCTAGCGGCGCCCCTCCCAATGCTCGCTGTGAGGGCGGCGGGTGGCTAGGGATGCTTGCCACGTGGGTGGCTAACAGTGCCCCCCATGCTCCCTGCATGGGCAGCGGGTGGCTAAGGACGCTCACTGTGTGGGCGGCTAGCCCTGCCACCACACCGCTCCAGGTGCTGGGGCAGGTAGCTCCGCCCCTGCCTATTTGGGGAAGTTTTTAATGTTTGATCTTTCATCGTGTTTTTGGTATTCTGTTGGGAGCCACCCAAAGTGGATGGGGTATTAATAATAATAATAATAATAATAATAATAATAATAATACAGTGGTACCTCAGGTTAAGTACTTAATTAGTTCCGGAGGTCCGTTCTTAACCTGAAACTGTTCTTAACCTGAGGTACCACTTTAGCCAATGGGGCCTTCCGCCACCGTGCGATTTCTGTTCTCATCCTGAAACAAAGTTCTTAACCCGAGGTACTATTTCTGGGTTAGTGGAGTCTGTAACCTGAAGCGTATGTAACCTGAAGCAAATGTAACCCGAGGTACCACTGTAATACACTCCTCTGCTGTGCTTGTTGATCATTCATCTTTCATATAAAACTATTGGTTCTGACAATTTCCTCCAACACTTATTCACTCAAATATGATTTGTCTAATGTCTGAGGGTGGTTTTTTTTTAAAAAAAAAACTGATCCCCACCCCTCCAGCCTTCCATGTCTTACTGCATGGTATACATCAAAGGATAGCTGATCGGGTGTTAAATCTGCGCTCCAAGTGAACAGATTCCCACAGGGCTGATGGTATTTGGCACAGGGCGGAAGCACTGATTAATGCTAACAATTAGTTCTTGGCTGCTTCAGTGTGACCTTAGTTGTGATCAGTGGGACAAACAAGTGATTTATGGACACACACAAATATAAATGCATCATGGATTAGCAAGGGGAAAATTAAGTGACCCAGGAAATTTCTTTAAACGGTGTGCTTAATTTTTGCTGTTTGGTAATAGGAGGTTGTGGTTTCCTCAGCTCAGGCCATGTGCATAGCAGTTCAAAATTGTTCACAGCTTCATGCAATAATGTAAATCAATTGTGTAATGTAAGGACAGTGGCAACTACTATCCTTGTTCTCTGTTCACACAGTGTTCAGACTAGTGTGTGATGTTGTTCTCTATTGCCCCCCCTTTATTTGGTATTTCCTTTAAAGAAAATTTGTGGGAGGGGGCAGCTTTACAAAAAAGGGGCTGGAAACTGGTATGTTGATATACTGATATACATACCAAGGGGGCTAAGCTGGTGAAGCCAGTGTGGTGTAGTGGTTAAGAGCAGTGGATTCGTAATCTGGTGAACCGGGTTCGCGTCCCTGCTCCTCCACATGCAGCTGCTGGGTGACCTTGGGCCAGTCACACTTCTCTGAAGACTCTCAGCCTCACTCACCTCACAGAGTGTTTGTTGTGGGGGAGGAAGGGAAAAGGAGAATGTCAGCCGCTTTGAGACTCCTTAGGGTAGTGATAAAGCGGGATATCAAATCCAAACTCCTCCTCCTCCTCCTCTTCTTCTTCTTCTTTCCCCTTTTCTTCTCCTTTGCCTATTTCATTCATAGACAAGTTAAATATGGTGAGAGGGTGTAGCCCAAGCTCAGCAATGTTAGCAAGTCTGCCCCAGCAAAATGTGCTTTAGATTGGCAAATAATGGGGATGGCATATCAAAAAGGTGCCTGCATCCAGCACTGAATGCGCATTATCATGCAGTGTGGAACAACTTAAGATCATTTACTAACAGACCCTCCCAGTTTCCCGGATTTACAGAAGCCATGCTGGTTTCTGGCTTGATCCCAGAATGTCCCCTTTTTCCTCAGGACACCCCTCTTTTCATTGGAGAAATGTTGGATGGTTATCCAATCCCCAAGCCATCTGAAAGTAGCCCTGTACTAAGGAAGCTTTTTTAAAAAAAAAATGTTTAATGTTTTATTATGGTTTTTTTATATGTTGGAAGCCACCTGGAGTGGCTGGGACAACCCAATCAGATGGGTAGGGTATAAATATTATTATTATTATTTATGCAATAGGATGTCCCTATTTTCATCAGAGAAATGTTGAAGGGTATGTATTAAAGGGATATTTGCACATAAAGGAAAATGGATATTTACTTTGGGGTTAGTGACAACATATAGTTATCACACCTTGAAGGAACAGCTTAACATTCAGGCCTCAGCGAACTACCTTCACCTCTGCAATCCACCTTTATCTCTGTCTTCAGCCACCTTCCCAACTCATGGTTTCCTGGTAGTAATACTTAAAAAATAAAAAAAGAAGGTAAGGATTACTGTGCTTGCCAATTCTGCTATGAAGTGAATCCTTCTCCTGCCTCTGCCTGGCCTCTCTGTGTTCTGCGTTAACGTGTTTCTTTCCAGGCCTGCTCACTTCTGGTATCAGAGTTGGGCTGAGAGAAAACCTCATAAAGCAGCTTGCAGGGGCGTTCGGAAGTGGGGGAGGGCATAGCTCCTGTCCCCTGCCTGCTCCATTTACTGTTAAAGGTGGTTAATCTCCATCCCTGCTTTTATAGCTGAACTGGCAATCGCATGCTTAATAAACATGCATATGCCTAGTTTGGCCCAGAGTAATTTGTATTACCCGTAGAATTAAAATTAAGCTGTGATAACTCCATAATGAATGTGCACCTCCAATAGTGCCAAAAACCTGGAGATTGTTAATAAGCCTGCTTTCAGCTGTTCCCGCAATGCCAGGCTGCTCTGATTAAAAGGACGCACACTGCTTGCTAGTACATTTTAAGAAGGGTACTGGGATTTTGAATATCTGCGTGAAGCCTACCCAGCTAATCATAGCATTCCTCTCTATAGCAAGCTTTACTCTGAGAAAAGGGACGTGGGCGAGGCGTATATGGCTGGGAAAAGGGCTTTTCACTGGGGAAATGGGACGTAGCTTATCTAATTCTGTTCGCCCTAATGGGACTGAGCTTGTTGGCGCTCACTGCAGTGTGACAATATAGGAAGCAATAGGACAATTTCTCTAGTTTGACATTGGCCAACAGAATTGCAAAAATAATTCTCATAATGTGAAGCTCACTACTTCATTTTCTTGTTCTCGCTCCAAAGAGGCTGGTTTTATGTCTGAATTGTGAAACTACATTTTACCAAATTTCAGTCTGACTTCAGTATTCTTGTATTTAAACACAGTGTAGAGATGGGCAAGTTGAATCCCAAGAAAAAAAATCAGAAGGGTTGCATTAGGACAATACCGATATCAGGCCAACCAAAACACCATTTGATGATCCCAGTAAATGTGCTGCCGTCATATGGATTTTTGAATATTTAACCTTGTTGCTTTATGCTGCCATAGTCAGCTGCAATTTACATTTAGGATTTGAAACAATGGTTATAGAGTCTCCCCAGTCTTATTCCAATACTCTGACATTGCACAACAAAGGCTCTCTCACTATTTCGCATATGCCACCCTTACCTGTCCATCTTCTTGTTTGTTGTTTGCAAATATCATCTTTCCCGCTCAAATGTATTTTGACAGTATTACAGTATAATGCCCACTGATTTTTATTCAAAAGAGGGCTTCATATAAATGGAGAGAGTGAGTATCAATAACCTAGGGATAGACTGTTAGCAAGATACCATCCGTGTAATGCAACATAATTTTTGATTCAGTTTTCTTTGTAATAAAAGATGAACAGAGTAAGGTGGGCTGTTTTTGATGGGCACTTACAACTAGCAAAAATTGTTCTCGACCCATGCAAGGTCATATCCTCCAACGTTTCTCTGATGAAAATAGGGACGTCCCATTCCATAATGATATGTTTACTATTTATACCCCACACATCATACTGTGTTGCCCCAGCACTCTGGGCAGCTTCCAACATATATGAAAACATAATAAAACATTAAACATTTTAAAAGAAAACTTCCCTATACAGGATTGTCTTCAGGCGGCTTGGGGGTTGGATAACTCCATACCCTTCAACATTTCTCTAATGAAAATAGGGACACCCTAAGGAAAAGCAGGGCATTCGGGGATCAAATCAGAAACCGGGGCGGCTTCTCTAAATCAGGGTTGTCCCTGGAAAATAGGGACACCTGGAGGGTCTGCAAGGTGGATCACCCAATTTTTGCCAATCTCGCCAGTCCTTGCACCATAATTTAGTCCAGAGGGTTCCTCAACCTTCAGAAGCAGATATTAAGTGACTTAGGGGGAGAATTGGCAAAATGCAGATGCCTGGGGGAAAGTCTTTTCTGCTAACAAAACGTTACTGTGATTGCAACCTCATATAATTATCTTTTTATGAAGAGAGAAAATTATTGAAAAATATATAAGCAAGTGATGAGAGCTGAGAGTGTCCTTTGGGTATCATTGTACATATGAACTCTCTCTTAATTATGCTAAGATATAGGAAATGAAGAGGTGCTTGTGCTCCATTACACCATTAGAACAGGATGGATGAGCAACTGAAGGAATACATCTGCCTTTGGCCCAAGTGCCTATTTAGGGCAGTAAGGAGAAAAAAACCAGTATGGGCTGGATTCAAAGAATCAGAAGTGGAAGGAAAATAGGTGCTAGTGCTGCTCTGTACATGCACAAGTGTGCTGTTATGTCCTATAGCATTGCTCATGATTCTGCATTGATTTCACTGTGTCTACTGTGACCTGGACTTAATTGGCTATCACCCTAAGGTTCCACTTGAGATACAACATGCTAGGGCATGAAGTGGTGATGGAAATGGACAAGGACTGAAGCCATAGTTGGTCCTTGAGAGGCTTGGTAGATAGGGCATCTCATATCCCATCAAACATTGCTTTCTATCTAACTCAAAAAAGAAATTCAGGAGACATCTGTATGGAAACAGAATGGGTGTTAAGGACAATGTGAACACAAGGATAACAGTTATGTTTGGGAGATGGAAAGAGGGAAGCAGAAAATGTGGTGGTAGAAGACGTATGTCAGATAGGAAATTTCAGAGCTGTGTGGTGAGGCCTTCTCCTATGACAGTCTGAGGCAGTCTGCTCCAAAATTTGTAAGGCTTTAACACAGGTAGAAACCTGAGCGTGGCAAACTACACTGAATTTCCCATGCCTGCCGCATTCTGTACTTAGCCTTACAGTGACAGCTTTCTTCATTTTTTGCTTTTACAAACAAGAGCCATGCTTTACAAACTATTTTAGAATGCCATTAGTAACATGGTTATCTCTTTTCTCACACTGGAGAAATAGAAGAGAAGAAATATTAAGGATTAGCATGTTGTATGACAGAGTTTTGAAGTCTGCCTATTGAAGATAAGTGGCCCGCATTAAAATATGTGTTGTTCCTTCCTTTTGCAGTGGGGGGAAGACAGCGTGAATCTGAGTGAGAGAGCTCATTTTTAGACTAACTGAAATGATTAATTGCTTGTATTCCATGTCCTACACTGAGTAATATCCTGCAGATATTATGGCATAGCTGCTTTTATTTTTCTATTCTGTTTTGTACAAGAGTTTGAGCATATCGATCGCAGGAGTTATTATTTTAATCTTGCATTTGATTAAGTGGATGGAAGTCCACGGAAGCTTGTGCCATAATAAATCTATTAGCTGTTAGTGTGCCGCAAGATTCTTTGTTATTTTAATGGAATTTTCATAAGTCCTGTACGCTGTGGCCATTGAAGTCCTCATGTTTCACTTCAGCTCATATCTGACATTTCTTTGCTGTATCTTATATCTAGACGATGGAGCCTAATTTCTACTGGTAAACACATGGACCCCACAGTATCATCAGTCAAAACATTCATCTGGCTATCAAAATCACTGTAGGCCAAAAGGCTTGGTCACACCATGTGTATATATTAATGTTGGTCCAAATACCATGAAAGATGGAAATGCATGATGTTATTTTGCTGAATATACACAGTGACTTAAATAGGTGAGATCAATAAGAGTCCATGCTAGATTCTGGAAATGGCCTGTTTAGTCAAATGAATGGAAAGGATAGCTAACAGTTAACTGCGCTGTTTGCTTCAAGGAATTGTAGTTGACTAATTATAGAATTGATTAATCAATTGATTGATTAAATAGCCATAACTTTGCATAGGAGGAAAACAATAGTTATAAAGGGGGGCGGGACTATAGGTAGCATCTAATGGTGCCTGTGTGTAAACACAACAGCCTTTTACCTGAAAGGCCACCTTCTTCCCTACAGACCCTCCCAGGTGCTGAGATCGGCAGAGAGGGTCCTCTTGGTAGTGGCTACTGTATCTGCAAGTTCTAGCCTGATAGATATGTTACATGAAACATAATATAAAACTTTAGCCTTGATGTTGACTACCATTGCAGACTACCATTACAGTTCAAAGTTAATTATTAATTTTAATTTCCAAGATCTTCAACTGTCAAAGTGTTATGGATAGGATCTTAATAAAAGAGTCAGGATCTTACCCAAAAGAAAGAAAGAACAGTCTGAATGTTAACTATATACTTGGAGTAGCACCTACAGAAGACAATATTTTAACTGATTAAAAAATGCCAGTTAGCTCCTATATACAAATACTAAATTTATTCCCTATGTATCTATCCTTTTACAGCAAAACAGACACCACCCACATGCAAGGAACATAGGAAGCTGCCTCATACTAAGAAAGACCATTGACTAACAGTGGCTTTCAAGAGTTTCAACCTACCTAGAGATGCTGGGGACTGAATCTGGGACCTTCTGTATGCAAAGCAGATGGTCTACCCAAGCTAAAGCACAAGAAGAAGGTATCAGTGGGCTTGGGGAGCCCCTAAGTGTTTGCAGAAGTCCAAGAAGCCTTTAGACAAAAAATGACCCAAGGGTACCCCTCCTTGAACAACTCAATGAGGACTTTGAACAACAGTACTCCATGCTACGGTCTTCTTTTGCAAATACTACTTGTCTCTATGGGTGACTGATGGAAATTCATTTGTATGCCTGTGTGGCAACTCTAATAACAGGCTGACAAATTATTTAGCGACCAACAGGAACTCGCAGCCCTGTTCAGCATAATCACTCCAAAATATATGAATATTTTAATACTAAGTATGTACAGCTGTGTTCCCTTTATTTGGTTTGCAGTTCAACAGGACTGAAGCTGCTGCAGTTGGTATCAAATACCTCTTATTGATAATTTATTCAGACAGAATATCGAGTTTGCAATGACTTGCGAAAAGCTGAGAGAGGAACCTTTGCAGTTACAATGCTAAGGCCACTTGAGCGTTATGTAACATCTTGATGCTGTAATTCTGTCCTACAGATTCCTGTTTCCTCCTCATGGTGGTTGTCTGCACAGGCTTCAGATTCATGTCTGTGTCCAATTCAAGGTGCTAATTTTGACCCATAAACCCCTTTATGAATTGGGTTCTTGGTACCTAAGGGAATGCCTCCTTGCCTATGTACCCGCTTGTAGTTTGGGTCATCTACAGAGGCTATGCTCTGTGTGCTGCCTCAATCTGAAGCTTAAAGGGTGGCCACAAGGGTGGCCTTGCTGGTGGTGGCCTCCTCACCTCCCTAGGGAAACCCTCTTGGCTTCTACATTGCTTTCTTTTCTGTGCCAGATTAAGACTTTTCTGTTCTTCTAGGCCTTCTAAGATCTGCTTTAAGTTGATAATTTTAATGATGGTTGTTTTAGTCGATGGTATTATAGTTTGGATTTTTTTATGCTGGTTGTCTCAAGTTTATTGTGGCTTTATTGCAGGATAGTTTTTACTGTGTTTGCTCTCTTTATTTGTACAACACCCACAGAAGCTATTTCACAAGGCATCTCATAAATATAATGAATATATAAACTAGAACATAGGCTTGTGTACATACTCCTTTCGGTGACTATGCTGCCATTTCTCTTTGCCTGCCTGCTAAATTTCTTATCTTATTAAAGTCCACAAAGTGTCATGCGATGGGTACTTTAACCCTCCTCCCCATTATTCTTGGCCATTCATGTGATAATAAAACAATGTGCATTACTGTTCGGTAAATGAAAGTCGCTTGAATTGATTGTGGTGCTAGGAGCTAAGTTATCTGAATATCAGCCTTGACTTTTTCATATTTCTTGCAGACATCTGGTTTCGAAGCAGCTAGTGGGTAATGGTACAATAAATCACAGGGCTGGTTTGATAGGCTTCATCACAGACTTTTATAGTGAGCCAAATTTGCCAGAGTTTGCTAGAAATCACTTTTGCAACTCTTTAAAATAAAGTGTGATTCACACCCTGCTCAGTGTCATTTACCTTATGCCAAGGCTCATGGACTAGGAAGCCTAAACTAGAATCAAATTCATTCCTGCTGTCATCTGTATAGGAGGGATATTTTTTACCTCTTTGGAGACTCTGGGCTGCTTTAAACATGGCATTTTTAAGGTGTACCCCCCAACTGTTTGCAAATATGTATTGTGTGAATAAGTGCATGGTTAAATATATGAGTTATTTAGAGCAATAAGGGAAGTTTTTGAATTATTGGAATAAAACATTTCCTACAGAAAATGTAGGGTTAGAAATACTGTCAGCTTTGTAAGGCAAAGTATTATATTGACCCACAGTAGTTTTAAAAGTCTTCTTTTTTGGCTTCCACATATATTGCATCTTTATATATGCAGTTCATATGTATGTGCCAATATGTCTTGTAATCTTTTTATGCGTATAACTTTTTATTTTTATAAACAAAAAGGGGGGGGGAGAATTATTTCAGACATTTCAGACATTACATTTTTAGATGTGCACTAAAAACATCTTAGCTAGAGGCTGAAAACAAGAAAAGTTGAAATGCAATGAACATGGTTGTAAACATGCATCATATGGGTAGGCTTATCAGGAAAACCAGACGTCATTACAGCTCCCGTTCTGTTTGCATAGTTGGCCTAATGTGTGGAATGACCCACAGAGCATCATTTGTTGCTGTATTTCAGGCAGCAAAATGTCTTGGACTTTTTCTGCAGGAAACCCCTTAGTAAAGCACTCCTACTCACCAACGGCCACTTTGATCTGTGCCCTCACCAAAGGCTTTACTGTTTATGCATGTGATGCAGGAGCACGACTTAGGAGTCCTGCTCTGCCTGTTTGAAACGCTGAGGAAAGTAGGGCTTCGGGCAATGGATTAGAGTTGTCTTGCCTATGCTCTCAGAGTGTTTGTGGAATCAGTGTTTCTTTTACACCTGGCCCAAGTTGGAGAGCCTTCAATGTGTGCATGTGAGAGCTCCCACATACACAAAGGATTTTGTTTATTGAAACAGCCCTGTGCATGCAAGGCGGAGGAAGGTGTTACAGATATTAATATTGCGCAGTTTGGAGCAACTGGGTTCATAACAACTGACTCCTTTTGGAATAAAACATTGTCCAGACAATGTTCAAAGCTTTACTAAGCAGAACTTCTTCAGAAACAGATACAAAACAATCAAAGACACATCAAAATAATTCCATAAGACACATACCTGTCCAAGGCATAGGTTCATCTTCTTAGAAACAAAATAACTTACAATCAGCGCTGACAAACAGAGCTCTTTCTCACATGGGTTCCATTAGCCTGTATTCCAGCCCAAGGCTGTGGAGCTCCCTGAGGTGAGTCATTCCCACATCCTTCTCCCATGGAGCCTGGGAACAAAGGAAACAGCCACCACCCTTCCCAGATGGCGAATACCTTCATCTCAGTATAAGTGCAGAGAATATCACTGTTAATTATCAACCAGTTAAAGCTCAGAGAACGGTCAGTATGCTGCTATGGAAAATCCCCAGTGTTAGCAATATACATTCAGACACGATCCATTTTTGTTGTTGTTGTTGTTTAGTCGTGTCCGACTCTTCGTGACCCCATGGACCAGAGCACGCCAGGCACTCCTGTCTTCCACTGCCTCCCGCAGTTTGGTCAGACTCATGTTTGTAGCTTCGAGAACAGTGTCCAACCATCTCGTCTTCTGTCGTCCCCTTCTCCTTGTGCCCTTAATCTTTCCCAACATCAGGGTCTTTTCCAGGGAGTCTTCTCTTCTCATGAGGTGGCCAAAGTATTGGAGCCTCAGCTTCACGATCTGTCCTTCCAGTGAGCACTCAGGGCTGATTTCCTTAAGAATGGATAGGTTTGATCTTCTTGCAGTCCATGGGACTCTCAAGAGTCTCCTCCAGCACCATAATTCAAAAGCATCAATTCTTTGGCGATCAGCCTTCTTTATGGTCCAGCTCTCACTTCCATACATCACTACTGGGAAAACTATGGCTTTTAATATACGGACCTTTGTTGGCAAGGTGATGTCTCTGCTTTTTAAGATGTTGTCTAGGTTTGCCATCGCCTTTCTCCCAAGGAGCAGGCGTCTTTTAATTTCGTGACTGCTGTCACCATCTGCAGTGATCATGGAGCCCAAGAAATTAAAATCTCTCACTGCCTCCATTTCTTCCCCTTCTATTTGCCAGGAGGTGATGGGCCCAGTGGCCATGATCTTTGTTTTTTTGATGTTTTTTGATTTTTTTTAGTGACAATTAAACAATTATACTTAACAGCAGATGCATATATAGTTTTGTAATTGTAATTGTAATCAGAATGATTGGGGAAGTCTCTGTTTGTACAGAGGGCTGCAGAACCATTGCTCTTGTGAGTGCAATAGATTAGATTTATGGGTCTGTGTCAACACCACACAATTAAAGTGGTTGACGTCCCCCAAAGAATTCTGGGTCCTGTAATTTACCTGTCACAAAGCTACAATTCCAGCACCCTAATGAACTACAGTTCCTGGGATTTTTAAGGGGAAGCTTTTAATGAACTTTACATGTATGGTGTAGCTGGTTCACCACACTTTAAGATCATATGTAAGGTGTGCAAGTATAGCTGTTTTATTATCCTGAAGTTAATGGAGCAAAACAACTCGACATCTAATTACTCCATCTTTACTGGTTTGTTGATCATAGGGAAAAGCAATTTTTGTTGTTGCTAAATTTCAATCACTTTTCATCTGAACTCTATAAATGACATATATTCTATAGTTAGCCGTGCTGTTCTTATCCTTTTTGAAATTTAAGAGCATCTCACTCTGTGCCCTTGGGTTGACAAGAATTGCTTCACTTCACAGCTCTCACCTTTAAGGAGGAGTGAGGAAAGGCATACTTAAATAGATACTATAACCCTGTCATTTATATATAGTTTTGTGCAATGGAAAGGTGTAAGATCTGTAGGCTTCCGATCTCTTTCAGTTCACTTGGGAGATTTAGCATTATCAGACAGTCACGGAGATGCCTAGAGTTCCTCCTTTTCAGAGATAATCATCTCAGTGACAGCTCTGAAGGGAACTGCTGTCGCTTGTGATATGCAGCCATTCATATTATTTCCACAGGGTACTTTGCTGAACTGCAGTGAGGGAGGAGATATTCTCTAATCTGGATTAGATGCAACCGTATTCTTGGATTATTTGATAAAAAAATCTTTAGCCCTCACCCCATTTGCGTGTTTATTATGTTCTGAATCCTAAAGAATCTCTGCCCCTTGGCAGAACACACAGTCCTTGTTATGTACTGAAGTTCTCACCCTGGGCCAGCAGGGGGATACTGTAGATAGTTATGCAAATGAAGGATCGAAAGTGACGTTCAGTGATTGGATAGTTTGTATGCAAATGAAGGATTGAAAGTGACGTTCAGTGATTGGATAGTTTTAGAAAATGGCAACAGTTACATTGTTCTGGAGCTCTATATAAGCATGTTGACTGAGCTCCTCAGTTCAGTTCTGTTCCAGCTTACAAATAAAGAGCTGCTTTGGAAGAATCGCTGTGTCGTCTGATATGTTCGCCCACAACTTAACAGTCCTCCTCCACCTCTTCTTATTTTTCAGGGATACATATGACACCTTCCCTATGATTTCTGACAAGCCTTACCAGTTAGTGTGCGCCACCTACCTTCCACTGTAGTGGCAGGGCTCTTTGTGACAGAAGATGTAAATATTCTTGGCTCTCCTGCCACTTTTTCAGAATACACTTTCTCAACGATCAATTCTAATTAGGATTCCCCTGGACTCCTCACATTGTTTTGTATTCCTATAAAGCCTTTCCTCGCAAAAATCCAATATCTTTGTGGTACTAATCTCTGAATATGCAATTGCCAACATCAAATCTGATCATGCTGTGGCCAGTCACCCTTGAATGTCCACCACATTTACCTGCCTCTCTCTCTTTTTGCATATTTCCCAAGCACTTGAGCCAAAGCAGATTCCATTCTGTCTGTGTTAACACTGAACAATTCACAGGGGAGAATTATCAGCTTTGTGCAACTACTTGAAGACTTGTTCTTTTCTCTTAACTGGAGCATGATTTGCTCTCACCTCTTTGGCACGCCAACATTTGACCCTCCTTTGTTCTCTCTGGATAATAACAGTGCATTTTATATATGACACGATTCTTTTGGTCTGAGGCAACTGGTTTTTACCATGCTGTTAATATGTGACGGATACGTAGGGGGCTCCCTGCTTGCCATTACCTAAAAACCCTTGTAAACGATGGAATCGAGCCTTGAAAACCTAATGGAATCTGCTGACAATGGGCTACTCTCTCATTGCATGTCCCTGTGACATCAGTGTTCGAAAGTGGGTCAGCCCTACCATTGGATAAATTGGGCCACCAAGCATCTTATTTTCGGTGTCATAAAATGGCAGGAAATTGCTTTTTTAATTGATTGATTCATAGAGCCTTCTATCCCTGGAACAGGAAAAAAGGCAAAATGGAGAGAGCAAGAATTCTAGCAAACAAACAAAGGCACACAAATATTCCTCAGCAATTCACCCCTCCCAAACGGGGGGGGGGGGGGTAAACAAGGCTCTTCCTGTGAGTAAGCTCTCTCTCTCTCTTTCTCGTACACACTGCAGATGATGGCACAGGAAGAATGCATGGCCTGATTGGCACTGTTGTTGTTGTTGTTTAGTCGTTTAGTCGTGTCCGACTCTTCGTGACCCCATGCACCAGAGCAGGCCAGGCACTCCTATCTTCCACTGCCTGCCGCAGTTTAGTAAAACTCATGCTGGTAGGTTTGAGAACACTATCCAACCATCTCGTCCTCTGTCGTCCCCTTCTCCTTGTGCCCTCCATCTTTCCCAACATTAGGGTCTTTTCCAGGGAGTCCTCTCTTCTCATGAGGTGGCCAAAGTATTGGAGCCTCAGCTTCACGATCCGTCCTTCCAGTGAGCACTCAGGGCTGATTTCCTTAAGAATGGATAGGTTTGATCTTCTTGCAGTCCATGGGTCTCTCAAGAGTCTCCTCCAGCACCATAATTCAAAAGCATCAATTCTTCAGCGATCAGCCTTCTTTATGGTCCAGCTTTCACTTCCATACATCACTACTGGGAAAACCATAGCTTTTACTATACAGACCTTTGTTGGCAAGGTGATGTCTCTACTTTTTAAGATGCTGTCTAGGTTTGTCATTGCATTTCTCCCAAGAAGCAGGCGTCTTTTAATTTCGTGGCTGCTGTCACCATCTGCAGTGATCATGGAGCCCAATAAAGTAATTGACAGGGAGTACTACCAATGCCTCTCCCTCACCCCGCCCCTTGTTCCAAACCTTAGTTTGGTTCCCTTCCCACGCCATAGCGCCTCACAGATCAGAAAAGAAGTGAACAGGTAGAAGAATCCACCACCCTGCCAAAGCCATTTCTGTGGGGAGAGAGTTGCTTGTGTCAGAGGTGAGATCTGCTGGTAGTGATTCTTTACATTGGCTGAGCAGAGGAGATGAGTAGAAGTATCTAGGAAGCCTCCTGGTCAGTGGAAATGTATTCATGGTGACAGGAGAAGGACTATGGCTTTGGAGGGTTTGAGGGGCTCAGAAACCTGGGAGGGCTACACCCCACTTACCCAACCAAAGAGCCTCCATTGAATCTGGGTTTGGAAAGGAAGAAGAAAAGGAGCAGAGAGCCTGGCTATGTGAACATCCTTGCTTGAATTACAGTAAGCAGAACTGAGGCAAACACAGACTCCTTCAACATTCCTCTGTCTTGGTTTTGCTTGCATTTCACTCTTCCCTCTGCTGCCTGTTCCACCTTCCTCCCCCCAAAGGGGGGGGGGGAAGCCCCACTTTGTAGATGGGGCTGAGGTGATGGATTGAAGAGTGCAAGGGAAGATGTGAGAGCCCCAGCAAGAAAAGATGCCCAGAGCACCATTTCCAGACTGTTTCCCATTTTTCTGCCCGCACAACTGGCCTCCATTGAAATCGCCAACTCAATTAAGTCTAGCTTGGTTGGATCCTGAGTGCTACATGCTACAATTTGGGCGCATTGGAAATGCACGTCTGTGGGGCTTGCTCTCTGCCACTGTGTTTTGAGGATTAGGTTGTTAATGTTTATTTCTTTCAAGCAGTATTTTAAGTCTTCATTTGCTCATGGTCTTGGCAGAGGAAACGGGGACATATTTATATAGCATAATAAAACAGGAAAGTGGTAATTCTTGAATAGGCACCACTGCCAACTAAGTGTCTCATTTTAGTGATAACAGCCCAACACCCTTGAGTGCTAGGCTTTTGCTGGCTTTTAGGATCTCATCGTAACTCTATGCTATGCTATTTATTTGTTTACACCTCACCTTTCTGTTAGCTTGAGGTGGGTCCCAACAGAGGAAAATGATAAAAACAGCAATATAGAACAAATTTAGAACAATATACATGCAGCAGAACTGGCTGCAGCAACAGTGGCCCACAAGACTCATTCACCGGTCAGAGGCCTGAGGTCCAAACTAAGGACTGTTTGCTACTCTTCTATTTTTCCCCTCATTGGGCAAAGAGCAGCACTAGGGGGGCAGTTTGGAGAGGGAAAGCAATGGTAGGCAGAAGTGTTAAAAACACCCCCCCCTTTCCATTGTTTAAAAAAAATCTATAATGAGGGTTTTCACATTATTACAGCAGAACATTATAGTGCTTTATCCAGCTTCTCTCCGACCACCTGGCCTCTTCTGTCTCTCTCTCCCATCCTTTTACTTGCAGTATTTTAATCTCTGATATTCAGCATGCTACACAGTGTTCAGGTCTGCACACTCAGATAAGGGTTAGGATAAATCAGTGTCAATGCTTACTCAGATAACATCCATTAAATTGGAGATGTTTCCATCCCTGCATTGTGTCTCTCTCTGCGATAAACTGCTACACACCTGCCAGGTGGGGGTCATCAAAAGGACAAGAAAAGTGGTTCCACAGAATCACACTGGCAGCAAAACGAATCACCCTTCAACACTGGAAAGCCTGGACCACACCAAGCACAGAAAACTGGATACAAGACCTCCTGCAACTAGTAGCCCATGAGGAAATTGTACTCTATAAGCTATGCAAAAAGTCAAGCTTTGGAGCACATTTTTGGAGATTTGGAGTACATTTTTGCAACTCATCGCTGAGTAACAGCCACATCTAGGAACACTTTTCCATTGTGTTGTGGCTGCAGTTTGAATCAGAATGGCTGCATATATCTGTTCATTGATATCAGTGCTGTTTTTCTAGAAAAAGAGGTGCCAGAACTCACCACGTACACTTCCCTTGTTCTCTTATAATGGCAATGGTGTCCCCCTGAGAGGTGCTGGAACTGAGTTCCAGCTGAAAAAAGCCCTGATTGATATCTTCACATCTTCTCTGACTTGGCCCTGAACAGTAGAGGTGCAGCTTGGGTAACTTTCCAGCCTTTCTCAACCTGTGGGTCCCCAGAAGTTGTTGAACTACAACTCCCAACTCCCATCACCCCTAGCTAGCAAGGCCAGAGCTCAGGGATGATGGGAGTTGTAGTCCAACAACATCTGGGGACCCACAGGTTGAGAACCGCTGCTAGACTCTGTGCTCTCAGGCTTATGGAGCCACTCCCTCTTCAGATGGTGAGTGTTTTACTTCACTTATGTTGACCTGCGGTTAAACAGACATTCTGCATTAGGAGACCCTCTCAAATGAAATCAAGATTGGGACATGTGTGGAGGGGGTAAATTCACAGCTTCGGAGGGAGAGCACAAACCTCGCCTCCCCAGGTGTAATTTCTGTGAAATTTACACAACAGTTAGTATTAGGGTTGCCATACATCCGGAGTTTCCCAGACATACCCGAATACTGCAGTCAGAAGCAGTGTCCAGGCGGAAATTTGCAAAATTCCCGGGAATATCCGGATGTATGGCAACCCATGCTGGCAGTGTCGATTTTGCAAAAAGAAAAAAAAGCTTAAATACTCGGGCTGGGCGTGGGGTGGAATGCTCAACAGTGCTTTAGGAACCAGTTAGGTGTGGGTAGTTAGAAATGCATATTTTGAAAACTTGTGTATGGGAAGCTCAATTCGTTCTTTAAAAATATCATTTGAAATGTGAACTAATTCTTTAGTTCTTCATTAGTTCCTCTTAAAGCTGCTGGTTGCTCAGGAGTAAAGAATGATCAGAGGGGGGAAATTAAAAAAAGAAGAAGACTGGTTTTAATGACTTTGTGGCTCCCACTGACATTCACCAGTATAAAGTCTTATATGACATTAAAGACTTGATAAAACTGCTTATCAAATTAAATAGAAAATGCTTGCATAGATTTCAAGCAAAACTTGATTTCAGTCACCCAAGGGAACGAGCATATTTTACAAGCAATCAGCTTTATAAGTAATCATAGTACTTGGATCATTTTCAAATCCTCCATGAATTATGCCAGAGTTGCAGTGAATATGAGTTAGTGTTATGCCTAAGGTTTATTGATTATGAGAAGGCTTTTGATTCATTAAGTACTCTGAATGGATGCCTTGTGGAATCTGGGAAACTGAAGATGTCAACACTGACATTAGTAATTACACAAATACAGGGATGGCACGTCTAGTTTAGGGCTCACAAAAATAGTAGCGAAATTAAAATTAAAGAAGGACATTGCAAGGACTCTTAAACCCTTGGAAGGAATGAAACCACCTGAAGCACTTAAAAATTGCCTTCAGCTCTGAAAGATTTGATGCAAGATTTGAATGAAGCTACAGTGGGATAGAACTAAAAATAAATGTCAAAATTATGTATTTATTACATTTCCCCTGCCTGACCTTCATCCTTGCTTTTATCTTCACAATTACCCAGTGACTGAGAAATAGTAGCTGGCCACCCTGAAAAAAATTATGGCTAAGCAGGGATTTGGAAATAGCTCTCTCTAGCAAAAGTCCAGCATCTTTGTCTCCTAGATGCAGACTGGACCTTATCTGAAATAATTATTTTTAAATCCAGTTATTTTACCACCTTGTTTTTAAGTGCAAGACTAAAAATTAATGCTCCTCAGCAAGTTGCTAGTCCTTAAACTATACAAGAGCATAGCCAGCACAGAGGATAGGTATTTGGGTTAGAGGTGTCACTGAACATAGCTGTCAACCGTCCCATATTTGGTGGGAAAGTCCCTTATCCCAGCGCTGTGTCCCGCTGCTGTCCCTTAAATTTCCTGGATTTCAAAGGAAGCAGCTCCTCTCCCTCCCTCCCTGCCAGCCAGGGCGGAGGGAGCCTCCAACTGTGTTGCTTGGCTGCGTTGCTCATCCAATAAGGAGTCTAAGAATGACTGGGGGGTGGAGCTTGCATGCCTTGTGTCTGGCCGCATTGCCTGGGGACTCGCCTTTGTTCAGCGCTTCCCAGCGGAGAGGTGACGGTGGTTTTCCTTGCTGCATCCCCTTTGCCGGGTTGCTGCTCTGTGGGAACCACCGCTTGAGGCTTCGTTTGGCTGCTAGCTGGGCTTTCTGCCTTTGGCTCGGAGGGGCTCAGAAGTTGTGCTCTGAAAATCCCTTATTTTGGCTGCTGATCCCTTATTTTTGAGGCTGCTAGTCCCTTATTTTCAAATCTGTAAGTTGACAGCTATGTCACTGTAGCAGAATCAGGGCTATTTTTCTAAAAAAAGAGGTGCCGGAACTCACCACGAACACCTCCCTTGTTCTCTTAGAATGGAAAAGGCCCCCGCCTGAGAGGTGCCAGAACTGAGTTCCGGCGAGTTCCGGCTGAAAAAAAGGGCTGAGCAGAATATTAGCCAACATTCCATTTGTCAAGAATAAAGCCACTTCTCCAACCTTGTTTTTCTTTTAGAAGATGAATGTTTTTTGCGGCCAAGGGTTGCATTATGCTAGTGAAATGGTTCCCAAATGACTCCTTCCCCCACGAAAATTGCTGAGGACCCTAATGATGATGTATTTACAATTTGAATTCTATAGACCACATTTTAGGAACCCCTGCTGTAGTGGAAAACTGTTGGGGGTCACATTCCAGTAATGTGAGATCAGACCCCCCACCTCCCTCCCTCCCTCCCTCCCTCTCTCTCTCTTTCTCTCTCTCTCTCCCCCCCCCCCACACAACTGATCACACATATGAACAGGGCTATTTCCCATGAAAACAGGCATATATCCAGCACCCTGTATTTGTCCTGATTCTGCAAAACACAAAAAGGCCTGCCTTAGAGCTATTCAAAACCTCAAAATTAAAAATGCAATTGCATCTCAAAAATGCGCATGCAGTAGCAAAACGTATGAACACTTTTTGCATATGGGCAAGGGACGCAAGTCTACCTCTGCACTGAGACATTTGCCCTTCTGCTTTGATCTTCTTGGAGCAGATCCTTTTGTGAAAGACGGAGCTAGAATTGTGCGCTCTGAATTGTCCCTTTCCATTTCTCCCTGCTGAAAGAGCTGATGGATGAGAGGGGACCCAGGGGACTGAAGTCCAGCTTCAGGCTCTCCTTTGCTGTGGGCTGGAGGTTTCGCAAGTCTTCTGCAGACACTTAAAGGAAACAGTTAAGTGGAATGGAATATCTTTGGAAAGCGAATTCTGTGTCTAAGAGCTTAGATTTAGCAGAACTCTCTGCCAGAGTTGGTGCAAGCCCTTTACTCAGCCGGATGCAGATTTCCAGCTCTTAGATGTAAGCAGCATCACATTTCCAGGTGCTTGGGATTGTACAAACCTGCAAATTTCAGCACAGCACAACACATGGTAACTCAGAGGCAAGTACCACTGTGTTTAACGGGGCTTATTCCTAGGTTAATGGGATGGCAGCCTCTGCTATTTAAGACTCTTTAGCTTCTGAAACACAAGAGGCAATTTAAAAAAAACATTGCCTGTATTACTAAGACCTCTTCCTTCCTTTTATATATAAATCAAAGACACCATTCCTTGCACCAGTGCTTATCGTGCACTTTGGATCTTTTCTTTTGCTTCACAAGTAGGTGCCTCTGAAGTCAGCATCCTCTTCCTGCTATATTCTCTTGCAATATTCCTGTGCTCATAATGGTGGAGCTCTCACACAGTTCCTGTCGGCATCAACCCCTCTTAAAATCTGCTTTTCGCTCCTGTGCTTGAGATCATTTCCAAGCTATTACCAGAATTTTTCTATTATCCAAAGAAGTGTTCAGATCTATGAGACCTGCGTATCGCCTGCAGTGGTCAGAATTAGGTTTCATTTGCCTTGTACTTTTTTCTTTCTTTCGGGAAAAGGAAAATCCTCTTATTGCCATAGTGCAGGAATGATAACAACAAGAATGTCAGATAACACACTTGGACAATTTCTGCGGAAGGGAAGGCTTACTAGAATAAAACCTTCATAAAGCAAGCATGACAGATTCGCTTTGATTTGCTAACCATGACATGGGAAATGACAGATTTTCATGTTTTTTTAGGCAGATATAGAAGACCCTCATGCCAAAGGGAGGTTCAAGCAATGAGTCATACCTGATGCCCCCTGGCCTTATAGGAATGTATGTAGAGGTGAATGGCAGAAAGTACAAGAGCCTAACCAAACAGTGCCATTTCTGATCCACTTCTTTCCTTTGCTAGTTCAAAGCCTCCTAACAGAACTAGGATTTGGCTTTGTGGCTGCCTCCTGGTTTGCCTTTGTCTCCACCCTTCTGACTGGATTGCAGGGATTGGGAGTTGCCATTTTACCAGCTGCTCTGATGCAGATGAGAAGATCCCTCTAGCTGAGATTTTAGTGTGTGTGTGTGAGATAGAGAGAGAGAGAAAGAGGTGGTGGTGGGGAGCAGTGATGTAGCATGGGGGGCATAGGGGCAGTTGCCCCGGGCACAAAATTCTTAGGCACACGAAGTTTCAACACCCAGTGCTACCTCAATACAGCTGTGTTCTTCCATTGCCAGGCTCCACTGAAAGCAGCTTCCTCATGTGAACCAGGAAGTGGCCTCTCCAGACAATGGAACGACTCTTCTCTGTGGCTGTGATCTCCTGGGTGACATGGACGTTGTTAGGCAGTTGAATGCACATGCGTATTCTGTCCACTTCACTCTCTCCCACTTTGCCCCGGGCTCTGGAAATCCATGCTACACAACTAGGGAGAGGGAGAATAGAGTATGGGTGCACACAGGCTTTGTTTGACATAGCCCAAAGCGAAAAGACCAATATATTTGGGGTGCCTTTTAGTGTCACATGCATAACTGCACAGCTGTATTGAAATGGAAGCACACCTGCCAACCATCTAGTTCAGTTTAAGGGACATGGTGACCAACTAGCCTTTATATGTTGAGTGAGTGATCAGTGCCTGGTTTTGTGGGAGACATTTTCCCCCCTCTTCCTGTTTCAACTAGGGAGATCAGATGCTTGAAGTGAGGCCTGAATGGTGGATTAAAAGATCCATGTCAAATCATTTGTGAAGGGTCTCAATCTCTAATACCTTTCCAAAATTCTTCTCATAATCTTCCCAGTTCTGCCAGGGTTCAGCCTTTGATCACAGTTTTTGATGGTATCCTATACAGACTTACCTGAGAATAAATCTCATTGATCTTGGTAAGTCTGACATCTGAGTAGATGCATGTAGGACTGCGCTGCTATGAAGACATGTACAGTGGTACCTCGGGTTACATACACTTCAGGTTACATACGCTTCAGGTTACAGACTCCGCTAACCCAGAAATAGTACCTCGGGTTAAGAACTTTGCTTCAGGATGAGAACAGAAATTGTGCTCCGGCGGCAGCAGGAGGCCCCATTAGCTAAAGTGGTGCTTCAGGTTAAGAGCAGTTTCAGGTTAAGAACGGACCTCCGGAATGAATTAAGTACTTAACCTGAGGTACCACGGTACTACAATTATAAGAAGAGGTGGTTTTGAAATAGTCTGTTTCCCTCATCACCAAAAGATCACTCCTGCATATCTGATATATGGGGAAAAGGCTTCTACTGCAGAGAGAAAGCCTTCAAGGAACCATTTGAGCCTCAGCCCTTTTTAAGACATTTGCAATTATCCCAGCCTTTTCAACACTGCTTTTAAATCAAGGGGTCTTTTCACCTTAATCGTAAATGATTGAGAATCCATGCATTATTATTTTTTCAGTGGAAAATCCCTGTCTGCCAAGCACATACTCAGACTCAATGTTAGCTAGCTAGCTAGCTATAAAGGGGCTCGTATGAAAGCAAAATGCTGTTCTCTGAGAGATTAGGAAAATGGTGGGTGGGTGAATTATATTTCCGTCTTTCATCTTTCCTCCCCCATGCTTTGGGAAATAAATATTAAACTTCATGCATTTAATTGAGAGCACATACTCTCCCTTTTTTAATATTAAAAAAACCTTGCAATAATACACCATGAACTTGGATTGCTGCAGTAAGTGTTATTATGATAAAGGAGGGGAAGTATGGGGGGGGGGGGAATCTGACAGTATTAAAGGTAGCCAGCCTGTTGCTGAATTTTAATCACCAGCTCTATACTCTGCCAAGGGCTGCAGGAGCAATAAAAAGGGGAGTGGGGGGAAAATACAATATATTATGTGGAGCTCCTCTGCGTGGGCGGCAGTATCTAGGGAATGTTTGAAGGGATTTCTTGCAGGCGAATTTTCCTTTGTGAAGGATTTCCCCGGCTCTGCACGCTGACAGAATAACTGATGGGTTTTCTGCTGCACTAAAGGGGAAATACCTTTTTGTCTTCGAGAATGCCCTTCATTGCCGGAAAAGAAAAACTGGTATGCAGAAGCCGTTCATGATGGTTGCTAGATGCAGGCTTTCTGCTCTCTTTTCAGCATTATATATATATATATATATATGTAATAATAATAATAATAATAATAATTTGTTATTCAAGAATGCCACCTGACACTTTAATAAAGTGCCTTTATGTAGCTGGTGCAATGAAAAATGAAAGCAACAGTGGAAAATGAAATCATGCCCATTGTATTCTGAAATGTTTAGAGTAGCTTTAAATTATCAATTAATAATGTATGTTGGATGATCAAGATGAGATGCATTAATCATTGTGCAAGAGCGGAGGCCCATACTACTGTTCAATTATCTGGAGCTTTCCAAGGTCATAAATGAGTTTGTCTTGCACGCTCTGTATTGGCTTTCTTTAATGCAGCTCAAAACATACTAGTTCACTTGTGATAAAGCAGGGAGTCAGTGGCCATTTTCTGAGCTGGTGAGAAATATTGTTGAGCAGTGCGAGATTCCAGGGGTTTGAGGAGCTCACCCAGGGTTCGGTTTCCTTTGGAATGAGGGACAGCGGAGACTGTGGTGTCTTTATGATATATAACCCTCCAAAACTCACAAGACCCAGACCTTTCCAGCTATATTAGGGCAATGGTTTTTCAGCTGGAGCGAGATTTGGATGTTATCACTTAAGTAACAATTTGTATAGCTTTTACTCTCACCCAAGGTATCCAAGCTGCTATTCATTTACATGGAGACTGGAACTATATGCTTTGGAAAACACTACAATATTTTGCATATACAGTCCTACCTTGGTTGATGAACGCCTTGCGAGTCAAACGTTTTGGCTTCCGAAGTGAGTGTTCCGTTTTGCGAATGTTATTTGGAACCTGAATGTCCAACGGGGCTTCTGTGGCTTCCGATTGGCTGTAGGAGCTTCCTGCAGCCAATTGGAAGCCACACCTTGGTTTCCGAAGGTTTTGGAAGTCAAACGGACTTCCCAAACGGACTCCATTCGACCACTGTACTTATATGGGGGAGAGAAGTGATGGAGAAATTCAATGCTTATGGTAACATTAATTCTAGTGTAGGGGTGGTCCATCTGATGCATTGGATCCTTCCCCCCTTCCCCCCATAGACCAGGTTTGACAGAGGGGCAGGGCTGCCCACCTGTCAATCACTTGATGTCACAATGATATCAAGTGAGTGTTTTTGCATGTGTGGATGAACACTGCACAGATATACAGCTGGTAGTACATACATATAAACATGCCTTTATATTTGTCCCATACAACCGCTGGATTTTAAAATATCTTTCTAACCTATAATGCTTTATTCCAGATTAGAGCATGACAATCCCAGGTCTTTTTTCAATGTACTACTGTTTTATTTATCTGCAGGCTTTTCTCAGGTGCTTTCCCTCCCTTTTGAATGGTGCAGGCCACTAAGATTTAAGTACTGGTCCATCAGATTACATATACATCCATTGACTTATGTTTCCCCGTAGTTTAGCTGCAGACCTTGTCATGTGTGATTTCCTTTGAGAGACGAGGGCAAATTCTTTTATTACTGGTCTGTAATTCCATCACGATTTGCGGTAACACAATAAAACTGTGTTTTATGGTAGCAAATTCCTGACATGAAATTTAGCCTCATAACAACCTCTTGCCAATGCAGCACACTGTATAATATACAGGGTTTTCCTTTTTGAAAGCCTGAGCTGCTGAGCTGTAAATTTGCTTACTGTAGCTGTTCTACCTGCGCTATTTCTGCAAGGAAATCTTTTTCTTTTGGACCTCATTTGGAGCCTGAGTAAACCACACCATTCTTTTTTATTCTTCCTACTCTGAGCTTTTATTATGATATTTGAATATGATATTTAATGTTCCTACTCTGAGGTTTGATTATGATATTTGAATAGGATATACACCTGTCCCCTAGCAAGTTGCTGTTGATTAACAGGCAAACTACTTGACTGCCATTATAATGGACACTTTGGCACACCCTCCATACTGCAATCCTAATTTTATACACAATGGAAAAAATCCACTGGAATTGTGCCTTCTTATGCCAGGATACTGAAGCAAATATGTCTTGTTATATAGTAAGGCCAGTATGACGTAGTTGTTAGCATGTTGGAAAACACAGAGTCAATTCTCCACTGAGCCATGAAGCTCACTGAGGAACCCCGGGGTTATCTGTCAGCCTAATCCACTTTACAGGGTTGTTGTGAAAATAAAATGGGACCGGGGTGGGGAACCCTTTCAGCCTGGCAGTTCTGATCCTTAGCTCCTCCAACCCCAGTGGGCCATTTTGGCAGGTGGGCAGGACCTCCTGTCAGTCAGTTACCTGATGTCACTATGACATGATCTGTTTATGTGGGGCTCCCATTTTATGGCCACTCCAATAAGTCTGAGAGTTTTTCACACAGAGCCTTGCTATCAACCTGCACAGCCTCTGTTGTTGTTGTTCTTTATACCTTGCCCATTGTTAGGATTCTTGCTCCGTGTTTGCAGTCATGAGATTGTTGTCTATCACATGACAGTGTGTGATTTCATTCCACAGTGTGGGAAGTGACGGAGACAGGATGTTTTGTGTTACTGAGTTCCATGAAGTGGGACTATTGTCCTTTGTTCTTTCTTTCTTTGCTGTCTGATGAGAAAGAGGAAGGAGCTAAGTCAGAATGCTCTGAGTATATTATATGTAAATAAAGTAGATTAGACAAGATGCTGAGCTATTGAATCTGTTACGCGAACTGCCAATACTCTGCAGGATCGTAAATGTGCTGGTGCTTCTTGGTATCAGTCACTGTGATGTTTGGGCTGGAGAAAGCTTTCGAAGCTCCCAAACAACTGACCAGGAGGGAGAGTGCTAGTCGAGCATGTGTCTCTGCCAGGGTTCTACTTGCGAGTAGGACAATGGTTGGGTTGCCCCAGCCAGTCTTATAGCACTTTTGTTGGAATTACCGTATTTTTCGCCCTATAGGACGCACTTTTCCCCCTCCAAAAATGAAGGGGAAATGTGTATGCGTTCTATGGGGCAAATGCAGGCTTTCGCTGAAGCCTGGAGAGCGAGAGGGGTCGGTGCGCACCGACCCCTCTCGCTCTCCAGGCTTCGCGCAGCTCTGCGCAACCCTTGGGAGACTGGCGTGACTTCGTGCCAGTCTCCCAAGGGTTGCGCAGAGCTGCCTGCATTCCGAAGCCTGGGGTGCACTGAAGAGCACGCCCGGGCTTCGCGCAGCTCTCTGCAAGCCTGGGGAGACCGGCGCGGCTCCCTAGGCTTGCGGATAGCAGGCTGTTCTGGGGGCTGGGGGCGGGGGAAGCTCGGGCTTCCCCCACGCCAGCCCCGTGCCTGGAGGGGAAATAATTTTTTTTCTTTATTTCCCCCCCCCAAAAAACTAGGTGCGCCCTATGGGGCGGTGCGTCCTATGGGGCGAAAAATACGGTACCTCTTTCTGCCTCCTGCACCATCCTTGTTTTCAGCATTTCCCAAATGGCTGTCTATCCACCATTGCCTGCATCATGTCCATCAATCTTTAATATTTGTTTTCTTAGATCCAGTGCCATTGTTCCTAAGGACTCGAGTGTGGCTAGTTCATGTAGGCTTGTTTGGGCTCTTTGCCACCTATACAGGAAGTTCCTGTCAAAAGGACTCGTATTGCTTTGTAACTTATTGGCTGTGGTACCTTGTTGTGACATAACACTCTTTTCTACAGCCATTTCTACTGGCATTTGGTTCCAGATTGCAAATTCAGCTGGTGGCAGATGCCATAGAAAACTGGGCAGCTGTATTCAAGAGGAGTGACTAGATGGGCATTTGATCTGACACAGGAAGGCATTTCATCTATTTTTTCCACCTGCTTTCCCTTCACATGCAGGTAAATGTATTTAAACGCCAGGAAGACAGCTTTGATAGAAATGTTGCTTCCAGTGGCTCATGAAACGATTTGTCCAGCGTTTAAAAGAAATTATGCTTGCCTGTTGGAAGGCAAGCAAAGGTATTTCAAGCCTCTTCCTATGTGCAAGGAATCTTAACATTAATTTCACACAAAGCACACTCCTACATAATTTTATATGCTGGGTGTGTGGATGGGGAAACCCTTTGGTATGTTGGCTTAGAAGTGTTAAGGTTCTTACAAGCTCACTAATGTTCCAGAAAAGCAGAGAAAATGTTAACGCTCCTGCCTTTCAATTACTTAGCAATGTAAGTTATAATAACATATAGCGTAGTATATTGCACTTGCTTGTACCTTGGACTTCATGCACCCTTGGTCTTGGCCTTGGTCTTTTAGACACAAACCTCTTTCTCTGAAAGAGGAATAAAACGGGGGTGCCAAGGACAGCCCAGGGACACTTTGCACCTTGATTTTCTCAATGCAGTTTTATTTGGATTGGGGAGATGGCAAACACCCCATATGCACACGATCATGTGGACACACAACATTGGCTACGATCCCATTTTCTGTTTGTGAAGGGAACCAGGATCCAAAAGGGGAAGGGTGAGGTGGCAACAGGGTCAGCACAGTGCAGCCAATGCCTCTTCCTTTTAAGCTGACCAGTTCTCTGGGTATCCAGCAGTTGCGCAGCTGGGTGAAGCTCAGGGGATCAGTGCAGCCCCATCATGCTGTTTACTATTGGTTGTAGCCTAGCAGTAGGCGGCACTTGAGCTAAAATGGCAATAGTTCAGGGTCCAGTGAAAATTGCAGGAGTTTAATATTCTTCACAGTACTCCCTGCTAAAGATGCAAAGCAAAAGATAATATTGCATAGGTAACAGTTTCTGTTCACAGCAGAAGCCTGTACCACATTTAATCCTACTCTCATAATAATTAGAAACTGATTATCTTGTCAACCAAAATCCAACCAAATTCCCAGAAAACATGTCTGCTAGGTCCCATACTTCAAACCGCTCTGCAAAAGTATAGTTGCTATGTTTTTCTCTGTTTCTCTGTATGTCGAGCACAATGGATTAGACAAGAATAATCTTTTCAGAACTGTTTGCAGCCTTCTTTGCTCCCAATATAGTTTTCATCTTGGTTTCCCCACAATGCTCAGTGGTGAGGCTGAATTTTCCAAGTGGCAACTGGCATCACCTCCACACCATTCATTTAATGTTAATGGCTTCCCCCCAAGAAGCCTGGGAGCTGTAGTTCATTAAACATGCTGCAAATTGTAGCTCTGTTGTGGGTAAACTATAGTTCCTAGGATTATTTGGGGGAACCTAAATGCTTTGTGTACGTGTTGAATATGCTTTAAATATATGGTGTGAATGTCACCTAAACTGGGTGAAAACCAGCTATCTTTGAATAGTAAACCTTCAGTGGTGGAGACATTTATGCAAGCAGCAGTAAAAAGCTAATGTGAGCATAACCTATAACATCTCTACCAGTTAGGGATTTTTCAGGTTCTGTTAGTTTTTATTGGGTCTATAGTGTTCTTTTGAAATTGTGCCTCATTAGCCATTTCATAACAAAGATGACAAAGTGTAAGATTTTAATGTGTGTTTGAATATTAACAGTACTGTGGAAGCTGCCTCCCAAATATATGTGGTGGAAGGTGACCTAAATTAAATTAGTCAACAATTTAATAGGAATTTATTCCTTTGAGAATAATGGGAATGTTATTGAAAGCTGTTGTGCACTAGGCTGCCTGTATGATCCTGAGAAGATACTAGCAATTATGACCCTTGATTTTTTTTAAAAGAGAGATAGAGAGAAATCTCAAGCACCACTGACAGTGGAGGGAATTTCAGGAGGAATTCTGGGGCCATTTTGTGTCAGCTTTCTCATTGCATGGAATTGCATTCATATGAGGTGCAGGTCATACTGAACTTCTTTGTGTTCCTTGAAAACCAGTTTCCTTCTCAAGTTACACTTTAGTCTTTAAATGTAAAAGTAAAACAGACTGAGCTGTGACTGTCCAGGAAAGCTGATTGTATAACTGGGACCATGCAGTGCAATGGTTCGCATGACATGGTGTGCTAAACGATGACTTACTGAGATGGTATGAAGGTGTGGGCTCCTGGAGAGGAGCTTCCCATGACTTTGCTCCTTTCTGGTCTTTAATTATTATTTTTTACTGCCTTACAGTCCTAAACCAAGGCTTGTGTTGTCCAAACCTGGACTGTGGTTAAGTTGGCTCTAGTCACTACCTATGAGCAGCCAAACTTTGTTATTGAGTAGAGCTTAAAGCTTAACCATGAGTCTGGGTTAGGACCACACACTAAACATCTGGATTTGGCCAAACCTAAGTGAAGCAATAATGGGAATGTTACTGAAATGTTATTGGACTGCAAGAAGATCAAACCTATCCATTCTTAAGGAAATCAGCCCTGAGTGCTCACTGGAAGGACAGATCCTGAAGCTGAGACTCCAATACTTTGGCCACCTCATGAGAAGAGAAGATTCCCTGGAAAAGACCCTGATGTTGGGAAAGATGGAGGGCACAAGGAGAAGAGGACGACAGAGGATGAGATGGTTGGATAGTGCTCTCGAAGCTACCAGTATGAGTTTGACCAAACTGCGTGAGGCAGTGGAAGACAGGAGTGCCTGGCGTGCTCTGGTCCATGGGATCACGAAGAGTTGGACACGACTAAATGACTAAACAACAACAACAAGTGAAGCAAAGGGACCATGGGCCCACCAAATGTTCATGGAGTCTTGGTAATCCATAGTTTGCCTTACTGTGATGTGTGAATGAGACTGGTGTCCAAGTTTACATATAACGCCAAACTATAGTTGAAGTCAGTAAGCCAACCGCAAAACCATGGTGTATTCTAACTAACAAAGCATTGTTGATAAGCTATAGTTAAGGCGCTGGGCTGTGTTTACATGTAATGGTAGCCCATGGCTTATTATGTAAGGTATAGTCAAACCTTGGTTTAATGTGACATGTGAACCAAGCCAATGAGAACACAGTCAAACCCCCACTAAGTTAAAAATGCATTTGCTCATATTTCTCTAGTGAGCTTTTGAATGATTAGCTTATGACATTCTCAAGGTGCTGCCAATTTAACCTAGCCCATTTTTACATAGAATCATAGAATTGTAGAGTTGGAAGGCATCCTGAGGATCATCTAGTCCAAACCCCTGCAATGCAGGAATATGCAGCTTACCCATATGGGGATCAAAACTGCAACCTTGGTGTTATCAGACCCACACTCTAACAAAATGAGCTGTCCATTGGCATGATCTGGATGAGAGTTTTCACTCCTTATAGAACAGGTGTGGACTACTTAGAAACCAAGGTCTTCTCTGCTAAATTTGCATTTTTTTTTTTAAAAAAGGTTTTCAGTATAGAATACATTTTTTAAATGTAGCAATATGCAGATTCTGACTTCAGAATGAACTTTCTGTCATTACCATGACTTATTGTATCTACAAGGCCATTAAAAGCAACAGATACTTATTAATTTGTTTGGTCTAAGAGGCACAAGGTGCTCTCCAAGGTTAATTGTCTAGCTTATTAAAACTTCCATCTAGCTTATCCAGGAAAACCCAGTACTGCTCTAAAGACTTCAAGCATTCTCCTTTTAAAGTTTATCATTAGGCAGGAAATAATGTGTTCTTTTCCGTTCTTTCTCTGAATCCTGAATGTGTCCTGCAATGGGGTCTGTGGGGAGGAAGAAGGTGGTGGTTGAATGAAGAGGTTCTATAAGCTGCATCTAGCACACAGGCCGGGCAATTCCAACCCCCTGGCAAATGTCCGTACCATACAGGAGATCCTGAAAAGCACATTGCAAAGAATGAGAAAGAACTCATTTTTAATGGAAGGCGAGAGAAATTCGCACTGAAAAGCAAGTCCAAGGTAAACACAAGGTTATCTCCACCTTTGGTAAATAGTCCAGCAAATTTGCTTTTGTGTGTGTGTGTTTCTTCTTTAGAGTAAATTATTCAACTCCACATAAAGGCTATTTGGTTACACAAAGTAAAAATAAAAATTATGGTTAGCTGTTATTTAGGGGCAGGAGAAAATAATATACTCAAGAATAAATAGCTTGCTGGGATTTATTGTGCTATATTTTAAGGGCCCCATGAGCAATAGATCATTTTACATGTTATATCGTACAATATTCATCACCAAAGTGCTATATTTATCTCAAACAGGGTTTGCTTTGGGTTTTTGTCTTGCCCTTGAAACGTTGCAGTATTTCTGCATTTTAAAAACCGAGTTTGTCAATTCAGGATAGTCCATAAAGCAATGATCAGTGAAATATTCAAGATTCCTTTTTGAGTGTCTTTTACCCCCCAAATTAGATTTACCTAAAAACATTACCCTCACTCCATGCTATTCCATAGGAATATTGGCACAAAAGAGCTGCCATGAAAGTAGCCGCAGAAATCTTGTTTATTGGTCTCTGTGGAGTTTAGAAAGAAGAAAAGAGAGAACCGTAATGCTCTCTTTATTGCAGGTTAATACTGGGAAAACTGCAGCCCTCAAACTACTTAGAACAAATGCAGCAATGGAGAATTTAACTTCTGCTCAGACATCCAAATTGCACCTTTACCAAGAGAGTATGTTCCCTCCCTATTCTGTGCCTTTGCTCAGCATCTTGACTGAGAAAGTCACCACCAGAAAAAAAAAGGTGATCTGGTGCAGGACTGGTGGCCAGAGGCAAGTTGGGATGTAGTTGTACAAGCTGTGTATTGACATAGACAAGGAAGTAGCTATGCATGAGGGGGCTGGGGCTGGGGCATGCTGCTAAATCCCTTCTCATCCAGTGCATCACCTTCAAGTATCTGATTATGATGGCCTATGTAACTTACGCCACATTTATTAGTCTTTGTGGTGCCAGCAGACTCTCATAGTAGTAAAAGCCACAGGAAATGTATTGGTGTAAAGCTTCAAGGCAAGTTGCCAACTACAGGTTTTAGGAGACCTGTATTATTATTATTATTGAATAGGACATCCCTGTTTTCATCGGAAACATGTTGGATGGTATGAAATCTCGTTACGATCCTCAGGAAATGTATACAGTGGTGCCTCGCAAGACGAAAATAATTCGTTCCGCGAGTCTTTTCGTCTTGCGATGTTTTTCGTCTTGCGAAGCACGGTCCGTCGCAACTGCGCCTCTTCAAGCGGCTTTAAGAAAAAAGCGCAAGACATTTTCGTCTTGCGAAGCAAGCCCATAGGGAAATTCGTCTAGCGAAGCATCGCAAAACCGAAAAACCCTTTCGTCTAGCGAGTTTTTCGTCTTGCGAGGCATTCGTCTTGCGGGGCACCACTGTAAATGTATATGTGCTGGGGGCTAGGCGGAAGAAGAAATATCACCTTACAAACATTTTGAGGGTTCCCATTTTGAGATAATATTTTGCAGGATATTTCTGTTGATGGATATGGCAAATTGTTTTAATTTTTTTTTTTTTAATTTTTTTTCCTGGTGTGCTATTTTCAGTCATGCCCTAGGTTTATTTTCTTATTTATTATTAGGCGTGCTTCACATTCCTCTAGCAATCAGTTTTGTTAGCCAGCCATGTACAGCGGCCTGTATATAATTGCCATGGTTAGCTGCTGCCAGTCAGGATAACACTGGCATAATTGCATAATAGGATGCTTAGGTGTTATCAGTATTCAACACAAGGTGAGAGCAAAGGGCCTAGTGAGGAGAACATTGGCAGGAAATAAAATTTACTTTTTATCTTCTGTTATCTGCAGTGCAGAGAAGGCATTTGGTCCTATCTTCCCTCAAGGTGAATATGACCTACATTTATAAAGATTCACTACCACGAAAGAAAATTAACCCCGTAAATGTGAAATGGGAGGGCCCTCGCAAGATCTGATATGACTTTCAGACATGGCAAGATTAAAGTGACCTAAGATTAAGCTGCCTAAGCTTTGTATATATAATGATCGGACACCTGTGTGACTGTATGGAAGCAGATTAACATCCATATCAAACTAAATTAATCTCTTTGGAAAGTATAATCTCCCAAATTTAGCCTGGTGCATTATAGTGAAAAAGGTGCCTGGTGCCTAAGATTCATAAAGCAGGGAGCTCTGAGGCAGTAAAGACTGTCAGTGTACAGATGTCATGCTTCCCTGCCTAGGGAGGGAAGCTGGCAAATACATTGTAAGGAAGAGCTTCAGGAAGAAGTTGCACACTCTAGAAAGAGGAGCCAAGAACACAAGACCCTTCTTTGTGTGGCTACTCCATGAGAGGTCCAGAGGGTGGCAACACCAGAACAGGTCTTTTCTGAAGTGGCTTCCTGTTTGTGGAATGCTCTCCCCCGGGAGGTTCACCTGGTGCCTTCATTATGTATTTTTAGGCACCAGGCGAAAATGTTCCTCTTCGACCAGGCCTTTGGTTGATTAATGTTCTATACAGCCTTTTAAATGTGTTTGGGGTGGGTGGGTTACAGTTTTGTTGTATATTTAGTTGTGGGCTTTTATCTTGTGATATATGGCTTATTTACACATTTTTGCAACCTGAGCCTAAGATGGAGGGGCTCATTGCACTAACACCCCAAGAGGTACTTGTTTCTCCCATAGCCACAGCCTTGGATTCCAGCAGAAGTCAAGCATGGCTCTGACTCCCAGCTTCTGCCTACTGCCTGGTCTCAGCTCATACATCCTGGCCCTGGCTAACGACCAGCCAGGTGAGAAAGGTGGTCCACTCATTGGCCCTCTGGCACAGAGCAACATTTTTTGGTTATACTAACAGTGTTTTTTAAGGACCATTAACTCACAAAGAAACTTGCCTGACTAGTTTAACAATGAAATCCTGCATTAGCGTTTTAACCCTTGTTGGTTCCAGGACCTCAGGGATTAGAAGGTCTCAGGCATCATACAGACCAGCTCCCCAAACTCACAACTACTACTATCTGACATTCAGAAGACATCTTAAGGCAGCCCTGTTCAGGGAAGTTTTTAATATGTAACGCTGTACTGTTTTTAACACTGATTGGGAGCCGCCCAGAGTGGCTGGGGAAACTCAGCCAGATGGGCGGGGTATAAATAATAAATTATTATTATTATTATTATTATTATTATTATTATTATTACAGGTATGTAGAGAGGGACAGACAGACAGACAGACAGACAGACAGACAGTCTTATTTGGTACCCAATGGTCATTAAACTAGTTTACATGGACTCTACACTTGGGTATCTGTACTCCAGTACAAAAATGTACACCAGTGACTGTCTCATGTACATCACTGGTGACAATTGGGTGCAGCGTGATGGAGAATTAAGATGAAAGTCAGTCTGGAATAATAATTTTCTCACTTTCTAAGCTCATTGTACATTCTTGTCTGTTCTAATTGGTTTCCATTGGATTGTTTAATTAGGAAAATGATAGCTTTTTTGAGTGTAAATATTAATCAGATCCCCTCACACGGTAGCTGTTCGTTCTGCTTTTTAGAAGTTTACAGAAACACTTTGGTGTACAAACCTCTAGATATAGTTGCTGTGCCCATACTGAAGGGGTGGGATTTGGGTTTCAGATGTAAATTGCACCCTCACCCCAAATTACTCAGTGCAAACTTCCTGCCTGAACATTTTCTCAGTTGTGGAGGATAAAACATATTGGCATCAAGGGGACAATCTGCATTACAGAATTAGTAAGGGGAGAAATGATGAAACCCCTTCTACCCACAATGTACCTCTGGGGTTCAAATCGCAACCCCCATGACTGCTTTTAGCAGCAGCAGCAACACAACAGAAACAAGGGGTGCTGGGAGATGTGTCTATACCATGTCTTTAGAAGAACTTTCCACAAACCCCATAGTAATTGTAGGTGGTTCTTCAGCAGTAGTCAGAAGCGAAGAAAGTTGAGGGCGGTGGGGGCGGTCCGTCCTTGGTGTCACCCCTAAGGGGGGTGACATTACCACGGGCGGCACCCTCCTGGGATGCTCCCTGGCAGCAGCGCACCCCCCTGGAGCGCACGCCCCACAGGTGCCCCCCCCGGGACGCTCCCCACTGCCCGTGCACCCCTGCGAGCAGCTAGGATTATTGTAACTCGCTCTACGTGGGGCTGCCCTTGAGACTGACCCAGAAACTCCAGCGGGTGCAGAATGCTGCAGCGAGACTCCTTACGGGGTCTTCGCTGCGAGATCACATTCACCCGGTGCTATACCAGCTGCACTGGCTCCCGGTGGAGTACAGGATCAGGTTTAAGGTGCTGGTTTTAACCTTTAAAGCCCTATACGGCCTAGGACCCTCGTACCTACGGGACTGCCTCTCCTGGTATGCCCCACAGAGAAACTTACGGTCCTCAAATAAAAACATCTTGAAGGTCCCAGGCCACAGAGAAGTTAGGCTGGCCTCAACTAGAGCCAGGGCTTTTTCGGCTGTGGCTCCGATCTGGTGGAACACTCTGTCACAAGAGACTAGGGCCCTGCGGGACTTGACATCTTTCCGCAGGGCCTGCAAGACAGAGCTGTTCCACCAGGCCTTTGGCCAGGGCACAGCCTGACTCCCTCCCTCGGCAATCCTCGCGGAGCTCTGGCCCAATGGTTGCCAGTGGCTTGAATTAATTAATTTTATAATGAATGATTTTAGAGTGTTGTTTGTGCTGTGCTTTTGTACTGTTTTATTGTTGCTAGCCGCCCTGAGCCCGGCTTCAGCTGGGGAGGGCGGGATATAAATAAAATTTATTATTATTATTATTATTATTATTATTATTATTATAGCCCCGCCCGCGTGGGCCGCTCCGGGGGGCTGGAGCAGCTAACTCCACTTCTGGCAGTGGTGTCTGGTGAATGGTGTTCTCTGGCACATTTTGACTTAGTGCTGAAATTTTGAAATGCTTTGGATAAGTCTGGTTAAAACAAGCTGCTCAAAACCTCGCTGAAAGCCCATATTTATATTTATATGAAACCGTTTATACTTCTTTGGTGGCAAGCTAAGTGAAGAACAAACGAAAGTGTCTTGTACACGGAAGCAAGAGGGTGTGACTAAAAAGCCAGAAAATTTGAGCGTTAAATGCACTCTGTGCTAAATGACAGACAGGCTTAAATGATTCATTACTTTGTACATACTGCAATGCTAAATAACGACTTAAATATTTTAGAAGGACTGATGGAGTTCTATGCAGCGTAACCATTGCTGGATAAAAAGAAATGAGTGTGGCAGTCAGAGCTGGAGGTGAGTGTCTGGAAAATGCAGGACTTGGTGTTAATTGGGAAACTGCCACAAAGGGTTCCAGAAAGCAACTGAAATGGAGTCATTGGGGATTGGTTTGACTTTATTGGGTACACAAATCAAAAAGAACATCAACAGACTCCACATGCACACCAGTATGTGAGGTTTTGGCATCAGTTACTCTTTCATTTTGTAATTCGTTCCTTGTTGATCCACTTTTCCTTCAATGTATTCTTACCTGCAAAACATATTGTCTTTTTTCTTTGGTATCCATGCAGAGTTGGAAAATATTTATTTATTTATTAATTATTATTATTAATAATAATTTCATTTCTATACCACTTTATATTTTTAAGTAAACAATCCCAAACAAAACATTATAGAGGAAAGTCAAATATAAAGCATGCATTCAAAGCAAGATAATTAACAGGAAACTAAAATATTATCTTAAATATTTCAAAACAAAACATCATAAAGGAGATCAAGTACAGAATGCACATTTAGCACTGTAAAACTTAACATTTTAAAATCATTTAATGCTCCTGCACTTGATGCACTATTTTGGTAACTGTTCTGAGTGAAATGCCTAAAATGAGCCATGCCTGATTTCTGCGTGAATCCAAGGCTGGGACTGTGGGAAAAGCAAGACATTCTTGGCATGTTAAAGCTGTGAACTCCTCCATTGTATGCTCAGGTTGTGTATATGCGTAAATAAACCACATATCATAAAGACACAACAATCTCCACTGTGCCCCAAATTGTGCAGAGGCGCTTTGTGTGAACAAACCAAAGTTTGTACCAGATGACTGCACCAAAATTTGGGCTATTAGAGGAGCAAAGTACATGCTTTCTTCTTCTTCTTCTTTTGCATTGAAATTAGTGGGACTTTAAGTTTGGGCATAATAGGTTACTCCCAATGCCTCCAGATTAAAAAAAAAAAAAGTTGAGAACTTTCCCCTCACAAATTCTAAAGCTTCCTTCATTGTGAGTGCTCTGATAGTGTTCGTTGATAGTGTGTTGACAAATGACTCCATTTGTCTGACAAATGGCCATTTCTTTATCCTGACCCATTTCAGGCTGGCTTCAAGCCTGGTTTCAAGACCAATTTGGCCTTGGTCTCGCAGATAGATGACCTTTATTATTAGAAGGGCAGGTGGAGTATGACTCTGTTGCTTTTACTTGATCTTTCATCAGCTTTTGATGCTGTCTACCATAGTATCCTCTGGGATCAGCTCTGTGGAACAGGAATTTGTGGGACTGCGCTCTCTGAAGACGGTTACAGCTAGTGGCTTTGGACAATTATCAGCCCCTTCAATTTGAGCTGTACCATCTTGTCCTTAATGGTTTTTAACATCTCCTTGAAGCTTTTGAGAGTGGTCAAAGCCTTAGATTTAGAGCACGGTATTGCCAGTATACTGATGACACTGGGTTCGGTGCAGTAATGTCTGAATCAGGTGAGGCTTTGCAAGTCCTGGGCCAATGACTAGAGGTCATGAGGTGGCTGTGGATGAGGGCCAATAAATCTTGGTAAAACAGAAGCCCTGTACACAAGGGTCCCCCAAGTTTGGAAACTTGGCAGGTTTGGTGTTCTTGATGGGGTTGCACTCCCTGAAGGAGCACATACATAGCTTGGGAGTGCTCCTAAATCCATCACTGTCATTGGGGGGCACAGCTAAGAGTGCTCCCCCCCAACTTTGGCTGGTATACCCACTACAGGCATTCCTGGACAGGGAGAGTTTGTGCAGATATTGGTAACTTATAGATTGGGCTATTGCAAAGTGATCTATATGGGGTTGTTCTTGAGTTTGGTTCAGAAATTGCAGCTAGTACAGAATACTGCCACCTTGGTTTTGGTTGGAGCTGCTCCACAGCAGCATATTACATGGGTGCTGAAAACTCTTCACTGGCTGCCAGTACCTTACCAAGTTAAGTTCAAGGTATTACTGTTAGTATGGGATGCGGGTGGCGATGTGGGTTAAACCACAGAGCCTAGGACTTGTCGATCAGAAGGTCGGCGGTTCGAATCCCCGTGACGGGGTGAGCTCCCGTTGCTCAGTCCCTGCTCCTGCCAACCTAGCAGTTTGAAAGCACGTCAAAGTGCAAGTAGATAAATAGGTACCACTCCGGTGGGAAGGTAAACGGCGTTTCCGTACGCTGCTCTGGTTCGCCAGAAAGTGGCTTAGTCATGCTGGCCACATGACCTGGAAGCTGTACGCCAGCTCCCTCGGCCAATAAAGTGAGATGAGTGTCGCAATCCTAGAGTCGGCCACGACTGGGCCTAATGGTCAGGGGTCCCTTTTTATTATTGTTAGTATATAAATGGTCCAAATCCAGGTTACCCAGAGGGAAGCCTGGTCTCTAATACACCAGCAGATCACTTCTAGCATCTGGAGAAACCCTCCTATCAGGAGTCAGGGAATCCGATCCTACCCCCCCCCCCAAGCAGGCTGCTAGTAATAGACAAGAAGCTCATACCAAGTCTTTTATTCAATATTCACAGAGAGAGGCTTAGAAATGCTGCCTCTACAAGTAATGGTGTTGTTCTGAGTAAACTCCATCCCCTTCCCTTCTCAATCATCAACAGTACCAGCCCTCTTATAGTGGCTGCTTAAGGTCATTTGCCTCTTCGCTCTCTGCTCTCCTACTTTCACTGCTCACCGGGCTCTGGGAGAAGGGGGGTCTGGAATGCTTTCTAGTGATAATGTATCAGCCAGCTGCTCCAGCTCTGTCTCTCCCTACTCCTCTTCTCCCATTATTTCCCAGCTTTGCCCCTCTTCTGTCTCAGAGTTGTGACCTTCTGCAAACCACTGTTGTACATCTATACGGTCTTCCTCTTCTATGGAAGGGAGAAGAGGAGTGGGAGGCGGTCTCCACCATTTCTCCTCAGTCCAGTCCCTGACACCTCCTGACAGTCCCACAGTTCTCTTATTTGTTTAGTTTCTATGCAAAGTAAGACTCAGCATAGTGGAGCCTGTACAATGGAACACTGTTCCCATTGACATCAGACCAGCACACACAATTCTGATACTTTGTTGCCTGCTGAATAGTTCCTGTTTTCTTTAGATAATTTTTCTTTTTTTTATATAATTAATTTGATTCAGTGTTGGTAATTTCTTCTGTGTTTTATGAAGTCCTAATGATTTTATTGTATATCACCTTTGTGTTTTCTTGTATAATAATAAGTAATAAATAATGTTTATTGAACGAATAGTCAACACATTTGTCAAGTGCTTCTAAGGGCTGTTCTTGAGAGAACATGCTTTTCCTCGCTTGGTCCCTTCTTCCAAACATTGCATTCTCTCCTTTCATCTTTGGGAGGAGGAAGATTTGGAGACAGGAGAACGCAGGGTGACACAGGGGTTTCCCTATTTCTGTTTAAAACTAAATCACCTATAGATGTATTGCACTTTTCAGAGCCACTAATTGGGTTTTCCATAAATAGAAAACTGCACAAGCTTGGAACATCCTTAGAGAATACTTAATAAGTCATCACTTCTTGTAGTGCAGTGTTTTACATGGGGAAATGTATTTCTGCTTTTAATTAACTCAAGGAAGGGTTTCGGAGTGGAGATCATTTCTAAAATAAATTATCTATTTCAGATATAAGGCTATTCATCGCCATAGGCGACAAGTCTTTAGTCTTCTTAAAGAAGTATAGAGCTAGATATTGAACTCATTGTCTCTAGAACCTCTGTTAGTACTGGCAAGAGTCTGTGGGCTATTCCAAGAAGTTTGAGCAAACGTGCACTGTGTGTAAAGACAGTTTTTCTCCCTGCTGCAAATTTGGGTGTTTAACATGATCATCTGGTTTATAAATGGATTTTGAGTAGCCAATGGTACATGAGTAGATGCAGCAGGGATAACAGAAGTCATTGCTCATCAGACGTTTGCCCCAGTGTGTAAGAGTTAAGTGTTCAGGGCACTGGGGCATGTGAACAAGCCTTACCTCCATGTCCCTGTACATTGGTCTCCTCTCGGATCTTCATATGTTGAGTGTGAAAGTTTGAAGGGGGCTACTACATCAATTCAACTGAATGCATTTAGAAGTCTCCACAATTGGGAATCCTGATAAGACAGAGTTCCTGATCCACATGAAGATTTCTACCTGTGTTCAGTCAAATGCCTGCAGAAGCCTCCTCCAAACCTTCAGGTTCAATATGTGATGGTCTTAGAGGGGATCACATACCATATGGGATGACATTGGGGACAGGGCTTGTGCACTCACAATAGTTCTAACAATAGTTTCTCTGTTCAGACAAATGCCTGAAAAGAGTTTTTGTAACTGTGGAGCTGCGAATTCAGTTCATCAGAAGGAAACCATACTCAAAGTCCTATGCTGGTGCCATTGTATAGCCTGAAAAAACCCAACACACCAATCTACCCACCTCCTTTGAAGCAGACAGTAGTTGTTAGTCTTTGGTTTTTATCATTCTCTTTGCTTTGATATTCCTGAGGTTTAAAAAGGGAATAAAGTGACCATGTATCCCTTAATCCAGCAAGGGCGATTTGCATGTGAAAGCCGATTGTTGGATTGGGAGCCTGCCGTACATAGGGACGTATTGCACAGGTGGCGACCATTTTGCCTGTGTCCAATTGAAGTGTGACCACTGATGTGTGGGTCCTTTTGAACCTGGAAGAGGACCGAACAGAGCAGGGTGAGCTTATGCGTGCTCCGCCAAGGTGTTCGGGGAATGGAACCCCTGCACAAAATAGTCGCCACCAGTCCCTGCTTTTATTCAGAGTAGACCCATTAAAGTTAATGGCCATGACTAATTTAGGTCTATTACCGTATTTTTTGTTCTATAAGACTCACTTTTTCCCTCCTAAAAAGTAAGGGGAAATGTGTATGCATCTTATGGAGCGAATGCAGGCTGCGCAGCTATCCCAGAAGCCAGAACAGCAAGAGGGATTGCTGCTTTCACTGCGCAGCGATCCCTCTTGCTGTTCTGGCTTCTGAGATTCAGAATATTTTTTTTCTTGTTTTCCTCCTCCAAAAACTAGGTGCGTCTTGTGGTCTGGTGCGTCTTATAGAGCGAAAAACACAGTAATTTCAGTGGGTCTACTATGAGCAAAAGGCAGCTGAGTACGACCCAGATACAGATTCATGTGGCAGGCTTCCACTGCTAAGTCTGGGTGAGAATAAGCTTTTCTTTTTCCTTTGTAAATTTTATTTATGCTTTTCAGGTTTATACATTTCACTAATTTTACAATCATTTTAACATTTCAAAACTTGAAAGCATTTCTATCCATATTGCAAGACATGGGGGTCGGCAGCTGCAACTATTGTCTTCACTTTCATTGAAGTAAGCAGGTACATGTGATTCGTGGATGAAGTGTTTATGCATGAGTAATGTTGGGGGAGTGGTAGGTTTCCTTGTTGCCACATTTTGTTCTTTCCCCAATATCTGACATACTTAGCATTTCTATACGAGTTCCTCTCCATTGGGGTATCCTTCACAATCTTTCAGGCTGAGGCTGGAGACTTGCGGAAACCATATTATATGCCTGCTTAAAGCAACAATTAAATGACTTTATCTCAGTGGAGATGACTTATCCATACTATTGGAGACTTTCCTTTTGAAAGAGAAAGTTGAAGGTGGTTTGGAAGAAGCATTCCTGCCTTTATTGTGTTCCCTCATCCCATTTACACTTCCCTTAAGCCTGCAAATCTGTTTAGCTAGAGGCGACAGTGAGATACAATAAATGTGTTCAAGAAATGGGATGGGATGTCGTTCTTAAACTGCTTTCGGATTCTAAATGAGTATTTGTAAAATGTAGCCTGAAGTTTTTTGCTTTAAAAAACTTATAGTACAAATCTTGCTGGTGAGGAAATGCTTCCTGTTTCTCTATCGTCTGTTCCATATGGCTTCTCCAAATGACGCGAACAATTTAATTCTCTCTCCCCCCCATACAGTTTACCAAGTAATATTATGACAATAAACTATACATCAAAGTAAAATGATGAAACATGCATATAATAAAACAAATCAACAGTAAAAGAAAGAATAGCTTTAAAGGCTGGAGAATATTCCCAGGTTTCAGTAAAAATCACAAAGAATATAATTAAATCTTAATACCTTAATACCTGTCAAATTTCAAAACCACTATCGCATTCTATATGAGAGATTACTGTGAAACAATTCAGATTACTGCCTTATTATGAATAGAGATCACGAAGCCACTTTTGGTGCTCTCCCAAGTGGCAATCTTGGGAGAGGACCAAAGGACATAATCCATTAATGTTGGATTATGGAACTGAAGATCTGTTGTCTTTGCACTGGGTACCAGATCTGTTTAAAAACCTAAACTGCAGAATTATTTCATGAGGTCTGACCTTTGGAAAGTCCCTTTGTTGGCCTGAAGATTGTATAAATTTTTAATAAATAGCTGCTGTGGTGATTAACTTCATCTCTGTGGTGCCAGATGTTTGTTAGATAGTCCTTGATGAAATCAATTTAACCTTTTATGTTTGCTTTACAAATTTGGCTGATGGAAAGTTATTGAACAAGGCCTTAAGACTGGAACAAAACAGCAAAAAAAAAATATGGCAGGCGACTACCCAAAGATGTAAAACTAAATGATCAAAGGACGGCATATGCAGGGCTCCCTTATGTAAATTTTCTACTACACTTTCTCCCCCTGCCTTCAGCAAAGTTAACATGGCAGACCAATCTATGGGCTGGATCCAGACTAAGTTGAGTGAACTTGGGTCCTAAGCACTTGGTGAGCAAGGAACAGTATATGAAAGGTGAGACACCAAAGCATGAATGCCTGAATCAAACCCATGATCCAGTCAGATTTTGAAATGAGGGATGGCTATCACGTACTGCCACCTGGTTGACACACCAGAAATAGGACTGGCAACACCCAGGCTGCCACTACTGTTGGAAAGAATTATAAAATGTACTAAATGTACTACATACAACATTCAAAAGATGTGCATGGCTAGAGCAGTCCATAGAAGTGACCCATGTAAAGCTTCTTCTCAAATGAGAAATCCAGCAGGCCAAAAAATCTGTGTGTGTGTCTGAGAAGAGGCAGAATTATTACGATTTGCTACACATAACCTCACCATATGTAATGAGTATGAGTTACTCGTGCGTAAACTGGTGCCTCTCTAGGCTAATTTGCCTTGTTAAACCTTTCTGACTGCACAGCCCTTTCTCATCATGACTGTCTCAGTCACTAGCAGAATCCGTCAGTGGGCGTTTCTTGAATCTCTTCCAACATAAGAGTTGTTTGACACCCAATCTCCTCCGCCTCTCACTGCGCGGGAGCCTTCTGCGCAGGGTGGGCGTGGGTAGTGGGGGACCTGTCCCCTCCTCACTGAGTTCCAGTGAAGAGTCCGTGAGCCCTCTCTCCGATTTTCCCATCTGCTCACTTTTGTTCCTGGTGTTGCGCTTAAATGCTTCCCCCTCCACTGAGTCGCCTCTCCCCCTGCTGCTGGGTCCTTCTCCAGCATCATCCAGGAGCCTCCCCTTCGCCTCCCGCTCTGATGTCAGTTCCCTGACATCCACCTCCCCCCCAGAATCCCCTCCACCCCTGGGCCGACCTGTGGGACCAACTTCATCCCCTTCGTCGGCCGAGGAGGCGGGGAAACCCCGGAAGGAACTGTCACCATCTTCTGTGGGTTCGAAACCCGCTTCCCAATCGCTCTTCCACCTACCAACGGGGTGGTCTTCCCCGTCTGATGCTTCTTCCTCCGAAACCTCTCCTCCCTCCTCGGAGTCAGAAAATCCCTCAAAAACCTCTTCCTCATCTGTGGTTCCAAATTGCTCCTCCCAGAATCTCTCCAGGGGTTTGGGTTTGTCCGGGAACCGGCGGTGGAATACCTCCACCAGATACCTGTCCTCGACGGCTTCCGTGGGGACCCACGTGTTTTCGGACCTGGGTTCCCCTTCCCACGCTACCAAATACTCCACCCGGCGCCCTTGCCACCTTGAGTCCAGTATTTCCGTGGCCCTGTGGTGGTGTTCCCTTTCTTCTACCTGCGGGTGTGTGGTGACTTCTCCCTCTTGCCCCTGGAATTCCCGCCCTTCCCTATGCGGTGAAAGCAGGGACCTATGGAAAACCGGGTGTATTTTCATGCTATCAGGCAACTTGAGCTTAAATGCCACGGGATTAACTTGCTGTGTTACCTCAAAAGGTCCCAGCCGTCTGGGCTGCAACTTCTTGCACCCCCCTTTGAAAGGTAGCCCTTGGGTGGACAACCACACCCGGTCCCCCACCCGTATGGTCTCCCCTTCCCTGCGGTGCTTGTCTGCCTGCCTCTTGTAAGTTTCCTTGGCCCGCTCCAAGTTCATCTTAAGTTGCTGGTGTAGGGCCTCCATTGCTTCCACAAACTGCTCTGCGGCGGGTACGCTCCAGCTTTCCTCCCCACTCCCCGGGAAGGCCCTGGGATGACACCCATGGTTGGCCATGAATGGGCTCATTCCCGTGGACACGTGTTCCGCGTTGTTGTACGCGAATTCAGCCAGCGCTAGTTTTTCTACCCAATCGTTCTGCCTCTCGCTGACATAGCAGCGTAGGTATTGCTGGAGTATACTGTTCGCTCTTTCTGCTTGCCCGTTGGTCTCTGGGTGTCTCGCCGTTGAGAAACCCACCTCCACCTGCAGTAAGCTCATGAGTTTCCTCCAGAACCGGGAAGTAAATTGTTTTCCGCGGTCGGAGATAACCCTCAAGGGGGCGCCATGCAGCCGGAATATGTGCTCCACAAACAACCGGGCTGTTTCCTCTGCCGTTACAGCATGTGAGCAAGCTATAAAATGGCACATTTTTGTCAGTAGGTCGACCACTACCATGACTGCTGTCTTTCCCCGGGACTTGGGCAAATCTGTCATAAAATCAATGGATACCACCTCCCAGGGTTTCCCCGGCGTGGGTAAGGGTTCCAGCAATCCTGTGGGGGCAGCCCGCTCCCCCTTTGCCCTTTGGCAGCGGTCGCACCCCCGTACATATTCCCGTACATCCTCCCTCACCCTGGGCCACCAGAACTGCCTGGTCACAAGCATCATGGTTTTGTGCTGTCCAAAGTGCCCTGCTGTGGGGTTGTCGTGGAGTTGTTTGAGTACCTTTCCCCTCAGGGTCTCCCCCGGTACGTACAGCGCTCCCCTATAGTACAGTACCCCTTCCTTCTCCTCAAACCCTTCTTGAGTCCCTCTTCCGTCTCGTAGTTCCCGGATTTTAGTTTGCGCGAACACGTCGTTTCTGGTCAGCCCGGCTAGTTCTCGTTTCCCCACCAAAGTTCCCCCACACACCCATCGGTCCTCGGGGATCACGTGTCGTTTCTCCGGCGGCCCCTCTCTTTCCAGGTACTCCGGTTTACGCGAGAGAGCGTCTGCTCTTATGTTTTCTTCTCCGGGCACGTAGCGGATTTCAAAGAAAAACTTGGAGAACTCCTGTGCCCATCAAATATGTCTCTGGTTGAGTACTCGTGCGGTTCTCCAGTACTCCAAGTTCTTGTGATCTGTGCAAACCTGGATCTGTTGTTGCGCCCCTATCAGTAGATGACGCCAACGACCAAAGGCCGCGTAGATTGCCAGCAGTTCGCGGTCATACACTGTATAGTTTTGCTCCGACTTGCTCAGTTTTCTGGAGAAAAAGGCACACGGTTTCCATTCCTGCTTTCCCTTCCCTGGCTGCAAAAGGACCGCCCCTACGGCTCTGTCGGACGCGTCGGTCTCTAGCCTCAGGGGTTTCTCCAGATCTACGTGCAGGAGTTGCTCTTCCGATGCGAACGCCTTCTTCAGTTTTTCGAAGGATTTCTGGGCCTCTTCTGTCCACACAAACTTCTTTTTGCTACTGAGACAATCCGTGATGGGCGCTGTCAAGTGGGCGAAGTTCTTGATGAACTTCCTGTAGAAGTTGCTGAACCCTAGGAACCTCTGTACGTCCTTCCGTGTTTTGGGAGCCTTCCACTCCAGCACTGCCTGCACCTTGCTTGGGTCCATCGCTAAGCCTTTGTCAGACAACTTGTACCCCAGAAACTCGACTTCTCTGGCGTGAAACTGACATTTTTCCAGCTTGACCCACAACTGGTGCTTCTGCAGTCGTTGTAACACTTCCCTGACGTCTCTAACATGTTGTTCCTCATTGTCCGAATAAATTAAGACGTCGTCCAAGAAGGCTACGCAGTTCTTGTACAGCAGAGACCCCAACACGTGGTGCATGAAAGCTTGAAAACAGGCGGAGCCCGACTGTAATCCAAAAGGCATAACTAAGTACTCAAAGGCACCTAGGGGTGTGAACATTGTGGTCTTCCATTCGTCCCCCTCCCTCATCCTGATCAAATTGTATGCGCCCCTGAGGTCCAGCTTGGTAAAAATTTTGCTTTTCCTCACTCGCGTTAAAATGTCGTCAATCCTGGGCATTGGGAAGGTCACGTGTTCTGACACCAAATTGACAGCTCTATAGTCCACTACGAGCCTGGGTTTATTTGTGTCCTTTTTGTCCACAAAGAACACCGGACTGCCCCCTACTGCCTTTGATTCTCTTATGAAGCCTCTTTTCAGGTTCTTGTCGATAAATTCTCGCAACTCCTTCATCTCCCTGTCTGACATGGCGTACAGCTTACCCACTGGCAGCTGAGCCCCCGGAAGCAAGTTGATCTGGCAGTCAAAGGGCCTATGGGGTGGCAGTCTATCTGCCTCCTTTTCGCTGAAGACCTCCCGCAGATCTGCGTATTGTGGCGGCACCTCCCCTTTCCGCTCCACCGCCATCCCAGCCACCCTGGCCACGGTCATTCTTGGGGCTTCCCCCCCTAGACAGTGTTCCAGGCAGTAAGCTGACCCAAAGGTGACTGTCCTCTGATGCCACGCCACCACTGGATCATGTTGTGTTAGCCAGCTCATTCCTAATATTATTGGGGGTCCTGCTAGCGAGGCGACGTGAAAGGCGATGGTCTCCGAGTGCCTGGACACCCTCATTCTCATTGGCGGGGTTTGGTGTGTCACTTCCCCTCCTAGAAGCTCTCTGCCATCAATGGTGGTCACTTGCAAGGGAAAATCCAAAGGCAGTAAGTGGAGCTGATGCTCTAATGCAAAGTCCTTGCTGAAGAAATTACATGAGCTGCCTGAATCCAGCATGCCTTTCACCTTGACTGGGTGCCCGTTCGGGAGTTCTAGCACCACTTCGATGGCTATTGCCGCCTTGGGGGGGTCTGGTTGGGGCACTTTTACTGGTGGCTGGCTTGGCTGTTGTGCCCCTTGATTGGCAGCCAAGCGTTCCCGTTTCCCTGTTCCTGTTCCTTTACCACCTCCTCCTCACCCCCTGCGGTTCCCACCATTCCTTGCCAAGCCTTTCTTTGAGGGCAGGGTCTGGCAAAATGGCCTGGACGCTGGCAAAGGTAACACCTTTTGGAGGTTTTCCAATCCTTTCCCTCCTTCTTGCGCCCTTCGCTGGTGCTTGAAACTTCCCGCGCGCGCGCCCCATCTATTTCCATTGGCTCTGCTGGCGGGGAGGGCTGCCTTGGTATTTCAAGAATGCGGTAGTCATGGCAACGTTGCTCTCTCCCTTCCCGCCTCTCCTGGGCGCGCGCTTCCTGGCGCACGCCAATCGCAAGCACAGCCTTGGTCAGCTGATCCATCCCCTGTGGGCGGGGTGCGCGGGAAAGTTCATCCTTAACCGTTGGGGACAACCCCTCCTCGAATAACATCTGTATGGGTTTGGAGCCCAGTTCCCACCCGAGGCGGTGAACTATCATGGCAAAGCGCGACCAGTAGTCCCTAACTGACTGGCTCCCCTGTTTACAGTTCATCAATTCCCGCTTTGTCACACTTTTTTGAACATCAGAGGAAAACATCGCGTCCATCGCTTGGAAGAATTTCCTCAGGTCCTGCATGGCGGAATTCTGCGTCGCCATAAGGGGTCTGACCCATTCCCTGGCCCCGTCCTGCAGGTGACCCACAACATATGCCATCCGCGCCGCGTCGTCTTCAAAATCGTTATGCTGCAATTCCAATGCGTACTCTATTTCCGTTCTAAACGCACTGTATTCTTGCGGCTTCCCCCCAAACTTGTGCACCAGTCCCGGTACCTTCCTTGCTATGGGGGTGGGTCTGACCTGTGCATCTTGAGACCGCCTTTCGTCCAGCCGTGCCGTCAGAATGGCCACATGCTGCTCCAAATCTCGGTTCCTCTCCTCCAGCGTTTGCCCTCCAGCTGCTCCCCCTTGGGTGCCTGCTTCTCCGGGCTTGCTCATGATGCTGCCTGCCTGCTGCTGCGCACGAGCAACTTTTCAGGGACTGACGGATTGCTGTAATGAGTATGAGTTACTCGTGCATAAACTGGTGCCTCTCTAGGCTAATTTGCCTTGTTAAACCTTTCTGACTGCACAGCCCTTTCTCATCATGACTGTCTCAGTCACTAGCAGAATCCGTCAGTGGGCGTTTCTTGAATCTCTTCCAACACAAGAGTTGTTTGACACCCAATCTCCTCCGCCTCTCACTGCGCGGGAGCCTTCTGCGCAGGGTGGGCGTGGGTAGTGGGGGACCTGTCCCCTCCTCACTGAGTTCCAGTGAAGAGTCCGTGAGCCCTCTCTCCGATTTTCCCATCTGCTCACTTTTGTTCCTGGTGTTGCGCTTAAATGCTTCCCCCTCCACTGAGTCGCCTCTCCCCCTGCTGCTGGGTCCTTCTCCAGCATCATCCAGGAGCCTCCCCTTCGCCTCCCGCTCTGATGTCAGTTCCCTGACACCATACAAACAGCATCATTGAAAGAAGTACACCAAAGCAGACCAGATATTTTTCTGGAATGCCACTGTTGGCTACCCCTCTGTTGACAACGGAGCAAACAAAACTTGTGTGTGCCACCTTCTTAGGCACTTCCCTGAGATGGGAGACTCTGAAAGACAGCATGACAGGGTGGAAAATGACCACCCGACTCTCACTAAGTTTTTAAGCCAGCTTCTTGTGAAAAACCTCCATCCCATTAATGGAACAGAGGTTGTGGGTCGTTGAGTGCTTCCATAGCCTTTGATAAAAAATCCTGAAGCCATTTAAAAAAATCTACAGTATTCAGCACCTCAAGTGTGGTATATTTGGAGGGGCTTACACAGCCATGGATACTAACTTGAGCTGGGGCACTTTCTTGGGGCCTACATTGTCAGGAGCTTAGGGCTTGCTGATCAGAAGGTTGGTGGTTCGAATCCCCATGACTGGGTGAGCTCCCGTTGTCTGGTCCCTGCTCCTGCCAACCTAGCAGTTTGAAAGCATGTCAAATGCAAGTAGATAAATAGGTACTGCTCCGGTGGGAAGGTAAACGGCATTTCTGTGCGCTGCTCTGGTTTGCCAGAAGCAGCTTAGTCATGCTGGCCACATGACCCAGAAGCTGTACGCCAGCTCCCTCGGCCAATAAAGCGAGATGAGCGCCGCAACCCCAGAGTCGTCTGCGACTGGACCTAATGGTCAGGGGTCCCTTTACCTTTACCTTTAGTTGGTGTGAGAATACCGAAAATGGCACAGTATTGGGTAGAGCATCTTTTTAGGCCTGACCCTGCGCCCCCTAGCATCAGCACATATGTATGTGTGTGCAGGCACCAGAAGCAGAGCAAGGTGGGTGCGGTAGGTGAGGTCCGCCCTGGGTGTCACCTCCAAAGCGGGTGACAAAATGTTGTGCGGCACTCAACGTCTGTGAGAGACATTGTGGCTTTGGTGTGCGCAGACTTCCTGCTGCCGAAACGATCCATCCGCCAGCTCCGCCTCAGGTGTAGGGCAGCAGTCAGACTCCACACAATCTCTGCAAAAGAAGTTCAACAGCAGTGGCTGCGGGAAAAAAGCTCATCAAACCATTTTTGCAGGCAATTTTCCACACCGGGTACCAGCTGACCTTGCTACACCACTGGCAGGCACCAGTGTGTGTCAGTGAGTGGCCGCCCCTGACATGGGCTCAAAGCTTCCACCAACGCATTCATGCTTCTGGCTAAGGATGGTGACCTTCTGTTCACAGCAGCACAGCAGCACTAAAGGGGATTTCTCTCTGATGAACTTTTCAATTAGGATGGGAAATAATTTTTATTCCACAGGAGCATTATATGTAGCTAGAAATAACGTGTGTGTTTTTTTGGGGGGGGGGGATAGGCTTGCCATATGTCAGGAAAATTCCAGACATTTTCTGGTTTGGGGGTGTAAGGGGGTCAGGGGGGAATTTTGTATGGCAACGTAATGGAAGAAGCAGTAGGAAAAGTTGCAAAAGCTTTAAAAAATGGCAATCCTTGGGGGGAGGGGGAGTCATGATAACCATTATAACTATTAAAAACTTCCTATATATTTACTGACTGTCCATTTAGTACAAAAGTCTGTGTTATTTAATTTTTGCATGTTGCAGCAATATTCAAGGCGACTTTAATTAATGTGTTATGTTCAGCAGGGAATAAAATAGGGCTGACAGATTTTCTTTCCTTTTCTTTTTAGGCTATGAATAAGTTTTGTAAAGAACAGCCTTCCTCTGGGAGAGATATCCTCTCTGCCCTTCATAAGGAATTAAGATTATTGTCAGGCAATAAATACACCACATGGACAATATGTTATTTATACTCCTCTGTCTTAAAGGTATCTTGCAATTTCAAATTTCAAATCCCCATGATTATAAAAGCTAATTGCTAGATTTTAATTTTTGGATACCGGATTAACGTCTCTTGTGGCAAAGATTTATTACTGGGTTGAATATACAGTGGCCTTATGTCCTGTTTTGCAGAGGGCAGGCCAGTGTGTGGAGGCCTCTTTTTGAGCATATATTTTATGCTCCAATTCCATTGGTCCAATTCCATTCTAAAGATAGAGAACCAAAAGAAAGGAGAGAAGCAAGGGCCTCAAAGTTGCCCATCAATAGATCATATCTGGACAACACACTGAGCCAGGAACAGGACTGGATTTCGGTTTGATGAGGCCCTCAGCTACTGAAGGTAATGGGGCCCTTTATATGTCCAGCTGTCCTTTGTCAACAACAAATTGTTGCTGTTTTTTGTGTTGAATATATGCTATATGGTCATTTATGGGCCTAATAGATATCTAAAGCCATTTGCACATGTTGCCATACAACCAGTCTGTGCAGAATGTAGGTACCCTATATATAGAAATGAGCAAACCAGTGATATTTTAGAGAGCAGGCTAGCAGGCAGGGCCCATTACCTACATCATAGGAGCCAACACAACACTACACACTGTTGCTTTATGTAGGTTTTATTTTAGTTGTTTTTTATCTTATTTTTGGAAATGTACATCCAATGGTTTTTTCCTTTAAATTTTTTGGGGGGCCCCAAGAGAGTGGGGCCCTAAGCTATAGCTTGTTTAGCTTATACGTAAATCTGGCACTGGCCAGGAACACAGCGTTACCTGTGCACAGCGTCCCCTGCTACGGTGTGGCAAGTTGTAGTTGTCATTGCTCTCTTTAAAACTATGAGCATCAATGTGTTATATTTATTTAAGGATTTATATAGCATCATAGAATTGTAGAGTTGGAAGAGACCACGAGGGTCGTCTAGTCCAGCCCCCTGCAGCAATGTGAGAATCTTTTTGCCCAATATCGAACTCATAACCCTGAGGTTATGAGCCCCATGCTCTACCAACTGAGCTATTGCATATAATCAATATCATGAAACCATTTAAAAAAAAACCCAATAATTGTTTATTGTTACAAAGTTTCCTTTGGCTAAAAAAAACAAAAACGCACCACTGGTGTTAACACAATGCTAGCCCTGCAAGTCATTGATGCCAACTGCAGAAATGAATATGAGCCTCTTATACTCACTGTTTCAGCTACCAAATTGATTGATGAAATAATAGCCTTGTCCAGTGTAGTCAGTGGGGTACCCTGCAAAGGTTGTTGTACTCCAACTCCCATAAGCCCAGCTAACATGGCTAATAGTCAAGGAGGGTAGGAGTTGTAGTCCAGGAACATTGGCTACTATGGCTTTGAGAGTTGCCATCCAAGGTTGGTGCCCTAGATTGCCTAAGTTGCCTGCTTCTAAATCAACTGTGTTGAAGAAAGAATATATGCAGTTTTTAATGTCTGTGTGACAAGCTAGGTAAAGGTAAAGGTACCCCTGATCGTTAGGTCCAGTTGTGGAAGACTCTGGGGTTGCGGCACTCATCTCGCTCTATAGGCCGAGGGAGCTGGCGTTTGTCCACAGACAGCTTCCGGGTCATGTGGCCAGCATGACTAAGCTGCTTCTGGTGAACCAGAGCAGCATACGGAAACACCGTTTACCTTCCCGCCGGAGCGGTACCTATTTGTCTACTTGCACTTTGTGTTTTCGAACTGCTAGGTTGGCAGGAGCAGGGACCGAGTAATGGGAGCTCACCCCGTCACTGGGATTCGAACCGCCAACCTTCCTATCAGCAAGCCCTAGACTCTGTCGTTTAGACCACAGCGCCACCTGCATCCCTCGTGTGACATAGGCCAAAATTCTTCATTCCGCACTATATGTTATATACAGGCACTCTGTCTTCCTTTGCATCCAGTCACACTATCAGGTTTGTTTTTCGGGTTTAGTTTGATTCGTGTAGAGATGAAAAGTTGTGTGGGTTCATTTTAGGTGTCACTATTCCAGCCTTCACCTCAAGTGCTCTAAGTTTTAAATAATGTTGGTTTATTTTATTTATTTATTTTTTGAAAAATTCTTTCAATAATTTTTAATGCTACTACCACCAATCCCCTCTAGATCTTTTTCCAGATCCAGTTTGTTTAAGGTTTAGACAACTCAGCCAGTTGTTTGCTTTGCCTTTCGCTTCTCAAGAATATTTTAGCAACACCCCATGGCAATGCTGAGTCAATAACATTTAAAGTTCAAGCTAAACCTTTCTCATTTTGCCTTTTCCTGGTAGTCTTTGTGTAGTAGAAGCTTCTGTAAATCTAATGTCATACGCCTCTTGCTGATGGAGTGCCTATTATGTTCCTGTAAGGCTGCTGGAGTAACATTTAAGTTTCTCATGATCTCACAGTGCCTGCCCAAAAGGTCATAATATCCCTGTTGATCACCGTTCTTCTTCAGATCTCTACACCATGTCCTAGAACATTAGTCTTCACTCTTTTTGGATCTGGGACTGTCCTTTAGCCCAAATATTCATTTAGGGACGCACTTTAATCCTCACATTTGCTTCATGGTGTTGCTGCTGTTGCAACTCACTTAGTGCAAGCTGCAAGCCATTGCTTCAGGATCAAAGTCCTACATAACCTAAGCCAGGTTTTTCCATCCCAGTGCCTACAGGTTCCATGGTGCCCATAGAGACCTTCATTAGTGCTTCTAGACAGGTGCTTAGACTCTGAGCTTTTTTTAAAAAAAGTCTCTAGCCTTCCTAGAAATACAGTTATGAAGCAAAAAGTGAAGTCACCCTTCTAAGTTTGTGTGTGTGAAATGTGTACTTTTCAATGCAACTGGGACCCCTGTCTTGTTGTCTGATGCTTTCTTGCCTCTTTATAACAACCAGCATGCATGCTGAATTAATGATTCCTGCTCTATAGAATCATGAAGAAAACCCTAAGGCAGTAAGTGTTTGCACTCTCTCTTTCTCTGAGGTCCAAGTTGATTACTTTTTCAATCTATCTTATCCTTCAGGGCAATTGTCTCCATAAAACAGGCCTAAACATGTAACTGAATAAAAAGATATGGCAAAATCACAGGATATCTGCCTTCCTTGGTGTCTTTAGAGTAGTGTGCTTAATATGACCTGAAACTGTAGTATCACATCTATTCTGAAACACAAATAGAGAGTTATATTATGTTACAACGTATTTTATAGAAATAGAAAAAAAACTCAATATATGCTGTTGAACTAAGGCTGCGTTTTCTGCTCCTCTGGAATATCATTAGTATTCCATTCAAATAACAGCAGTCAGACTTTCATTAATGTTTTGGGATTGCTTAAATCCAGTGTAAAGCAAGAGAATTGCTGAATGTGCAGACTTCTGAAGCTGCTATTGTTAGTTACCAAATTATCTTCTGTGGTGTGAAGGTGGCTGTCAAAAGTGAACAGAGAATTTTCTGGAGTCTGTATGAAAACAGCATTGTCCCACAAAGTAGAATACACACCAAATGTCTGTCAGGGCCAATATGAACTTGATGAAAGAGCTCTATACAGCAGCCAACAGTAACCATTTCTATAATGCAGTTCCTACCATTTTGGGGGTGGGACGAATTTGCCACACACACCCTCCCCTGAAAAGTGGTATCTCCCAAGGGAGAAAGTTATGGCCTGATGGGTTATTTTACCCGACGGGGAGAGGTGGTGACAGGCTATTTAAGCTTGCTCCACACTATTCCCTCTTCAGAGAATGCAGTTTTCCCTGTTTCCAACACCAGTTTATTTCCTGGCTTAGGGCACATGAGTCAGCCTTCCTGTTCTATATTAAAACTGCATATATAAGCTTTTGAACAACAAACTCACAGAAGAATGATCAGAAAACACTTGTGATTAATTAGCATAATCTTGAGTGAGAAAAGTACAAATCCCATGTTGACCAAACCGTGTTAACACAGTTCAAAGGCTGAGGGAAGCATCAGTCCTGTCAGGATATACTTCTAAGTTTAGTGGTTTCCTAGGAAATATTCTTAGTTCTCAGAACATTCTTAGTTTCTCCACCCCTAACCAGGCCAGTCATATTTCTAGAAGCCGTAGAATAAACTGTCTCTCAAATCTAAAGCAAACTTTGATATGGCTAGCAATAGATCCTTAGTGCTTGGCAGAAACTTTCTACCAGCTTTCCCCCCATTGTGCCCATGTTTGTCTGCCAAGTGAAGATAACAATTCATGCAGCTGATGAAGTGGACTCTGGTCCTGAAAAGCTGATGCCATAATAAGATGCTACAACATCTTTTGTTTTTGCTGCAACCGACTAACTCTGGAAACATCTTAATAAACAAGATTAGGGTTTTCTGGCTTTAGGTTAGATTCCGTAATGTACCACAAATATAATATGAATATATGACAAAAGTGAGATATATCTAGGTATAAGCTCCACTTTTCTCATATACATGCTTCTTTTTATGTTTCCATTTTTGAAATGGCAGTCTGCTCTTGGCTCCTGTGCAGCTATCACCGTTAAAGTGAGCAGGCTCACAGGACCCAAATCAATGGCTTGAAGTTACAAGAAAAGAGTTTCCAACTAAACATCAGGAAGAACTTTCAGACAGTAAGAGCTGTTTAACAGTGGAACAGACTTCCACAAGAGGTGGTGGACTCTCCTTCCTTGGAGGTTTTTCAGCAGAGGTTGGATGGTCATCTGTCATGGATGCTTTAGCTGAGATTCCTGCATTGCAGGGGGCTGGACTAGATTTCTATGACTCTGTGTTTCAAAGATCAACAATGGGAGAAGATTACAGTAGTGGAACAGATGTAAAGTTAATGAGGAGAAAAGAATTGGGAGAGAGAGCAAGGGGAGAATTAAAGGATCGTGGAAGATAAGGCTGCCAATGGCTTCTAGCCTTGATAGATATATTTAATCTTCATTGATGGAGGTAGTATGCTTATGCATGCTAATTTCTGGGAATGACAAGTGGGGAGAGTACTGTTCATTCTTGCCCTGCTTGTGGACTTCCCATAGGTGTCTAGTTGACCACTGCTGTGCCTCTGGTTTGATCCAGCAGGGACTTCTTATGTTATTTGGGTCTGTACAGAAGAAGATAGATCGGATCATTAAGGCTATTTTGTAAACAGCTTTGTAGGTATGGATCCAAGATCTGAATCACAATCCTTTCCGGACAGCGTCAGTTTTCAACCAAATCAACCTGAACAGCTCTTGAGGAAGAGGAATAGAGATGCTGTAAAGTGGCTAATTAGTAGGGGGGATGTCCATCAAATAGCAAGGGAACTGGTGCCCATTTCTGAAGCAAAATGTATGTCATTTTCAGAGGCAAAATGCAGAAAACAATTAGATGGTTGTAGGTGAGTTGAAGAAGTAGACTGTCCGTATGAGATAAACTTTTTCTTTAGGCAAAATACAATAATCTAAGGGGAATAGAAGAACAACACACTGTTAGAAAGAAACTCAAGCAAAGTTGCAGAAGGGAAATACCTCAGCTGAAAAAAAAAATCTATTAAATCAGTCCTCTTTTTCTATAGCAGCTCTGACAAGGCTAAATCCCATGCACAGCTTATAAGTAAAAGCAAGGATTCTAAAAGCTTTGTTTTGTGCACCAAAGGATTTCCCTTGAAATGAAATGTGAGTTATTTACATTGCTAGTAGACTGTTAGATATAATGAAGAAAAATGGTTTACTTTTGGTAATTTTTTAATTACATTTCCCCTGCCCCCACTCTTTCCTCTGGCTGACATGGAGAGTCAACACCTGGTGCTGCCTCAATACAGCTGTGCACTTCTGTCACTGGGCTCCGTTGAAAACATCTTCTCTATGGGAACCAGGAAGTGACCTCTCAAGACAATGGAACAACTCTTCTTTTCTTATCTCTGCTGCTGCAATCTCCTGGGTGATTCAGATGCCATTAGGCAGTTGAATGCACATGTGGACTCTGTCCATTTCCCTCCTTCCCATCCCTGCTCCTCTGCGCAGCCCCGGGTTGTGGCAACACATGCTATGCCATTGTATTCTGTGATACAATATTTAGCAACACTCCACAAAAGAGAATAGATCAATTATTCAGTAGACTGGAGGAGAATGACAGAGCAACCCAAGTTGTCAAAGCTCAGTATAGCATCCATCTATTAATTGATTGACGCAGATAATGGCACGTCAGAAGTTATTAATATTAAACAGTATATATTTTAGTGAGGTGTAAGGTTTGGCATAAAGCTTCCCCGAAGGCAGTAAAGCTCTATTTTCTTTTATTTGTTAAAGATGCAGATCACGGTACTTAAAACAATACAACATCGCTCAAAAATTCATAAGGTTTCTGACAGCATTTTATGTAGCAATTGTCAGCTTCGCTCCTAGCTGTAAAGCAGGAATGGGGAATCTGTGATGTGGCAGGTATTGTTGGACTGCAACTCCCATTATCCGTGATCACTGTCCTTGCTATTTGGGGCTGACAGGACTTCTCCAGCTCTGCTGTACAGAAATATGAAGATAAACTGTGCCATGAATCAGAAGGCTCTTCACATTACAAGATGGTGGAACTTAGGCTGATTTTCATATTCCATATGTGGTGGAAGTGGAAGTCAATATGTCAAAACGGTTGTGTTCAGTGGGTTGCAGTGTGGTTTATTTGTATGTATGTATGTATGTATGTATGTATGTGTAAAGCAGGACGGTGTTACTGAGTCAGATTAGCCATATAGACATTTTATTTATTTTGTCAAAATTATCTTGAGTACAAATTTATTCCCTTGCTGAATAACAACAGCCTCAAAAGATGACAGAATCCACTGGCTGTGTATAACAGACCTTATACATTTGGAGTTTTGTTCCCCTCTGCCCTGCAGTGGATATACTGGAGAGCAAGACTCAATAAATGTGGACATATATTTGCTTAGAGAAATTGACAACCACGCAGCTCACGGGCTGCACATAATTGTTTGTTCTCTGAGAGCCAGTGTGGTGTAGTGGTTAAGAGCGGTGGACTCTTAATCTGCTGAACCGGGTTTGCGTTCCCACTCCTCCACATGCAGCTGCTGGGCGACCTTGGGCTAGTCACACTTCTCTGAAGTCTCTCAGCCCCACTTGCCTCACAGAGTGTTTGTTGTGGGGGAGGAAGGGAAAGGACAATGTTAGCTGCTTTGAGACTCCTTAGGGTAGTGATAAAGCAGGATATCAAATCCAAACTCCTCCTCCTCCTCCTCCTCTTCTTCTTAATAGGCTGGACCTGGTTAAATGAATGCTTAATTGTTCTGCAGTTATTTATTTAATATAGTTAGTTACCGTATCATTAAATTTCAGTAGTGACGATGTCTTGCGGAACATAAGATATTCATTAGCATGAATCAGCATCCATTTATTTATGAATACTAATTTTTGTTGGCATAATTAATTAATGTAATTGATTTATTTATATCCCACCTTTCCTGCAAGGGTTACAAGATGGCATACATAGTTCTCCTTCCAATTTTATCCTCACAACAACCTTGTGAGTTAGGTTAAACTAAGAGACAGTGACTGGCCCAAGGTCACCCAGTGAACCCTGGTCTCCCAGGTCTTGGTCCAACTCTCTAACCACAACACCACACTAAGTAATTACTGAGTAATGATAATAGTGGAAAATTTGCATTGGAAAAGGGACTGAGAAAACACTAAACACAGTGTGTGTGTTTGTGTTTGTGTGTGTGTGTGTGTGTGTGAGAGAGAGAGAGAGAGAGAAAACTAATATCTTACTGTCATCCACAAACTGAACATTTTTAAGCCCTCCAAAGTCACCCTAAAAGCATGAGTAGACAGCTGGCTTTATTCCAGAAAGAAATTATTTCAACACCTGTGAAAGGAAAAGGAGCAAAGTTGCTTATTTTTCTCTAGAATTAATCGAGTGCTCCCAGGTCTGAAAGAAAAGGCTGTTTTGAACTGGCTAAGCAACCCAAGGATTAGCCACATTGAAGTCTCTAAGCCAGAGATGTGTATCATACAAAGTCCATTTTACCTTGACTTGTCTTTGGAAAGATTCTGTGGCATTGATGCTATTTTAGTTAAATCCATTCACATCAAATTAAAAGTACCCTATCAGAACACGATTATTCCTCATTTTCACAGCTCCCTCTGATGTTAATGAGATTTACCATATGGTCTGTGAATGCAGAATGTAAATAAGCTTCTTTTTCTCCGCTGAATTCCTTGAGCCTTGAGGGAGCACTCAAAGCTTCCCAAAGCATGTGGAGAACAAATCCCGAACTAGTTCTTCTACACTTTATACAGAGGCAGCAATACTAACACCACTATTAGAGGTCATTGGATGGAAAGTCTGCGATATCCCATTTAACTTCTATTCTTGCTAGGTTTATTCTTTGTGGGATGTGTTATATCAGTGCAGTCAATTACACCATGCTTTACTTCCTAGAGTGGACAGAGACAGGGGGATATGTAACTTCCTGTTCCTCTTGTAAATGACTCAGCAGGTGAGTGTGACCCTATAAAAAGCAGAGTCACACAGCCATTTTGTCTTCGGTTCGATTTCAGCTCTGTTCAATTCAGTTAAGTCTCTGGCTCTCAGCCAGCAGCACTTAGGCCCATCCTCACAAAGGATGTGAGCTACGTTATATCTTTGCAACCTGAAGCTTAAAGCCTGCCTTCTAGGATGTGTACTGTGAACAACTTGTGAGTAAACATATTGTCGTGAGTCTTTATTGCAGGGGTCAGCAAACTCCCAGTACATTTCCGAGCACAATTCAAAGTGTTGGTGCTGACCTTTAAAGCCCTAAACGGCCTCGGTCCTGTATACCTGAAGGAGCGTCTCCACCCCCATCGTCCAACCCGGACACTGAGGTCCAGCTCTGAGGACCTCCTGGCGGTTCCCTTGCTGCTAGAAGTGAGGTTACAGGGAACCAGACAGAGGGCCTTCTCGGTAGTAGCACCTGCCCTGTGGAATGCCCTCCCAGCAATAAACAACTACCGGTATTTTACTTTTAAAAGACAACTGTTTAGGGAATTTTTTAGTGTTTGATGCTGTATTGGTTTTAATATTTGGTTGGAAGCCACCCAGAGTGGCTGGGGAAACCCAGCCAGATGGGCGGGCTATAAATAACAAATTATTATTATTATTATTTGAAATTAAGTATGGTAACTATAGATATTTAACAGATGGATAAAGGAAAAAGATTCAGAAAACGTTATCTTGAATATGGAACCCATGGAGGGAGGAAAGGAGGTCCGAAGCTTCAATAGAACCTTTTATTTTAATGTTTGAAATGGCTAAAGTTAAAATGCATAAAATTTTGTAAAACCAATAAAACATTTCATAAAGAGAGAGAAAGGACTCTGTATTTTCTTTTCTTTTTTTGTCTCTGTTTTTGTTTTTATTTAGATTAGTTTCTTTTATCTTACTATACTATGAAAAGCTTTGATAAAATTTTATGAAAAAGAAGAAGAAAGGTCTAATGGATTTTGCAGTAGCAGGATTACATAAACTATAAACTAGTTTATGTATAAATCCTGCAGTAGCAGGATTACACAGTATAAACTATTCTGTGTTGCCATCCAGAATCTTCTCCAAAAGCTCTGCACAACCTAACAACTTCATTGGATGGTTTGTTTCATTCTAATGGTGGTGGTAATAATAAATAATAATAATAATAATAATAATAATAATAATAATAATAAATAATAATAATAATAATAATAATAATAATAATAATAATAAGGCTTCATAGCCTGCTTGAATCCCTCTGCCCTGCCTGAATCTGTTCGCCACAATTTTGAGGTGTTTGAATAATTTCAGTATATAGCAAGAGCACAAATACATCCCTAACATATATTATTAGTAAAATACTAACAAGACACAAGGATAAAATCATAGTACTCTTGCTATTAATATGCAGCACAAGCAGAACAATCTTTGAACACTTTTGGGCACTCATTATTTTGACAAAGGCACTTGCTACATCCAGAAGTTCCATCTGCTTCCACATCTGGTGTGTGTGCATATCTTTCATGCAAATTCTTGTTCAGAAATTACACCAGCCATGTGAAAACAGGATGGACAATAACTCATTTGTGTTTCCTTTCCTACCACTGGCTGCATCCAGGTAACATGCAAAGATGCTCAGATAATTGAACTCCAAACCAACCATCACTTGACCCTTTACTTATTAATAACTATAAGGTTCATTATGTTACTTGCACTGTAGCTTCGCCAGTTAAGTATAACAAGATGCCCAGCAAGGGTGTGCGATGGATTAGAATGAATCCTGAATCTTGAAGTGGGATATTTCAGAGGGGTCCTGGGCTTATTTGAGGAGGTGGTACAGTAAGGAGGGTCCGTATAGTTAAAGTTATGGTTTTCCCAGTAGTGATGTATGGAAGTGAGAGCTGGACCATAAAGAAGGCTGATCACCAAAGAATTGATGCTTTTGAATTATGGTGCTGGAGGAGACTCTTGAGAGTCCCTTGGACTGCAAGAACATCAAACCTCTCCATTCTTAAGGAAATCAGCCCTGAGTGCTCACTGGAAGGACAGATCGTGAAGCTGAGGCTCCAATACTTTGGCCACCTCATGAGAAGAGAAGACTCCCTGGAAAAGACCCTGATGTTGGGAAAGATGGAGGGCACAAGGAGAAGGGGACGACAGAGGACGAGATGGTTGGACAGTGTTCTCGAAGCTACCAGCATGAATTTGACCAAACTGCGGGAGGCAGTGGAAGACAGGAGTGCCTGGCGTGCTCTGGTCCATGGGGTCACGAAGAGTCGGACATGACTAAACTACTAAACAACAACAGTAAGGAGAAAACTGAATCTTTTTATTCCCCCCCATCCCCAAAATCAAATGTATCTAGCACAACACCCCTGGACCTATTTACCTCCAGTTTGGCACCTAGGGAATCCTATCTCTTGCCTTCCATTTTCATAACAATTTCCCAGAAAACAACAGGGGAGCGAATAAGTCTAAAAGGTGCCCTTTCAGGAGAATCATTGCAGCTATCCTTCTGGTACTCAGCAGGATTCATCTTCTCAGGAGGCTCTAACAAGCTTCCAATTTTCATCAAGTTCTGGCAAAAATAAAATAAGTGATAGATGGTTTGTTTTTTTAAAAACCCCCTCACATTTTAAAGTGCACAGTGTTACGGATAAGAGTAGGGGGTGACTTGAGCCAATAATCACACCAGGGTGGAAAAGAATATATTGATTCAGACTGAAGTAAGAAGGTACAGGACAATGGATTCCAGAGCCTGTATGCCTCATGGGTGCAGAGGATATATTTTCATACATTTTGCTTACTTCAGGTCACCAGGAGGGCATACTATGTTACATGCTGATTGGCTACGAAGTGTTGACGTATACTGTGCCATAGAATCAAAGCACACCATTCAACTTGTTCTACTTGTTCTTCAGTTCTGTGATGTCTTACTTCCTTACCTTCACTCTTGTTACAGTGGGTGTTCTGCTTGCTGTTCCTCAACAGTACATTCCAAAGGGAGGGGTAGTGATTATAAAAAGAGGAGCAAGCAATATCCTCAGGATAGTGGCTGCTGCTGGCCTAAAATGGTGTTTGTCTGGTTCTGATACTCTACAACGGCACCAAAATCTTGGACCTATTTATCTGCAATTTGGCAGGCTATATGCAGTCTATTATGCCTGCAAATTTTATCCACTTCTGCCCAAAGGACAAAAAGTTATCACCAATTTTTTATTCCCCTGCAATAGTGAATGCAGAGGGCATGGAGCATTATTTTTGTATGAACTAGGTTAGTATTTGGAGCCCAGGTCCAATCAGAGTTCAAAGTACTTTGGACTAAAGCAGGTAATCTACGTAAGTGCCAGATTGGGATGCCAATATAATATTGTGGCTGGTGCACACCTGTAATACTTGGGGAAAGTTTTCTGCTACTGAAAACAGCATGTGGAGCATAAGCTGTGCTTGCTTGGGGTTCTGTATTTTTTGAACAGATTTTATGGAGTTAAGAGTTTAAAACCAATGACTATATAGGCCAAAAGGTGGAGCCAAGGTAATCTGTAAAAAGGATCAGAAGGGGGAAAGGGCCTTGAAGGCCCAGATACTTGTTGGATCAGTGCTGTTTTAATATATATAAATGGGATTAGTTACATTGGACAAGAGGCAGAAGATTAAAATTAATGGGCATCAAACTTGGAAGAAAAGGGGAAGGGAAGAGTTTGTCATGCATAAAATTATCAAAAAAATGTTGAGCAACTTCTGAAGCAAGATTGCTGCTGAGATGATAGCTAGAAGGCAAAAACACAAGGAGCACGATCCAGCAAATATATATTTCAATTTAAATGAAGAATTCTGGGGTTATGATCCCAACTGTGGTGTCTGCAACTGCTTTTCATGAAATTAAAAGTTGTTGGGAGATCCAGTCATGGATCTGCTACATAATATTAAGTTTGGCCATAACTTGCTTCCAAATACAGTGTAGAAGTGGAATATGAAATTTCCCTGCAGGCCTCCCAGGAAGCTGGTGAGAAATCATCTCTGCTACATTTTGAGACTAGAAACATACATTTTAAGACCCAAAATTAGAACAGTGCTTTTATTTATAGAAAGGGACATTTGTGGCAAAAACACACTTGAATGAGCTACAGTATCAAAGACAAGAAAATAAGTAGATTTTGTAGAGGTTACTTCTTTTCTATTCTGGCTACAATTTTTGTCTTTGAATTTTTCAGCAATGTTTTCTTTCTGTGTGGTCCAGCTCCATTCAGTGCAAGGCCGGCCCAATACATTTTGGCCCCTGAGGCAGACACTAAAATGGCACCCTGCCTCCCCACCAAGAAAGGAGTGAGGAAAAGATCTACACCAGGAGCAAGCAGGTAAGAAAGATTGACATGGTGATCTGCTTCCCTGGGGGATCCTGTTGCTGGATATGGTTGCCTCACTTGGCCTCAGTGGTGGGCTGGCACTGAATAAAGATCAACATGGGGATCTGCTTTCCTAGGGGATCCTGACTCACCTGACCTCATGGGTGTCCAGCTCTGATTCAGTGTGTGAATAGAAGGCTGCCTAGGAATCTTCTGCATGTTGCCTTGAGTTCAGTGAAAGAATACTAATAATTGGTAGTCAGTCTTACAGTATTCAGGCCATTGATTTCGTTGGGTCTGTGGCTTAGTTGGACATCACCTGATATAAACTATTTTATATCTTTGTTCACTCTCCCTTTTTCTTCTTTCCTTTCTGCTTGAAACAGCCAATTTTCCTGTAATGCCTCTAATTTTGTTCTTTTTCCAGAGTTTATTGCTTACCTGGTCATCTGCACCATTTCATATGGATGGCACTGTGACAGCACATTTTTATCGCAACTCTCACGTAACACCCGTTGAATCTTACAAGTGATAGTGATGGTCCTGCTCTGCAACCTATTTTGTCTCTCTTACTCTTGCCATGGCAAATTAATGCTTCGAAACGTCAGAAGGATTAAGCTCCCTTGAGGCACACCAAAGCAGGACTAACACTTTAACCTGAAGATCATGTCTGTTGCATTTTGTGTGCCTATCTGTCAATTACTTTTATATGCTATGACTAGCTGTGTGTTGGTATAGCTATGACATGAAACCAGTTTTCTGAATAACTGCCATTCACAGCATATTGGAGCAGAACGGACAAGAATTTTCAATTTACTCTGAGGATAGGATTGCTTGAGGTTTTTTCGGGTTTTTTTTTCGTAGTGAGCTATTTACCTCTGCAGAGCAGAACTATTCATGGGTACAGTGGTGCCTCGTAAGACGAAATTAATCCGTTCCGCGAGTCTCTTCGTCTTGCGGTTTTTTCGTCTTGCGAAGCACGGCTATTAGCAGCTTAGCGGCTTAGCGGCTATTAGCGGCTTAGTGGCTTAGTGGCTATTAACGGCTTAGCGGCTTTAAGAAAAAGGAAACAAACTCGCAAGAACTCGCAAGACGTTTCGTCTTGCGAAGCAAGCCCATAGGGAAATTTGTCTTGCGGAACGACTCAAAAAACGGAAAACTCTTTCGTCTAGCGAGTTTTTCATCTTGCGAGGCATTCGTCTTGTGGGGCACCACTGTATATTGAAATGCACTCTTCTCTGTGGAAGTAACGGGATGGGTGGGTGGCAGGCAATATTCATGAATTTGATCTATCATGGTTGGATAATAAAACCAAGAATTATGAGATAAACCTTGGTAGGTTAATAAAACCAAGTATAATCCCCAAGATTGCTTTAATTTTAATGGCTTTGGTTCATGACTGATGCTCGATTACTTCCCAAGATGCCACCAAATTCATATTTCCAGGTTTGAGTTTATAAAGCTTACCTCACGGAAGAAGCTTATCATCTGAGTCAGAGAATCTTCCAACCAATTAGTCAGTTTTCTGTCCTATTCACCAAATCTCTTTCCTACCCTTCCCACTTCCTGGACTAGACTGGTGACATTGTCACATCTTCAGTGATGGTGGCAAGTTAGCTGTCAGGAGACTGAACGGAAGTATATAATTGTAAATGATATAAAATATCACCCAATATTTCCCAATGCTTCTAGGAAATACCTAATCTGGCTAAGTTGGAGGCTCTGCAGTTAATGTTTCCCACATCTGTGAGTTAAACAGAAATCCTGGTGGTGGTGTTGCGGAAAGCTCCTTTGTTTTTGTTCCTTCAATATCGCTGTTTACCTTGACATGCTTTATATATTTTGCAACTCCTTCAACAAGACAAATGTGATCTTGAAATAATTTTTCTTCATCACAAGGGATACAGAAAACTTTACACCTTTGGTAAACAGAAAATGCCAAACTTCCTCAGGCATCGTATTCTTCATGTAATAAATGTAATTTAATAAATGAATACAAATATTTACTCCATTTTACAATCCAAGGATTCTGACCACTCTTTTCATGGCTTAAAAACACACAAGACATAAACACATATTTTAGAAAGCAATTTACTTTATCTCAAATAGGCTAATTTTCCAAAATCATATTTAGGTCTATAATTTTGGTTTCGGGCAGAAGTAAAATAGCTTCTTGGATGCCAGTATTAACAAACAAGGTATTTGCTGATATGAAACCATCATCTTCTCAGCACACAGCCTCTTAAGTTGTACGTACCATTTCCTTAAAAATATATGTCATTATGCTTGTTCAGTGATAATCTAATGCATGGAATAAAATATGCTTTTTAGAAAAGAGCAAGAAAATGAATTGTCAGGATGAGTGTGGGGACCCCCTAGTTTTGTCAGCAGCCTGGCTCATCTCTGCCTCTTGGCCTCCCTCCTCTCCTGCTTCAGCTTCTGCCTCTGATTCTGGACTGCTCTCTGCCACAGCCTCTTCCTGCTCACTAAACCCTGTTGCCTCTTCAGCTTCTGACACCACCTCCTCTCACTCTGCTCCCTCTTCTCTCTTATTGTCATCCCAACACTTATCCCCTAGCTGTGAGTCACTTCCCCTGGGGGTTCCCTTGGGGGTTCCCCAGCTGGTGCCCCCTACCACTCCTCTGCATCCAGGTAGTCCATGGCATGGCTTAACTAATTGCAATTCATGCCATCTAAAGCTATGGAGATCTACTGAGAAGTAAAGGAAGATCCCTTGACCTGTTAATGGTGCACATTTTATACACGCTTACCTGAGGGAATAAGTTCCATTTGACTCAATGGGGCTTCTGATTAGACATATATAGGGTCATATTTCAGGAACCCCCCTCCATTTGTGTGATAATGTTATACTGAACTACACACACACACACACACACACACATACACACAAATATCCTTGCATGCTGGGCTGTGTGTGAGTAAGAATTGAGGCTAAAGGGTGCTAATAATTCCTTGTTCTCAGAAGCAGGTAATATTTATAATACTGTTTGTCATCTTGAGATCAGGATTAATAGGATGCTGTGTCTTCAAACCTTGCTGGTTGATAAAGATAAATTGCTTCAGATTAGTGCCACCTCATCTAAACCAAATAGTGGCCCTTTACCAAAATGTACACAAACAGAAACATAGCTTGAATGGAAAGCAGGCTCTCAAAAGTAATTTGGAAATGTACCAACCCATGAACCATATATGATTGATCCTCGGGAGCTTGACAAGTCAAGGGCAAATTGGAAGCATAGGGAGTGAGAGAGTGAAAAGAAAAGAAATTCTGTTGATCTACATTTCTACTACAGATTTAAGTATGTTGCTAAGTTAAACGGAGGTATAGAGGCTAAAATGTAGGCCAGCAATGCAACCTTTATCTGCTTGGTGGTCAATCTTTTAATTTCCACATTTCAGTATTGTCATATGTTCAGTTATTTCTCTGTGCAACGAAGGTGTAAGAAAACCACAATGGGGGATCCCTAAAAGGAAATGTCAAAATCTACTTTTCAAAACAATAATTAATTGTACACATTGTTAAACAGCATGTTGAAAACTGATCTGGATGATTCATTAGAAAGAATTGACTCTGATTGCCCAGATGTAACATTAAAACCTGGTAAATAGAAAGCCAAGGAAATGCTGAGTCATCCATTAGTTCCACATGGGTTGCTGCAACCATGTTTTCTGATACAACTACATAGTTTGCAATCTATGGATAGGATAGACTGGAGAAATTTGAACTTGCTACTAGAATAACTGAATTTGGAGGTCTCTTAATGGAGAAAAAAACTCTCTCTCTCTCTCTCTCTCTCTCTCTCTCTGTCTCTGTGTGTGTGTGTGTGTGTGTGTGTTTGTGTCAGCCCTTTACTGAAATGTAATAAGCCATAGTTTTAATTGTTAGTAAAGGAAATGCTTTGGGATCTGCAGCCTTCTTCAGTTTTAATAGTGGAGGCAGAAAGGCTGTGAAAGATTTCAGATCAACAGCTTGAATGAATAATTTGCAATGAATAATTTACCAGACATATTTTAACTTTGCATTCTGTTTACGGAGAGTCTGTAAGCAGACTGCACCTTTCTTAAATGTATTCATCTAAAAATCACTACACAAATGTTAATTGTAAATGGCATAACCTACTTTAATTTTTTTAAAGTTGACTTTACAAATGACTATTTTGTGAACACTTGTGTTTCAGTCTTCACTTAAATTCTGTTCTAATAGAAGGAGAGCATCTTGGATGAGTCCCAGGAACCTTATGGCAACTACCTCTGGGAGCAATGAACCTCACAAGAATTCTGCATGATTTGTTTCTAAGAAGTGGCTTTAGACAATTGGGGATGACTTTTTGTTCTGAGTAGCTTTTAAAGCATAAGAGTCTAATGCACTGCTGCTGATTCTGACTTTTTTTGCTGAGTGTTTGCTTTGATTATTTTAGACTGCAATCCTAGATCAATTTACCTGGGAGCAAGACCCTTTGAACTCATTTACTTTTGAGTAGTCGCATGTAGGCTCTGTTAATGCCTTATCTTGTATTTTGGATTCTTTATTGGTAACTATTGGTTGTTTTTAATTTTGCTTTTATTTTGTGATATGACAATTTTTAACCATGTCTTTTTAAGCTACTTTTGGTAGAAAAGTAGGGTAAACTTAACTAAACAGTGAGAGTGACAACTTTGCGCCGAAGTCAATTTTGCATATAGGATGCAAAGTCAGTGCTAATTAACAATACTGTAAAGGGCAACAGACTCATATACAAGACCAATCTAAGACCAATCCACAGGAAGGATATAACTGGTCATAAACCAATGGGCATTATGGAAAAGGTTCATCTTTCTCTGATGGCTCCCTTCTTAATTATTTGGGCTGCCATACATTCAGATCTTCCCAGACATTACTAGGATTTCAAAGGTGGAACTGATGTCAACAGCTTTTGGGGTGTCCTGGCTTTTACTTTTTTGAAATATGGCAACCCTAAACAAGCTTATGCGATTTAAAAACAACTCTTGTTCTTGGGTGAAAATGCCCCCCCCAAATTCCAGGTCAGTATTCATGCATTTTAATTCTGCTTTTAACCTTGTTATTGGGTTGCTATTCTATTATGTTTGATGGCTTGTGAGCCACTTTGAGAATATTTTACTGAAGAGTGGTATATATAATAAATTAGTAAAAGAAAATTGGGCATGACTTGTCCTGCCAAAGGTTACTATCATAAATTGCTTCTCTGTTAAATATATTAGATATCCTGGGCCAATGAAATCCTACTTGCCACTGAAGCTATGAGACAACATGTTGTGGAAATCATCCATTGTCAGGTCACACATCTCAAAGTCAGAGTGAGATATGCTGTAGAGACTACGCGACAAGGAGGGGAAGGTATTGGAATAAAAACCTCAGGTACTGAGATAACCTATGAGATAACCTATGATTTACAGTTTCACTTCCTGATTCCTCCTGAAAAGTCAGTTTGGCATATGACATATTTAATAGCCATTATGTTCATTTCCTCTCTCTGTTGTGTAAAATTGAGAGAGGAAAATATTAGCCATGGAGTTGCTAGTTAATTGTTAGGAGATGCAAAACTAAATTGTACCTTCAGAACTGTGATCCAAGTAATGGAAGGTTAAGTTTTAGAGGGAATGTACAATCTAACATACGTTCATCAGGAAATGGAGTTAGCTCTTTAGCACAATTCGGCCCATTCTATCGTTTTCACTGGAATTAAGTTTTTGACACACACTTACTATATTACGCCCCACATTTTATAACCTATTTCTCACCAGAGGGGCAAACTGTACCACCTCAGACAACAGGCGGGGGCTTGTGTTACCGAATAGGTAAAAGTAAAGGGACCCCTGACCATTAGGTCCAGTTGTGGCCGACTCTGGGGTTGCGGTGCTCATCTCGCTTTATTGGCCGAGGGAGCCGGCGTACAGCTTCCGGGTCATGTGGCCAGCATGACTAAGCCGCTTCTGGCAAACCAGAGCAGCGCACGGAAACACCGTTTACCTTCCTGCTGGAGCAGTACCTATTTATTTACTTTCACTTTGATGTGCTTTCGAACTGCTAGGTGGGCAGGAGCTGGGACCAAACAACGGGAGCTCACCCTGTCGCGGGGATTCGAACTGCCGACCTTCTGATCAGCAAGTCCTAGGCTCTGTGGTTTAACCCACTGTGCCACCTGCGTCCCTGTGTTACTGAATACTCCTCCATAATTTCCCCCTGTACATGGATAGCTAGCATGGCAGGGAGAAAGGCTATGTTGTAGCCTTTCTGTATAATATAGTTCTTTATATGAAGGAATATTTAATCATGTGAGCCTATACGTATGTTGAAGTGGTACAACCTAAATTCTAATTTCCTACATCAGTGAGAATGAAGGCCTCTATTATTATTTGAGGTTATCACATGTACCCTCCAAGACCTTCCTCTGTGCCTACTGGGTCCCCCAACCTGAAATTAGGCTTGAAAGAAGCATTCTATTGTAGCCAGTAGTACAGGTCATGTGTTGTGTAAGTGAAAGGAATGGAGCAGAAATTTGATTATTTGCATTTAAAGCAAAATCTATTGGATTCACACTTCCCAATGCAATATGACAACTGAAGCACAACCATTCTGCAAAGTTCGTACTTATCTGAGTTTTTCAATGTAGTTTCCCAAACAATGTTTGCAAACATGCATATTTAGGGGAAAGTGTGCATAAAAATGAAAGCATTCATGAACATAAAATACAACATGCATTATAATAGGAGTAATTGCATACAAAAAATGTGTGTGTTAGTCCAAACTGTACACAAGAATGAGTTCGTTAGGAAAAAAATTGATTGAAATGATGAAGAATTTTTATGAGGATTTATATATCTCCCTCCACAAATTGCTGCAGAAATGTGGAGAACAGAATTTAAGATTAGAAAAATGAGAAGCCAAGAAAACTGAAATTGGCAGCTCCATCTCGAGTAAGCAATGCCCATGGCAGTTTTTCTTGTTTGCAAATGTGCCCACAGGCACAAAGAGATTGGTGACCCCTGCTGTATGGAGTGGATTTCCAAGCAGTCATCAGCTGATAATGCCATGCTAGCGCTGACCAAAGCTGGCTACGGCCTGCTGATCTAGTAGGAAAAGGCTTACAATCAGATTTCTTAATCCCTTTAAGACTCTGTGGCCCTGAACTTTTGCTGTCGTATTTGGGTAATAGAACTGTAGCTCTATCAGCACATGAAGATTGATGAAGAGTGCACGTGAAAGCTGGATCCTAGAGAACATTAATGATATATCAATACATCCCATTTAATGAAAATTAAAAGCAGCATATTTGTTGCCTTTAGGCAAAAGCTGCACTTCATTGCAAATTCAATTTCATTCCTGGTATTTCAATGCACCTGTGAATTTTGCAGAGCTAATGGCCTGGCGCTTGTTCAGGCGGCACTCACCCAGGTAATTATCACTTTGTCACTGCCAGGACTTCACCTAGCAGTCTGAAAAAGCACCTTGGAAATAATCCAATGGAGACCCGAGAAGCAGCATCATTACTTCTCCCCTCCTCGCCCCAAAAAGGTAAGAGCAGCTGCAAGATACAACTACAGTGGTACCTTGGTTCTCAAACGCCTTGGTACTCAAACAACTCGGAACCCAAACACTGCAAACCTGGAAGTAAGTGTTCTGGTTTGCGAACTTTTTCCGGAGGCCGAATGTGCTCCGATTTGAGTGCCACACTTCCGTTTTGAGTGTTACGCTGAGGTCTGTCTGTTTTTGCTATTTAATTTGCGTTTTTGTTTTTGCCGCTCTTTTTGTTTTGTTTTTGTGACTGTGTGGAACCCAGTTCAGCTCCTGCTTGAGTGATTGTGCGACTGCAGTACATGGTTTATTGCTTTCATTTTATGGATCAATGGTCTCGTTAGATAGTAAAACTCATGTTAAATTGCTGTTTTAAGGGTTGTTTTTAAAAGTCTGGAACGGATTAATCCATTTTGCATTACTTTCTATGGGAAAGCACGCCTTGGTTTTGGAACGCTTTGGTTTTGGGACAGACTTCCGGAACGGATTAAGTTTGAGAACCAAGGTACCACTGTATAGAATAAGTAGGCCTATTCACAATATGCATGTCAAGGATAGAGAGCCTCGGTCCAGGGATCAAATGTGGCCCTCTGGGCCTTCTGTCTGGCCCCTGGGACTCCCACTGAGGCCACACAGCCACCCCAGTTACACACCTCACTGGCTTTGCTTTACATACCCTCCTGGAGTGCTTTTGCCTGGCTAGTATGTGTCTTAGAACTCAGAAGGTGACTTATCTTTGCCTGGTTGGAGAATAGAGAGGGGTGTTCAGGTGTGTGTGGAAACTATACGATTGTACAAAAGTATAATATACACCCATTGATCTGCCGACTTTTGCCTCGTACCCCACCCACTACAGGCATGTGGCCTCTGGATGGTTTCTTAATAGGGAATGTGGCCCCCATGCTGAAAAAGGTTCCCATCAATGCATATAAACATTCAAACTCGTGTGCAAGCAACCATTTGCTTTTGTTGGCATCCATCTGTCTTGGGAGACAATGGAAGAGTGTGCCTTCGAGGGTAAAGCCAAACTGTTGGAGAGTTGCTGTGGCTGTGTAGAAACTGATATGGGAGAGACATGTTTTATTGCAGCTGGGACAAAAGAAAACACCCGGTTGTGCTGCTACAGGTGCACCATGGTGTTCCTTCTCTCTGCGGTTTGCAAAGTAACATAAATAAGAATAAATAAGAATGGTCACACTGGCATGTATTTTGGCCCTAATTCACAGGTGGAGAAGCCATTATATGCAGCAGTTACCCAGTGCATATACTGGGACAAAATAGACACCCATGCGATTCTTTCTCATTCCAGTATTTGCTTAACCATGGCTTCTTGTCATCCTTTCATTCAGCCGATTGCTGCCTTGTGTTTCCTTTCTCCTGAATGCCTCGCTTTAGTTTTTACCCTTCTCTTCTTCTTCACGATGCATCTCTGCTTTTCATTATATGCTTCCTTTATTTTCTATTTCCCATAAGATGAAAGGGTAATCCTATACTGCTTTTACTTGGAAAACAAACATCACTAAGCAGAATGGGATATGCCTCTAGTTAAATATGTATAGGATCTGGCTGCACAACCAGTGCAATCTACATATTTTGAAGTTGTTGCGTTGAAATAATGAGAGCTATTTCAAGGTAACACGCTTCAAGGACTTCATTCAGAGAGCTGAGAGTTCCCATTGCAGGGCAAGGACAAAAGTGAGTGAAAAGTAATAACTCCAAAGCAAGAGAGAGAATATTTGGTTGATGATCTAGCTGACTCTGTATTACCCAGACAATGAAGACTACAGCCATGATTATCTGCACATTTCACAGTAGTCCAGCTGAAATCATCTGGAGTATTTAAAAGAAAGATGCCCAAGGAGAGCTGAAGTTCCCATTACAGGACAAATGTTGAGTGGAAATTGACTAAAGGAAGAAAAAACTCAGAGGATGACCTGAATCTGTATTTTCCATGCAATGAATGACTAGAGCCCCTATTCTCTGTACAATTTGAAGTAGGCCCTTTGAAATTGGCAGGACTACTTCAAGAAAAGATTCAGGGAGCTGATATTCCCATTAGGGAGCTTGAGAAAGGGAGAGCAAAGCTCCCAAACAAGGTAGAGAGAACTTTATAGATAGTTCGGCTTTTCAGCTAATATGCCATGATATAAAAGTGGTCATTATAGTGGGGGCCACCCACCAGGCATTATGGTCCCATCTGCTCAAACAAGGGCTGTTACTTAGGAGCAACTCAGTAGAGGGGTTGTTGTTGTTGTTTTTGGATCAGGAAGTTTTTAATGTTTGGTGTTTTATAATGTTTTCAAAAAAGTTGGAAGCTGCCCAGAGTGACTACAGGTGCCCGGGGCTGCATGCCATCACCAGGGCACGAGCCATGACACTGTTAGAATTCCTGCTCCATGATTGCAGTCATAAGATTGTTGTCTTTCACATGACGGTATATGTTTTGACTCCACAGAGTGGGAAGTGATGGAGACAGGATGTTTATGTAACTGTGTTGCGTGAAGTGGGACTATTGTCCTTTGTTCTTTTTCTCTTTGCTGTCTGATGCTAGAGAGAGAGGGAGCCATGTTGCAGTGCTCCGTGTGTGTTTATATGTAAATAAAGTAGATTAGCCAAAATGCTGAGTTTCTGAGGTCTGTTGCGCAAGTTGCGTGAACTCTGCGGATCCTTAAGTGTGCCGGTGTTGGTTGGCATCGGTCGCTGTGATGTTCGGGATGAAGAAAGCTTTTGAAGCTCCCGAACGATTGACCAGGAGGGAGGGCACATGCCAGTCGGGCATGTGTCTCTGCCAGGGTCCTACTCAAGTGTAGGCTGAACTCCTGACAGACACGTCATCACGCCCCTGGCATGTGTGTGCTACGTCATCATAGCCCCAGTATACCGACGTCACGGACACCTGTAGCGGGGAGTGGTGACATAGCACGCGCACAACGGGAAGGTCATGCATGCGTGGCCACGCCCCACTTTGTGGGTGCCCAGCCCCCTCATTTAAAATGCTATGGGAGCCATGGCACTCAGGGCCCCTGGGACTTGTCGCCTATGCAAAGTAACTTGGCCAGTCTTGGATTTTATGCAACTTGACTTATGGTAGGCAGAGAGGGTTTACCCTTCTGTTTTGGGCAGAAAAAATGTCTTGGGTCAGCCCTGCAGTTAAAGAATGAAATGCAAGAACTACTAAAAGCAAATGTGGCTCAGCCCCTTCAGCCCAAATCCCTGCCAACAGAAAAGCCCATATCACGGTCTCTCTTTCTTTCACTATAAAGTGGCAAGAGTATATTAGTTTTGGAACTCAGCAGCACTTTCTGCTTTGACAACCTATAACTATTTTAACTCTGCCCTGTGCCCCACTTGTAATTAACTGAAATACTGCAGTCACTGCAAGCAAGGCAAAAAACAAAAACAAGTAAAAAATTAACTTGGAAGGAGTATGATTTATTGAACGAATTTTGAAATAATTAGACCATGCTTCTGTAATGATGGCCGCGGAATGCTCATTAATCACAACCTTGCTATGTGTAATGAGGGGGACTTTAGTTTATTCTCACAGCTCTAAGTAGTGCATTATCAAAAATATGAAATGTCCACAGTTAACATAGGCTGAAGCCCACAAGCAATTTAAATTAATTCCATAGGAGCCAATGGGGCTGATCCAAATCTGTGTATAGCCTTGGGTGGGGGGAACATTTTAGGTTTCAGTCTCAGTGGTGTGTTTGTGAGGGAGAGGGGTGGCAGGGTGCCAAGTTCCACAGCAAAATGTAAGGCCTGCTTTTACAATTGTGCCAAACTAAGTGTATCTTTAAAGCACTCTTTGTGGTTTCTTCGTGATACCTTCCAGTAGTCAAGTACTAGACACACCCCAGGAGGAAAGGAATACCACAGAGAGGCTGGGAATTTTTCGGGAAGTCTACAGAGCCCCACCTTGAAGATGCGTTGTTAGGCTTTAGCTCAGTCTTTGGACAGAGGCCGGCCTCTGCAGGAAGTGGTAACAAAAAACACTGGGGTCAGTTCACATTTGCTAGTAGTCCCTAGGGGTCAGAGTTTCCATGAAAAGACAACAAGCAAAAGCAGAAAAGAGGCTGCCCCTGTCAGACTATTCCCCCTCAACAACATTTATCCTTGGTTGCTACGGAATACAGATAGCTGTCAGTAGAGCATGATACTCTTAATCTCAGGTTCGTGGGTTCAAGCCCCATGTTAGGCAAAAGATTCCTGCATGACGGAAGATTCGACTGCATGACAGATGATCCTTGCGGTCCCTTTCAGCTCTACAATTCTGTGATTCTACAGGAGGCTGCAGCCTAGTCTGGTAGAATATGGCTGCTTTATGTTCCCTGTGGAGTTCCCTCTGTGGCAAGAAATTGGCAGGTGTAGCACTTGCCTTTCCCAGTTGGGTTTAAAAGAAGGCCCACCCACCGACCCCTGCCTTGCACTTTGCAAAGAGTGGGGAAATTTTATCTTGCAGACTAGAAAGTCCCAGCCCCTTCTTCACCCAACCTTTGGCACACCTAATGGCATTTGCCTCATTCTTGTTTGTGATTGCAGAACGGTGACAGCTGTGAGGCCAGTGCTTATTCTTCACTGTGGGTCTAATTTGGAACTTCACAGAGCTTGGCCTTGCATCAAGAGTGGGGTATGTATGTCTTCTTCCAATAAATAGTGATATAGGTGTTCCTAAGGAATACCCACATGTGTTCCAGCCAGGAGTATTCTGAGCCTGTGTGGTGGTGGGGTTAAGATGTCTCACCGAGGCCACAGAGATCCTGGTTCGAATCCCCATTCACGTTTTGTTTGACCTAAAGCCAGGACCTATCTCTGGGCTGTTGTGAGGGTGATGTGTGGAATGAGGGGCTAACCCTAATTTTTGTGAAAGAAGAGTGGGAAATAGGAAAAAAATATCACTAAGCTTTGTTGCCTGAAACCTGCTTTTACAAGTTGTTGAAGAAATAGGGTGGCTTGCAAGGATAGGACAGAAAGACTCCAGTGCCTGAGATCTGTTGTAACAGAGCTCTGCTTCCCATCTCAAGGCTGGTGTGCAGTGATGGTCCTTATAAATGCTGTACCATTGCTTTCACCCAAACCATGATCCTCCTAAGGGTCTTTCTAGTTGACTACATTGCACAAAAGAAGAATGGAAAAGACAACCGGGAGGGATGAAATGAATCAAGTCAAACTCCTCTGCTGCAGTCATATGCTTGAATTCAGAGGCTTGGTGGGATGATCTTGTCACAAAGGATTCAGGGGAAATCAATATTTCCTACTGACAGAGCAATTTATTCTCTTTGTTGTAACTATCGGATGAATGTGAAAAGCCATTTTACAAAGCAGTGTCCCTTTATTTTTTTAAATATTTTCTGGAGTAAAACTGTATGGTGCTTTCTGGTGCTTTCTTGTTTAAGTTGATTCCCATTGTTCTGTGAAATGGATTGCCATTGCGTTTTTTTAGGCTTTATTTATGCCAATTAATCAGACTGTAGTTGTCTATTATTTATCATATTGTCTTTGATTGATATTTCATATAACAACTCCAGACCTTTATTGAGGGATAATCACTCACTGACTACTCCAGGTGGCAGGACACTCAATAACTGCGCAAAAGGTTTTTGTTTATACATGACTTTCATCTCTTCCTATGCATCTAACAAGTCCAGTCTCTGAGTGCATGACACATAATCTTTATTTGATATTTTAATTTGCACTTGCAGCTGTGAAGTGGCACTCTCTTAGTAATGAGATTTAGTTTTCTTTAGGGGAGCATTGCATATGTTAGCATGGTGACAGACTAGCAGGACCCCCCTAGCGGTCCAGGGTGATGGATGTGTGGGGAGGCCCTGCCCTTGTAAGTGATTCTGATGACTGGTTGCCAGGGTGACTAAGGCATGCACCATGGAGCACACTGACATCACCTGAGTGCTCTACTCCTTGCTGCAGAAAAATATGAATATGAGCCAAGTTCCTCCCCTGCAAAGATTGCAGAAAGCTGTGGGAGTAACTGGTTGCATAAAATGATAGCTGGCTTGGGAGGGGGAAAGCTCAGTGAGACTGAGTCAAATCCAGGAGACAGCTGACAGCCCTGCCCTTTAGACCAGTTCAAAATGTTCACAGTATGTGCACAGCATTTGGATAATTCTATTTCACAAAATCGGGACGCGGGTGGCGCTGTGGTCTAAACCACTGAGCCTTGGGCTTGCCGCTCAAAAGGTCGGCGGTTCGAATCCCCGCGATGGGGTCTGCTCTCATTGCTTGGTCGCTGCTCCTGCCAACCTAGCAGTTCGAAAGCACGTCAAAGTGCAAGTAGATAGATAGGTACCACTCCGGCGGGAAGGTAAACGGCATTTCCGTGCGCTGCTCTGGTTTCACCAGAAGCGGCTTAGTCATGCTGGCCACATTACCCGGAAAAGCTGTCTGCAGACAAACGCCGGCTCCCTCAGCCAGTAAAGTGAGATGAGTGCCACAACCCCAGAGTCGTTCGCGACTGGACTTAACTGTCAGGGGTCCCTTTACCCTTTATTTCACAAAATGCTGCAGCATGGAGTGCTTCTGTTCACAGCTCCAGCCACTCTGTTGCTTTCCCCCCACTTCCCATTTTCCCCACCCTCATCTACAACAGTCAGTCACAATTTCATGGCCACTGAACATGCTGAGTTCTCATTGGTGTTGTGATTCCCCCTTTAATGTTTTTTGTGGGGGGGGGCTTCTGAAATTTTGGGCTCTCCTGAGCCAGGGTGGACAAACCTGTCAATTTCAATTTCTCCCAGTTTCTCCTTTTTCCAATCTTGAGTTCAGTTCTCCACATTTCAACATCAGCTTCTGATTTTTGTAAAGACGTTCTTATGAAAATCCAGCAGCATTTTAGTGCAAATTTCTCCCGATAGACATACTTTTGTATGCAAGTTTGTGCAATATACACATTTTGGCCAAGCAATTTCCCTTACCTTTTTTTTTTTTTTTGGCATGCTGTTTATATATGCATTTTAATGCAAACCATACCCTAATATGTGCATTTCTGTACACATGATGTGGCTAGAGAAATGCCTTGCAAAATTCAGAGAAGTGTGAATTTTGAAAGATGACTGTATTTTGGTTTGTGTATTGTTTTGGAAAATGTGAATTATGTAGGCTCGCCTTTAAATGCAAACTGAAACAAATCCCCCCATCCCTTCTCCCATCTCTCTCTCTCTCTCTCTCTCTCTCTCTCTCTCTCTCTCTGTGTGTGTGTGTGTATGTGGTTCTATCTTGGAGCCATAAGTAGTGGCACTCAGCCTGAACACTGGAAAAATTAGGGATCGTGATGACACCTTCTGTAGAGAATAGAGTTTGGATTTGTCCAGTAGTCTGTCTCTTTTATGCAGCCTCTTTGACAGTTTGTGCCAAAGGATAAAAAGTAATAAAAATATATTAAAAAAACACAAAAAATAAGGAATTGCTTGAAAAATAACAATTAAAAAGGCCTGAAAAGAAAATAAACTATTGATTAGTTTCAGAAATAGCCCTCTGGCTAAATAAAATGTTATGTAGTGGCAGACTAGAAACACTCATCTTAGGACTTCCGGGGGCGGCGCGAACGGCAATGGCGGTCCTCTTCTGAATGGGAGAGGAGGCTCCGCAGGCAACGGGTCGTCCGCTACGGCGAAGCGGAGACCCATTTTGGAAAACCCCAGGCAGCAAGAGCCTGGGGTCTTGAGGCTCGGTGGGTGCCTTGAGCGACCCTCCAAGCGCTAAAGGAACCCCGTAAGGGGCTCCGGAGCGTGGAGGGGGGTTGCGGCGCTGAGAGCTGCTTCACAGCCTGTGGAGCGAAGCCGCGCTGCTGCTGCCGGTGAGCGCTGATCCCTTTTCCTGCTAAATTACGGATTCGGACGAAAAGCAACTAACTTGTGAGTAAAAGACTGAGTCACATGAAATTAGAGACTTTAAAGGAAAAATCTAAATTGGCTTGAACTTGGCTGAAAGCGGAGAGACGTGGAAACAGGAAGTCCGTCTTCCGCAGCCATTGAACTTGAAAAAAGCAATCAGCTGGAGGAGTGGAGGCTGAAAGAAAGAGATTCTAAGCTTTACAGATCTAAGCATCTATTGAACTTGCATCTTAAAGTAAAGACTTTAAGCTAAAGATTTGGGATTATTACTTGCACTTGACTTTCCTCCTTTTATTGGATTACAAATTAGAAGGTGAAACCCAGAGTCAGGAGCTGCCTGAGCACTAAGGGAGCTGTCAGTATTGCAGATTTGGATACTGTATATTGGAACTTGCAACAATCTGAGGGTATTGAGACCTTTTAAATTTGAAACACTCTTTTTGGAGATAAATAAGCACTGTCTGTAACAAAGTGACCATTTATAAACTCTGCTAAACATTTGTATTTGAAGGTTCTTGGACATTAAATTAGACTCTGAAAGGCATTTTAAGCTCCCTCTAGAGGATTGGATTAAAACAGTGACTTTACATGCACATTTTACTTTCGATTCCCTTGTTGTTTGCTTGCTCTGGACCTTTCCATTCCCATGGGAATAACTCAGTGTGACCTTGACTGACAGATAACGTTGGAATGAGTGGCACAAGAAAAAGAGGGAGAGCCAAACAAACAACTTTAACAACTCTAACCTCAGCCTCGCAGACACGTAGATCATCTGTACCTACTTTGCCCTCAGAAGTAGAGGGAGAGGGTGAAGCAGAGCAGTTACAATTGGAAGATATGGCCTCAGGAGTATCTGTTTCTGTTCTAGACAAAATTTTTGAAAAATTGGAAGCTTTGGACAAGAAAGTAGATGCGCAATCAGCAAAGATTGACAAAAATACAGAATGTCTAAATAAACTAACTACACAAGTGGTACAGAATGCACAAGCAATTGGACAGTTAACGGAGGCCTCAGCAGAAAATCGGAAATTGGCTGAGGACACCAGACAAAAATTAGAAAATTTAGAGCAAGAGGTAAGACCACTCACTAAACAAGTTGGGGAACATCAGATTTATCTTTCTATGATAGAACTGCGAAATCGTGAGAATAACTTGAGGATTAGATCATTACAAGAGGCAGAAGAAGGACATCTAACTGAGTTTTTGACCAAAGAATTCTCCAAGTTCTGGAATTTGGAAGAAAAGGACTTTAAAATCGTGTCAGCTTTCAGACTTGGAAGATTCATAAAGAAGGAGAGGCCCAGAGACTGTTTGATAACATTGAGATCAAAGGAGGAAAGGGATAAGATCTTGGGCCTACATTTCGTAAAGTCACTGGAGGTTTTGGATAGAAGAATTGAAATCTATAAAGATATCCCAAGACTACTGCTGGATCTTAGAGCCGCCTATTCTGAACTTGCTAAACTACTAAGGAGCAACGCAATTCCATTCAGGTGGGAATTTCCCCAAGGAATATCTTTTACCTTTAGAGGGAGAAAGGTTAAAGTAAGAACACTGGAAGAGAGAGACAAATTCCTGTCTACATACGGAGAGGACCTTCAAAAAGGAATTGAACTACCTTCTGGGCCTGAGGCAACGCCAGTACCAACACCAGCACCTGTGGAACCTGAAGATCCTGAGAACAAGATACCACCCCTTGAAAAATAACCAGATAATTCAGGATGTCTCTGCAACTGTTGAGCTGGAATATTAATGGTTGTAACATTCCGGAAAAAAGGAAGAAAATATTTCATATATTAAAAAAAGAACAATTGGACATTATTTGCCTACAGGAAACACATGTGACAAGGCTCCACAGAAAAGTGTTAATAAATAAAAGATTGGGCCAGGAATTTATATCGTCGGACAAAGTTAAGAAGAGAGGCGTGGTGATATATGCGAAAGAGAGCCTGTCACCTAAATTCTTATTTAAAGATGAACATGGAAGAATTTTGGCAATTGAGATACAACATCAAGGAGAGAAATTGTTGATATTAGGAATCTATGCACCTAACGAAGGGAAATCGGAATTTTACAAGAAGCTGCAGGACACAATGCTGGATTATCTGGACTACAACAACATCATAATGATGGGAGATATGAATGGGGTCGTATCAACTAACATGGACAAGTCACAAAGTCAAAATGTCACAAAAGACGGCAGACTACCTAAAACCTTTTTTGAAATGACAGACAATATGGATTTGATTGACATCTGGAGGACAAAGAACCCACTAGGAAGAGAGGGAACATTCTTTTCTGAAGCCCAACTGACCTGGACAAGAATCGACCAAATATGGATTTCTAGAGGCCTGGCACCTAAGGTCAGAAAAGTGGAAATCTGCCCAAAGACCTGTTCCGACCATAATGCAGTAAAGATGGATATGATACTATTACCAACTGGATCCTTTAGATGGAAGATGAATGACAATTTGTTTAGAGATCAGGAAATTACCAAGAAGGCCCAAAAAGTTTTGAAGGATTACTTTGAGATAAACATGAATAATATGGTGGAAAAAAGAATAATCTGGGACGCAAGCAAAGCTGTAATGAGGGGATTCTTGATACAACAGAATGCAGTAAAGAAAAGAATACAAAGTGAGAAAAAAGATAAGATCTTGGATAAAATAAAAGAATTAGAGAAGAAATTAAGAGTGAATCCGAAGTCACAGCCAACTCTGAGAGAAATTAAACTTTATCAAACACAATATTCTAAATTGATAAATCAGGAAATTGAATGGAAGGTTAAATTAATGAAACAAAAAACGTTTGAGTCGGCGAATAAATGTGGAAAACTGCTAGCTTGGCAGTTGAAGAGAAGACAAAGATTAAATACTATTACAAACTTAGAGGTTGACGGAAAAAACATCCAGAATCCAGTGGATATCAGAAAGTGTTTCCAGAGATACTTCAAAAAATTATACACCCAAGGGCCGCAAGACGATGTAGAGATTAAACAATTTTTGGCAAAAAACGGACTATCTAAATTGTCACAAGAAAACAGGACAATCCTGAATTCTAAAATAACACGACAGGAGATCGAACAAGCCATCCAGAACATGCAACTTGGCAAATCCCCAGGACCAGATGGGCTGACCTCCAAGTACTATAAGACATTAAAAGACTATTTGATACAACCTTTGATGGAGGTCAGCAATGAAATTATGGAGGGGAAGAGGGCACCGGAGTCGTGGAAGGAAGCGTTCATCACATTAATACCAAAGTCGGAAGCTGAAAAGACACAACTTAAGAACTACCGTCCCATCTCTCTTTTAAATGTGGATTACAAAATATTTGCAGACATTTTGGCAAATAGATTTAAAAAAGTTTTAAATGAAGTAATTCACAAGGACCAGGCCGGCTTTCTCCCAGGTAGACATCTGTTTGCTAATACAAGGAACATTATTGACATTTTGGAACTTTTGCAAACAGATATAAATACAAAAGCAGTTTTAATTTTTATAGACGCGGAGAAGGCCTTTGACAATATCTCCTGGAAATTTATGATGGGAAATTTAAAAGAGATGGGAGTGGGACGGGGTTTTGAGAATGGGATTGAGGCGATATATTCAGAACAGAAAGCTAAACTGATAGTTAATAATGTGGTTACAGAAGAGTTTAAAATTGAAAAAGGGACACGACAAGGTTGCCCTATTTCCCCTTTGTTATTTATTTCGGTTCTGGAAGTGCTATTGAACATGATTAGAGGGGATCGGTTGGTGGAAGGAATTCAGGTCGGTCAGAAACAATATAAAAGCTTTCGCAGACGACCTGGTTTTGACCTTGCAGAAGCCAGAGCCTAGTACGAAAAGAGTATTACAATTGATTAATGATTTTGGTCGGGTGGCTGGATTTAAACTAAATAAACAGAAAACTAAGGTTTTGGGGAAAAATTTGACTGATACAGAGTCAGAACGGTTTCAGAATGAGACGGAACTTAATGTGGTTAAAAAAGTAAAATACCTAGGGGTAAACATAACAGTAAAAAATCTAAGTCTATTTAAGGACAATTATGAAAAATGCTGGACAGAAATCAAGAGAGACTTAGATAGTTGGTCAAAATTGAAACTTTCTTTGTTAGGCCGAATTGCTGCAATCAAGATGAATGTATTGCCAAGGATGTTGTTTTTATTTCAAACACTTCAGGTTTTGGACAAAACGGAGTGCTTTCAGAAGTGGCAGAGAGACATTTCTAAGTTTGTCTGGCAGGGCAAAAAGCCCAGAATTAAGTTTAAGATATTAACCGATGCAAAACAAAGAGGGGGCTTCGCCCTGCCAGACTTAAAGTTGTATTATGAAGCCGCAGCGTTTTGCTGGCTAAAAGACTGGCTACTTCTTGAAGACACTGATGTGTTAGATTTGGAAGGGTTTAACAATGCCTTTGGATGGCATGCATATTTATGGTACGACAAGGTTAAAGCAAATAAGGCCTTTAAGAACCATATTGTCAGAAAATCATTGTTTAATGTCTGGACAAAATATAAAGACTTGCTGGAAAATAAAACACCAAGGTGGCTTTCACCTTTGGAAGCCAAGGCCCGAAAAAGACCCAATATGGAGGCTAAATGGCCAAAATATTGGGAAATACTAGAAAAGGAGGGAGACAATTGGAAATTGCAGAGTTTGGAGAAAATGAAAGACAAAGTGCGAGATTGGTTACATTACGCTCAGATTAAAGAAGTTTTTAAAAATGATAAGAAACTAGGGTTCCAGGTGGAGAAGTCGAAATTGGAAACAGAATTGCTAGAACCAAAGATTAAGGTACTCTCAAGGATGTATAACTTGCTGTTGAAATGGAATACACAAGATGAAATGGTTAAATCGGCTATGATAAGGTGGGCACAGGACATTGGGCATAATATCATGTTTGAGGACTGGGAGAGGTTGTGGAGTAATGGATTGAAATTTACTGCATGTAACGCTCTGAAAGAAAATGTAATGAAAATGATTTATAGATGGTATATGACCCCAGTCAAACTTGCCAAAATTTACCACCTGTCTGATAATAAGTGTTGGAAATGTAGAGAGTGTGAGGGAACGTTCTTCCACCTCTGGTGGACTTGCCCTAAAGTGAAGGCGTTCTGGGAAATGATTTATAATGAATTGAAAAAGGTATTTAAATATACCTTCACTAAGAAACCAGAGGCTTTCCTTTTGGGTATTGTCGGCCAAGGGGTGGCAAAGAAGGACCAGACATTTTTTATGTATGCAACAACAGCAGCAAGGATACTTCTCGCCAAACATTGGAAAACTCAAGATTTACCCACACTGGAAGAATGGCAGATACAACTGATAGACTACATGGAACTGGCTGAAATGACCGGCAGAATCCGTGACCTGGGAGAAGAGAGGATTGAGGAGGACTGGAAGAAATTTAAGAACTATTTACAAAAGTATTGTAATTTGAGTGAATGCTAAATAAGATGCTAGATTAAAATAACTGAGCACCACTAAATTTAGAAGTTTTTAAGAAAATAAGTAAGACTGTGAAAATTTAGCTCCTTCCGAGAATTATAAGATTATGAAATATAGAAGGGATATAAGAATTTAAATAAGATGATAAATTGCTGACAAAATGTTACAACGATGAAAGTGGGAGCGGGAGATGTGAGGAAGTCCAAAGAAAATGTGAAAATATGTTAAGATAAATGTTATATTGTTCATTATGTTTATTTTTATTGTAAAACCCAATAAATTGCTTTAAAAAAAAAAAAATAGAAACACTCATCTTACAGCCTTATTGTTCTCCTTGGGATTCGTGTGATTTCAAAATTAGTCCTGGACTATCTTAACGTATTTCACTGGGTTTAGGACACAAATTTTAAAGTACCAGTCAGTTTTTAAATGAACTCTTTAAAAGCTTTTCTAAGAAGAAAGCTACAATATTCTACTCAAAGGTCCTGTTTCCTTCAAAGAATCCAACTTTTAAAAAGTTATGAGAGCAGATTAGATGTCAGTAAGCAAAAATGTGACCAGCTCATGATTTTGCATCCCTGAGTCATCTTGCGTGAGGAATGTTTGGAGAGAAATAAATAGAAAAACCACCAGAATGCCTATATTACACAAATCCAATTGAAAAAACACATAAACGTAATAGGCCGTATAGTAACAATTGCAAAGTTATTTACAGTGGTACCTCAGGTTAAGTACTTAATTCGTTCTGGAGGTCCGTTCTTAACCTGAGACTGTACTTAACCTGAAGCACCACTTTAGCTAATGGGGCCTCCTGCTGCCGCCGTGCTGCTGAAAGACGATTTCTGTTCTCATCTTGAAGCAAAGTTCTTAACCTGAAGCACTATTTCTGGGTTAGCGGAGTCTGTAACCTGAAGCGTATGTAACCTGAAGCGTATGTAACCCGAGGTACCGCTGTATTAGAAACTACTTTTCAAAAATTAGACACAGCTTCTCATAATGTCAAAATCAACTTCATGACATAATATATTAAAAAGTAGCTTTTCAGTTGATCACCAAGTGCAGTATGTACAACTGGATTTGCATAATATAGGCATTCTGGTGGTTTTGAGAAATAAATAGCAGCAGCAACTAGAATTCCTACTGTAAGATGCATTTAATTTTAATGAAAATCAAAGTCTTTTGGGACATGTGCAACATGGTGTGGTCCTTGAGGATCTTTAGATCATGACTGTATCTTCTTTTCAATAAGTTCAAGCCTTGTTCCTTATCAAGTAAATAATACAATTTGCTACTTCCCAATTAGTCCATTCACTTCTTTTCATAAAACCTCTGAGACTTTATCATAGTATCATAAACCTAGAAAGAACTTCGAGATGAATTTAGTCCAACTAGCTTAAATAGGGTTCGAACAGATATTCCCAGAGGTCTCCAATATGTTTGACCTTACCATCCATTGCTTTTGTTAATACTTATTGATCTTGGTTATGCAACAAATTATGATGAGGGCAAAAACCAGCAGGGAAGAGAGAGGTCATTATCACCTGGAAATCATCAATTTTTAAAGATCTCCATGCATTGATCATATTTTCAACTTTCTACCTTGTTGCAAAGACAATTGACCTAATAGGGGAACTATTGACTTGACACACAGTTATACTGGGAAGCCAACAAAAAGTAGTTAGAGTTTCAGTGGCTTTTTTGCTTGTAAGTCAGAGTAATGACAAGCAAGCGAACTAACTCAAAGGGCATGCCCTTTCACGTACACAGAGAATTTACACACCTGAACTTTTCAGCACAAAAATTATCAGCCTCCTCGCAATTATTTTTGCATTATTTAAAAGATACACTTAAAGCTGTGTATAGTTTTCACCTCAGTCTTTGGCAGAATTGTGGGTCTGAAGTGAAATCTCAATACAACAAATTATAATCATCATCATTATCATAAAGGTTTCATTGAAAAATATTTCTTAGCCTCTCTTTATCAAAAGATTTCAAGGTGGTGTACAAAAGGGTGAACAAAAGTATTCACATATCAAATAAATATTGCATTAAAGACACAACACATAAACAGGAGAAGGGGCAGACTAAAAATACAAAATTTAAGGAGCAGTTCCAACTGAAATGTCGCCCAGCCAAAATGCTCCGGCTGATAGGAAGATCTTAACCTGGCATTGAGAATAATGTGCTATTGGTGCCAAATGTGTCATTGCCAAAAAAATTGTAAAATGGGTGTGCTATTCCAAAGGCTTTCTCCTTTGAAATATATTATGTGCCCTTGGTAAAGGATATCTCAGGACATGGCTAGAGTGGTAGGGTACAAAACTGCCTTGGACCTTAAAGGTGAGTATTACCAGCACTTTAAATGGGTCTCAAAAGCTAATAGGCAACCCATGTAATTCTTTCAAAGAAAGCCTGTCTTGCACCAGTCAAAATTCTGGCGGCAGAATTCTGCACTAACTGAAGCTTCTGGGATAGCTCAGTTAGTAGAGCATGAGACTCTTAATCTCATGGTCATGGGTTCGAACGTCACGTTGGGCAAAAGATTCCTGTATTGCAGGGGGTTGACCTAGATGACCCTCATGGCCCCTTCCAGCTCTACAAGTCTATGATTCTATGATATTTCAATTTTGGCCCCATGCACAACACATTACTGTATCCTAGGCAGGAAGTTACCAGACCATTAAATTGCTATGCTGAAAAATAGTTTCAGTCCTTGCAAAATGGGATTTGAATGTTATCATGCCCAAGATGGAGGGTGCCCCTGAGTAAAACGTGAAGTGCAACAACATTCTGAGAGTTAAAACTTTAAAATACTCTTTCCTGCTTTATTCTATCTCAAATAAGTATGTTATTGAATGGAACCCAATGCTCACACAAAGGGATTTCAGCCTCCTGTCCTTCTCCATGCAGTCCTTCTGTGGTTGAGCCTACGTTTAGTGCACACTGGAAGCTGCCTAACACCATAATTTCAGCTGCATTTGCACAACAGAACATCTGCAATTGTTCATACTGCAGATGCACTCACTAATAGCATAGTTTTTTCCCCTTTCTTTATATTTCCCCATCTTTAAATTCATCTCTGCATTGCACATGATGAATGTCTGTGCCAAAGAAGCAATTTCCCATTGTGTAAATAACCAGTGCAGTAGATGGAAGTAATCCTGAAGGCATCTGTTGCAATTCCCCTAGATTCTATAATTTAAAAAGCTAGATACATGTGATACCATTAGATATAATATTACATTCCCAGACTTTCAGAAATCAAATATTAGCTGCATTATCTTTTACATTCTCTGGAAATTGTTCCACGTGGGCAGATGATAGATTATAAAGAGCCACACAAGCTAGTTCATGCATAAAATAGAATTGTACTTATTTCAGCAGGTGAAACTTCTCTGTAAGACTTTTAAAGCCTAACCCGTGGGTAGGTTGTAGATAAATTCATTTTTTTTATGGGTTTTGACTGAGTCAGACCTAAACATGGCTATTTTTAGTTACTTGCTTTTAGTTCCTATCCAGTCATCTTGAAAGAGTGGCAGAATTATTTATCATAAATGAATATCTCTACTGCAGAAACAGATTCTTTAACAGGGTATCTTCCATTGAAATGTACTCAGTACATTTATTGTGAAGGGCTTTGGATTCACAATAAATGCTGAGTTGGATCCAGAGGGACTTCTCTAGATTGAACACTACTTAGGCCCTGGAGATCTGAATTCATTTAAAGTAGCTAGGCGTTCCCTTACTACCTTTTTTGCTACATTGGACTACAGCTCCCTCCTTGCATTGTTTCTTGTGTTTTCACCAGTTTGGGCGCTGCTTTTGTTTGGGATGAAGACTGAAGCAAATAAGGTGTCAAGCAGTTCCGCCTTCTGTCTACCCAATATCATTTCTCCATCTTCTGCATGCAAGGCACCTACTACTTGCTTGTCTTTCCTCTTGCTTTGAACATAGCCAAAGAAACCTTTGAAAAATATTTTTAACCTCCCTTGCAAGCCTGAGCTCATTCTGAACTTTGGCCATCAGACCTTCTCCCTGCAACTGGTGGCTACACATGTATACTCTTCCTTTGTGATGTCGCCTTTCCACCCGTTCTTATACATTCCCTTCTTATATCTCAGCTCATCTGTAAACTCCTTAGGTGCCTCCCACTTTTCTTTCTTGTTGGAATTGTCTGTGTTTGTGTCTTCAATATTTCATCTTTAAGAAACTCTCATCCATCTTTGACTCCTTTCACTTTGAATATTTCTGACCATGGGACTTCTCCAGTAGATCTTCCAGTAGATCCTTAAGTTTTTTTAAAAAATCAGCCTTCTTAAAGTCCAGACTGCATGTCCAACTACATTCAGCTTATCACTTCCTTTCAAGGTTCCCTGTACTTTCGCTTCATTGATCAGTTGCTCTCAGTTGGTGACAACCAGGTCCAAGAGAGACGACTCCCTTCTTTGTGGCCTTCTGGTCACAAGAGCTTCTTCACCTGCTGGATTTTTTCCATTTCTTGGTCCACTCAACCATTGTGAAGAGGTGTGTGTGAATCTGAACTTATGATATGGTTTATCTCTGTAGATCATGGCATGACTATTTCAGTTTTGTAGTATTTTTGTAATTATGTAATTCTGAAAGCCTCCTTGAACATAGTTTAACTATGGACAGACAGCAAAGAAACAAATAAAGATAATGACGATGATGATGAATGGACAGAAAGTACCTGCAATTTGTGTGATTGCTTTTCTAGGCTAGTATGATTGCACAGTTCATGTGGAATGTCAGTATGTTCCTAGGGATCACCAAGTGAGGGTTGCTAGGAGTATGAACTGGCACATTCTTTCTAAACAGATAGATTTTAAGGCCCAAACCTTCCTAGAAGCTACGCCTGTTGATCAAGATGCTCTTGCCATCTAATACCAGAAGTGCACATACACTGGTAAATTGAAGCTGCCAGAAGTTTGGAAGTGGGTTTTTTTTTCTTCTTCTCTGTCCTGCTTCTCTTTTTCACATTCTCTAGTTGTTAAAAATGGAACCAAACAGGGCAACCTAAGCCAATGAGTATTAAAGGGCTCGAAGTCTGCATTGCAAAGAATCATTAGATAGGTCTGCTGCCCTGAGAAGTTCATTAGGGAGTGTGCCTCTGAAAAGGGGTGCTTCAGCATATACTTTTGTAAATAATGATGATGTAAGTATATCTGATATTTTTTTAATGACACTATTGCTCCACGCTAAATAGGGATAAGCACTGTGCCACAGTGGCAACCTGTTAGTTCCAAAGTGTGAACACCGAACAGAGCAGACCGCATTATCTTTTGCTGACACAGCCTGGTTTGTTTGCTTTTTTCCAGCTCTGAAACAAGATGCTGCTGCAAAGAGGCACTGCGTGCTCTATCAATCATTTTTGACTACTTAGTTGCTGCAGCTTTAGATGTTTGCCTCTATTTAGAAAAACCCACAATTCCTGAACCAAATCAATTATGTCTTCAAGTTGTGAACAGCATATCTGATTTCTTATTACCAGGGCTGAATATGAAATTACACAAGAAGGGTACCACTATTTCTGCAACAGTGGGGCAAGTGCTGCCTCAGTCAGGAACTGTTCTGACTATGAACTGTCCTTCCTGACTACTTCGGAGGAAAAGGCGAGGCCCTGAGTCCCCTCTATCATCTGGGCTGGGACCACCTGTCATTTGGTTCCTCTTGCCTAGAAGTGTCTCCTGCAGTGACCACCACACCTGGTCATCATGCAACTTTACTATAACAGTTTGAAAGTGCTGATACCCAAAGTTTGCTTACTCTTCTCTTCCCTCCCCAGTCATTCTTCCTTTTGTACCATGCATTTTGTTTCTGCAGCATTTTGTTACATTATTTTGAACTATGAACTCTCCTGAGTGCTTTGGCAGAAACGTGTTATATCAAGATAGCGAATAAATAAGGAATCAGAATATTGTGCTGGCTGTATCACAATGGATAAAAATCTCTGTTGTCTGGGATGGTGACAGACAGGCAAGAAGGATATTTCTTCACCTCTTGTGTGCCTGCCTATTAGGTGTAAGCACTTTCACTTCTTGAAGTGTCGGAGAGAGAGAAGATGAAGAAGCTGTGTTAGTTTATGGTTCTGCTGAGCTCCTACAGCTATTGGGTGGTAGGTGTGGCAAAGGTGACCATATACCTGCCTCCTTACTCTCCAGACTTGAACCAAGCAGCCCTTCAAGCAGGCAACTGCCCTTTGATGGCCCTTTACACATATGACCATCTTCTAGGAAGGACAACACACGGTGGTGCTACTCCCTAAGGCCTAAGCCTATCTTGAGCAATTCATATGAGCTACCCCAGGATCCGTCCCCCATTGTTTTCAGTGCTGCGGCATGCTCAGCGCAGCGTAAAGCCGAGACTTCTTTTTGGAAGTAAGTCAGGTTTGTTAAAAGACAAGGACTGCATTAACTGCATGGCGCCTCCCTGCTGATAAACGATATTGAATGACAGTCGTCTCTCGAGAGAAATGAATTTCAAATCCCATTTCTCACCCTGTGCATATGTTCCTTTCCAACTGTCTGATAGTTTCCCTGGTAATGAGGGAAGCATCTTCCTGATAGTGCTCTAAAACAGATTGCATTTGCGGGGCAGGGGTGGAGGGAAACCTTCCAAAACCTTCCAAAATGAAGAGGGAAACCTTCCAAAATGAAAATGGGAAGACCCCATTTTTATGCACTGTGAAATGATGCTGTTAGTCTCCTACTTTTGAACTGAAAACAAAAAAGAGCAAGCATTACAAGAAATAGTTTTTATGAGTCCTAATGGCTGCTGCAACCCCCCTCCCCTTCTTTGTCATTCGCAGGATTTATGAAAATGTTTAACACCTCGGGAGACCAGCTGAGTACAGGAAAAAATAAAAATGCTGAACAGCAAATGGTGAGTTCCCTGCAGCAGCTGAAAGTAGATCTATAAATAGAACTGCAAAGGAACAACCCTTCTGTGAAGGAAGAACCCTTCAGCAACTGCGGGAGGGAACCTCCGACAGGCTTTGCATTCTAATGAAGGAATGGTGTGAGGGGGAATGACTGCAGATTATTTTTCTTTGAATAGGCAGCGCAGCAGATGTGCATTTTATTTTCCAGTTTAGTGCCTGTTTCCACCCCCCAACCACCACCCTCCCCCCAGAACTGGGGAAGAGGGAACGATAAAAACATCATTAATTCCAACACACAATATGTCAGAAGCAACGTTTCCCTAGGAGGGAAAGCGGGGACTTGGCACCCGTCATCTTAAGCTTCTCCTTGTAGCAGATATAAATTCCTCGTTTCTAACGAAGGAGGATTTAACAGGGTTTTCACTGTAGCGTTTTCTCCCGGTGTGTGTGCTGGGAAAGGGACCCTCATGCTACCCAAATAAATACCTTTGTGAATGCATTTGGTTTCCTTGGTATTGCAGAATTCGATCACTGTCTCTGGTTCTACCAGTGATTTCTCCTGGCTCCCAGAGTGATGTGTTTTGCACGTAACGGTGAGCACAGTGAAAATGGTGCAAAATAACACAGAAAGGGTGAAGCACAGCTTTTGTCTCAATCCATAGCTGCACATGTATCCCACACACAGAGTGGTGTTCTGTGTGAGCAGAGCATCTCTGGGAGCTGAGGTAAATTCCTTGTGTTATTGTGTACAATTGTTCTGATCTCCGCTTGAGTGAAGGAGAGAGACCTTGAGGCCTCTACCTCCACTGCCAGCATCAGTGTGCTTCTGAAAACCAGGTGCTGGAAAAACTGCAGGTGAAGAGGGTGCTGTTGCTTCTGATCCTGCTTGTGGTATTTCCATAGGCATCTGGTTGGCCACAGGATCCTGGACTAGATGGGCTACTGGCCTGATCCAGCAGGCTCTTCTTATGTTCTTCATTGGCACGGGAACGCTGTGTATGCATGAGTAGATTATTGAACCAGTGGAACAGGTTGGAACCCTAAAAGAAGGAACAGTGAGGTACAGGAGAATTTGGAGTCAACATTACACCCTGGATAGTGTGGATACTAAAGGAAGGTCAGTGGTAAAGCACATGCCTGGTATGTAGATGGTTCCACTTTCCGGGGACAGGGATGCTCCTACTAAAACACTTTGGGGGCCTTATAAAGTGACATGCTCATTTTCCCACTCCAAAGCACCAAACCAACTTGGATCAAATGTTAGTAATGTCTGTATATACAGTGGTACCTCAGGTTACAGACGCTTCAGGTTACAGACACTTCAGGTTACAGACTCCGCTAATCCAGAAATAATAATAATAATAATTTTTATTTATACCCCGCCCTCCCCAGCCAAGGCCGGGCTCAGGGCGGCTAACAAGCAGTAATAAAAACAAGTTGAATGAGTACAACTTAAAAACAAGATTAAAATACAACATTAAAATATTGAAACATTAAAATATTAAAATGCAGCCTTGGGTTAAGAACTTTGCTTCAGGATGAGAACAGAAATCACATGGTGGGGGTGCGGTGGCAGTGGGAGGCCCCATTAGCTAAAGTGGTACCTTAGGTTAAGAACAGTTTCAGGTTAAGAATGGACTTCGAGAACGAATTAAGTTCTTAACCTGAGGTACCTATGTGTGTATGTATATGTATGTATCTGGCACTGTGGGTTAAACCACAGAGTCTAGGACTTGCCGATCAGAAGGTCGGCGGTTTGAATCCCCGCAACGAGGTGAGCTCCCGTTGCTTGGTCCCTGCTCCTGCCAACCTAGCAGTTCAAAAGCACGTCATGTGCAAGTAGATAAATAGGGACCACTCCGGCGGGAAGGTAAACAGTGTTTCCGTGCGCTGCTCTGGTCCGCCAGAAGCGGCTTAGTCATGCTGGCCACATGACCCGGAAGCTGTACGCCGGCTCCCTTGGCCAATAATGCGAGATGAGCGCCGCAACCCCAGAATCGGTCACGACTGGACCTAATGGTCAGGGGTCCCTTTACCTTTACCTATGTATTACACCTATGCAATGGTGTGTGAGCGGGTGGGGAATATTCTGCTTGGAGAATGACTGTGCTTCAGGGCATCTTTTAAATTCTGATGGCGTCAGGTTCCCAACATTCATAGAATGCACAATCTACTTAGGGATTCACTCTATGAATAGAACATATGATCTTTTATTAATCCTGGGCTGTTCTGGGCTAACAGGCCTTGCACACCAACCAAGCTGCATTTAAGGGAATGGTGTTTGTGTCGCTGATCACACTCTGTGGCCTGAAGCTCAAATGCACAGTCCTCTAAGAATTGCATCCACACAAACACCGTTTAAATGAATGGGAGCAGCGTAAGAGCAGTATTTTTCAATGGCATTTATGCCAGTATGAATAAGTCCCAATCAGTATTTTTTAAACACCTGGCAATCCTCTCCTATTTGCTTCTTAAAAACTCCTAATCAACAAAGTAAGATGGAAAAGATGATTACTTGATACACATTCTAAGCATAAGAGATTTTAATGTGTTGAGCAGAGAGATAAACAGTCCATTTCCCGAAGTCTTCGTGGTGTTTTGTGGCAAAACTTTTACCTGTGTGCGATCAATATCACCACCACAACAGTCCTTTTTTGAAGATGAACAATTCTGTTGTCAGTCTAGGGGGTTTCATATATGTCTGAAAGGTATAAGCACGAAGGTGTTATCTTGATGAAAATGTTATGAAAGAGGCTATTGAAGCAGCATTTCAATGCTGGACATGTAAAATGCAAAAAATAAGCCCCTTGAGAATGATAGGTGGGAATTGGGGGGGGGGGGGAGCCTGAGAGCGCAGTAACAAGTTAGGCAGTGCCTGTAACATGGCAGGGTGATTTCCCCTCTGCCTTCTAAAGGATTGATTATTCCTTTCAGGTTTCAGCAAACCCTCAGATCTGATTCTTATTGACAGCTGTGACACGTTCCGAAGGAGACCGTTTCTACCACTTGCAAACTGCTGTGCACAGCAAATACCTTTTCTAAGCTCAGCCAATCTCTTTGATTTTTCTTTGAGATTTTGCCTACCAACCCAATATTTGGGAGGGGGGGGGGAAAGTACCCTGGCAAATCATGTTTATTCTGTGCTTTGCCAATACAAACGTTCCTGCTCATTGCAGACGGAATTTTTGTTGTTGCCTGAGAAAATGGAAAGGAAGGTACATACCACGGGATAAATATAGTAAGATTGCAAACGTGTATAGTGAGATCCAATTAAAAGAGGCTGCAGTCTTGATGTCAGGCTTGACTTCTCTGTACTGTAGAATAGAGGGTCAATAGCCATTCCACTGAAATGGAGGGCAGCACTTCAATTGATTTTAATAGATTGGGATTAGACCTATAAAACCTAGCTGCACATTTATCTCAGAATGAAACTTAGCCCGCTAGTACCTAATGGGATGGACATGCAATTTATTGTCCTTGTAAAAGGACAATATGAATCAAAACTGTATCTGTCCAATTTTAAAAATTCAGAGCCAGATGCAAATTTCTCTCTATTGCAGCTTCATTCAACTCAGCCTTGTCCAATTTCTGAGATTTGGGGCTGGCTAACTGCAATTAAAAGGTTAGTTTGCAGTTTGGACCTTGCTGTATAGTTTCAAAAGCAATTTGCAGCACAGGATGGAAGATGATCTGTTGAGATTATCAGTCTATGTATTGGCAAGCAAACTGGCTATCTTTAATTCCACTCCCTTATATAGTAACCTGGGATAATGATTTAGCATTTTCTTTATGGTAATGAATAATTTAGATTCTAAATAGCAATATGTTTCTACATAGCTACATCTTCCCCTTTTGGATCTGTGGCGTTTAATTAATTTTCAGCCAGTGCTATCTAGAAAGCTGTGGTCAAAGTAAATAGTGTTTATTTTAAGAATTCCACTTTTAATTGGCTTTCTCATATATATATTTCTAATTAGCTACTTTACATGGTAATTAAACACAGAAGTAAACTTGGTATGCCATTTTGGTGCATTAAAAATGAATGATTTGTCATGCTTTGCAGACCAAAAATTAACATAAACCTGTGGGATAGATAGCTTTCTAAAGAAATGCAGGGGAAGGGAAGGAAGGGAAGGAATGATCTCATTGCCAAACTTAAATAAACATTAAAAATCCAGTAAAATGCACGTTAAGAATGAAGAATGAAGAAACAAAGTAACTCCCACTCATAGTAATATGCTCTAAAACACTCCATTAGAGAATATTGTTTAAAGTGTTATGGTGCTATTACCTTGAGACTGGAAATTTCTCATGCAAGCAGCAGAATGATTGCAGAGATATTTTGATAAAATTGGCATATTGGGAGTCCAGTTCAATTTAGCTTCCAATATAGTTAGGAATGCTGTTTCTTTGCAGTTGCAACAATCAAGGTTCTCACTAAATCTCTGTAATATTTAAACCTTATTCCCCCCTGTTTGGTCTTCCAAGCATTGTTGATATTACCTGCTATTTATTGCAGTTCAGTGTCAGTCTTGGCTGTATATAGCAAATGTTAAGGGCAGTCTAAAAGCAGAAATAAGAAACAGCTTAGCTGTCTTCTTTCACTTTGCCACTCCAGACCCTCCAAGTGTCCCTATTTTCCGGGGATGTCCCTGATTTTGAGAAGCTGTCCTGGTTCTCATTTGATCCCGGAATGGCCCACTTTTCCTTAGGATGTCCCTATTTTCATTGGAGAAATGTTGGAGGGTATGCCACTCTGATGAGCTGATGGACACATATTACCTTTTCCTTTTAATTCCCCCCGCCTTACTGCTGTAGTTCCATACTCATCATTGAGTACAGTGGTACCTCGGGTTACATACGCTTCAGGTTACAGACACCGCTAACCCAGAAATAGTGCTTCAGGTTAAGAACTTTGCTTCAGGATGAGAACAGAAATCGTGCTCTGGCGGCGCAGCAGCAGCAGAAGGCCCCATTAGCTAAAGTGGTGCTTCAGGTTAAGAACAGTTTCAGGTTAAGAACAGACCTCCGGAATGAATTAAGTACTTAACCTGAGGTACCACTGTAATGGGGAAAAATGTGTTGATACATAAGGTGGAATAAATCAGATGCCTGAATCACTGTTTAGCTCCTCGACCTGATAGCAGATATTCTGTGTGTCTGGCAATTCATCTCCACAGAAATGTGGCAATGGACATAACAGGCCATTCTGCTTGTGGCAGGCTGAGGTAGCACATTAAGGAAGGCACAACACATCTATTAAGCTTCTTATTTTTAGAGAAAAGAGGCACAGTTCAGATGAGTAGATTTGTGAGGAATCACAAAAGTATTAATTAACATATTTCCCTCATCCACGAAGAAATGCATGTTTGTACCATTTATTACCAATAACTATAAAATATCAAACAATCTAAAAACAAAAGTACAACATACATCTAACCATCATCATAATAAAACAACCATTATTATGGGAAGCAAAAATTTGAGCAAGCAGCAAAAGAGGCATTTCATAAACCAAGGAGATAAATAGCACTGATATGCCAATCCAAGAAAGAATACTCAAATGAACACCTTTTTAAATCACCAGGTTTTAAGCAGGCACCTAAAGAGCTCAGTAGACACCAGCTTGGGAGGGCATGCCACAAGGTGGGTGCCATCACTAAAAAGGCCCAACTTTTTACTGCTCACTGCATTCCAGATGGCTGAGGGATCTGGAACAACGTCTGGGATGATGAATGGAACATGCAGGAAAAAACATGTTGAAGAAGGCAGTCCTTAAGATTTCTAGGTCTCAAGCCGTTTAAGGGTTTTTTTAAAAAAAGGTTTGAATCATCACCTTGGATTGAGCAGAGAAACAAAATGGCAACCAGTAGAGATAAAACAAACCACTTCAGTCCAATCATGCAACTTTTTATGAGATATCAAATTAGGATCTGAACCAGCTGGTGCACAAACTCTAGCTGTTGTTTGTCTCTTATGGTAGATGGGAATCTGAAATGGAATCCAGACAGCAGGTACACCAGAGGACAGGCGTATCAAATGCTCCTGAGAGAGAAGAACCAATAGAGTTGGACTCCTTCTGTCAATTTCTTGGTGCGTTTGTGTCTCCTAACCAGGGTGAAAGCCAAATTTGAAAGGATCTAGCCAGTCAGTTTGATTTGCCAGAAAGTGATATTCAAATCAGAGGGATTCAATTATATATATATTTGTGATTCGAGGACCCGATCCCTGCTTGGGGAATAAAGACACGTGGACACAGTATGTAAGGTTAATGGGTAAGGAAAAGGCCACAACTTTATTGATTACAGCGTGTGAGAAGGTATTGGCTTAGGCATTGGACCACGGAGGAGGGGTTAACCACCACTAGGGGGAGCTTGTTGATCCTAATACAACTATAGGCTCTCTCCTGATGTCACCGAGGGTCGTGCCATGGCCCCCCACCACATGGGCATCGGACAGGATCCACGACCGCTGGATTCCTTTAGCGGAATACCCAAAATTGTTGGGGAAGGCGATGGCCACACCTTGCCCCCCGAAACACCAACAACACATTCCAATGCCTAACCGCCAAATACAAAAGGTGTGACGGTTGCTACGAGGTAGGCGAAAAAAACCAAGAGGCCGGGCCAATTTAGCCAATTGGAAAAAACTCCTACCAGGCCCCCTGGTTAAACAGGGCGACCAACCAGAGGTCCATAGCAAAGTCTCAGGAAAGCTAATCTAAAGGGAGTGGAGGGTGGGTGACTCGAAGAAAATGTGTGTGCAATGGCGGGGATGGCTGGCGCGGCTGCGTTTGAGCGGCAAGCCACGCCCCCACTGAGCTTCCCTATTGGGTGCCCAACCGGGGAGGGGCGTGGTGCGCCAGCCCTGGAGTTGAAGCAGGGGGCGGAGCGCTCCCTGCATGACGCAGGAATCGTCTCCCACTCACAACCCCTCCCCTCCTGGAGGAGGAGAGTCTTTATTTCCCAACAGGTGCCCCACCACAACCTGACAGGGAAAAAAATCTTCTCTATGAGATATGTTATGGCTCCTCTTGCTCTCAGGTATTAAAAACCTTCTCTTTGATGTAGAGGGAGATTGTGGGACACAGGATATATCCATGCACATTCTGAGATGGCACAATTTCATGAGGACTATACCACTTATCATTGCTAACATTTTAATTGTCTTGTGGCTCCAGTTATACAATCTATCTCATACAGTGGACAACAGTAACTCATATCAGCATTTTTCATGAGATCAATTGAGGAGAATGGGAGGGGGAAAATTATTCCAGCACCCACTCTATATTTAATGGTTTCTTAGCTGTGCACTGTTTCGCACTAGACATGGCCTGTGCTGTGGATACAAATAGAGGGACCCAAATGAGTCACTGCAATTGTTCTTCACCACTTGGGATTCATGCAGATTTATACGAATGGCATCTTCCCAAAGAAGTGATTTTGATGGGCTTTGGACCAAATCCTAAGTGACTTGGCATGGATGAATTCCTACCTCACTTTTGCAGATTCTTCAATAGCTTTTAAGTCCTCAAATCATCTATTAATATTTTAGCAGCAGAAATCATTAATGAAATGGCTGCACACAAGCACTGACAGAGACAAAGATATCTGAGTTCAAAAGCAACAGCTAAGGAAATGGCTAAGCCCATAGCCATAAAATGAATGTTCCTTTTGCCACTTCAAAGAGCGTGATCAAAGTTGTAAAAATGCCGCTTCCTCTGTAGTAAAAGAGGGGATTCATCTCATTAATGGTCCTACTCACATATATCCGTATGTGCCCTGAAACTTGATATGATGAAGAGTCAGAATTAAGATGTCAAATAAATTAACGGGGCATGTTATCAGAGGATTTCATAGGCTTTGGCACATCTGGCACCGTAACTTGCAATTTCTGTGGGAAGCTGAGGGTCATTCTTAAAGCTGCTCAGCAATTTGGAAGTAAGAATCGGCTCAAGACAGTGACGAAAGTAAGCTTCCATGACGATAAACGTAGCCTCTTCCAGTGGCGGCCATGAATTGTGCTGACTTCCACAATGTTGTGGAGTAAAACGCAGCAGGAGCCAGTAAGATTTATTTTAAAGTGAGCCCCAAGGAAAGATATCTGCAATGGGCCCTGCCAGCATGCTGGGAGTAACCCCACAGACCTCCACTCCAACCCTGGGAAGGGGAGCAATCCACCATTGCAAATGGGGATTGGCCATGCAGTCCTTCTCCAAAGGTCCCTTCAACCCTAGATCCAGACCTGGGAGGCACAATTAGGAACTGTGCACTTGGGCACTGAAGCTGAAATTCTCAAGGAAGCTCCCCAGATTCTGTAGCATTTTGGTGCTAAACGCTACAGAAAGCATTTTTGGGAGGAGGGGGAAGTGGTGGTGGTGCTTAATTCAATCATTATCCTAGTTCTTAATTAACATCAAAATGATGAATGTCACTGGCATAGCTTTCCTTATGCTATTCGTTTCAGTATGAAACTCAATTATTTTTTTTGCTTCTTATACATTTATGATGAACTGCGTAATATTTTATAGATAACATGTAATCGTTTGCTGTGTGGCTGCAAGGCTTGGAGCAAAGTCTTGACAGTCCTGGAGAGCTCATAAGAAGAAAAAGAGTTTGGATTTGATATCCTGCTTTATCACTACCCAAAGGTGTCTCAAAGCGGCTAACATTCTCCTTTCTCTTCCTCCCCCACAACAAACACTCTGTGAGGTGAGTGGGGCTGAGAGACTTCAAAGAAGTGTGACTGGCCCAAGATCACCCAGCAGCTGCATGTGGAGGAGCGGAGACGCAAACCTGGTTCCCCAGATTACGAGTCTACTGCTCTTAGCCACTACACCACACTGGCTCTGCAATCTTTAAAACTGCCTTGCACTGTGTGACCCAGCAGGCCTTTTGCTGCAACACAACAGGGGTCTTCTTTTTGCATTTCATTGCCATTTAACTCCAATCTCTGCATTTCCTCCTTTGCATCCCCACCTGCCAACATAGGAGTATACGTAACACGTGTGACAAAATGGACTCTAGTCCATGAAAGCATAGGGCTAGGGTTGTATTCAATATTAGTCATATTCATAGTTGTCTCGCTGAAGTTAATGGAAATGACCAAGTTAGGTCCATTGATTTCAATGGAACTTTAAAGACTCTGCATTTCCTCTGTTGAATCTTGTAAGTTTCGGTATGGATTTAATGTACGCAAGTACCCTCATTTATTTATCATCTTGACTTCAGATGTCAAGTATTAAATTTCTCAAATGACATAAAAAGAGGGTCTAGTGCCACTTTGATTACTCAAATATATTATGCCGTAAATTTACTGGTTCCTATCCGCATAATCAAGGGACGTGGGTGGCGCTGTGGGTAAAACCTCAGTGCCTAGGACTTGCCAATCATATGGTCGGCGGTTTGAATCCCCGTGGCGGGGTGAGCTCCCATCTTTCGGTCCCAGCTCCTGCCCACCTAGCAGTTCGAAAGCACACTTAAGTGCAAGTAGATAAATAGGTACCGCTTTATAGCGGGAAGGTAAACGGCGTTTCCGTGTGCTGCGCTGGTGCTGGCTCGCCAGGGCAGCTTCGTCACGCTGGCCACGTGACCCGGAAGTGTGTCCGGACAGCGCTGGCCCCCGGCCTCTTAAGTGAGATGGGCCCATACCTTAGAGTCGGACACGACTGGCCCGTACGGGCAGGGGTACCTTTACCTTTACCTTTATCCGCATAATTTTTTTAAAATGCAACTTTCTTTGATTTCACCAACTTATTCCCTACTGTTATCTTGACTACTGTGTACCTGGAGCATCCTCAACATATATAGAAGCCACTACCTTCCTTTTGGGTTGCCCTGTTGTGCTTCCAGAGTGACAGGCACTCAGTCATCTGAGCTTTCTATTAGGGGTGATGATATTTGATTGATACTTAGGGACCTTTGGGACTTAAATGTGAGCGTAGGAATCACAGAACCTAGGACTTCCAGGGCAGGACTGAGTTCAGTCCTGAGTGAGAGGCCCCTTTCTCAGCCATTGTGCCTTTCATGAGTTAACCAGCCCATCTATAACTGCACCAGGCATTTACTTATCTGTAGTGGTCGCAACCCTGTAACGTACCCTCCAAGTGTCCTGACTTTCCAGGGGCAGCCCTGGAATTACAAAAGCCATCTTGGCTTCTGATTTGATCTCGGACTGTCCCTATTTCTCCCCCCGATGCCGCTGCTGCTGAGCTCGGGGAGGAAGAGGAGCTGCCACATATCCCAAGTGGAAGTGGTGGGAGCTGCAAGGGAGCATCTCCATGGTCGCTGCTGCCAGTCTCCTTCCTTGGGCTGCTGGTAGTGGCTGCTGGAGAGTGAGCGACAAGGAGAAGCTGCTGCCACAGAGGCCCAGCCCCAGGTGATGCTCTGGCTCTGAGGGGCAGGCAGAGGGCAGGGCTGCCCTTTGCCAGGGGGAAAGTTGAGCGGAGTGCAAGGAATCTTGATTTTTTTTTTTTAAATGCTTTGTGCATCCATGTCTAATCTTGGCTCCTTTCTAAAATTTATTTGTTTGTGTGCGGTTTTCTTTTTGTAAATCTACCAAAGAATAAAATAAAATCTGGGTTGAGGGGTTTTCTCAGGACAGTGGAGGGCATGTGGGCTGTGTCTCATGTTGGTGGCACTCGCCCTGTTATGTACTGAAGTTCTTACCCTGGGCCAGCAGGGGATACTGTAGATAGTTTTCACTCAGGTCCGCATATGCAAATAAGGAATTGAAAGTGACGTTCAGTGATTGGATAGTACAGAAAGTTGTTACTGTTGCTTTGTGGTTGAGCTCTATATAAGCAGGTTGGCTGAACCCTTCATTTCAGTTCGGTTCTCTTCTGGCCTGTGAATAAACAAGAGCTGTCTGAAGAATCTTAACACGCCCTTCTTCTGATGGGGGGGGGGGCAAAAATAGGAGGTCGAGGAGGGTCAGTTGAGGGGGAGTGAGAAATGTCCCTCTTTTCAGCTGAAGAATGATGGAGGGTGTGCTGTAAAAGGGTCAGTATAGCAGCTCTGAACATCTGAGGTCTGTCAGTTCTCCTAAGTACCTTTTGAAACTGTGTGTGTGATTTCTTCTGTGCATGATAAGCCTTGAGCCTCAGATATATGAAAGCTGACATCCCGCTTTAAAAAGATGCTGTGATGGCAAAATTGCTAGTTTTGACAATCTGCCCGTGGAGGCCTATCGGAGTTGTGATTAACCACAAAAGCATTCTGCAGGCTCATTCATAACTGTCATTCATCTTAGGAGCCTGTGGTGCAAGTCTTAGGCACATCTGGCCAATATTGCACCATGCACATAACTGAAGCATTTGCAACTGGGAAACTAGAAATATCAGCAAAGCTTCGCCATTTCCAAAGCTTCTATGCTGTCTTGACTAAAACTTACTTATTTTTTATAAACACAGTAATCAGGGCAGCTGTCCAAGGAAACTAGCACAGGACGTATGTTAGTTGAATCTCGTTCCAGACTTGGGGGACCTTTGTGCCTAAAATGAAGCCCTATGGAACTAAAATGAAGCCCCGTGGAACAAGTTAAGGTGCTTTTCTTTACCCAGCGAATATTAGGGATATTAAATGGTTACCGCGGATGAGTTACATTTGCTGGATCTGTTTCCTCCTAATTGACCCACACTTTATTATTGGTTCCTTTGAGCTTATATTCCTGTGGCAGTTCGTATAGTTGGAGAGAGATTAATTGAAGCTATATAGGATGATTAATAATATGGGGAGGCATGTTCTGCTGAATAAAATGTGCATCTGGCACAAGTTGCCTTGCCAAAGGAACTGCTGGGTTCTGGAGCCTGCCTCATGTAATCAGGACGGTTTGCCTTAGGTGCTCCGATTGCCCTTGTGGTTTGAAGTGAAAAGGACCCAATATGCATCGCTGGATATGCACAGAGTAATGAAATATCACCTGAGTCAAGAGGAGGGCATTGGGAGCAACACCTCTCCTCACATCCTGTGACCACGTGGAGAGAACGAATGGAAAGGGCTACTGAGGTGAGGATGTGTTTAAAGTGTTTTTCTGCAGTTAAATGGCACTCTTGAGGCAATGAAAATACAAAAGTAATTCTGGTTGTGAACTGCATGGTGACTTAGAACATTTTGGTTTGTTTACATATGCAGAACTTAGCGGGGGTGGTTGTTGTTGTTTTTTACAGGGGAGCTGAAGCAACCCAGAACAGAGGTCTGAGCAACCTGCCAGCACCCAAAAACCTCCCCAGCTGCTTTTGCTAGAAACCTGTTGGCAAGCCATGATTGGCTGCAGCTCTTAGCTGAGTCGACATTCAGTGGTAAACCTATGAGGTAAAATGCATCAGAGCCAAGAGTGCATGACATGACCTGCAGCTTTCAGAACTGGATTCTGGGTTTTCTCACCTGATAGCATCTACCACTTGAGCTCAGGTCCTCGTCTGTACAAATATATTCTGTACAAATTTGTCTGTACAAATATATTCACTTCATTTCAACACCTTTGTTTCACTTTTGATGTATCAATCCCCATTTCTGCCTAATAATAATAATAATACCCCGCCTCATGTGACTGGATTGCCCCAGCAACTCTGGGCAGCTTTTATTGGGCATGCTGGAGATCCGACAGCAGAAGGACACAGAGGACATCTTACTTGAGAATCGGAATGAGATAAAATGACATGCTTTCATCCAGAAAGCTGTAGTTGACCTGCTTGTTTCATTCTTGCCTGCCTGTTATTTCGTGCACGGGGGGGGCGGGGGGGCGGGGGGAAGCAGTATGCAAAGAAAGTGTTGACACAGTGGAGATTTGGATGCTTGTTTTTTTAAAAGCAAAGCAAAACAAAGACGCAGTGTCCCTGTAACATGCAGGGGGTGTGCCTCTGTCTGTGGAAGTGCACCATTTACAACCCTGATGAGCTGTCCACCTTATTTCCATTTGCAAATCCTCAGAGGTTGAGTGAGCAGTGACCTGCAAAATGTGCAGCGGCGTTTTAAATGAAAAGAGTGGAAAGAAAATTCACAGTAGAGAGGCTGCACTCTTCAATGTCTGCTGACCAAGGGAAAATTATAAACACATATACAAAGCTAGTCAGGAATGTAATTATTTGTGCCTTCCAGCTGCATCTTGATTTTCAGTCAATGGTTGTTTGCATCTCTCTTGCTTTCAGAACCTAATGATACAGTGGAGGAGCTTCTGAAGCAATGACTCTGAGGGACCGACACAATTAAGTGAATCCGAAATCTAGAGGTACTGGTAGCTAGCTGTCCATGTCAGACCTATAAATCTTTTGCAGTCTTTTGCACCTATATTATGCAGGAAGATTGCACTCAGCTCTGAATGGGTCCAAGGGGCAAAATAAGCAACGGCTTCTATGACTGCCACATTTATTGTGCCACAAGCTTGTACAGGCAAGAGTATTTCATAACTGGCATGAAGGGCACTGTGAAGGTAAACACATTTTGAAGGCAGAGGTATTGTACATGAATCAGTTGATTAAACTGAAATATAATTCAATCGCTAGGAGAGAGCATACTCATAGATTAAGTCTAAACACACCTAATGGTTGCAGTCTGGTATCTAATAATAATAATAATAATAATAATAATAATAATAATAATATATTTATACCCCGCCCATCTGGCTGGGTTCCCCCAGCCACTCTGGGCGTCTTCCAACAAAATAGTAAAATACAGTAGTCCGTCAAACATTAAAAGCTTCCCTAAACAGGGATGCCTTCAGATGTCTTCTAAAAGTCTGGTAGTTGTTGTTCTCTTTGACATCTGGTGGGAGGACGTTCCACAGGGCGGGTGCCACTACCAAGAAGGCCCACATGCGAGACTTGCCCAACCAAATGAAAATCAGTCAGATTTATCAGTGAACACTAGTTCCATAGCCTCATAACCTTTGTGCTTTTAAACATCTTTTGATTAAGTGGAGTGGCCGTGAGATCAGAAATTGGCCACTTTGGGACTTGTAAATTATCAGAATTTCCATTTCTAATGTCAAATATGACCCCTTCAGATTTGCAGAGACTGAACAGACAACAGTACAGTGAGCCAAATTTGGAAGGACATCAAAATCTTAAACTTTTGTGGATATTTCTCTGTGAAATATGCACGTGAAATATGCATTTTGACTGTGCCTTGATTTTTGATGATTTCCTACAAGTGTCTTCATAGATATGAAACAAAGTTCAGCATACCCTCCAACATTTCCTCGATGAAAATAGGGACATCCTAAGGAAAAGTGGGACATTCTGGGATCAAATCAGAAACTGGGACAGCTTCTGCAAATCCGGGACTGTCACTGGGAAATAGGGACACTTGGATGGTCTGCGTTCAGGCAGCATTCCCATGTATTTGAAACTTGTATTCTTGGTTTGCCGTATTTTGAACATGCTTACATTAGCTTTTATTCTCCAACATCCCCTACACCGTTTGACCACTGAGTGGCAGCACAAACATAGCTCTGTAGTTAAATATTTCCCGACAAATCTGCAACCATGAAGATGTACAGGGAGTTTACTGAGTTGCCACTTCAGTTTTTCTACCGGTACCTGGGAAGAAATAGGAGCCATTAGACTAAAAATAGAAGGATGCTTAGGAAAGGCAGGGCCCTGGTATCTTCATGGGGGTTAAGCTATTTCTGTCTGGATTGATATTCTTTGTTGTTACAGAAATTATATTTGGGGAAATGTAAAAACAGGGATATACATAAGCAGCTTTCCAAAGCAATGCTTTAAAACACCCTTCTTTAAAAACCTTTAATATTATGAGACCTGCTATATCTAGCAATACAGAATGTTTATTTAAAACGAGGATTATATCTTGAAATGTACCATTTGTGCCAAACAAACCTAAGCCTACTTTGTAGTCTTCATCCAATGGATGGAGGTGAGGGTGCTTGTTGCCAGGAGATATGGCAAAGTGAGGGAGAGCGTTGCAGTTCTGTACATGACATCCTTCTGGACTGTCTAGAGGGGCTGGGAGCTGGGGGCACTGTTATACGGTGGTTCCGCTCCTTTCTCCTGGGCCATGTCCAGAAAGTGGTGTTGGGGGATGAGTGTTCAGACCCCTGGGCTCTCACTTGTGGGGTGCTTCAGGGTTCCGTCCTCTCCCCCATGCTTTTAAATATCTATATGAAGCCTCTGGGAGAGATCATCAGGGGGTTTCGGCTGGGTGTTCATCAGTATGCAGATGACACCCAGCTCTACCTCTCTTGTAAATCAGAACCAGTGAAGGCGGTGAAGGTCCTGTGTGAGTGCCTGGAGGCGGTTGGAGGATGGATGGTGGCTAACAGATTGGGGTTGAATCCTGACAAGACAGAAGTACTGTTTTGGGGGGACAGGGGGCGGGCGGGTGTGGGGGACTCCCTGGTCCTGAATGGGGTAACTGTGCCCCTGAAGGACCAGGTGCCCCTGAAGGACCAGGTGCTGTCCATGGAGGCACAGGTTAATTCTGTGTCCAGGGCAGCTGTCTACCAGCTCCACCTGGTACGCAGGCTGAGACCCTACCTGCCTGTGGACTGTCTTGCCGGAATGGTGCATGCTCTAGTTATCTCCCACTTGGACTACTACAATGCGCTCTACATGGGGCTACCTTTGAAGGTGACCCAGAAACTGTAATTAATCCAGAATGCGGCAGCTAGACTAGTGACTGGGAGTGGCCGTCGGGACTACATAACACTGGTCCTGAGAGATCTGCATTGGCTCCCAGTACGTTTCCGAGCACAATTCAAAGTGTTGGTGCTGACCTTTAAAACCCTAAACGGCCTCGGTCCTGTATACCTGAAGGAGCGTCTCCACCCCCATTGTTCAGCCCGGACACTGAGGTCCAGCGCCGAGGGCCTTCTGGCAGTTCCCTCATTGCGAGAAGTGAGGTTACAGGGAACCAGACAGAGGGCCTTCTCGGTAGTGGCACCCACCCTGTGGAACGCCCTCCCTTCAGATGTGAAGGAAATAAGCAGCTATCTTCTCTTTAAAAGACATCTGAAGGCAACCCTGTTTAGGGAAGTTTTTAATATATAATGCTGTAGTGGCTGGGGAAACTCAGCCAGATGGGCGGGGTATGAATATTATATTATTATTATTATTATTATTATTATTATTATTATTATTATTATTGGATTCCAATGAGGGGGGCTTGTACAGGAACCGTAACTGACACTGCCAATTTTGGTTTGTCTCAGTTTCTCATTCCTCCAATATTAAGTTCAGCTCTCCACATTTCGTCATCTGTTCCAGATGTTGAAAGCCACCTTGAGCATGGTTTTAACTATGGAAAGGTGGCATAGAAATAATGATGGGTTTGTGATTTTTAAAAAAAGTCTTCTGAAAATGCATCGGCATTTTAGTGTGAATTTCTCCTTATACTCATTTCTGTTTGCAATTTTATCCAATAAACCTGAGGGTTTTGTTTTTTTTGCAAAGCAGTTTTATCCAGTTAAATACACTTCTGTATGCTGTTTTCACTAATGTATGCATTTTCAAAAATGCACCAGTATATGTATATTTGTACGCAGTGTCAGATTTATGTATAAGCCAAACAAGCTATAGCTTAGGGATCCACTCTCTTGGGGCCCCTAAAAATATTTAACGGGGGAAAAACTGGATGTGCATTTCCAAAATATAAGATAAAAAACAAATGCAATAAAATCTACACACAGCAACAGTGTTTTGTGCTATGTAGGCTCCTATGATGTAAGTAAATGGCTTTAGATACCTGTTAGGTCCATAAATGACCATATAGCATATATTCAACACAAAAAAACAGTGACAAATTGTTGTTGACAAAGGACAGCTGGACATACAAAGGGCCCCATTACCTTCAGTCGCTTAGGGCCTCATCAAACCTAAATCTGACTCTGTTTGTACACATTGCTTGGCTAGAGAACTGCATTGAAAAATTCAAAGAAGTGCAGATGCTAAAGGATGATTGTTTTGGAAAGCACGAGTTTGTTAGGTTCATCTTTGAATTCAAACTGAATTGAATTTCTCCCCCATCCTTACTCTGGAGGCAAAGTCTTGAGTGGGGGGAGGTAACCTGGGGCCTTCCGGGCATTGCAGGATTACAGCTCCCATAATCCCTGACCATAGACCAAGATGATATTCCCCCCCCCCCCATTTTATCTGGCTGGGGGCGGGGGCATCCAGCTCAAAGGTCTCATTCATGTGACTTCAGTCCTGCCACAGCAAACCTTCTTTTTGGAGGCTGTATGTGTGAATTCAGGCCTCTTTTGGGGGGAGGGGCAGTGGGAAATGGCGGGTCTTCTTTATAAAACTTTGGAAATCACTCATACGAGGTGACCGTCGTTTCTTCATCAGGCAACACACATCACACGTTATGTTTTAATTAATATTACTGCAAACGTGTTAAGTTAGGTGCTCTTGTGACAGCAAGGATTTAAAGTAAATCAATACTGGTTGCTTTCTAAAAAGCAGACACTTCATAATGAAGAAGAATGCATAGCATGGCAAAGATCTGTGAATACTAAGCACCCGCAGGATGTTTTGGGCCAGGGACCAGGGATATTTTCAGCTGGCCAAATTTGTTTTCTCTCTCTCTTTTTTTACAAAGAGACTTTCTTCCTTTTCTGGTCAACACTGTTGAGAGACTACAATACAGTGGTACCTCAGGTTAAGAACTTAATTCGTTCTGGAGGTCCGTTCTTAACCTGAAACTGTTCTTAACCTGAGGTACCACTTTAGCTAATGGGGCCTTCTGCTGCCATTGCGGCGCCGTCATGCGATTTCTGTTCTCATCCTGAAGCAAAGTTCTTAACCCGAGATTCTATTCCTGGGTTAGCGGAGTCTGTAACCTGAAGCATCTGTAATCTGAAGCGTCTGTAACCCGAGGTACCACTGAAATTATAAACTGGCAAGCTACATGGGCATTCATTTAATAAGGCCCTTTTGATTTTAATAAAGCACCCCAGCTCTGGTGGCAACAGTCCTCTTGTGTGTATTATACATTCAGAAGTGGAGCCTGTCATAATTTTGCAGGAAAGAAATGAGAAACCCAAGAAACTGGTTGTATCCAGTGTTCTGCGTGCTTTGTTCCACCAGCAGAGCAAAGAAATCATTGAGTGACTTTAACTTTCTGCTACATTGCACACAGCACTTTGTCTGTATCTAACCCATTGTGTATGTACAGGAAAGAAAATTCTTTCAGAAAAGATATCAGTCTTTTTGAGGATCTCAGAAATGGGTTGGTAACTTTCGTGCAACTGTGGATGCTTCATCCTTCCCCACAGCACCCTTCTGCATGTGTGACAAGAGTGATCCAGGTGTGGAAACATTGGGGAGTCATGGAAATTGGCTTGGATCAGGAAAACATTGCTCTGTTACTTCTCTTAATAGCTTTTGATTCATTCCATGCCAACCAAAGGAGTATAGGTGGAATGGCTGCTGTGTAATGTGCTTGTGCCTAGGACAGAAAATAATTTGGTTTCGTTCTTACATCTGAATACTAAACAGCTATTTTCCCCAAGCCTGTCATGTTGCACTAAGTAGTAGTCAGGTTTAATGCATAGCTTTTAAGTTTTCCAAATGATTTGAAGATAAAAGCTCTGGAAACATAACCGCAGGAAAGAAATTGCATTCAATAAAGCTGAAGCAAGCTACCAGGTATTATTTCATACCTTATCATATTAGAAGCAGGGGTGATGTTGTAGCGAACACAGCCTGTGTTTTGTTTCCTATACTTGGATTCCTTGGAAACTGGTTGGGAATTTTGTACCATAATCCAGCTATGTACCCAGGGCTGCCTCGGATTTGTGCATGCCAAATTCTCCACTGTTATGGATACTGCTAATACCCAACATGATTGCCTCAAAATGTATCCTTGGGGAGGACGTCCTGCAATTGGGATGCTACTGCAAACTAGTCCAGGTCTTGCCTTATAATACAAGGACATGCAGAGTGGAGCCTCCCTCATAGGATGGGGAAAGTACTATATACAGCACATAAGGGATGTTCAGATGATATTGTGTTGGGTGTGTTTGTGTGTGCTGTAGTGTTATGTCTAGCAGCCATGCCCTCCCACATGCTAACCACATGTGCGAAAACACGGGTCCTTTGCATGCCCATGTATTGAATCTTCCCATGTGGGGACAGGGTGGGGTCCAAGACCAATCAGGATCTCCCCTTACCTGGAGCACCACTATTCACTTCAAATTTATGGGTGGTCCCTTCTTATGCATGCTCCATTGTATGGGAGGATGGCTGTTGCATCCATCCAATATGAATAGCACCACTATCTTTATGCTTATGACCTGGTCTTTCAGCTAGCAGACTTGGTAGTTCGTATGCCTTGTTTAAATACACTTCTTTCACTTGCATTATATCTCACCACAGTTCTGAGACAGCGAACGGCAGGCTTCCTTTTAGGCGAAGGCCGTCTAAATGACAGATTGGCAAGAAACAGAAACCTGTTTTGTTAGGTTTACTTCCATAAGATGATAAATTCCTTCCACTACACCAGACAGCTTTGTACAATATAGGCTAAAATGAGTTTTTGATCCATTGCTTTCTATCCAGGGATGAATATTATGTCCACCTCTATAATATCAGAATGTTAACTATATTTCAGTAGCACAAAGGCAGTTGAAAATATGTTCTCCTCATTCTAATGCTTTTTTAAAATGCCTCCCGGAATATTTTCTTCCTATCGCTCCCCCTTTTTTCTTTATTTTCTCTCTTTTATATTTCTCTATGCATAAAACTGATATTTGAATTATTACCGAAGGTTGCCTCAAATCCATGGCCTAAATTAGGTGAGGCCTCAACATCTGCCAGTTGACCCTAGCAACACATACTTACGTTCTGTTTTTGAAACATTCTGCACAAGTCTTTAAATGGATCAATATCAATTATTAGAAAGACAAAACAATCTTGTTGCTGTCATGCCTGCCACACTTTCCTGAGCTGTGCGAAGTTTCAGGGGTGCAGCTCTTGTTTCCTTTAGGAGGCGGCCACTGGAGCGTTATGGTGTTTGGTAATATGTGGATTCATGTATACAGGCTGAACATAGGTGAGCGTGCACAGGCTAAACATTCTAATAGAAAATTCCACTGTCTTCCATCAGATAATCAGTCTCCCAAAAGGCACTTTCAGAACCTAAAAACTAGACCTCTGCTTCTTTACCTGCGTCTTTCTCAAAAAAATGCAGTCTGCATTCTCTTTCATAGACAGATAGACACATATCTTCATTACAATATCCTTGGGTTGGGGAAGAGGGATGCATTTGCTCCATTCAGGAAGATCCAGCTATTGAGAGTCATAACCCAGCAATTTCTCTTAAAAAAAGGAAAATACTAGCAGACAGCTAGCAGGTTTGGCCAACCTAAGCAGTCCTTCATTAGCTCCATTAACCTTCACGCTTACCCATGCTCACAACAATATCATACAAATCAGTGGGAACTGGTGCCCATTGGAACTAGAAGGCCAGAAGGCAGGGAGAGCAAACAATAGGTGGGAGCCACAGCCAATGCAAACAGTGCCAAGTAACTCTGGTTTGTCTCCGTTGTCTTCTCTGCTGAGTTCTACAAAGGCAACACTGAGGACAAGGAAGAGGAAGCTGTCAGCCAGTGCCACTCCTTAGGCTGGTTTTAAGTAAGGAGAGGTGAAGGCAGGCTGAGGCTGGTGGGCAGTGCCCTGTTTGCTCTGTGGACCGTCCTCCACTGACACAGACATGTTGTTCACATTGATCTGCTAGCCTGCACAGTAGATATGGTGAACTGGAAAAGTACAGATGGTAAAAGGACATGCAACATACCTGTATTTGTAAGGAAGGCATTACTGCTTCCTGTAGGTTCAGTTTAGTGGTCAAGCGCTGCCAGAGAACAGGGATACCCATGGCCCTCCAGGTGTTGTTGAACTACACCTCCCATCATCCCTGACCATGGGCTATGCTGCCTGGGGTTGATGGGAATTGGAGTGCAACAAAATTTGTATGGCCAAAGCTCCCCCATTCCTGCCACAGGAGGTAGAAGGTACATTATGAGCCCAGCAACCTTTTTCATGTTTCTCGCTGAGCCTGATCCTTTCTCTTCCACACAGGGGCTTAATATTGCAAATAGAACATTTAGACAGGTCACTGATTACAGGGTTTATCTTTTTAAAAAACAACAACACACAGTTCATTCGATTTTTCTTTTTTATTATTCATTTATTTCATGAAATTTATATACTGCTTGATTGTAAAACAACAACAGTAAAATCAAGAAAAAATGACAAACCTACTCTTAAGCATGCAAAAGTTAAATTATTAAAGCAAATTAAGATTATCTCAACTTTCTAAGCATCTAGGTAGGCTAAACAGGAATGCTTTTCCATGGAAAGGGTTAAACTGGATTAAATGGGGAAATTTACAGGCTGGTATTTTGATGCCAATGTTGTGTGGCTGCTACAAACAACAACAACAACCCAACATGCAGGAGGAGCACCGATCCCATGTGGAAGCAAGGTTTCTGTTGTCTACATGGGCAGAATGCTATTCATTCTATAGCAAAGTTTATTCTTCACACTTTTAGAAAATCCCTTCTGTTGAGATTCACTGTATGTTTTCCATATACTATAGTGACAGTACAGTCTCACATACATAGGATTCCTATTTATCTACAATTTGTATGTATTCTATGTGTCTACCACACTCTTTAGAGTGAGATTTTAAACGAGACTTTAGTCAGCATCTCTTCTTTTTTATACGACTGGGTAGGAGGTACCCATCTTGCTTTGATTCTTGCCCACTGTTATTTTTCACCACTGTTAGCTCTTTGTAGTATAGTGTTTTCTCTCCAGGCAGATGAGCAACTGTGATTCTGCCATATGACAGCTGCCCTATGTTCTTTCCAATCTGCCACCTCCCTGTTCTGACTGGCACATTAGGGAACCGGATAACCCTTCATCTTCACAGGTGGTGCTAAATTCCCCTCTTTCCCCTGATATGAGCAATTTGATAAATAGGAGCCAAAAGAGGCACAACACAGCATTGTTTTTTCATCTCCTTGGAAGACGTTTGAAGAAACCATCAAGTTACGCACTTGCAGCTTCCAAATGAAATAACACTAGGCTTTAAGTGAGTATTGTGCCAGAGGCCCTGTATGTAGTACAAAAGTTCACACTGGGTCTGAAATTAATCCTTTGGTCTTCAGTGTTCGCACCCCACTCTGCAAGCAGATGTAGTGGCAAAATTCCCACAAAACACATAGTTTATGTGCTTTGCACAATTTGTACAATATTCAGTTTTGCCTTTGGTTGTTGGCATGTGTGAAATTTTGAATGTGTATGTTGATGGCATGCCGAATATGTATTTCTTTAGGGTTTATTTTTTAATGTAGTGGACCGTGCTCCTAATAACAGTAGTGCTAATAAGGTGGCTAACCTAGCAGCATTGAACTGGATGAAATGCTTCTGTATGTAAGAGGCAGTTGGCAATTTTAAGTCCTTTCTACCCTCCCATTCGCTCTCCCTGAATTTTGCTTTGAAACACACAAACATATCCTGTTATAGAATGGGAGAAATTGATTTCATTTGCAGTTTTAGCTCCACAGTGCCAAATCTGTCTGGAGAAAGCTAAATGACTAATGGTGGGGATTAAATGTCAAATGTAAATTGCTTCTGAAATGAGCAGCCGACTTTCTTCTCTTTTCCAGCTTTAAGAGAAGTGGGGTTTTACTGAAAAATCTCCTGGAAAATGGATTTTCCCAAAACTTATTTTATGCTGCAACATTGGTTTCTAGATCCTAGTGTACAATGAAAATTTGTTGAATGGCTATATAATTTTGTTTACTTTGAAATTTATTTTTGATGGCGTCAGTCCACAACAGTAGGGAAAACCGTGAGGTAAAATAAATTCAGAGGCCTTTCAGTATTACAATATGAAGATGCATTTGGTATCTTTCTTATGGTAAACAGTTCCCTCTTTCTGCATAAGGCACTGGGGAAAAATGTCATTTTTATTCAGAGTTCATGCTGGCCTCTTTGGTGTCATAATGTGTCCTAAGGAAATAATAAACAATTCTTTGCTAAATGCAGCTTGCTGACTGTAAAATGTGACAATGACTGGCCTTCAAGGACATTTGCTGCATTCTGCTCAGGTACCTGCACAGGAAATTTGGCATGCAGAGCCTGAAAGACTCACACATTCTCCCTTCACTTTTAAAGGCAACACATCTTTTTCTGTATAGAAGGGGGGGGGGAATGATTACTTTATTAAGATCTATAAATACTAAGAAGTACTTGTTATAATAGCTAAAAAGGCCTTTGTTGAGTAGACAGCAAGAATAATGAATTATATTAGTTTGGCTAGGATTTGGCTAGAACCTTGTGAGAAGGTTCAGAAGTTACAAAATCTCCCTCACAAGGCATTGCGTTGCCTGAGCTCAGAATGTAACAGCTGGGTTAAGGCAGCATTGATTGTACGAAACACCAATATGTCCAGTTTCAATTGTTGGAAGGACAAGATCTTGCATGATGCCAAAGGTGCATGCAGATGTTTTATATCCCGCCCCCCACCTTACAAGACTCCCATTATGTAACCACAGAAAACAAAAAATGTTTTACTTACAGAGTTGCGCAGCATACGTCTATTGATTAGCTCTCTTACTATTGTTTTCAAGGGAGAAATGCTTTCATATGTTATGAAGTTCAGACTACTGCTACCAATGAGATGGTGAAACTGGACTCATTCAATATGTCTAAACCATAATTAAATGTTTACACCTGTGTTGATAAGGCTGGGCACCATTCAGCACTCATCCAGCCTTGCAGTATGCTGCGCAGATGCTAACTGCCCTTCCCAATAGCTTCCAGTCTCAAGAAACATCACCCTTCTTCCCTGGCATTCACCTCTGGGAATATGTTACCGTGATCCTTCCAGGGATGCTGCTAAGTTTCAAAACAGCACCTGCCAGGAACTGTTGGACTTAGCTGCCTTATTTGCTTGGAAGGAATTTTATCCAACCAGCAATAACACTCTCTTTAGAAACTACTGTCCTTCACAGGCATTTACACAGCATAAGAAAGCTGCATTGAAATGATGGCAAGTGTATGTGTGCATACTCCAGTCGTTTTCCACCACCCACACTCTTTTATTGCCATGGTGAGCTTTTCGTTGTGTTTATTTCTCGTGGCTCTCGGAGCCTTTCGTTTCCTCCACACTTTCCAGTCTCTTAAGTATGGTTTTGGCCTGGTTTTCTGGGCCAGATGGTTTGATCAAGAATGTAGGAAGGAATGACATATGCAAGAAGGCTCATTCGATGAATCAAAAAGATGTCAATAGCAGCTGGCAATGAATCCTATAAACAGCCTGGGCTTTTTTTTTTTCAGCTGGAACTCACTGGAACTCAGTTCCGGCATATCTCACATGGACACCATTCCATTCTAAGAGAACAAGGATTCACGATGAGTTCCAGCACCTCATTTTCTAGAAAAATAGCACTGTAAACAGCTATGTGTTGGTGTTACATTATGGTGAATGGGGATTCTTACTCTTCTAAGAAACCTCTCTCAGATGCTAAAGGTGGGAATGGGAGAAGAAGTCTGGTTCATTCTACATCTCTCTCTCTCTCTCTATCTCTCTCTCTCTCTCTCTCTCTCTCTCTCTCCTAGCATCCAACAAAATCCATAATTCCATATTATAAACATTCATGGTTCTGTTGGACATTTGCTGATTACTTCCCCCCAGGACAAAGGAAGCCGCATTTGCTTAAAATGTGTGCATTCTGTTTTATAAGTATTGACGCAAGTTCAGAAACAATTACCATAATATAAATAGAAAGCATCTCACCACCATGGGGAAGACTCTAACTCGGTGACCTGCGTGATTCTTACTGTGTGATTGCTCAGTCTGCCGTTACTTCAAGGTCTCTGCTCTCCCTTCTTTGTATACTTGATCTTTAAACTGGATTTTGACCAGAAAACCTTTCAGGTAGAACAGGTGTTGGAAACCTTTCACCCTTCAGCTGTTGCTGAAAGAACAACAACAAAAACAACAATTTATTTGTATGCCGCCCATCTGACTAGGTTGCCCCAGCCACTCTGGGTGGCTCCCAACAGAATATTAAAAACACAATAAAACTACAACGTTCATCATCCCTGGCCATTGGTTATGCTGGCTGGGGCTCCAATTGGCCCCAGCCAGCATGAGCAATGGCTAGGAGTGCTGGGAGTTGTAGTTCAATAACAAACATGGAGGGCCAAAGCTTCTTCACACCCAAGAAAGAGGATGACTTTGAACAGAAGAACGTAAGAGCATCTGCAAGTAAAGTCCAAGTACAGAATCAATTCCCAAGCACTGGGATGGGAACAGTCAACCAAAGGTAGCCTAGTTTTCAAAGCTGATAGTCATTTAATTCTCATTTCTCTATAACTTTGCCCATTGTGGTTGTTTGAGCCCTGGAAGACCTGCTCCCTGCCTCGCTGGCCTTTTTTCACCCCACCTGGGAGGGTGGGGACCTGACTGATTCCAGCTATAAGAAGCTGAGGTTGCCAAACATACTCTTGAGCTGTGGTATTGTTTTGGGGGTTTTGTTGGACCAAGGTTGTTGCTGTTGCTGCTGTAGGTTTTTTGTATCTTTATTTAAGGTCTTGTTGTGATTTATGTGGAAATTGTTCGGTTTGGTTGTGTATTCTTTAAAGTTTTATTTATTTGTTTATGATTGCTTTTGTTATGCTGTAGTTTTTCCGTGTTGTAAGCTGCTTTGAGCATGGTTTGAACTGTGGAAAGGTGGCATACAAATACAATTAAGTATGTATCTGACCCCACCCCAGTGAGATTTCGGTCACTGTTATTTTTATTTTACAGTTATTTCTCAGGCTCTTCTCAGCTGGGATTTGCTAATGCCTCCTTGTGGATTCTTCAACCCCCAGCCCACAATGAGAGCACACCTGAAAACAGCAAGTGAACCATGATGGGGAGGGGCACTTAAAGCATCATCCCATCAAGCCATTCAAATGCATTCATTTCTTGTCATTTATCCTAACCCTCCCAGCCAATTTACTGCCATGTTCCTGTTAAGCATGCCTAGCATTGCTGAGGTCAGCATCGCTGAGGGCAAACTCTTCAGTATTCCTGGCATTTATAAGAGTCCTAATCTCCAGAAAGGGGGACATCTTGACATTAATTTCCTTGTCACATTCTCCAGTGCCTAATTATAGTACTAATCAAGTATCTGGGGAAAGAGCAACCAAGGTAACATTTAGAACAGTCTACTTGTCAACAAGCAACTCTTTTATACACCTGATAAGGATACAGGTTTGGCTGGTTGCTATATTTAGGGACCGGGCCTCTTCTCTTTGAGTTCGCTACAGAAAAGAATTTGAACTCACACCTATGTGCGTATGTACAATCCCAGCTGAAGGTTTCAGTGTTTTGTTTTGGGTGGGGTCCGTTGTCTTGTGCAAGGTACTTTGAGTGGAAAACCACCCCGCCTGATCCTCATCTCCTTCTAGGTGTCAGTGTTTGTAAAAAAATGAAAGGGCTCTGAGCTCCCTTTGTCTCCTCAGCCTGGTCCTCAGACCCTTGTCGGCATAAAAGAGTCCACAAGAATATCCTTGCAGAATGCTTTCTGCTCTTATTCTTAAAAGTCTTTGTGCAAAAGCGACTGACCAACTGTACACACCAACACTACCAGCTTTCACTAACCAACCAACCAACTAACATTTCTCACTCTATATATATGGTGCAGGCCGCTGACTCGATGCTGACCCAGCTTTTTTAAGCATTAAAGAAACAGTGGCCATTTTAGCCATGACACTAGGCCCTGCGAGCACAACAGCCCAGATTGAGGGGGGATGGTTAATGGATGGAACTGGTGCATTGACTCACTCTTGCCATTGTACACATTCTGAGAGAAGGCAGGTGGGCAGAGAGCAAGGAGCAGGAGTAGCAAAGCCAAGAGGCTCCAGTCCAGAGAGTGACAGTGGTTCCGTTGCAGCAGTGTGGGAAGGGAGGTCCATTTCAAGGTTGCTGCCACTGCTGAAAAACCAGCTCTCTTGGGCTCCTCTTTCCCTTGTCACCTGGCAGAAGCCATTCCACTAAGCTGCAACAAAAGGACAAATTGCTCCAGGGCATGGCTGCATGGGGTATGGGAAAAAGGGCCGTTCTGCCAGTGCTGCTGAAAGACCAGCTCTATCAGCCTTCTTTCTCCTTCCATCATCTGTCACCGTCTCCTTTTAGGGTGGGTGAGAAGCAAATTTAATAATCTATTAAAGATAATTCAGAACTCTTAACACTACTGCCCTGGGTTCTGCAGTTTCCCAGACCTCATTTTAATTTATTTTAAGGGGGCAGGAGCATAATGCTATCAATCTTCAAAAGCAAAACTTAAAGCATAGTCTTAATTAACAGAAGGTTAAGGCTCCAATCCAATGCACCATAACATGGGAATAAGTCCCATTTAACTCATTGAGGCTTCTGAGTAGACCAAGCACAGGGTCTGTTGAAGCAATGATTCTTCAACATCAACTTCGTTGGACTGGTCATGTTGTGGGGATGCCTGATGATCGTCTTCCAAAGCAACTACTCTATTCTGAACTTAAAAATGGAAAGCATAATGCTGGTAGTCAACAAAAGAGGTTTAAAGACTGTCTCAAGGCAAATCTTAAAAAATGTAGTATAAACACTGACAACTGGGAAACACTGGCCTGCGAGTGCTCCAATTGGAGAACAGCCTTTACCAAAGGTGTCAACCAAAGCATTGAAGACGCTTGAACTCAGGACGCAAGGGAGAAACGTGCTAGGAGGAAGGCACACTTGGCAAATCCGCACTGTGATCAACTCCTGCCCGGAAACCAATGTCCCCACTGTGGAAGGATGTGTGGATCCAGAATTGGCCTCCACAGTCACTTACGGACTCATTGTTAAAACTGTGTTTATGGAAGACAGTTTTACTCAGCTACGAATGATCACCAGAGAAATCATATACACATCTGTCTATGAGCAAGTACCATTTAACTCATTGGGACTTACTTCTGAGTAAATCTGCAGAGGTTTGTACTGCAAGGCTGACGGATTACATGGAATTTATAGTTACCATTTGACATTACCAGTTTATATTTTATAAGAGACCTTTGTTACAATTGTTTACTGCTGCAGAAAGTTCTGCATATACTTGCATAGGCATATATATATATATATATATATATATATATATATATATGGTAAACAGGCTATATTAACCTTTGGGTATTGCATTTCATCCCTTGAGTTGTTTTATGAATTAACTGATGTTATGTAAGGTAATAAATTTTAGCATGTACTTAAAACTCCTTTTGGCAAACATTCAAGCTCAAGCTTCAGCTATCGCAAGGCATTTTTGAAGCTGAATCTCTTTTGTTTGTGCTGGAAGGCAACATCAAAGGGTTATCAGGAAGGTTGGGCTTAAATTTGATTTTGAATTAGAAGTAATATTAACAAAAGTGTGTTCCAGTATTTGCTCAGCTTGAGCTGCAGGGTAACAATTGAAGGAACAAACATACCAAGGGGGGGGGGGGGCGGGACACTGCTTCAGCTATTGTGTTTTGTAAGTATTCATAAAATATATTTTTTTGCTTTTAATATGGATGTTCAGTTTCTATTTATCAAGGTAAAAGGCGACATTATTGTTTCTTTTAAATATATTTCTATAAAAAAAGTCAAATCTTCAGCTTGCTCATTTATCTATGGATTATTAAACAGCATTTTCAATGCAATATTCATTAAATAGTAAAGGAGTTACATTTCAAGGATAGTTAATAGTAATCAAGGGACTGTTCTCTCCTTTTATTGATCTTCAAAGAGGAGCCAATTAGCAAACAAAACAAAAAAACTGATGATGGACTTAATTTAGTTTTCCTTGTTTATTCAAAGAATCAATCTCTGGAGTCATTTGAATATCATCCTCTAAAAGCACCATCTTAATCATGTTTACTCTGAAGTAAAGGGCATTCTGCTCAACAAGAAGGGCAATTTTGCCCTTCTCCAGTGGTCTTCTGTGCCCCATTCCACATTGTTCAGGAGGGGCCCCTGACCCTTGGGGGAGGCTTTCCAGGGTTGCAAGTGGCTCCACAAATTATGGGAGTTGCAGCCCAGGAAGATCTGGAGGGTCACAGTTTCACCATCCTTCCTCTATGAAGTGAACAGAAGCACAAAAGAAGAGCCCTTCTGAAGCATCAGTCTGAAGGGATCTTTACATTTAGTGCAGGTATTCCTGTCCCTGGGATGGAATTGAAGCTGATTGTGCATTGCTTGGGAGGCATGCCTATGCAATCTATGACAGTGGTTTTCTCAACCTTTTTGAAGCCATGGCTACCTTGACCAACCACATGGTTTCTGCAGCTCCCCTGTGGGAGCCACTTACACTGGAGTTCCATTACAGGACATGCGTGAGTGGGGATTCCCCTGTTTCTTCCTGTCCCCACCCTGTTCTGCTGCCATCCCATTCCAACCTGCTTCTTTTTGGGGTGGGCTCAAGGAAGAATGGCCAGGGGGGCGGGAGGAGAGAGAGAAAGGTATACAGGGAGGTAATGGGCTGTAAGTTAAAGCCACCAGCTCCTCTGAATGTTCCTTGGAAAGAGAGAGACGGTGTGTGATGGCCTGGGACTCGGGCTCAGACTCGGAACCAGAGGAGTCTCAGTCCGCTCCAGATCCTTTGCCTCAGGCAGCATCTGAACCAAGTCTGGGGCCTGATTCTGAAGAGCCCCAGTCTGCACAGGTTCCCCTGCAACAAGCACCAGCTGGGCCGAGTCAGGGGCCTGAGCCTGCCCTGGCTCCAGATGTGGGGATTACCTCATTGCCTTCAGCTGGGCCATCACTTACAGCTGCTCCACTGCCAGTTGGGTCAGGAGAGGCTGAGGCGGCCTCTGGGTCTAGTAACCCACCGACATCTCCTGAGCTTCAGAGACTCAGGTCTGAGAGAAGGAGAAACCTGAGTACTCGCAGGAGGAGTGCTCGCCTTCGGGCGAGACAGGGAGGTGAGTCACTGGGGGATCAGGACCGGTCGTTACCCCGACAAAGATAAAAGGCTGTCGGACCCAGCCCCAGGTTGCGGGAGCAACATTGCTGTTTGCTAGAACCTGCCTGAGACCCTGTGCCTGACCTAGCCTGGCTTCTTACTTCATGTTCTGCCTTAGCCCTGTTGGACTGACTCCTAGGATTCGGGACTGGACCTGGACCACGTTGCTCGGGTTAACCCCAGGGCCCAGCACACACAGAGAGAGAGAATGTGGGAAATATATGGACTGCAAGTTAATGAAAGGACGGCCCCCAGGGCTCTCCTGGACATTCCTCAAGTCTCCCCAATGATCTATGCAATGGGACAAGGCAGGACATTAATGAGAACCTCATGCTTTGCACACACATGGGTACCAAACAGCCATGGCTAATGCTCTAAGGACGCCAGTAGTTAAAATATTTACAAATACATTGTATGTCAGTTTTCAGAGGTTTATTTCTCATTTCTCATTCTGGTGAATGTCCTTCAGTCATACTATGTCCATCAGCATGTCATTTACTGCTGTCTAGAGATATCTGGGTGTCAACAGAAAGATTGATATAATTTCAAAAGTTGTGCTGGTTTTCTTTCTTTTTTACTGAAACTGTCCCAAGTGATGCACATGAGCAGACTTAATGTGCCTTGAAAGTCATATCGAGAGACTTTAATACTTTCCCCTCTCCATTTTCCCAAGGACAAATAGAGTCTCTTGAGTGCAACCCAAGAAGTAACATATTTTGCAAAAAACAATAAAATGCATGCATAGCGTTTAGATGCTATTAAAGTTCTATTGCAGTGGCTTAGAACAGAACTCATCCCCTCCCTTGTCTGCAGCTGGAGTCACTGCAAGAAGTGAGGTTACAGGGAACCGCCAGAAGGCCCTCGGCACTGGACCTCAGTGTCTGGGCTGTATGATGGGGGTAGAGATGCTCCTTCAGGTATACTGGGCCGAGGCCCTTTAGGGCTTTAAAGGTCAGCACCAACACTTTGAATTGTGCTCAGAAATGTACTGGGAGCCAATGTAGGTCTTTCAGGACCAATGTTATATGGTCTCGGCGGTATATGTGGTATAGTGCTTAGGCTGCTGGCCTATAACGCTCACTGTGTGACCTCAAGTCAGCCAGTACCTCTCAGCCTAACCTACTTCACAGGCTTGTTGTGAGGATAACATGGGACATCATGCCTTTTTCCATGCCTTATTCCCATTCATGGTTCACATCTATTTCCACTTCAGGTCTTCTCTTCTAGGCTGGCCAACTTTAGACTCATTTGCTAAGAGTAAGTGCAAGTCACAGTTGGTTAATAAAACTATATCAAGGTGCAAGCAAGCCAATAACTTTACACCTCTATAGAAATGAGTTGATTTATGGAATATTATGGAAATAACCATAATGACCATAGCTGGACTAAAATAAAAATAGATCATTCTGAAAGGGAAACGGGCAAGCATGAAGAAGCTTGAGTGGCAAAATTAATTTTGGGTGTGTGTGTGTGTGTGTGTGTGTGTGATTAGGATAAATGATAGCCTGCCTGGGTGGCTACTTTTTGTCACGGCTTTTGCATCATTTGCTATGTTCATACTAGGAAATGAGATTTGTGTGGTGAGGCCCCATGACCACCCTATACCCCAAGGAGCAAATAACTAGACAATACACAGAATATTGGTTTGGGATCAAATAAGCCCACAGCTTTATTGATTACAGATGTGAAGGTTTGGCCACAGGCATTGAAGTAAGCAACTACATATGTCACTCCCACCTGTCCGCTGGAAGTGTTTATAAGAGTAAAACCAGCAATGGAGGCGGGGGATGCCCTATGAGCTATGTCAAATCAGTGCAGTATGTAAGAGGCCAAAAGGTTTATAAATTTATATTTGAAAAAAATATTGTATGCAAAGAGAATTCTTCAGAGAATCTTTCAGAGAATCTAAAACACCCTTCAGTGAATGGTTTTGAACATAAATATGGGAAATTGATAAAGTGGCCTTGGCTAGGAAAAACTGGTGCATGATTATTTTTTTAGAATGTAACTCCAGCAATCTGGCTGGAGTTGTGGGTTTTGCTTGGCACTAAGTGGGAACACTGCTGGAAACGTAGCTGTTATTGTTGTAAAAATCCTGCTAGTTCAGATTGTTATAGAGATCAGTGAAGGAGCAATAAGTTAAAGAAAATAGTGCCATATTTGACTCTCTAGCTGACAGTCAAGAGAAGAGAGAACAATTTCACCAAGGCATATCAGCACCTTGGTAGCTGCCTTATCACTTTCAAGAGTTTAATGTTGGTAACGTGAAATTGCTGACATAAAAACGCAACTGCAATATGGGACACATTCTAATAATTAGCTGCCTGGAGCACTACTTTTGCCACATCACAGTGTCAAAGCGAGAAAGGAACAATGTTCAAATGGCATGAGTTCAATTCAGATAAGTGCCAGGCCTTTGAGATCTTCCTTCCATATAGATGTTTTTATTTGTTCCTCTGAGAATGCTGCAAAATTCACTTGACAGACTCCATAAATACAAAAAAGGTTGGGACAATTATGGGGCTTCTCCTTTTAATGATTTCCTATACAGATGGAGGTAGAGGCCAGGGAAATTCCCAGCAGAATCTTTCATTGGAGAATACCAGCAAGAGAGCAATTTGTTCAGCTGTTTTCCTCCCCTCTTTTTTAAACTACAAATACTTCCCTCTGGGGTCTTCTCTTATGATGCCCAAGCAACTTCTTTGTTAAAAGTCTAAACATTCTGTATGAATAACAGCCGCTAGATATAATTTATCTATGCTATAAAAATTCTTGTTCACAGGAAATCAGTCTCTCCAACCGCAGGACTTTCTTTAGGTAATAAGCTTTCATAGAGCTTTTGGTAGAACTGAAACTCCAGTTCAGATCCTAGTAACAAAAATAAGTGATGTCTTTTATAGTTTCACAGGGAGAGCATCCATTACTTCTTCCAGTTCCATTTCAAGGCAACACAAATGCTTTCATTGGACCATCACCGCAGAGCAGTGGCATACGGTAAGTGGACTAGGCAACGAGGCTAGTCCCCTAAATGTTCCCTTGGCTCCTCCTTCCCAAAGCCCAGGAAACTTCTGCCCAGCTTAGGGAGCGAGATGTGATGCCCACTTGCATGACATCGTGACATCATATACTTGAGGCCACCCTTCCCAATCACTCTCGTGTCTCTGGCCCTAACTGTTCCCCTACAAAAGTTTCACCGCACGCCACCGCCACAGAATTACCATATATGTTGTTTTAATATGATATTTACCATTTTGGGGGCCTTTGAGCTGAAAAACAACAACAACAATAATAATAATAATAATAATAATAATAATAATAATAATAATAATAATGTGGTACAGAAAAATTACAACACACGCAAAAAGTGACTGGATCTCACTGATACTCAGTTACAATGTTTAGATGCTCTTTAATAGAATACAAGCCGGATTGATGGATTTGCATTCTGGTTTTTAGATGCATCTGATAGTATTGCAGGATCTGGATCTGGAGCCAATGCTTCTTATTCTCTGCACTGTGGAATTAATAATCACTTTGTGTGTGCTGAAGCATTGCCAGATGAGGCCTTAGAGTATGACTTTTCAGCACAATTGATTTTTATTTTGTCAGAAGAGTGTCTCTCTTGCTCTCTCCTGCCCCTCCCTTTCTTTCTGTCTCCCTACCCCCTTTCCTATGGTTCTATTACTTCACTGAAATATGGGATTTGGCTCCTGACCTGATAATTATGGCATGTAAGCCAGTGCAATCTTTTCAAGCCATTGAAAAACAGCCCATTTCCAATGCAGGGAGAGCTCACCGCCTTAGTCCATAGCACCATACTGGGAAGTGTTATTGATTATGTCTGTCTGCAAAAGGCAGCAAATGAGCAATGCTAGCTGAGGAAAGGAGAACCCTTCTGGAATATCAGCCCGATGCCCTTGCAGAGCATTTTGAAACCAACCTCTAAATATTTATCTGCAAGCACTGCAATGTCTCCCTTGTCGCTGTCACCATATGACAGGCTATTTAAGGAAAGGATAATCAATCTGTTTTGTAGGCCATTTCAATCTATTCAAGTGACTGGAGAGGGGTTTCCCCACCAATAAGAACTGGCAATGCCCAAGCATAATTGAGCTCATGGGTCAGAACAGCAATATCCCTTTCTACACCCAGAGAAAGATAGATAGTTGATGCACCTATCCATCAGCTAACCAACTCAAGTCTTCTGCAGCTATGCTTCTCTCTACCAGGAACCACTCGAGCCACATAGACTTCCTAGGGCAAAACTAAACGTTACATGCAAAATCAGCCCTTAGACCCCAATAGCTGCGTCTTTAAGTGAAAACAATGGAGAAGTGGTGGAGGCAGGAGTGGTTGGTAGGTTAGGGCAGCACCACTTAATGGGACAGTGCAGGATAGGACAGGGTGGTGAGGAGGTGGGAGTAGCTTGGGCACCCTGGCAGAACTAAGCCTATGCTCCCCCTAGTACCAACACCCTAGCCTAGTGCCCTGCCAGACCCTTCTAAGTGGAGAGAGGACGATGTGTTTAATCCTCCACCTGCCATCTTCTTCTTTTTTTGCTGCAATTATCTCCCCATAATTGCTCTCCCCATAATTGTTCTGTTAGTGGTAGAACGCATAAAATCATAGAATTGTAGAGTTGGAAAGGACCACAAGGATCATCTAGTCCAGGCACAGGCAAACTCGGCCCTCCAGATGTTTTGGGACTACAACTCCCATGATCCCTAGCTAATAGGACCAGTGGTCAGGGATGATGGGAAGTGTAGTCCCAAAATATCTGGAGGGCCGAGTTTGCCTATGCCTGATCTAGTCCAACTTCCTGCAATGCAGGGATATTTTTGCCCACTTTGCCCAGAGTTACTCATAACTCTGAGATTAAGAATCTCGTGATCTACAAACTGAACTATCCTGCAGAAAGTCTCAGGTTCAACGCATAGCATCTCTAGTTAGGGCTGGATACTCCTGTATGAAACGCCAAAGAGCTCCTTCCCAGGTGGCAATATTCAGCCAGATGGGCCAGTTGTCTTACTTAATAAAAGACAGGTCCTTATGTTTATGGTTTTAAGCTTGCATATGGGACCCTGATTGAAGGGGGGTTACTGGGGGTCTTACACAGTGAACCACAACGTGACAAGTGCAAGTTAACAGGACCAAAATCATTAAAAGCAAGAAATTAACTTCACACATGCACCAACAGGTTAGGACTACCCAAGACATAACAATCTAACTGTGCAATCCTTTGCATGTCTACTTAAAAGTAAGCCCCATCGAGTTCAGTGAGACTTACTCACATGCAAGCATTTGTAGGATCACAGACTTATGGTCGTAAAGCTCGCTTAGCATATCAATTGTGTATGTTGTAAGCAAACTGAATGCTGTGTGTTAAATGAAAAAGATTGAAAATAAAACTGCTGCAAATACTTTAATGCCATTATATTAAGCTAGGGAGCAACCATCCTTAGAATAAAAAGGTAAAGGTAAAAGACACCTGGACGGTTAAGTCCAGTCAAAGGAGACTATGGAGTGCGGCGCTCATCTCACTTCAGGTCAAGGGTTAGGGTTATATTGCTGTGTTTTATACTGGTTTTTATTTTATTTCCCCCCACTTTAATGGCTTTCTGTAACAACCACCTTCTGAAGCCTTATGGGCTACTCTTCACTGAAGCCAGCCATTGCATCTTCTCAAAGGATGAAAGACAATTTTGAAACTGTATGGTACATGTGCATCCAGTAAAAAGGTAAAGGACCCTTGGATGATTAAGTCCAGTCAGAAGTGATTATGGGGTTGCAGTGTTCATCTCGCTTTCAGGCTGAGGGAGCCAGCGTTTGTGCACAGACAGCTTTCCAGGTCATGTGTCCAGCATGACTAAACTGATTCTAGTGCAATGGGACACCGTGACAGAAACCAGAGTGCACGGAAATGCTGTTTACCTTCCCGCCACAGTGGTACCTATTTATCTACTTGTACTGGTGTGCTTTCGAACTGCTAGGTTGGCAGGAGCTGGGACAGAGCAACAGGAGCTCATCCCGTCATGGGGATTCGAACCGCTGAACTTCCAATCAGCAAGCCCAAGAGGCTCAGTGGTTTAGACCACAGCACCATCCACTCCCTACTGTCTATCATTACAGCAATTTTATATTGAGAAGTTTATAATACAGCTGGAAACAGCACAGAAAAGGACATTTAAATAACACCCAGTTAGGAACTTACGAAGCTGCCATACTGAGTCAGGACAATCTGGGTCATCCACAGCAACTGGCAGATTGACTCTGGGTTGCAAAACAGGCTTTCTGCCACTGAGCTGCAGTCCTTCCCTACAGTAAGAACATGTGGGGCTTTATAAATTTAGTTTAGGGAAAAGGTGATAAGATGGAGTGGGAAAAGATAGTGGAGATATATGGGAAGAACAAAATTTGATTGGACAATCTTGCTCACAATGACGTTGCCACTGTTTTAGTCTACTGTAAAGTAAAGGAAGCCATGACTTAACACAGGAAATAAATGAACAAATTGCAGCCCCATGTAAAGTTGATGGTGGCAAGTGAACTGCAATTGAGGATATTGTAGTTTCCGATATCTTCTTTGCCCTTTTTATGCACCACCATAAAATGTATACTCTGAAAGTGCCTCACATTGCTATCTGTGGAGCATAGCCAGTTTCTTCCTTCGTAACTCCAAGAGAGAAGTCATTTTCAGATGAGGTGGATCACATTTATGTCTTGGACGCTATATGGTGAGGGTACGCTCCCTCTCTTTCATGCGGGGGGGGGGGGGATGTAGTAACGATCTCTTTATTTGCCCTGTCCCAATTATGTTAAGGACACTGAATAAACAGAGGCTGAAATAGAGACCAAAGTCGGTTTATTTCTAATGCTTTATTTGAGTTGTCCCAGAAGAGCTTCCAAATTCACCATAAACTTGACAACCTACATTCACCAGTATTTATTTCCTCGGAGGAGAAGGACTTTGGGATTTGCTCAAAACACACAATTCTAAACTGTGCCCTACTTAGTTAGACCCCTTGCCTAACATAATCTTCTGATAACATGTATAGCATGATTCTGATTGTCCATTCATTGGAGTGTAAACCTGAGTCAAAGTTGATATTGCCAGGTGGGTGTATAGCCTAGGGAAACTGGCTACTAATTTATTTGTCCGGGCATTGACAAATGTATGTGATATTTACCGGATACTTCATTTCCTTTTACATGCTTAGATGTTTCTGCTCAATGCACCTATCAAATCAGCATGGCTTGTATATGTAGCTCGTGGGGACATGTGCTCAGAATGTGTAAGGCAAAAAAGGATTGTGGTGAATTTCATGCATCTCTTAGGTTCAGCTCTTGGCCTGCATGCTTGATGCTGGGGAAATGGAATGAAAATAGTACTGACTTGATGGATTTCAGCTTACCCAGCCAGCTAATGCAGGTCAATGGCTTAGTCATTGGTTGGACCTCAGAATCCAATACGTTCCAAGGGCAAAGCATGCGTTAAATATAACAACGTCACTACCAGGCTGTTGTTGTTTTCAAAGAACGGAAGCAGCAGGTTTTATAAAAAAATACAGAGCCTTGTAAGATTTTCCCTGCTTGCGGGTCCAGGCACAGTGAACCTGTAGGTGGAGGGGGGCAGTACATGGTGATGTTGCAATAAACTCAATATTTTGGGATTGCACAGGCCACAAATTTATTGATTACAGATGCCAGCAGGTTTTGGGGCAGGCACTGGGAGTATACCCTGTATCAACCAACCTGCTGCTGGTTGATGATTTGTCAGGGTTAACCAAGGTTAAAAATCTCCCTATGACATGCATCAAATCAGGGTGACGCCTCCAAGATTTTGGGAATACTGTGGCTCATCAGCCTCCATATCAGTGTCCAGAAAGAAGCTCCTCTCCCTGGATCCCTTTAATCTGGTTCCTTGGACTGGGGTGTGGGGCTCCCACCCCTGCCTCATATCCACCTTGAATAAGGATTCAACTGAATGCCTTATCTGTGATCAAGTTTTAACTGTTTTAGAAGCCTTTTAAAAATAAATAAATTGTGAGTGTATTTGCCCCCTTGGGTTTCTTTGGGAGGAAGGACAGGATATAAATTATGCAATCATCATCATATTTTTTTGTAATCTGAAAAACCTTGAAGGATGCCTCAGGTGGGCTTTCACGACCGAAGAAGAAGCCTGTTTGGCAAAAACAGAAAGGATATATGTCTGTATCTAACTATCTATATTCACTAAGAAAGAAAATCTCGAAAGAGAGTTACTATCTGTCATAATGTCATATTGAAATATTGAAATGAATAGATCTATTGGGTTCTGCTGTGCAGAAATGCGGGGCTATTCAGATTCTCCGACGCCTGCAGACACCAAGTAATGGGCTGTTGCTCAGGCAGTCAGATTCTACTGATTATTATTATTATTATTATTACATGTTTAAATAAAGTTTTGCTACCTTGGCATTTATGATCTTTTCCCAGGGAAACAGTGCCATATTTTGGAACACTAAAATGGAGCATACTTATTGCGATTAAACTTTACAGATTCCGAGGGCACTTCTCAGGAGAAGTCAGAAATCCTGTTGGTCTGAAAGGAAGCCCCCAGCCCCAGACATTTGCTGAATGGTAAGGCAGATTTCCACATGGATCTGTCACTTAGATTCCCTAGAGGTGCAAACGATTAAGTATAAGCAAGAGTTAAGGGGTGAGTCCCATGGATTGCAAGAAGATAAAACCTATCCATTCTTAAGGAAATCAGCCCTGAGTGCTCACTGCAAGGACAGATCCTGAAGCTGAGGCTCCAATACTTTGACCACCTCATGAGAAGAGAAGACTCCCTGGAAAAGACCCTGATGTTGGGAAAGATGGAGGGCACAAGGAGAAGGGGACGACAGAGGATGAGATGGTTGGACAGTGTTCTCGAAGCTACCAGCATGAGTTTGACCAAACTGCGGGAGGCAGTGGAAGACAGGAGTGCCTGGCGTGCTCTGGTCCATGGGGTCACGAAGAGTCGGACACGACTAAACAACAACAAGGGGTGCATATTGGAGCAAAATAATAACAACCCTAACTTCCAATATAAGGGACGCGGGTGGCGCTGGGGGCTAAACCACAGAGCCTAGGACTTGCCGATCAGAAGGTCGCGGTCCGAATCCCCGCGATGGGGTGAGCTCCCGTTGCTCGGTCCCAGCTCCTGCCAACCTAGCAGTTCGAAAGCACGTCAAAGTGCAAGTAGATAAATAGGTACCGCTCTGGCGGAAAGGTAAACGGCGTTTCCGTGCGCTGCTCTGGTTCACCAGAAGCGGCTTAGTCATGCTGGCCACATGACCCAGAAGCTGTACGCCGGCTCCCTCGGCCAATAAAGCAAGATGAGCACCGCAACCCAAGAGTCAATCACGACTGGACCTAATGGTCAGGGGTCCCCTTCCCTTTACCTTTTAACTTCCAATATATGCTACTGGAGTCTGCACTGGCAGTGACTGAACAGGAATGAGACCTTGGGGCAATAGTGAATAGCTCAGTGAAGATGTGTGCTCAGTGTGCAGCGGCGGTGAAAATGGCCGCTTACGTACAGTTGTGGGTAGTGGTTGCGGCTCCGCACAAGCCACAGTTGTGGACACCCACTGGGTGGCTGGGGAAGGACGTCACTTACTTCTCTGCCTGCTGCACTGGTTTCTGGGGCTCACCTGCAATCCTAGCCAATCATGGGCAAGCTTGGGCTGTGACCTGGGAAGAAAAGACTGGAGAGAAGACTTTGTCTGGCTGGCTTCCCTCTGGTCCACTCCCTGGGATATAAGCTGCACCTGGGCACTGCTCTCAGTCGGAGTTGGGTCTCCTGTGAAGAAGGACATTGCTGGAAGCTCCAAAAGAAGCCGAAGATCTGAGAAGATCCTGGTTTCCAGGGCCTCCGATGCGACCAAAGGGGCTTGGCTACTATGAAATTGGGATGCCTTTGTTCCGATCCAGCAGAGCACTTCTTAGGTTCTTACATTATTGTGCTTATATCACTCTGAATGCAACCCTATGCACAATTTCCAGGATGTAAATTCATCTGGTTGCACTGGAATTTGTTTTCAACTGAACATTCTTAGGATTGCCTCACACAAGACTTTAAACACAAACCATCTCTGTTGGGTTCAGCTGACTAAACTCTAAATGTGCTTAATTTTGTCCAGAGAAAAACGTTAATGACTTCAAGCAACATTGTGAGGAGGAAAAAAAAACTCAGGCAGATAATTTCATTTCGGTGTTGTTGCTCTTATTATCATTGCTGGAGGATTGCCTAATATGTTTTCAAAAGTTGCCAGTTCTAAACAATTAAGGTTGGTCCACAACCAGTTCTAGGCCTGTCTTGTCTTTTCCTTCCCTGGACACCACAGAGGTCATTATTTGTATATTCTTGGCAGCAATGATGCTAGTTTGAAGTACAATCAATACTTTATATTCTTATGCTGAAAGAAAATGGCTTATTGTATGAGAAAGTGCTTGCTGGTAAAATATCTCTTAACTACAACTCCTGTGACAGATGCTTGATCGAAGACAGGGTCCTGCTGCTATGGAAATAACCATATTAACCACCTTACCCAGGTGATTTGCCACCTTCGTACGTTAGTGGAAGCAGAGTGGGAGCATACATAGAATCAGTGCTCCCATGCTGCAGAGGGCATATGATTTTAGGGGTGGAAAAAAGCTCTGGAGGTAGGTTCATATTAGTCTCCTCTGATCCTGATGCACAGCAGGAAAACTTCTGTCAGGGAACTGCCATCGGCTCAGGGGCGAGAGGGGAAAAGCCGGATGGATTACAGAGAGACCCCAAAGATCGTGGGAAGCAGCACCTCCTCAGCCGAGGAGAGTAACCGCGCCTCCAGTGGAGAGGAGTTTCAGGGCTCGGAGGAGGCGAGGCGGTGCCAGGACACCTTGCCTGAGCAAAGCGGGGAGGAGAGAGGTTCTCTGTTACCCACGCCCTCCCTGCGCAGTAGGCTTCCGCGCAGAGAGGGGAAGCGCAGGCTGGGCGTCAGGAAACTACTCTGCTGGGGAAGGTTTAAGGACCGCCCACTCTCAGATTCTGCCATAGAGAGCCATGGAATAGTGGCACTCTGCATGGTGAAGGTTTTTTGGCACCAATAACGAGGCTTTATAGCCGACCAGGGAGGCATTTGCTTGATTGCTCTCAAGTAACCCCCTGATACCCTTACAACTTCCATGCATTTAGGCTGAAAATTGGCTTAGAAGGAAGAGGCGTGTTTAATATAGGGCCATTGTTTCTTCCTCCATAATCCAAAGACAATTGCAAAATCATCTCCAGCCTGTGTTTCCACAGTCTGGTACTCAACAGAGTGTGCATCAGCCTCTCAGTAGACCATTGGACTTGGATACTTAAGAGAGAAGGTAGTTATTATTCACCATCCTTCTCTACAGCAGCTACAATATCCTAGGTTATCGATCTTAGGGAATCTTGTGAGGATCCAAAGAGCAGCAATGACCCCAGATTCCCAAGCTGACATTGTTTGTAGCTTCAGGTTTGAGTTCTAAACATGCATGCCTAGACAGACTGTGTGTTGCTGTTTTTACCATAAAATCAGTTTAATGAAAGCTAAGTCTAATGGTGATGGGGGGAATGAACAGGAAGATTTACTAGTTCTACCCCAAAATGAACTTAATTCACCTTTAGGTTACTTGGCATTTATGGGAACTACAGTGGTAGCTCGGTTTACGAACTTAATCCATTCCGGAAGTCTGTTCTTAAACCGAAACCATTCTTAAACTGAGGCGTGCTTTCCCTAATGAGGTCTCCCGTTGCCGGTGCCCTTCTACCGTTCGGCTTACGTTCTTAGACCGAGGTAAAGTTCGCAAACTGGGACACTACTTCCGGTTTTGTGGAGTTATTAAACCGAACTGTTCGTAAACAGGGCTGTTCTTAAACCGAGGTACCACTGTACTTTAAGGCGTAGTTTGGAGAATTTTGAACTAGTTCAGTGAACTTTGTTTAACTGAAGTAGTTGATTCCGAGCACTGCTTTAAGGTGTCATGAGATTCTGCTGTTTATTTGCTCTAAAAGATTAATATGGCTATCCACCTAGGATTTACGTATTAAAGATTTAACCTAGTGAGAATGAACTATGATATCTAAGTATGTGTAACTTTCATTTGCTCACACGTAATCCCTTATTACTTTTGTTCCTTTCCTCCCCTCTGATACCCCATCCTTTCTTTCTCCTCCCTCTGTTGTGTCTCCTGTAACACATTGAAGGCTGTAGCTAGCATTCTCTGTTCACTAGCACAATGGCAGCAGTTGTACTGGTGAAAACTCATTGCACAACACTTCGTGCAATCTATTGTGCAACAAAGTTGCCAGCAAGCTGCCTACGCATTCTCTTGCACAGCAAAGACTCTCCTCCCTGCAAGAGAGGGGAGTGGTTGTGGGCGGGAGCCCGGACTCCGCCCTGGCAGGGGCCTTAGCCCCTGCCCCTCCTTCTCCTCCCCCTCAGTCCTCGTCGTCCTGCAGCGAGGCCTATGTGCATATCTAACCTTAAAAATAAAATAAAATAACAAAAAAACAAACAAACAAACAAACCGCACCACAGGGTAAGACTCCCAAAATCAGTTAAGACAGACCTTGAGATCTGGATCACGTTTCTGGAACACTACAATGGGGTCTCCTTATGGCAGGAAATCCTCAACCTGTCCTCAAATTGCCAGGTTCACTGATGCCGCTGGGTCCTTGGGCTTCAGTTTATTCTTTAGGGGACGCTGGTGTGCTCAACAATGGCCAGCAGAGGAGCAAGGCGAGGCTATCACGTGGGATCTCACTTTTCTGGAGTTTTTCCCCCCTTAGTTGTGGCTGTTCACATTTGGACTGAGGAGTTCCAGAATCACCGGGTGTGCTTCAGAACTGATAACCAGGCAGTGGTCAACATACTGGCTAAACAGTCATCGCGTTCCGAGAGGGTGTCGTGCCTACTCCAATCATTCGTCCTCCAGTGCCTCGCTTCTGAGCATTAGCTCCCAGGGCTCAGCCACTGCCAGAACCCGTTCCGGAGCACCTGTGGAACCTTGGAGACGTGAAGTGATTAAGGGAGTATTAGCATCTGTCGCACCCTCTACGCTTAGATCATATAAGAAGGTCTGGTGTGATTTCATGGGGTTCAGGTACCTGGAGCACAGCTGTTGCCCGAACCCTTTCCGGAGCACCTGTGGAACGTTGGAGACGCAAAGTGATTAAGGGAGTATTAGCGTCTGTCGCACCCTCCACCCTCAGGTCTTACAAGAAGGCCTGGTGCGATTTCTTGGGCTTCAGGTTTGGGTCTTCGGGGCTTTCTGCTAGCGCGCCTCCCACCACCGATGACGTTTTGCAATACCTTTCACACCTTGATGACCTAGGGCGCACGCCTAAAACATTAAAAATACATGTAGCCGCCATTAGCTTCTTTGCTAAGGCCACGTTCTCCTCCGATCCATGCAGTGACTTCCTGGTCCGTAGAGCTATCGAAGGCTGGGGCAGGTTACAACCCCCTAGGGTTCAGGGCCGTAAGCCAATTTCTTACGGGTTGCTCTCTCAAATACGCAAAAAACTCCGGTCAATTTGTTGGTCCTGGTTTGAGGCCCGCCTCTTTTCTGTGGCATATGCCATCGCCTTTTTTGCCGCCCTAAGAGTGGGCGAGGTCGTAGTCAAAGGTAGTGCGAATGGTGTGATGCGGGGCCCCCTTATGGAAGATGTACAGCTGTCTGAGGCGAGCATGTTGGTACGGATACGACAATCCAAAACTGATCAGGCCAGTAGGGGTGTCCTTCTAAAACTCACAGCGTCCGGGGGCAGGGCCCTTGTCCGGTAAAGGACACCAGGCAGTATCTTCGCCTCAGACCACCTGGTCAGGGTCCGCTTCTGCTACACGAAGACGGGTCCCCCTTACTGAGACACCAATTCACCAGGGTACTCCGCAAAGCTATTGATGCTTGTGGTTTAGCTTCCCGGGCTTACGCTGCCCACGCCTTTAGGATCGGTGCTGCCTCAACTGCCGCGTGCCTGGGCTTGCCTGCGGACAAGATTAAAGAATTGGGCCGATGGAAATCCAATGCTTATAAGGGTTATATACGTTAGTTTGCGCTCCGCTACACTGAATCTACTTACCCGCTTTCTCCTTTCTTTCGTTCTCAGCTGTTTCCGGGGGCACCGTGTGGATTTGCGGCCACAGTATTGTTCATTGGGCCCGCGTTCGGGCGGTCAGCAGCGGCCTTACCCATCATCTTGGTTTGCCTCCTGGGATACAAGTTGCCTGGTTGTCGCGACGCGGCATGTGGTGGGAAGAGCTTATGCCATTGCTGATTGACAGAGTTGCCATGTTTGGCCCTCCTGACATCCTTATCATTCACTTGGGAGAGAATGACCTGGCCAATAGGAGAAGCGGGGATTTGTTGTGGTGCATAAAAAGAGACTGGGAGTCGATTGCGGCCTTGTGCCCTGGAACAATGGTGTTCTGGTCCTCCTTCTTGAAAAGAATTGTCTGGCGCGGTGCGCAGAACTGTATGGCCATTGAAAAAACCAGGAAACTCCTGAACCGGGCGGTAGCCCGTTGGGTGCGCTTTATGTATGGCCGAGTCATTTATCATGACCGTATCCGGATCGGCGACCAAGCCATGTACCGGAATGACGGAGTTCATCTAACAGACATTGGGAATGATATTTGGTTGGACAGTGTCATTAGCAGCATTAGGGATTGGTTGCAGCTGTGAGGGTATTGGCGGCGAGCCCCTTTGCGGCTCGGGTGGCGGTTAGGCATTGGATTCATGTGTTGTGCTGTGTCAAGGGCTAGGTGTGGCCATCGCCTATGCTATCTACCGTGGGTTATTCCGTTAAAGGAATCTGGCGGTCGTGTATTCCGTCCGATGCCTGCTTGGCGGGAGGCCATGGCACGACCCTCGGTGACATCAGGGGGTGAGCCTATAGTTGGATGAGCATCAACAGGCTCCACCTACTGTTGAATAAACCCACCACCTATAGTCATCCAATGCCTAAGCCAATACCTTTTCACTGCTGTAATCAATAAAGTTGTGGCCTTTTCTTGCCCATTAACCTTATACCATGTGTCCATGTGTATTTATTTCACTTAGCGGGGTCGGGGCCCTCGATCCACAACATTCTGCTGGTGCAGAACATTTTGCCAACAAAAGAAGTGTGCCACTATGTGGCTTCAATTTAGCGTAACATAAATTCTTAGATAGTAGGTCCTTTGAAGGCAGAGGCCTGTCTTCCCTGTGAGCACTATAAAGCAGCAAGGTACAAGCAAGCAGAAAGAGAGCCCTGGCTAGAAATATGTGGTTCCTTATTTCTTTCAGTTTCGAAAAGATCAATCAAGACAATTATCAGTCCCGTTGATAGAAAAGAAAGCTGAAGGCGTACAAGAGAAATCCAGCTGCGCTTCTCTTATTGGCACACATGAAATGGCTGTGAAGTGAAGGCTGCTTTTAAATTATTCCTTATCGCAGATGTTTCCATATGGCGACCCTTTCATGAGCAGATGTTGCCCAAACAAATGGGAGAATTTGTCTCTAAACCATGCTCTTTTGGTGACTGCATTGATATATGGCTCAGTGCAATAGATAGTTGCCTCCCAGCTAACATTTGGAGTGGGCAAGATTAGTGGGAAAGGAGGGCACAAGACTTTAGAAGTGTGTGTGAGAGAAAGAGAGAGAGAGAATATACATGCATATGTGATGTGTACGTATTTATAACCACCACATGTTATATAAAGGTAAAGGGACCCCTGACCATTAGGTCCAGTTGTGGCCGACTCTGGGGTTGTGGTGCTCATCTTGCTTTATTGGCCGAGGGAGCCGGCGTACAGCTTCTAGGTCATGTGGCCAGCATGACTAAGCCGCTTCTGACGAACCAGAGCTGCTCACGGAAATGCCGTTTACCTTCCCGCCAGAGCTGTACCTATTTATCTACTTGCACTTTGACGTGCTTTCGAACTGCTAGGTTGGCAGGAGCAGGGACCGAGCAACGGGAGCTCACCCAGTCGTGGGGATTCGAACTGCCGACCTTCTGATCGGCAAGTCCTAGGCTCTGTGGTTTAACCCACAGCGCCACCTGCATCCCATGTTATATAATATAGAAGTTTATAAATAATATATTGTTTATATTATATTTATATTGCAATAATAATATTGCAATCCCATGTTATATAATATAGAAGTTTATAAATAATATATTGTTTATATTATATTTATATTGCAATAATAATATTTATATTATAAATAATATAGATGAGCATGTTTATAAACACATGTTTATAGATGAGCTTTTTGGAATAAAATGTTCTAGAATGGTCCTTATTCATGGGGTATGCATATAGCGAAATGCTTTCCTTCATTTGAAATTAAACTTTGACATTTCCCTTTGAAAGAGATGGCCTGGATATTCTCAACAAATGTTGGCAGAGGGCTGCAGTAATTAGCATGTACATGGGAGAACACTAACAAAACAAAAAAGGAAATAGATTGCAAATGCAAACAGTGACAGTGTCTTTGATATGAGTGGACGTAGGACTCCATAGTCTTATAAGCTTCCAGGGAACTGGAGGTAGACTATTGTTAGCGAAGGAAGGGGTGGTATCTCTAGTGGTCTTGTTGTTGTTCCTGATGGGCATTTGCAAAACTTTGGACACATTATTATTGTAGAATTTATATCCAACCTTTCATTGTGTGCAGTCTCAAATTGAAATAGCAAACATACAAATAACAACAACGCGTCCGAGTCCTGGTGTCCAGTCCAGGGGGAAGGAAGGAGTACTGGGTGTTAGGGATGAGTGAATCTGTTAGTTTGGGTTTCTCTCAGTTTCTCATTTTCCCAATCCTAAGTTTTACTCTCCACATTTCTGCATCAGTTTGCAAATTATTCTGAAGTCCTTGTGAAAATTCATAAGCACATCATCATCATCATCATCATCATCATTTCTATACCACTTTATTTTTTTAAGAAAAATCTCAAATCTCAGCATATTAAACATCAATAAAACAATGCAGAATCAAACATTTCTCCCCAATATGCACATGCTTATATATGCAATTTTGCACAATATGCAAATGTTTGCAAAAATGTTTTTCCCTAACAGAATGCATTTTAATGTTATTTTCAACAATATCTGCAGTTTTATGCATGCTTTACCTTACTGCATGCATTTTTTTGTATACATCTTGCTTGTCTACTGAACAGCACAACAAAATCCAGAGAACTGCACATTTTGAAGAAGGGCTGCATTTTGGCTCACATGTTGTGAGAGAGGATAGGGTACCTAAAATGTGAACTTAAGTGAATTTATCCTCCATCCCTACTGGTGGCACACAGACACCTTCCATTCTATGTTACGGAAAGAGAGAAGCTTTCTTTATCTGGCCTGAAATATTTGGCTGTGGCTAACATTGCCAAAGCCACTGAAATGGAGAGTGAAGCATAAACCCAAAGATTAATGGCAAGATCCTTCAGCTGTTCTGCAACCCTGACAGAAGAATCACTCAAAAGAAGCCTAATTTTGAATATGTAGCGAGAGTCAGTTGAATTCACATAGAAAATAGGTTTTTTAAAAAAGAGAATAGAGGCCACATTTGCCTTTATAATGCATGCCAAACTGACCAACTACACCAGCTGCAGAAAGTCTTTAGTTAGGTGGAATTTCTATGTTGGTCCTAAAAGTTATATGGAGGAGAAACCTTAAAAGGTTCATATAAAATGTACTTTCCCACACATTAAAACTGGATTACAAAAAGTTACTTCAGCACTGTGCACAATGCCCCAATATGACCTGAAAAGGAAGTTGTTTTTGCTAACCTTCAAGTGACTAATATAATTTTAATATTACTATTTATAATCCTTAGGATGTTAATGGTCTTATATTATCCGAGGTGATTTGGAATTCACTCATGAGTAAGCTCATGAGTATTCTCCATTTTTATTCTGCAATTATTCTGTGCACTTCATGTTGATTTATCATGTTTTCTTTCCATTATTTTTGGAATCCTTTTGTACATAGGGAATTTCTCTAATAGCCACTTATTTCTCTGAGGAACATTTTATGCAGAATGATTTGCATGTTACCAAATGTCTGGCTATTTAATGGTATTTTGTTACAACTAAAAATTCAGCAGGGAGATGCCTGCAAGATGAGTGACCTGGAATCACCTCATATTCTGTACTTACGTGATTTCGATTTGGGAAAACTCTTTGCCAAGTTAAACATGAAGGGTTATACAGCCGTGTCCTTCCGCTGATGGGACACTCTTCAATCCAGCAGACACTTCCATGAGTGAAAAGGGCAGAGGGAGCTGTTTTTCCCAATGATTCACCCTTTGCTATGGCCTAGGACCCACGTACCTACAGGACCGCCTCTCCTGTTATGCCCCGCGGAGCACATTAAGGTCCACAAATGACAACACCTTGGAGGTCCCAAGCTGCAAGGTGGTTAGATTGGTCTCAATTAGGGCCAGGGCCTTTTCAGTACTGGCCCCAACTTGGTGGAACGCTCTGTCACAAGAGACTAGGGCCCTGCGGGACTTGACATCTTTCCACAGGGCCTGCAAGACAGAGCTGTTCCGCCTGGCCTTTGGTTTGGACTCGTTTTGGTTTGGACTGCATTTTAAATTATATTTTAAATTGGTTGGTTTTTTTTGTAATTTTACTGGTGTTAGCTGCCCTGAGCCCGGTCCAGTTCGGCCGGGGAGGGCGGGGTATAAATAAAATATTATTATTACTATGTAACCCCTACAACGCTGTCCCAGAGGGGTTGGAGGACCCTCTGGAACAATGTGGAAAGTGGCATGGGGAGGTTGTAGGTAGGAGAATGTGGGAACTGGAGAAACTCGTGTCCCTGCTTTCTGGTCATGGAAGACTCTGCTGGACCCAAGAGTCTTACAACAATGAAGATACATATCTGGAAACAACTCCAAACAGTTTCAATCAATTCTTACAGAGCAATCCTACAATGCTTACTCAGAAGCAGGGCTTCTTCTTCTTTTCAGTCAGAACTCTCCACAACTCAGTTCCGGCCCCTCTCAGGTGGGCGCCATTGCCATTATAAGAGAACAAGGTTCATGGTGAGTTCTGGCACCTCTTTTTCTAGAAAAATGGCTCAGAAGGAAGTCTCATTGTTTTCTATTTGGTTTACTCCTAGGTAATTGGGATTGCAGCCTAAAGCTCAAAATTCGGTGTACAGCAAACATGTATTGCAGCCCACACTTTACAACCCATTTCTGTGGACTTTGTGCAGCCTGACCACCCTGCATATGTCTGAGGGGCCACGAGTTTGAGAGAACCATCCTAAAGCAGCTGACTGTGTGCTTACATAAAGGTGATGAAACAAAGTTTCTGCCTCGTATCGTATTTTCCAGAAAAGCATTTCAAAGCACCCTGAATAATGTATCCCAGGCACAATCACAATCACCTGCCATTCTAACAACCAAATGCACATCTTGCTTAATAAGTGCTCACTGGCTTCTCCCCCCCCCCCCCCCGATATTTTGTAAGACAGAGGTGCAGGTTTCTAAATTCCTTTAATGGATTACATGCAGCGAAACTGTCACAGTAATTGGGAGAACTGCTCCTCACATTTTACAGCATCTTTTAATGTATCTAATAGTGGCACTTAAACTAAACACACTTATGTTAAAGTGCTTGTACAAAAGGTAAATAACAGTGACTGGCAGCAGATTCCTATGCATTTTTTACTTATAAGTAGGGATGTGGGGGAAATTCTGTTCAGCTCGCATTTAAAGCAAACTTACTTAATTTGCTCTTTCTGAAACAATATGCAAACTGAAACTTATAACCATCCTTCAAAATTTGCATTTTTCAGGATTCTGCAGATCTCGGGGGTTGGGGTCCCTTCCAACTCTTCAATTCTATAATTCCAGCAAGAATTTTGCAGAAGTTCTCCAGCTAAGTTACATATGAAAAAATGTATATGCTAGGGTCAAGTGTTCATATAAATGCATGTATTAGTGAAAATAGCACACAAAATGCATATTTGGGGAAATTGATTTGAAAAAACATATGCACACACACACAAATGTGTATATTAGGCACATTTGCATACAGAAATGTGTATATTTAGAAACATTTGCATTAAAAATCAGATGAATTGTCATGACGACTTTATTTTTAAAATTGTAAACTGATGCAGTAATGTGGAGAACTGAACTTAAGATTGGAAATAGGAGAAACTGAAATCGACAGAATCACCCTTCCATATTGATACATCTTGCTCATTATTGTATACAATGATTGACAGTGGTTTTCCATGGTTCCAGATATGGGACACTCCCAGCCCTATACCTGGAGATACTGGGAATTGATCCTACGACCTCCTGCTTGCATTACTTGGGTATATATAGCTTCTCCTTGCTGTCCTGCCCATGTTACATTCCAGCCACAATTGCCATGAAAAATCAAGCTCTTTTAGCACTGAGATTTTTGTTGTATGTTTTTAGTTCCAAGCTCGTATTTTACTGGCTAGTAAACTCTGTTTTCAGGTGTGTTGCTGAGTGGAATGAGAACTTTGTGTCCAAATCGCTTCCTCTAGCCTTTTGCCTCCATCTGTCCCTTCTTCCTTCCATGACTGACACCTGGGCAACAGATGGTGCAAATGGCCCAGAATATTATTGTTAAATTAGTATAAAAACACTGCCAGGTTGCTGGATTCTTTGGCCATAGACCTTGTGGCTCTGAGGACTGGTTAGAGAAAATGATGGTATCTGGAAATTAATTGAGGCTGAGCTTCTTGGTCTTGTGTTCTGTGTGGCTGGGGCAAGACATTTTGAGAATATTTAGTTGTTTGTCCAGAAGGACACACTTTGTATTCATTCTCATACGTTAGTTTTATATGTTGCTACTGCGCTCTAGCATGCTTTTCTGTTTTCAGTTTAAGATTCATTGTAATAATTGCTGGAACTAATTGCCTTCCCCTCATTGTGTGTGCTACATTTAAAGGAACTAGCATTTCTGGCATTCCCAGCTTTTTATAATCCCTGTTCTACCTGAGAGTTGGAGGGAATGTACGACCATATTCTTAAGCATCATTAACCATAGTTAAAATAGTATGAAGTTAGATCCCAATACAGTTCACACGGGATAATTATTTTAATTATCTATTAACTAAAGATGGCACATGATAGATATTTAGTGGTGAATAGGTTTATTATGTTCAATTCAAGATCCCCCCCCCCAATAAGAATAAGAGCTAGCTGCCCTCATCCAAGTTTTGTAATTGCCTTATATTTACTGATTTCATGCATCGTGAAACTTAGCCCCAATACTGTATATAGCTGAATGTTTCGTAACGCGCAATATAAAAGGGGACTTTAGGATATTAGCCCAATTCTGGTTTTTTTAAAAAAATGATATTTATTGAGAATTTAAAATTACAAAAAGAGAAAGGAAAAAGCAAGAAAAAAGAAAAGGAAAAAAGGTATACAAAAAAAGAGATTAAACAATATAAGTCAATAAAAACAAAAGTCAAAAAAACAAAAAACAAAAACAAAACACACAATCATCAGAATAAAAAAAACAAAAAACCCAAAAAATTTAAAAGCAAATCCAATATTCCCAAATCCTTATCTTTCATTAACTTGTTTCATCGACCTCCTCACACCTCCCTTTTTTATATTCTAGTTATTAATTATCTCAGCAAATCCTTTCCATCTTTCACAATATTCTGTCATTAAATTACCTTAATCTATTTTAACCTTATCTTACCATAAAAACCCCTAAAACTTAAAACTTAAATCTTATTTATACCTAATTCTTTTTAACAAAACATATTTATACATAATTCTTTTTAACATTTCTACTAAAGCCAAATAGTTTCATTCCAACATTTTTCTAATACTCATTAATTTTACAATGATTTTCTAAATGAATTTTTAAAACTTTCTTCCAATCTTCATCCGTCGTCTCTTCTTCCTGGTCTCGGGTTTTGTCAGTCCTTTCTGTTCCCTCCATCTAGTCCATCAACCTGGTGACCTTCTATCCGAGGCTCTTAAGTCTTTTCCATGTCCCTTCTGCAGGTCTTCTTCATGTTTATACCTGCACTTTACTTTATCTTCTGCTGATCTTATTCTTAATTTCCTTCCTTTCTCTCGGGGAGACTCCAACTTGACAATATCTTTATCCCTTCTCGACAAGTCAGCCCATTCTCCATAGTCGACACTGAAATCCAAAAGATATTTAAAGGCATGTTTCAAAGTCCCTCCAAGATTAAGGGCCCCCACAACTCCGAACTCCCCCTGGCCCAAAGCCAGATCCGAAAAGTCAAAACATCCCTGCATAGGGGGATCTATCCAACTTCCCATCTCCAGACCAAACAGTACCCCATCTCTCCAAATCTGACTTTCTCCAGATTCAGTCGTCAAAGACAGCAACTTATGTTCCTGCAAGGCCGCAGCTCTCTCCATTTCTGGTACTTGAGGTTCAGCAACTACCTCCTCCTTTATCTTCTTTACCACTTGCTCTGTCAAAGCACATTCCTGGATTGATTCCTGAGTGGTTTCTATATAAGTATTCACTGTTTGTCCAAAATTTCCAACTGCAACAATCATCAAATCCATCTTCTCATGTAGCTGTTCCAGTAAAGCACTTGTCTTGCAAAAAGCAAGCACTAAAGCTTCTTCTGGGCACATTCTTGTTCAAGGTCGGTGTCTAATTCCCACAATCTTTTATCTCTACAGCTGTAGAATTCCCCAGATCGACTCCAGCAACAGTTTCACAAGCTCCCTCTAGAGGAAACAATTTCTATTTGTATCCGTCTTTTTAAAAGCAGATCTAGCAACAAAGTTCCTTTCTTTCCAGATATTTTGTTCCTTTTAAGTGCAAAAGGGAACATTGGAATCAATATGTTTCTCTTTTTTAACTATCTGTCAAAAACGTTTTGTCCACAGTCAATGAACTTCCCCAAAGTGTCTGTCTCTGACACCCTGCTCCCAGGATCAAGATGGCGGAAATTTATCTTTCTTTACTCTCTCTTCTGCAGGTTTAAACAGTCTAAAAAGATTCCCCCCTCTTCTCCTGCTTCCAAGGGGGGTTTAGTGATTTTAACTGATGGAAATTTAGTCATTTACAAACGACTTTCCAGACTCTAGCTTGCAATGTCTTTGCTTCAATCTATTTACAAAAGCGGAAGGCGGACTTCCTGTTTAGACCTTCCCGCTTCGGTGCCAAATTAAAAAGTTTCTTAATCCAATTTTCCGTTCTACTCACGAGCAGTTGTTTAAAATCCAATTGTCCACAGGAAAAAGTCAGCGCTCTCCGGCAACAGCAATGTGGCTTCACTCCGTGAAAAAAGCAGTCGATTCAAAGCACCGCGCCATTCACCCCACGTCGCTCCGGATCCCCGAAACCGGGTTTCCCCGCGAGTAGGGGAGGCGCAAAAGGTGCCAGCCGAATCCCACGTCCACAGGCTTCTCCCGCCTGTGGTTTTTAATGGGTCTCCGCCTCACCGCGGCGGTCCAGCCCTAGTTCTCACGAAGCGGATTCCTCCTGGTCAGAGGAAATCCACCATTGCCGGAGGCGCTAACCCGGAAGTAGGATATTAGCCCAATTCTGTGTTCTTTTAGATAATTCTTTTCCAGAGGATAATGAATGATAAAATTCAAGAGATCACATCGGTAGCAGAGATAAAATGTGGAGGATGCCATGCTCTTCTAATTAATGCTTATTAAACATAGGAGCAGGAATTTCATGTTAGAAGAAATATGTATATTTTATGGAGGATATAAGCCAGAGGTGGGGTGCCTGTGGTCTTCCAGATGTTGATGGATTCATCTGCCCTAGCCGGTTGGCCACTGGTCAGCAACAACAACATCTGGAGAGCCACAGGTTCCCTATCACTGATCTAATATTGTATCTTATACCTTCTTTACCCATTCAAACTCCCATGTTCTGTTACCAGCTAAAGTTTTTGCAAAAGGCAAATACATCCCAGTGGTCCCTGCAGACACACACAAAAAAAGTTATTTGTTAACAGAAGAAACAGAAAGTCGACATAAGAGTTATGTAATTCCTTTAACCAGGTAGCAGCCACAGTAGCAATAACAGGGCTGTTGTGATGGCAGGCTGGGAGGCTGAGGGACCGTGGACACTACTTTGAGCTCCCTGGAGAAAGGTGGAAAGTAAATGTAATAAACAAACTAATAAACAAATAAATAATGACCCTTATCAATATCAACAGATGATAAAATTACTTCCATTAGCAAAGTGGCAGCCACAGGCACCTCATATAAATGCTCATCGTGACATCTGATTCAGTAAGATATCACCCAACCGAAACCCATAAACAAAGTGAATGTAATAATAAGTATGTAAGGTCCGTATAGTTAAAGCTATGGTTTTCCCAGTAGTGATGTATGGAAATGAGAGCTGGACCATAAAGAAGGCTGATCGCCAAAGAATTGATGCTTTTGAATTATGGTGCTGGAGGAGACTCTTGAGAATCCCATGGACTGCAAGAAGATCAAACCTAGCCATTCTGAAGGAAACCTGCCCTGAGTGCTCACTGCAAGGACAGATCCTGAAGCTGAGGCTCCAATACTTTGGCCACCTCATGAGAAGAGAAGACTCCCTGGAAAAGACCCTGATGTTGGGAAAGATGGAGGGCACAAGGAGAAGGGGACGACAGAGGACGAGATGGTTGTCTTAAATAAATATGTAATTCTGTATTTTTTTATCCAAACCAGCACATCAGATCTCTTTGAGGATCTTGTGCTATATATTTTGCTGGAGACATCAAGCAACAGGGAGTGGTGATTTAGTTCCTAATTTCTGGAATCACCCAGATGTCCTTTGTACCCACAGGTGTTCCCTGGACCTGAAGGGAAGAATTGTTAGCAAGAGTGTTGACATACTAATATTCTGGGAGTTTGACCTTGTGTTTAAGAGCCAACAAGAGAACAAGCTCTTGAAACGATGGGTCCATTTCATAAGCTACAGGAATGAAAGAGTTGTAGATAACATCTCTTCTTTTAACCTGTTTTCAGTGATCTGACTTCTGAACGGCTTTAATCTGCATTTACATCTACACACACACACACATTCCTCCCTTCCCAATCTTTCTCTTTCCCCTTTCCTTCTTTCTTTCTTTCCTTCCTTCCTTCCTTCCTTCCTTCCTTCCTTCCTTCCTTTCCCTATTTATCCCTTTCTTTTCTCCTCCCTTTCCTGCTTTTATTGTGTTCTCTCTTTTATACACCCTAATATCATCATTATCATCACCATCATTATTGCTATCAATATTATTTAAATATACCTCTTTCTATTCATTTCCTTTGAATCGGTGTGTCTTTAGTATTTGCTTATACTTACAGAATTTCGAAGGGATGGAGAAAGGAGAAGAGAAGATTCCCTGGAAAAGTCCCTGATGTTGGGAAAGATTGAAGGCACAAGGAGAAGGGGATGACAGAGGACGAGATGGTTGGATAGTGTTCTACCAGCATGAGTTTGACCAAACTGCGGGAGGCAGTGGAAGACAGGAGTGCCTGGCGTGCTCTGGTTCATGGGGTCACAAAGAGTCAGACACGACTAAATGACTAAACAACAACAAAGGATCCCCCCCTCTATTTTCTGATTGAGTGTAGTCAAATATGTAGGGTGATGCTTGTGGGATGGTGCATGAGTTATCCAGGACAGGATTATCTTCCTGTTCAGGAGTTGTATTCACACCCTGTTTTGAAGACCCTGTGAGAAATGGCTGCACTGAAAATGGAATCTTTGTAAACAATAATAGAATACAGTTTCCTTTGTCTGCAATGCAAACTCTCTTTGTGTGGGCTAACTACTACGCTCCTTCGCCACCATCCCTACACTGGAAACACATAATTTAGGTGCGTTTAAGGGCTTGGCCCTGTTCCATGCTATTTTAAAAGGTTCCTCCCCTTAACAAGAGTCTTCCATGCTTTTAAGTCCCTGAAAGCTGCAAGTAACACTCCTCCTTCAGGAGGACGCATAGGGTAGAAATTGAATTTTTAAGACCGTAAGAAGTCCAGTACAGTGGTGCCCCGCAAGACGAATGCCTCGCAAGACGAAAAACTCGCTAGACGAAAGGGTTTTCCGTTTTTTGAGTCGTTCCGCAAGACGAATTTCCCTATGGGCTTGCTTCGCAAGATGAAACGTCTTGCGAGTTCTTGCGAGTTTGTTTCCTTTTTCTTAAAGCCGCTAAGCCGTTAATAGCCGCTAAGCCGCTAATAGCCGTGCTTCGCAAGACGAGAAAACCGCAAGACGAAGAGACTCGCGGAACGGATTAATTTCGTCTTGCGAGGCACCACTGTATCCTGTTATCCCAGATGTCTATGGAGAGGCTAAAAGCAGGACCTGAGCACAACAGAACTCGCCACATTTCCGATTCCCAGCACTTGGCATTCAGAAGCATATTACTTCTGACAGTGGAGGCAGGACATAGCTATCATGGCCAGAACACGGGTCTAACACATGCACCCATTTCCCCATATACTAGGTATGCGCCTGGTTGCATGGCTCTTTGTAACTGGCCCAACAGAAATATGAGATGTTGTTTTCATCCTTTATCTGGTGAAGAGAAGCCAGAAATGAGCTGCCTCTTCTTCTTCTTTAGTGGCAATGCCCTTTGGTGAGGAACAGCAAACTGGAAAAGAGAGATCACAACCAGCCTTATTCACAGCCCACTGTTCCATTTGTTTCTGAACAGCAGATCTAGCAGCTTTTCCTTATATTTTTTTTTATTGCTTTTGACTTACTCCTGCTGGTCTGTGAAGACCCCAAGCAGTCAGAAACACCGAAACACCTGTGGCTTTGTGACATTGCTGCATGCTTGGAACAATTTTTTGCTTTTAGCCCAGTGTTACAATGCATCAGCGGTTGGCTTTTTCATGGCACCCTGGGGGATGAAAAGTACTAAAAAAGAGACAATAGCGGAGGAGGAAGAGCTGAGACAGCCTTGAGCTCCAAATCACTGGAATAGCACATTGCAAGCAGGAAGGCCAATAACAAAGATTGTGTTGAGGATATTTCAGATTGACAGGAAACACATGAATTGCCCTCGATCAGTCCCCGCAGGCCCCCTTCTAAAACTGCGGTTCGAACTCTCAGGCATTTTTGGTTAATGTATAAATAATCCTGTAAGGAGCAGCCATGAATATCTTTATATCCTGCAGCAGCAATGAAGTTTACATAATGTCTTAACTTATCTACCATAGCCGCAGACCTTCTCAACCCCTTTAAAAAGTCTAGTGCAGGGGTCCCCAAACTAAAGCCTCATTTATCCGGCCCACAGCAACCCCCACCTGCTGCCGCCGCCCGCTCTTAACGGCACTGCCCACTTCCGGGTCGGAGGAGCACCAGAAATAGCTTGTGCGCATGTGCAAGTGTTATTTGTGCATGCGCAATCGTTATTTGCAGTGCGCATCCGGGTCGGAGGAGGCCTCTGCTCTTTCGACCAGAAAGTGTGCCGGAAATAGTGTGTGTGCACGCATATGGGCAAGATTTCCCCCGCCCTCTGGCCCACTGCGCGATCGGTGCTGAAGACACTGGCCTGAGGCGCGGTAAGTTTGCTGACCCCTGGTCTAGTGGCATGTACCCATAGTGCTTATATGTGTGTGTATAACTGGATGTTCCATGCACAGGGGCAGAGTGTGGAGGAGCAAGGAGGCCTGTGGCCCTGGGCACACAATTTTTGATGGGGGCGCAAACAGGCACCCCTGTGCAGGCGTCCCCAGCATGGTACAGCCCAGTGCTCCTCTCCACCTGCCAAGGGCTCAGCACAGCCCCAGTTTGCTCTGGTGGGGGTGGGTTGCTCTGGCAGTGTTGTCACTGAGTGATGAGGAGTCTTCCCGCCCAGTGCACACACAGGCACCAACAACTGACACAACACTGCTGGCCATACAAGCACATACAAGTCAACCTGAGCCACCCATGCCTTGGACTGAGTTTCCACTAGTCTCTTGGCTAACTGCACAGCCAGGCAAGCACTGTGTGGTACAAAATCCAGCCACAGGGGAAGAACAAACCAGACTGCTTTGGTTGGGCACAGCAATCTTAAGCATGTCATTCAGAAGTAGGTCCTCCTAAGTAAAGTACAATCTTAGACTGCAATCCTATGCTTAGTTACTTGGGATTAAGATCTAATGAACCCAATGAGACTTGCTTCTGAGTAGACATGTATAACATGTGCACCAACAGTTGTGGGCCTCCTCAACCTGGGAGAGTCACCAGAGCCTCTTGGCTCATTTTGAAAACACTGAACACTTTGTTTGCGTTGGCTTTTGGTGGCCAGGATTGTGAACAGGATGTGCCTTCGCATTTGCTTTGCCTTACACATTTTGGATCATATTTATAATATTATATAAACAGCATAATATTAGGGGATATAAGCAATATATGTTTATAGAAACAAGACAAATGACTGTTATGTGTCCTGGCCCTTAGGGATGAGGCAATATCCAAAATGAAATAAATAAAACTTGTTTTGAAATTATAAATATTTCTGTACTTCAGTTTCATGTCAGGCTGAGACGACTTGATTTATTTTCCCTTACCTTTTCTCTTTCTTTTTAACTTATTTGTTGTCTCTCTCTCAAGTAAACTGTACTGATCTATCTGAAAATCTCTTTCCTGGCTTTTCTTTTCCCCTCTGCAGAACCTTGCGGATCAGTGGTCTGGGAATAAGTGGATCTACTGTTCTGTGAAGTGACAGCCTTTTCAGAGTATCCTTTGCTATTTCTTAATACTTCAGATATTATTTTCTTTCCTGTAATGTACTGAAATGTTTTAGAGTGCTGTCTGCTGTTATGAAACAAACTTTATATACCAAATTTCAAGGGAGAGTGAGAAATAGAAATGTTACTTTTTAAATTAAAGTTATTGTGTTATGTTAGAAAGCTGAAATGTGGTACCTATGTAATCTGTCTCTCATGGAAGTACAATATTGTGAGTGAGTGACTCCACTCATTAGAATATAACTGACATTGCATAAAGATATAAGCACTGTCAGTGCAATCTGGTAAAATCCTATTGAAATCTATAAAATGCTTAACAGCACAATCCTATACATGTCTGCTCAGAAGTGGAGCTTACTCCCAGAGGAGTGTGCATAAAATTACTAGGAAATGTTACACTGAACTCAGCAGGAGCTACTTTCATGTAAATATTCCTATAATCAGACTGTAAATCCCAATGACTGTGAGTTCTAGTGGAACTTGGTTGTGAGTGACTCATTTTGCTGGAGTGTTCCTTCTGAGGGTCACCTCAATTGCATGATGTAATAAGATCTGAGCATCAAGAGCAGGGATGGAGAACCTGTGGTCCTTGAGATGTTGATAACTTCAACTTCCATTATCCCTGAAAATTGGCCATGCCGGCTGGGGCTGATTGAAACTGTGAGTCAGTAACTTCCAGAAGGCCACAAATTCCCCACACCTGACTGAGTGGTTAGGTTGCTATCTGATAAAATTCTTATTATTAGTTTGTTATCTAGTTACTGACTATGCCTTAACTACCATTCTTATTTTAGTGCTTGTTTTCACATTATGTAAACAATAAAGTTTCTTGCTTTTTAAAGGGTCTTTTAGTAGGCTGTTTTTTTTGTTTGTTTTTTGCTACTGCTATCTTTTTTTTAACACTGTTACTCACAGTGTAATCCTATGTACACCTACTTAGAAGTAGGGCTTACTCCCAGAACCAGGTTAAGTTTGTAGTATTTTAATTCTTTTAATTCAGAATTCAGTCTTTTAATTCAGTCTTTTAATTCAGAATTCAGTAAATACGACCACTATTTTAAAAATGTCCCAGAGCATATAAGGGATTGTATCAGATAGTCTTTCCCAATTGAAAATAAATGTATTATATCAGAGTGATATCAGCATGTGATGAATCTCATATGTCAGCAGCCTTTTCCTATTAGGATCTAAAGTTCTTTTTAGGATCTAAAGTTCTAAACCCAAAGGACACTTTCCTGAGTCATACATAACCCAGAAAAACAATATGAAGCTCAGCATTTGAGGACAGAGAGTGCATCACATCAAATCCAGGGCTTCATTTTGAAAAAAGGCAAGATCTCTGAATCAGTACCAACTGATATTCTCATACACTTCTTACTAAAGTCCCTTCAAAGCAGGGTGATGATCTGGGCGTTTATTGTTACATGTTGCTTTGGGAGTCTTGAACACCATGGAATTTACCCAGAACACTCCAAATGTGTTTACCGAATGTGTAGCCCTTACGTTGTTCTCTGATATCTGAAAATGCTGTCAGGGTGTGTCTGCGATAACTACACACTCTGTACAACAGGAAGCAGTTGGAACAGCTGAAGGGGTACATTTCAAAAAGCAGACATGGTGTTGCATCACCAACACGCCTGACAGAGTGCAATCACTGACACAGAAATAAGACCCACCTGCAGTGTTTCTCGTGCAATGGAGCTGTGCTTTGCTGGCATCCTTGATCTAACCAACCTACAGCTCAGTGCAGATTACATAGGTTAGTTGTGCTGCATCTTATGTTGGAACAGAGCCATGGATTTCTGCTACTGCAACCCTAGCCATGCACACTAATCCTCTGTGAATCTACTTGGAAGCTTCTACATTTAATGCTATGTGGGTAATTCAGAAGACTAGCAATCTTTCTCTAGTTGGATAGATCCACTACTTCTACATGGAAAATACTCATTAGCTGTGGGTGGTATTCTATTCAGTTTTACTCAGAGTAGATCTACTGAAATGAATGAACATGACTAAGTTAGGCCCATTAATTTCAATAGTCTACTCTTTGAATAAAACCTGGTATTTATTTATTCTGGTCAATAAGCCGTTGGAAAAAACTGGTAGACTACCACCTAATGAGTTCATTTTTCAGAAATGTAAATATCATATTTTCTTAAAAATGAAAGAACATCAAATTACTAATTCTGTACCACTGGTTTTATATTCCTGCGCTCTTCGAAATACTTGTGCTATAAGGCACCACTTGTTTCACTGCGATTTTCCTGGCATGGCTTTAAGAATTGTGTAAGTAACACCTAGGACTCATTTATAGATTACATGCATGCAGGTTTCTGCAAGTATTGGATATCCTCTAACCCGCAACAGTTACGCAATCTCTGCATTCATTTTGGAATTCCAGAAATCAGACATGTGTCCTTCTGGATGACATTTAGGAGCTATCATTTCAGATGTTACATTGTTCCTGCATTTGAGAAACACGGCAGTAAGTATTGCTTGCGACTTGATAAACACTTGTACAGCTTTTATATGTGAACTGGTTAATTAAAAGTCACTGAAATATATTAGTCTTTGCTAAATAACTGCCAGCATTTGCTGGATCAAACTGCCCTAAGCTTGCAGTTCATCTAATTAATTCTAAGGTGCAGGTATCCAAGCTGAAGTGCAAAATGACAGAAAACAGTTTGAGAAAAAGCCTTCTTTGTAGATGGAATGGAACGGGATAAGACAAGGGAAGCAATGCTAAGTGGCAATCTTCCTGAAAAGATGAAAGCAGGCAGTCCGGCATAATTTTGCTGCCATGTTGGTGGAGCTGGTTTAGAGGCTGACATTGTCTCCTGCTGCCTGCTGCTTTGAAGAGATATATATGTATTTGTGCTTACCGCTGAAAAGGAAAACAAGAGACCAAAGGTTTTTTAATGGGTGCTCAAGGCTGTCAGTCAGAGAAGCACGAGTATAACCCCTCCTCTTCCCCAAGGCTTAGCCACCCTTGTCTTGTGTCGGATATACCTCTCTTAGAAACCTGGAAGTTCTCTTCTTAGAACTAAAAGCTCTAGAATAGACAACTTGATGTCTCTGGAGACTTTATTAGGATGCCCATTTGAGCTTTCCTATTTTCTTCTCTCCTGTAACTGATTCCATTTCTTTCAACTTGAACACGTCATAAAGCCTCAATTGGAAACCAGCGGTTATTCTGTTTCCTAAGAAGTACATGTGAAGAAAGCTAGATTAAAAAATGGGAAAAGAATCATAGGAGAAGACCAGTTCATTTTGGCTGAGCCAAAATGAAGTGTGAGATCTACCAGCTCAGGATACTGAGAAGACACTAAATCAGAAGGGAGAGACGCAACAGGTAAGCCCTGAAAGGCTTTTATCTCAAAAACAAAATGTGGATAGTGCCAAATGAAATTTCTTAATCAGCTGAAGAGGGTGCTCAACACACGACTGTACAATTTTCTTCCAATTAGCTTTTATAGGAAGTGGGGTCTGATTTTTTTAACAAATATTATCTTTGGAAAGTACTTCTAATTCATCATAAATGTCCCTTTTAATATTGTCGAGGGGGGAAAACCTGCCTTTCAGCTTAAGCCTCGGGTTGTTATTGATATAAAGGACTACTCCTGTAATTCTGTATTTTCCATTCTTGTGCATTTATTGAATTGATTGGAGTTATTTGTTACTTATCTGGTTAAATAAGGAAGGCGGAACTCATCCATCTGGATTAAAGGGAGAAAACTTTTGAAGCTTCACACCAATAATTCATTTCCCAGAGTTTCAAAAAACTAAGAATGCATTTATATTCTAGATTGTTATCACTTGTAAGGAACCATAATATCTCTTATAGCGGAATCTACCCAACATACACAGCTCCATTCAAATCCAGGAGGTATAGGCAAAAGAAAACAGTCTGTACACTACATAATTTTATGGGTGAAGTCTTTATTAAATTCTGGTGCTTTGTTTTATTACCAGGGAAAAGAACGTAAAGCTTCCAAAGTTAGGAACCAATACGCCATAAAAGCAGAATAAAACAGCGAAACCAGCAATGAATCCTATTGTATGTTTATTAGTTCAGACTCAAAACTCATGATCCAGCTCATTACAAAATTCAAGGCAGGGACACATTCATTCGTTTATTTTAGTATTGCAGATCTAGAAAAGCCCTTATTGTTGTTGATCTTGGGTCCTTCCTGTTTAATAGCATGGTAGCCTTTCAGTATTCCCCCCCAAAACTTTGATTCAGGTATGGATGATCTGTCTTCCAGATTCTGCGCAACTCTTTGCATAAAAGCAGTAATGATTTTTCATTTAGAGACTGCATACTTAGGAACCCTTTTCTAGTTCCCTCTCTGTCCCTCTAAATATGGTAATCAAAGGCTGGGGGGAGAAGTATGATCAAACGCTTCCACGCTATTTTACATTCATTAATATGCTAGAAATGAACTGTAGCCAAGAAGCATTCCTGCTGCAGCACATGTTGCACCAGACATAAATCTAAACCAATCTCACTAATGTTACCATGCTACCAAGGCCCCAAATCACACAAATAGCTTTATTCCTTATGGGTATAAGGTGATCAAACACCAAAACGATAAACCAATGTACAAATGACATTTTGATATGGGAGCTACAATATTAGCCCTGTGAAAAGTATTTCATTTTCCTATCTGCCTAGAAAATGTTCCTTGTGCTGCCATAATCTACATTCTATACATCCTTTGTGGGGGTTTGTCAATTAGTGTTCTGAAGGGTTCAGAAAGTAGGGTGATATTCATGGTTGGTCATGCTCACGGAGTGGTCTATTCTGGGTATGTCTTATTTACTTAAAGAATATTATGTCCCACTTTTCACTTCATCTGGGTCTCAAAGCTGCTTACATAAAAATAAAACCATACAATATAAAAAATTAAAACACTGGCATAGTGTTCTGATGTCAATTATACTTGACATCTACATGAAACTCAATGTAAAATGACAATCCAATATTCTGGGGGCTCCCAGTTCTGTGTTTCATTTCGCATCAGGCTGCTGTTATCTCTATCCTGATCCATTTTTTGAAGCTGTGGTCAAATACATGAAGTCTAATAGGCTGAATCAAGATGAGATAGATATTGTGGTGGCAGAGAATCAGACTCTGCTGCAGGTGAGGTTGTCTGTTATCAGTGGAGTTTGCATAACTCTGGACCTGGCATTGCTACTTGAGAAGCAGATGGTACCTGTGGTCAGGAGTGTCTTGTAGCAGTTGATTTTTATATGCTGGCTGCCATCATCTATGCCTCTGAGAACTTTTTGATTGGCTACTGAAACACACTCCATGTCAGGTTGTCTTTGAAGGTTTAGAGAAGGAATGGGGAACCTGTGGTCCTGCAGACATTGCTGGATTAGAACTCCCATCATTCCTGACCATTGGTCATGCTTAGAGCTGACAGGAGTTGAAGTCCAAGAACATCCAGAGATATTCCTAGGTTCCCAATTCCTGGTTCAGAAACTCTCCTTACTGAGATGGAAACATAGACCATGGTTGGGGGAGGTAGGATTAAACCTCTTTGTCCCACGTACTGTGGTTCCAATGGAAACCAACCCCTGCCTTTAGTATCAAATAAACAAAACCCACCAAATGCGTCACATTTAGCATCGCATGTAGGTGGGTCTCAAGTACTGGCTGCACCTGCAAACCTTCTGTGTGGTCTGTGGAAATTGCTGCTTTGTTTTGAAAGTATTTCTTCAAGAATCTGCCGTGGAGGAAATAAACCCACTTTCCACCATTTGAGAATGGCCGATTTAGCAAATGCTGCGATGGAATGGTTCCACAGCACAAGCTGCAAAGATTGCCAGTGGCTCAAAACCCTGAACTTTTCACCTTTTCCTATTTACTGTGCTGATTTGGTAAACTCAGAGCAGGCAAAAGAAAGTACTTCGTCTGATGGTTAAAATTACAGGATTTGCTCCCATAAGAGGTAGTGATGGCCAGCAACTTGGATGGGTTTAAAAGAGGATTAGACAAATTCATGGAGGGTGAGGGTATCAGTGGTTTCTAGCTGTGATAGCTAGGTTTCCACTGTCAGAGGCAGCATGTTTCTGAATATCAGTTGCTGAGAACTGCAGGTGGGGAGACTGCTGTCGTGCTCAGATTCCGCTTGTAGGCTTCCAGTAGGCTTTTGGTTGGTCACTGTGAGAACTTAGTGCTGGGCTGGATGGGCCTTTGGCCTGATCAAGATGGGACCTTGGCCTTGGCTCATCTTGTGATATTACAGTGGTACCTCGGGTTACAGACGCTTCAGGTTACATACACTTCAGGTTACAGACTCCGCTAACCCAGAAACAGTACCTTGGGTTAAGAACTTTGCTTCAGGATGAGAACAGAAATTGCGCGGCGGCAGAGGAAGGCCCCATTAGCTAAAGTGGTACCTCAGGTTAAGAACAGTTTCAGGTTAAGAACGGACCTCCGGAACGAATAAAGTTCTTAACCCGAGGTACCACTGTAGTGCAAAATGCCAAAGGGCCTCTCCTCACTGGAGTGGAGACAGCAGGGCGGTTCAGTAATTTTAGACTCTGGATGCAATAGTCTTACATCTTTTAGAGCAGTGTTTCCCAACCTTTTTCTGACCGCGCCCCCCTTTCGACCTTGTTTCCTTCCTGTGCCCCCCCATGGGCATAGCCAAGGGGGGCAGCTGCGCTCCCAATAAGTAAAAATCAATACAAATCAATACAAATATGAGGTTCTGCCCCCCTAACAAAAATCCTGGTTATGCCCATGCCCCTCTCAATGTCCTGTCGGTGGAAAGGTAGCTGTTTAAATGTTTTGCTTGTAAATAGAACATGATTTATATATAATTTTTATACTTTATACGAAATACAATTACATAAAATGATAGGAACATAATGAAATATTGTTGAAGCAGAAAAAACATAGAATCATGGAGTTGGAAGGGACCCAAGAGTCATCTAGTCCAACCCCCTGCAATGCAGGAATCTCCGCTAAAGCATCCATGACAGATGGCCATCCAACCTCTGCTGAAAAACCTCCAAGGAAGGAGAGTCCAGAACCTCCTGAGGGAGATCCATCTTCCATGTATTATAAAAAGTAAACAACACTTATTTGACACGGGGGGGGGGGGACATACAGATACAGCCCAAAGGGCCAAGTGATTGGCCAAGAGGATATCCAGCCAATCAGGATTTTTCCCCTTTTCACTTCCTGCTGTGCCCCCCTAGCCTCTTGCTAGCCTCCCCCAATTGGGAAACACTGATTTGAAGTCCAGTATGTGTAATGGTGCTACCCCTTTAGCATCACTCTTCCAGCTTTAAGCTCTGGTTTGAGAGTGCCTGTTCATTCACTTTCCTGAGTGGAGCTCCAGACCTCTTTCCCAAAGTCCTGTCTTCGCAGCACTTCTGGAAAGTAACTAGTTTTGTGGAGCCTGCAGTATTAATACACTTAGTTTACAGATCAAAGTTACAGAAGGTAGGAAGTTGCTTTCAATTTTGTTTGACAATCAGTGCTTTTGTCTGAAGACCATACACAGATAGTCGTTTATATGGTTTTGATCATAAACCCGATTCCAATATTGCAGTAGCTCTAAAGATTTTCAGGAATGACTATACAGAAAATGAGCCATTGAACACTGCAAAGTACTGTGGCACCCAATTTATGATTTACACAGCCGTTCTTTCTGATAATGTAACTTTGATAATGGATAAACTGTGTATTGAGGAGGAGAACTATATTTTTATTCAGTTAGTTGTTATGCCAGACCTAACTTACCATGTCCTCTAGACCAACTTTATGTGCTGATTCATATGCTAAATTTGGATAAAGCATAAGCTGCATTGCATCTTGAGCTTGGGAGTATATTGAACATTGGCTTTTTGATTTCCCCATCTATAAAATTGGGACAATTATTATTGTGTTATATGAAGGCACTGCTACATCCTTTGCAGCTATGGCTGACAATAATATATGAAAGCTTTCTATTGTTACAGGACATTGCTAAAAATGAAAAGGATATTGGCAAACCCATTTTTCTGAAGCGCAAATCATAATTACACATTGGCTTCAGAAGCTGTACGAAACCATCCTTTCACTTCAGAAATATATGCAGGTCTACTGATCTTTTCCAAAAAGTTCTTTATGGATGATGTACTCTGATGTATTTTCTATAAGGACTGCATGTATTCATCAAAGAGATAATAAGAACACAGGCTTTCCCAAGCTCTTAATGAATATCACTTTATTCATCGCAAATTAGATTATTAGAGGGGCAGGATGTTTTGCCATTGGAACAGAGACTTTAAAAGTGTGGGATTCCATTATGTGAACTTGGAGGTGTAATTTAATTTCTCTGATCCTCTATCAATTTATTGATCAATTAAATATCAACTAAATATTAGGTGGAATTCTACATCGCACAATGACAAATGTTCTGTCAGCTTGCCAGATGGAACAGTCTTCCTTCTCTTCTCCCCGCATGCTCTTCCGGAGGTTCACCTGACTCCTGCAGAACCAAAAGTGGGGTGTGTGGAAGAGGGGAGGAGAGGGTGAAAGTCCCATTATGCAAGCAGGAAGATCTTGCACAGGGCTTCTTCTGATGGTGCTTCTTAGGTGAATCCTGTCCTTTATTTCTGGCTCTTCACTAGTTGAGAGCTATAGATTAGTCTGCATTCAGTGCGTAACCAAAGAGCAAGAGATCCACATAATATGCACGAATATTATAAGCATGCATAAAATGCAGACTCTTGTGCTGGAGGTTGTTTGGGGGGTTTTGTTGTGGGGGTGTTGCTGCTTGTTGTTTTGTAACTTTATTTTATATCTTGTGATTTATGTGGAAATTGTTCAGTTTGGTTGTGTATTCTTTAATGTTTATGACCAATTTTGCTAAGTTGCAGTTATGGGTTTTTTTTGTGTTGTAAGCTGCTCTGATCATGGTTACCAACTGTGGAATGGTGGCATACAAATAAAATTATGTATGTATGTATGTGTATCATATAAGGACCGCTCTCCCCATCAATTGGAGGACATCCCCATCCTCCGAGACTCTTGGCAAGACGCTCCTGGTCCACCTCCCCACGTCACAGCCCTTTGAGGTTCCTGCCAAACCTCAGTTCAAAATGAACCAATAGTGGCGGAGGCGGAGCCAGGAGAGTGGACCAGGAAGGAGTAGTCTTCACTCTGGTCCGCTCTTGGTGTATGTAAGGGGGGCGGAGCCTACCTGGGAGTTCGCAGTCAGCTCCAGAGCTTCGCAGAGAGATTGCGATTTTGCAATCTTGAGTGGCAGTTTTAGGCCTTGGGCAGAATCCTTTAGTCTATCTTCCCTAAAGGGGGGGCACGTGAAGCGGTGACACACGCCCCTGCGGCAGCAATCCCAGGGTTCCCCTTTAGAGGGGCTGTGTTGAGGGGAGTCACTGGCCCTACGCTGAAAGGTTGTCAGTGCACTCCCCTGTGTTGCGGTGAAATGGGGGGGGGCGGGCTCTCTGCTTAAACACACATCTCCCAGAGCCAGCCCTCTCCCCAGACAGATCTGTTAACCCTGATGTGCCTCAGATTCCCAGCTGGGGACTGGGAGGGATAAACACCCAATGCCTAAGCCAGGTCTTCCTACATCTGAAAGTTTAAATAAAGTTGTGGCCAATTTTAAACCCATAACACGTTGTCACAAGCCATTCTTTTCACCCGGGTGGCTCCTGGGGTTGGGGGGGGGGTTTCCGCCCGGGCATGCAAAAATGTGCATATTGTGTTATAAGTCATTTGACCTTAATAAGCATATTACTAATACCACAAGGCCCTTTCATTCAGCTCATTGCATAAAGGTGGCCTTCGTCAAAACCAGTTCACGTTGTTAGCATGTGGACAGCATCCTTTTAGCATAGTGTTAGCCAACTTCTCCTTCACTGCCATGTGTAAACTGAGTGAAGCAGGTCGGATATAGAGAGAGTTTCTCAATCATGAGGTATGATACAGCCTTGTGTAGCCTTCCATTTCTGAAAATCTCTTGATGTGGAGTGCCACACTGGAAAATGTGCTGCTGATCATGGAAAATCACAACTCAGTCAGATGTTACTTCTTCTGCATTCATGTACTACTGGGGTGCCCTGGGTTTGGAGAGATTTTAAAACCTCTAATCAGCTTCTTGATTTGAGGATATCATCTCTAGCCAGCATTACGGAAGCTGCACAAAGACTCATCTTTCTGGCAGACTTCTTTCCTTCTCCACCTGATTCCTGTCATTTACTCCTAATAGTCATGTTTCAATAGCGTTGCTGATCATAATAGCAGCCTTAGTTCTTCAAGTGCTGTTCCTTATATAGCTAAAAATATAGCTAAAAGGGGATCTGTGGACAAGAGGGAGGGAATGACAGGCTTGGGAAACCCCAAAGATTCCAGAAATGCAAATAAATATATATATTTATAAAAACAACAACTCTTAAGGTTAGAAAAATCCAAAAAATGACACAATATTAAAACTGACATGCTCCCTGGGCATTGTATGCTGGTCAATTGGTATTTGCGGTGTGTGTGGAAAGGGGACAAGAAACTGCAGAAGGGGAGGAAGAATGGAATGGAAAGGTTAGAAACCTGAACAGGGATCACTTTAGACTGCAACACTTTGTTGTGGTGTGCTAGATGTTATTATATATATATTGTAAATATATGTATACCATAGCTGTCAACGTTTCCCATTTTTAAAGGGAAATTCCCTTATTCCGAATAGGATTCCTCGCAAGAAAAGGGAAAAGTTGACAGCTATGATATATGCTCCAAGAACACAGATTAATTAATATTACTATAACTACTACCATTGATTTTTTTTCTAAAAAAATGTTTAGGGGTACTCTCATTTTCCTACTCATATTGAAATACTGCCCCTCAGTGAGGCCAAACTTAGATTCACAAAATGTTTAGGGGTATGTGTACCCCTGCGTCCCCCCAGAAAAAAAGCACTGAGTACTACTACTCATAATAATAATAATAATAATAAACATTGCCTGCCTTCACCAGCAGGTTCCAAGGTGGATTACACAAATTTACAATTCAGAATTAAAAAAACAGTTAAGAAATATTACAGTCACAGGAATAAGGGCTCTGTGTCTGGTTTATTTTTCATTATGCAGTATTGCCATAGAAACATTGCCATAGTGACAAAGATGAACAAAAGCCTGGAGAACATGTAAGATTTCATTTGATCAAGCTATAATTGTCTTTTCTTTTCTTAAATAAACAAGATATTTGAAGCCCGGCCGAGCAGTAATAGTGTCGGCAAAGGAAATCCTTGAGATTTTTCAGAACCAATTTTCTCCCATTTCTGTTATGAATCTATATAAAGTATCAGGAATCCCATGGTGTTATTTCAGAAAGCCTATAGAGCAGTACGCAGTAAGCCCACAACTTATGTTCATTTAACTTGTGTGCATTCAGCTTTATGTGCAAAGCAAAAAAAGGGGGGGCAGCGTTCCAGGAAAAATGACTTTGGCAATCACACCCACCATTGAACCCAATGTGTTTTGCCTGTACATGATTTTGGCTTTAGGCATGATCCCTGGAACATAACACCCATGTAAATTGCTGACTTACTATATATTCTAGAGTCCAACAGAATTCCAGCTGTTAACTAGAATAAATATTTTGGGGGGTCAAATTTCAGTTTTGCAACAGTAATAGCACCAAAGCAGCTTTAAGGGGAAAGGGCCTTCTCGGTGGTGGTGTCTTCCTGATGGAATTCTCTCTGCAGGGAAGCTGACCTGATTACCATCTTTGCTATCTTTCTGGCACCAGACAAAGACCTTTTTTTTTTTATTTCCCCAGACCTTTAGGGTACAATCCTAAAGGGAAGAATAGATCTTCTGCCTGCAGAGAGGGGTATCTATGGATGGAGAAGGAAATCTTATTTCACAAACCTCCTTTTCAAAGACATGGAAACCTCTGTCCACCTTGCTGCTCTAGTTTTGAGGGTGTTGATGGCAAAAGCGGGTTGTTCCCGCTTTGGGACAAAAGCGGGTTGTCCCAAAAGCATTGGAGAATGCTTTTGATCTGCTGGATCCCAAACCCTCACCTTCTCCCGAGGTGCTCACTGGATGGGAGAGGCATTTTCCCTCCAGCCATTCCCTCACCTGCTCTGGCCGCTGTGAGATCTGACAGTTTTTCTGCTATGGATTCTCTTCCCCTCTTTCCTAGGTTGCAATGTCAATCTTTAAGCTGCTATTATTTTTTTTAAGCGGGGCAGGGGGGCAATAGGGTTTCAGACAGGGGATATTAACAGCCTTACCTGGAGATGCCAGGGATTGAACTTACTACTAAGCTATGGTCCTTCCCTCTGAGTCTGCAAAGCATCCTTAGCTAATGCAGCAACTCTTCAATCTCTTCGGTGAAAATAGACTAGAAAAGGATAATTGCTTTCCCCAACTTTTCTGCAGGCGGGAACGAGGAAGTATATGGAAATACCTCTCAAAAGTCACTCCGATAATCAGCAACCTCACTGATTTTACATGCTATCGAGTGTATTGGATGCTAATCGCTGATAGCGATCTGAAATTACTAGGATAATATTTGGAAATTGTGCTAACTGCTGTTTTAAATTATCAGTCATCTGATCTTTGCTATCTTGCTGTTTGCCACATAACTGATGCATAAGCCAACTTAGTAGACATATGAAGCTGTTTGTTTGTTTATAAAGCCCCTCATATTGCTCCAGGTGCTGTTTGGATTGAAACAAGGACAAATCCCTGCCAAGTGTCTGACAGCAACACTCCCCAACCTAGTGCCTTCCTGATGTTTTGAACCACAATTCCTAGAGACCATACTGGCTGCTGGGAGCTGAAAGGTATCAGGTTGGAGCAGGGTGGCTTACAGTCAAACAAACAAAAGGGATAGGAAATTGGAGTGTGAGCTCCCAGGGCAACACCTAGTTGGTTATTTTTTAGGTTCTTCCCAAATAAGAAATACAGTGGTGCCTCGCAAGACGAAATTAATTCATTCCGCGAGTTTTGTCTTCTTGCGATTTTTTTCGTCTTGCGAAGCACGGTGTCGGGAAAGTTTTGGAAAAGCTTCAAAAACCACCAAAGTCTTTAAAAACCTCAAAAAAGGCTACCACACCGCGTTCTATGAGTTGCTCCTCGAAGTCAAGTCACAACTGTATTAACGGTGTTAAGAAAAAGGAAACAAACTTGCAAGACGTTTCCGTCTTGCGAAGCAAGCCCATAGGGAAAATCGTCTTGCGAAGCAGCTCAAAAAACAAAAAACCCTTTCGTCTAGCGAGTTTTTTGTCTTGCGAGGCATTCGTCTTGCGAGGTACCACTGTACCATTGGCTACGGGGAGGGAAAGGAATAATTAAATTTTTAAAATGCCATTAAATGGGTTTGGGAACTCTTATTGATTGACATATGTAAAAGTCAGGTAGATTTTGAGGAGGTTGTGAGGCCGAGAGCAACCCGCATTGCAATGTTGTTGGAGATGGGCCAGTGTGGCTTCCGGTCAATGTCTATTGAAAGGCAAGGTTGCTGCTCTGCTGCCAGAGTGAGAGGCAGCAACGATTCTGAATACCAGTTGCTGGAAACCGCAAGAGGGGACAGTGCTCTTGTGCTCAGGTCCCCATTGCAGGTTTCCCACAGGCATCTGGTTGGCCACTGTGAGACCAGGAGGCTGGACTAGATGGGCCATTAGCCTGATTTAGCAGGCTCTCCATAACAGTCTTATGACTACAGTGGTACCTCAGGTTAAGTACTTCATTCGTTCCGGAGGTCCGTACTTAACCTGAAACTGTTCTTAACCTGAAGCACCACTTTAGCTAATGGGGCCTCTTGCTGCTGCTGTGCCGCCGGAGCATGATTTCTGTTCTCATCCTGAAGCAAAGTTCTTAACCTGAAGCACTATTTCTGGGTTAGCAGAGTCTGTAACCTGAAGCGTATGTAACCTGAGGTACCACTGTATTGTAAAGGGAGAGTGGGATGTAAGAAAATTAACTAAACCTACCATTGCCCACCTCACACAGGAATGGAAATGGTAAAAACAAGCTGACATGAAAACATGCATATATATTTTTTAATAATAATAATAATAAATTTTATTTATACCCCGCCTTCCCCGGCCAGAGCTGGGCTCAGGGCGGCTAACACCAATAAAACCACAGTAAAAACATAAGGGCGGGGGGGGGGGACACACCAGTAATTTTAAAATACAGGTTAAAATGCAATTTAAAATGCAGCCTCATTTTAAAAGTAGCCGATAGATCAAGACCATAACGGGAGGGAAACATAAGGGTCAGACTGAGTCCAAACCAAAGGCCAGGTGGAACAGCTCTGTCTTGTAGGCCTTGTGGAAAGATGTCAAGTCTCTTTGTGACTGATATGCTATTGTTGTTCATTCTCTTTCAGGCCACAGTTATACAGCCAAGAGTTGCCAACCCTTTTCTATGCCCTTTTGGGCCAATGGGCATATTTTGCATTTTGAGGAAGTGATGTGGCAGAAAGTCACAGAATGGCTGCTGTAGTAGAGGCATGACATAATATCACAAAATGGCCACCACATCTAGAAAACCAGAAAAAGAGACAGGGCTACAAAATGGTGTAGGGATGTCTCTTCATCAGTTGAAAAGAGGCACTTACATCAGCCGCCACTGTGCTTGCTCATGGACAAAATAGGTCTTTTAAGAATATATTTCTGGATGCTTAGTGCTGTCCAATGTAATCATTAATAGTGCTATTCTAAAGGCACAGAGGAAGACAACCCTGCCATGAAAACTAGCTACATTTTGTTCTCCTAGCTCTGCCAAGCTCTACTTAATTTAATTTGCATTTTACTAGTAGTTTCAGTTAATAACCATCATGGGATAAAGAAAAAAAGTTTCAGTAATGGATGAACTATTATTTCCGACGCCGTCAGAACTGTGGGGATGGTTGTCAATATAATAGCTGGCTTCCCCCATCCTAGTGGGGCATTGTTATTACAGTTGTGCAAACAGTGTATTACACTGCTTAAGCTACTCTTATTCCTTACTGTTCTGTTCTCCTCCCTGCCCTGCCCACTCTGCCTCCCACTACTTAAATGCAACAGAGGCCAATCCAAAATCATATTGCCCTTTTTAGGGATGATAGGTGCATTTGATTCTAGGCACCATTCTATCTGATGTGTTGGCACAGGGTATCACAGAATCAGTCTGCACTTGAGCCTACAACAAGAGGCTTCTCCCAAAGCATACACACTTCCAACAATTAGCTGCTGCCTATTTCTCCTCTCCTCCCACACTGATTGGTCCATTCATGCCTCAAATTGTCCATCTTTTCTTCCCATTTCCTCAACCTTCAATTTTCACCTACCTTCTTCAGGTTTCTCGGAACCTTGTCAACTCTTCTCCTTTCATTTCATCTCTCCTAAGTCTGGATTCCTTCACTCTGAGCTTTCCTTCCCTGAACCTTGAACCAGTCTTCAACTAGCTACTCTGCGAAGCTTTACTCCCAGTCCTACTGACATTTGCTTCCCTCACCTTGTTGCCCTGTGAACTACTTTGTTACTGGTTGATTTGAATTTCTGAGTCGTTCCACCAGCTTTGCCAAATAGTGCCAAAAAGGCAATCTGAGACAGATTGACAATAGGTCCTATACCAAGAAATACTTTTTAATTTGAGTGTACTCTTAAGTGATACAGTGATAAATCTCTCTTCTGAGGATCTCTGCTTCTTTTCTCAAAATAGTAGAGAGGTTGCTTACTTGCTTATTCTTATGAAAATTATTAGCAATATTTGAATGGGCCGTATAGTGGGTCATTTTAATATTTCTTTAAGCATTTGATTCCAAATGTTAAAAATCACTTTACAATTGGGGTTTTGAATCTTACGGGCTTTTTATTTCTCAAAACACCTAATTCCAGAAATCACTTGTGTGTACACCAAAGCTTTCTTTTACCAGCATATATGTCTTTACTATCACACCTCCTCCACAGCGGATTAGAAAGCAACTGGCCGCTGTCTTCTGCTGTGAATAGCTACTAAAAGCATAATTTCATAGCTGTTTGTTATACAATCAATAGCTGTTAAGAATCAGCAACTCTGCTGTTCATCGTTCCCTTGTTGTGACATCGTTTCCCACATTTCTAAGGTTCATTCCTTGTTGTTTCCCAATTCTCAGAGAAGTAGATTTAACACATTCTACACTGAGGGGGAACTCTTGTCTGCTGAGAAACTCCTGCACATCTGCCACAGAACCTATAGGCATTGTAATGCTGTTTTGGGATACACACACGCAGTTTAGGTGGTGACCAATATGGTGCCCTCTAAATGTTATGGACTACAATTCCCATCAGCCCCAGCAAGCATATCCAGTGTTCAACAATTATGGGAGCTTTAGTCCACAACTTCTGGTGGGTATCACACTGGCTATCCCTGAGTGGAGACTGAGCTGTGGATCAGTCCTTGGTTTGAATCTCACCTGTGCCATAAACTCACTAACTGGCCTTAGGCAAATCTTTCTCTTTTAGTCTCAGTCCCTCCATCTGCAATATGGAGGAATAATAATATCGAATTACCTTACAGAGGTGTTGTAAGGATTACAACTAGATAATACATGTTAATCTTTATGAACATTTGTGTTATGCAAATGTTAAGTATTATTTACTGCTATTCTTAATTTATTGGTGACAAATTATCTTAGGCAAACAATTTAATTAGCACTGCCCATTTCCAAAAATTAAAATTATTTATCAGCCCTACAGGAGGAGACAAGTTTGAAGGCACATTCTAAAGTGAAAAATTCACACTGATTATTAATGTCCCTATTGTACAATGGCATAACCATATTTTAAGAGTAGTTTGTGAACAGAATGAGTAAATATATAAACATAATTGTAAATATCTGGCCTTTGTCAGCAATAATCACTGCCCTATATCTCGTGGATATATTCTGTCATGTAGAATGGTTTTTGGAAGAACATCTATGTGTAGTTGGAAAAATAAAATATTCACTGAACAGGGTCATCTTCCATCATGATCTCATATTGTTCTATCCTGTCTCACATACAGCCAGCTAATTTCTTTTTCCAGCTGCGCAAAAGAATTTAGTTATCTTTCTCCATCATTATAAGCCAGCTGCTCTTTCTCCTAGAGATGGTCTCTGATGTAACATTTGCAAAGCCCATATTTTATCATGGCTGTCGTGGAACAAAGCCAGAACAGAGTGGTCATCACTGCAATTCCTCACACCTCTGGATAAATACTAGCTTAAATAATGGGGTCCATAGCAAATATTCCTGAACTTCCACATTAGTTGCAATTGGGGTGTTATCTTACATGATGGGGATCTCAAGGTGCTTTTCAGAGTTGACTTCTTTCACCTTATTTCCCCTTCCCAAACCTTCTTTCTCCCTAAAATCTAGTTTCCGATGTGCATTGCGATATTATTTTTATATGGAGAAGTATTCAAACAAGCAAGTCCTTACCTGCAATGGAGACACCTGAGTGAGAATAGGATCTTCAATCACCATGTCACTTCATAGAGGGGTTTTTTTGTAGCATACTCTAGAAATTGCACTTTGGTCTTGCTTTATCACCATGGACTATAATACAGGATACAGCATGAGTTGCCTTGAATGGCATATGGGTACCACAGGCTGTTTGATGGGAAACGAGGATGCTAGGAGTGTGCATCAGACTGAGAAGAAAGTCAAATTCTGACGGGAAACATAATGCCTCAGAGATATTTTGGGCTTCTCAGAAGTGAAGTGGGATATCTGTGAGCTGGAATGAGTCAAAGCAGGGATCCCTGAATCACTTGTAGATTATTAATATAGACAGCCAAAGTTCTCTCTCTGATCCGACATTTTGTGTAGAAATAAATTCTCAGCACAAACAAAAGTAAGTGTTAAAGCTTTATGTTATGCAAACAATAAATGATACGTCGTCTCAGTTATACATTACTAGTCTTACATATACTGATCCCAGTTATAAGGCTCAAGAACATATCTTTGCCAAAAACCAATCGAAAGAGCTCAAACTCCCTCTTTTTCCAGCTCACTGCATTTTGGTCAAAGCCCAGGGAGAGCTGTGTGTGCTTGCAAAAACAACTCGTGGCTCTGGGTGGTGTGGGCTACTTCATTAACATAAGTAAACGCTCTGAAATTCTGAAATCCCAGAAAACCTGTGACTCAGTCATAAAACTTAGCTCACCCCACCTTTGCAATGGAAAAATACCAGCTTTCCGCCATTCTTTGCAGTAACTTGAATATAAAGTGATTACAATTATACATAATTTTAAGGTAAAGTAAAGGGATCCCTGACCATTAGGTCCAGTTGTGACCGACTCTGGGGTTGCGGCGCTCATCTCGTTTTATTGGCCGAGGGAGCCGGCATACAGCTTCCGGGTCATGTGGCCAGCGTGACTAAGTCACTTCTGGAGAACCAGAGCAGCGCACGGAAACGCCGTTTACCTTCCCGCTGGAGCGGTACCTATTTATCTACTTGCACTTTGACGTGCTTTCGAACTGCTAGGTTGGCAGGAGCAGGGACTGAGCAACGGGAGCTCATCCCGTCGCGGGGATTCGAACCGCCGACCTTCTGATCGGCAAGCCCTAGGCTCTGTGGTTTAACCCACAGCGCCACCCGTGTCCTATACACCATTTTAGGTAGCATTAAATAATTTCAGCATCACTTTGTGGCACAGCAGCAGTCCACCCTTCCATAAATAAAATAAAATAAAAATGCTGAAGACTAGTGTCTTTTGGAAGGAAGCACCATGTTTGTATGCTCACTAAAATGCCGCAGTGGGACAACAGAGGGAGGGAGAGCAAAGACCAGTCAGAGAGGGGAGAAGGCATGGAGAAAAAGCTCCATTGTGACTGGTAGGTCTAACTTGTAATCAGAGAAACACGACTGTCGTGCCACCCCTGTATGGGAGATGACTGGTGCTAACATTCTTCATTTAAAAAGTGTTCCATTAGTGACTCAGACGATGTGCAAAGAATCTTACTTTGATGCTTGTTACAGTATATGGCTTTGTCAGGAAGGAATTAGTAATTACCCTGTAAATCACAGACACACAGAATGGCTTGTTTTTCGCTAATTGTAGTGGCAATTTGAAATACTATTTTTATTTATTAAACCATTTCTGCATGTAGCACCCAAGGCTAATCATAAAAAACCACAGCAAAACAGTTGAAACGATAACAGCGATAAAACCAGTCAAGGATGAATAAGATAATTAAAATACCAAGCAGCAGCCCATTAAAAATATGTTGAGCAACAGAAGGTTTAAAATCAGCTCCACAGGCCAAAGGTCTGTCTAAATTCTTTAAAAGGCTCTTGATGGTGGCAGAATACTGCTGAAAAGGAATATGATCCGCTGGAAGGTTCCCTGATTTTCATGCCACTGCATATTGTTTAGGATTGCAAATGCTCAGTTATCTATGTTAATAATGCACCAATGGGCTTTGTGTATTTGATAGAAACTCATACTGATTTGCCTTGCTACTATTATCAGTCTATTTCTGCAATGTTTTTGCTGCAGTATCGGGGTTAGATCCAGACTACCTGTGGATCAATGGCTGCTCATGGGACTCTCCAACTGGGGGAAGGGGGGAGCCTCCTAAGTTTCTAGGAAAGCTACTCCAGAGGGTCAGGGACCCTCTGGGACAGCATGGGAGTTGGTATTGGGGGCTGCAAAAGGAGGGGGAATTGGTGAAAATAGTATTCCTCCATTCCTCCAGTGGAAGCCTCTGTTAGATCTCAATTCCTTCTTGCCCTGTAAATGGAAGGAGCCTTTCTTTTCATGGAAGGGCAATTCTGGAGCATATTACACCAATCCTGGTCGGACTGCACTGGCTACCGATTAGTTTCCTGGCCCAATTCAAAGTGCTGGTTCTAACCCAAAAAGCCTTAAACGGCTCAGGACCGCAATACCTCAAGAGCCGCCTCTTCCCATATGAACTTACCCGGACCCTGAGATCATCTTCTGAGGACCTCCTTCGTGTGCCGCCTCCTTGAGAGGTCAGGAGGGTGGCAACATGAGAACGGGGCCTTCTCTGCAGTGGCTCCCCATCTGTGGAATGCTCTTCCCAGGGAAATTTGCCTGGCACCTTCATTATACACCTTTAGGTGCCAGGGAAAAATGTTCCTTTTTAACCAGACCTTTGGTTGATATTATTGACATCCAACACCCTTTTAGAAGGTGGATTTGGGGTTTTTTAAAAAAATGAGTTATTGTTTTTGGCTTGATTTTATATACTGTGATCCTTTTATGTGAACCATCCTGAGACCTCCAGGTATAGGGTGGTATATAAATTCATAATAATAATAATAATAATAATAATAATATACATAACAATTAATATTGGAGGGTTTTAGGGGTTCATATGACTTAAAGGAGATTTAAAGGAATCTTCACAATATCCCTCTATTGCTTAGCACAATATGCCCACATGGAAGCTTCACAAGACTAATTCCTGCATGAAATTCCATTCTCTCTCTCTCTCTCTCTCTCTCTCTATATATATATATATATATTAGCATTTTAATACTTGCCTTGATCATTGTATAATGTTTGCACATAATTCATACATTCAATTGACTGGAGTGATAATTTGAGGAAATTTATAGATGGAGGCATGAACAGTCTATCTCAAAGAATCGTGCGCCTCCTTCATGCCAATGAGAGCAAGCACTGCTTCTTTCCCAGAGCAGGTATTTCTGAGGTGTAAAACAAGTGCTGGGAGGTGGGAAACAAAAATTGGGGAGGGTGTTGTTGAAGAGGGCCAGTTGTGGGGGAATGAGAAATGTCCCTATATTCATCGGGGAAATGTTGGAGGGTATGGGATGCTGCTGTTAGAAACAAGTTTGAAGTTTGCCAGGGAGAATTGCTTCTGTAGTCTGGCACAAGGCAGTAAAACCACTCTGCCCAGAATACAGTACGTTATGACGGACTAGTAGCTGTTTGAGGGAACACACATGGAGTTTGATTTGCCCCTGGTATAAATCCTCACAAGTCTACCTATTTCAAAACTCTTTAATCAACTTAGGTTAGAGAATTTGGACCATAATGGAGGCTTTATGAGGGTTTTTTGTTTTTTTTTAGAACAATTTAAAATCTGCTTTCATTTCCTTTGAAGTGTACTTGACTAAGACAGTTCTTGGTAGGAGGCAAAGCAAAATGAAGTTTCTGAAAAGAGTAAGGACCTCAATTCAATGCACGGGATTTGTTTAAGAAGCTAAGCCATGTCTCTTTTCCCTATTGTATGCCTTCCTTATCCTTCTGCGGAGTTTGGGGAAGCCTTTCCCTCTTTCCGGCATAGCTGCGAAAGATTGTTTAAAATATCCACATTTCCCTGAAGTATTTAGTTGTGTTTCTTCAAAGCAATATCTTAGAATGCGCTGTACTCTGATTTGGGCTGTCTTCACTTCTAACGCCCGTCTTCGGGATCAAGAAAAGAAAAAAAGTGGATTATTTTCTTTGTGTGCGATAAATAGTTCACTTAAAAATGGAACTGTCTTCATGCTTGAAATGGAATGAGTGTCAGGAATGTTTGTCCTTAAAAGAAAAGAAAAATGCTGCTGCAACCAATTAGAAACATTAGCATGAAGGGTGGGTTATCGATTTAAATATTGTTATTGTTAATCGTCATCATCATCATCATCATTGGATAGATTTTTGCTCCATGTAGGTCTGTTTTCTAAATAAATATGTGTAAGATTTACATACATCTCTAGCATTATCTTGAAAGCACTGTCGTTCCTTATAGCCTCTGACATATTTCTATATCTTTCTTTTTCTTTTTTTAAAAAAATAATATTTATTACTTTTCCAACAATTTAAACACACAAAAAAGAAAAAGAAAAAAGAACAATACAATACAATACAAAAACACTACATAACACATTAAACTAACAGAACAAAACAAAAACAGTTTAGAAGACATCAAACAATTTCAATATCTTATCTTTCATTCACTTATTTCAGTGACCTCCTCACACCTCCCTTTTCGTATTCCACTTCTGTTGATTGTTTCAGCAATTCCTTTCCATCTTCCTCTGCTTTCTATCCTTTAATTATCTTAACAGATTCTAACCTTATTTTTCCCTTTAATACTCTATTAATCTATTTATACTTAATTCCTTATAACATTTCTACTAAAGCCATATAACTTCACTGACATATTTCTATATCTTTCTTCACAATTTCTTATTCTTTGCATTCATGCGTATGCTTCTACAATCATTATGATCTGGACACTCATAGAAACTGGAGTGTTTTTCAGTAGGTAAACTCAGTTTTAGACACTTGCTGCACTGACATACAATTTAGTTAAACGTATTTATTTTTAAAAGGTTCTACTGATTTTATCTGTGTTTTGTTAATACTTAGAGAGTTTTGGAATTAAATAGTCTATAAATCTTTCTAAATTTTATTTAAAAACATGCTTGCATTTCATTGGAGAACCAGGTTTCAACCCATTTTCTATATTTAAGGCTTTTCCAAAACTCCAGTGCAATGCTTGAATTTTAAGAGTGTCACTTTGAGTAAAATAACATCCTGTTTGAAAATGTCAGATAAATATTTGTTTAAATGACATATAAAATATTATCTAAAACAAAACTATTTTTAAGGCTTTGAACTGAAAAAATATAAATCAGGGGCAGAAATCATATGTAGTTCTTACTCAATTCTATTCATCCATGCATCTAGCCTACCATCTACTGATCTAACTAAGGTCTTAATCTTACAAATATTTTTAACTATAAACAGTGCCACTGATGGGCTTTGATGAAACTTGCACCCAAGTAAAACCAAGAACATAGCAAACACAAAGACCTTATACATAGGAGAAGGATTACATTTCTACAACCCACCATCACTGACATTGCCTCTCTTTTGTATTAGAAATCTTGTGTGCAAAATGAGATGTTTTGCTTCAGCAATAACCACGTCAGAAAAATGAGGTATGATAAATATAATTCATAATTCAGACATTATTAGTTTTATATTAGCATGCTATGAAATGTGCACAGAAATCACTTAAACAATTTTCACAAACATTGGAAAATGCAAATGTTTTATAATCCATGTGCTGCAAGACTTGATAATATGCATGATGGAAAGCCTTCGTTTTTCTACATACCAATATGCCTAACCAATTTAGGTTCTTCCTATTATACATAATATGATTTAGGCAAGACCACATCTTGCTCTCTGGAAACATGGAAGCAGGTTTTTTCACTGGTAGCACCAGTGCTCCAGAATGTGCTCCCTGATGAAATATGGGAGGCCCCATTGGTATTGGCATTCTGCTGGCTATTGAAGATATAACTGTTTCAAAAAGTATTCTCCTCATCTCCTGACTTGAACTTGTTGTTTTACTTGCTTAGAATAATAATAAAAAATGTTATTTATACCCCGCCCTCCCCGGCCAGAGCTGGGCTCAGGGCGGCTAACACCAATAAAATCACAGTAAAAACATAATAGGGGAAAAAGAAAAAGAAAAAACAACAACCCCCAATTTAAAATACAGGTTAAAATGCAATTTAAAATGCAGCCTCATTTTAAAAGTAGCTGATAAATCGAGACCATAAGGGGAGGGAAACATAAGGGTCAGACTGAGTCCAAACCAAAGGCCAGGCGGAACAGCTCTGTCTTGTAGGCCCTGCGAAAAGATGTCAAGTCCTGCAGGGCCCTAGTCTCTTGTGACAGAGCGTTCCACCAAGTCAGGGCCAGTACTGAAAAGGCCCTGGCCCTAGTTGAGACCATTCTAACCATCTTGCAACCTGGGACCTCCAAAATGTTGTCATTTGCGGACCTTAAGGTCCTCCACGGGGCATACCAGGAGAGACAGTCCCATAGGTACATGGGTCCTAGGCCACATAGGGCTTTAAAGGTCAAAACTAGCACCTTAAACCTGACCCTGTACTCCACTGGGAGCCAGTGCAGTTGGTAAAGCACTGGATGAATGTGATCCCACAGCAAGGACCCTGTAAGGAGCCTCGCTGTGGCATTCTGCACCCGCTGGAGTTTCTGGGTCAGCTTCAAGGGCAGCCCCATAGAGCGAGTTACAATAATCAAGCCTGGAGGTGACTGTCGCATGGATCACTGTGGCCAGATCAGGGCGAGAAAGGTAAGGGACCAACTGCTTAATACAGTGGAGATGGAAAGCCATTTGGGCAAATAATTGCTAATACTAAACATTCTCCTCTCCCCCTTTCTTCCAGAAGTGAAGACAAGGGGGTTGGACTAGAAGACCCTCGGGGTTCCTTCCAACTTTACAATTCTGTGATTCATAGCTTTGCATAATGCTGTACTCCAAAATAATTCACTGTCTAGCCTAGACCCAGTTAAGTCAAAGGATGTGACGCTATCCCACTGAATGACTCAAATGTCTATTTCTTCTGAAATTGGTTGTGCGCTGGACTATCAATAATTTTGTAAATGGAATGAGCCAGAATAACCTTGAGATAAAATATATTTTGGGTCGGCACCATTCTTTCTTTATGTGTGCCAATAAGGCATGCCTGGTCCTTCTACAAGCACAGCTGTAAATCCTTAAGATCATACCTCCTCTGTGAAAGGCTAGTATAAAAGACTTTAAAGCCCAAGACACTATAAAGCATTACTTCCAACCAGAGCTTGAAAAGTTCATTTAAAAAAGGAACTAGTTCTAGTTCATGTTCAACATGCCCAAAAGGTAAAGACTTGTTCATGCTAGTCCTTTTGCAAAATTAACTTGTTTGGTTCATGATCAGTTAAGGGTTCAATTCAGTATCATCCAAATGATCCTCAGTGTTTTTTCCTAGCATTAAGAATGTTACAACCTGCCATGCTGAAATATAAGATTTACTTAAGACTAAGAAAACATCAAAACGTGCACAGTGTGAATTAATTTATTTTCACCAACCACTGTGATCTTTAAGCTTAAAAGCCCAAAGAGTTTAAATAGAAAAACAAACAAACAAACAAAACAAACATATAAGAGAATGCACTTGAAGATGAACTAGAAATTTTTGAAGTTCTACCCCAAAATGAACTTAATTCGTGGTCAGTTCTCTTGGCAATTACAGGAACTACTTTCAAGTGTAATTAAAAGATTTTTGAACTAATTCAGTGAACTCTATTGAACTAAACAAGTTCTTTCTAAGGAGTGTTCCCAATGCTACTTCAACATATAGAGCCCACAGTGTGCTTGAGCTGGTGCTAAACCATTAAAATCAGTTGCACAGATTTTCTGCTGGTCTTTATGTCATTCCAGGCCAAGTTTCTCAGCGTAACAGTAGTTCAGATAAAGATGAATGGTGGAGTAGTCCAGCCCAAACTGTCATTTCTAGCTCAGGGTTTACGGATCATCAACCATGCTACAGTGCAAATGATAGTATCTCTGTGCAAATGGAACCACAGCTGAATTTCAGGCCCAGTCACCAATCTGTCATGACTTTTCAGACCTTCATGAAATTTAATTGGCCACCTATGACTGACAAGCAGACCCGAACTTTCCAAATCCATTTCTAAATGAATTTGTAAATCAATACACAATTCTTACCCTGGAAAAGTGGTCTGGTACTTTGGGAGCTCATGTTAGGTTTCAACTTCCATCGGTAGGAATTGGATTAATTTTCAACAAGACAAGAAAGGCTGGTGAGGGACTCATTACGGTTCTGTTCACCATGGCATGAATGTCAAGAGTGCTCAAGGGCAATGGCTTCAAGTCTCAATTATGTTAGGAAAAAATAAAGGCACTAACCAAAGTCAGGAGAGTGGCATATCAAAAATACCTATAAACCCAGCAGTCCCAAAGAGCCTTCCTTGTAGCCTTGCAAATAAGCCTCAAAAGTTAGAATATGACAAAAATGTCTGCTCACACATGCTTAGACTAAGTCACTTATAAATGCACAATACGTAGAACACACTTGTAAATTAAGTTCACAAAAATCACTACCCTACAGAAATTTTCGGTCATATGGAAATTTAAAAACAACAAAAAACCCTAATGTCAGAAACACAGGTTAAATAGCCCAACTATTCTGGGATTACTTTAAAAAAAAGACCTATGGAAGAAAATATTTGAATTCTTTCTTTTTAAAAACTTGGTGTGTTTTCAAAAGAATGCATAGAAACATGAAATCTAGCTGACTAATGAAGGCAAGTTAAAAAAATTATTTTTGCTGAAACTGGAAAATACCTGCATCAAAATTGCCCAGGTCTTTGTAGGTGAGCTTCCATCATTCAATCACTCTCCCCATTTTCAATTTGAGCACTGGATTGTTAGGAATTGTTTCACTGCTAGAGCTCAGCCCATGAAAATGTGCAGAAATAGATACTGTTCTTTTTTAAAAAAAAATAATCTTAAAAACAGTATCTTAAAAAAAGATACTGTTAAAAAACCATGGATTAATCACAAGTAGTCCTGCACAGTTCTCAGATACAATTGTCACATATAAAGCACAACAGGCTGAATGGTAATGTTTGTAACAAAAATTTTTGGTTACTTCCTAACATACGAAGTCCAGGATGTACACCATATACAATCCTTAAGTAAGGTATATAACCTATTTAATTAAATCCAATGCAGATATATTTCTTCCTTTCTTAATACGTTCTTGTTTGAGTTCATATATTACACAGTCCTCGAATGTGATTAAGGAAAGGTTCCCGGTATAAGGTTATATACCTTGCTTAAGGATTGTATATGGTGTACATCCTGGACTCGATTCGTATGTTAGGAAGTACAGTAACCAAAAAAAAATTGTTACAAACATTACCGTTCAGCCTGTTGCGCTCTACATGTTGTGACAATTGCATCTGTGTAACAAGGTATTGTATTTGTTTTTACCCTTTAGCTTTCAGATACAGCCTATACAAAAGTAGTTCCCTCTTAAGGCTTATTTTGCAACCTGCAAATGTAGGCATCTAATTAAAATCCACATCACAGCTTTTCTTATGCTGCAGCCTCAGGGCAAGGAAAAGGTAAATGAAGTCAGGCTGTATTTACTGGGCATAGGCTGGCTATTGAGGTCTTAATTCTTATTTCTTAGGAGTTAAATTCTCCTAGTTTACAGGGTCTTGTCTAGGCTCCAAACAGATAGGTGCAAATGGAAGAGTCCTTTGGGAAAGGCTTTGTAAAACTTCATGGTAATTGATGTTAGTCTGGTCAGTACTGAATGTAACATGTCCAATGGACTTTTTAAAGGACAAGATTTCTCCTGCTGGGGGAAAATGAAGGAATTTGGGATCACCTGGGGACAGTTTCTAGTTACCAATTGCAACCAACGAAGTCCATTTCATCAGTTGTCATTATTTTGAAATAGTGTACAGATAGTTTAATACACAGAGCTGCCTATAGGTGATTAAATGAAACTGAAATTATTCAGGCACAGAAACATCTAAATAGTTAATGGGCAAGTCTATATGTGGAACTGTTAGTAATGGGGAAAATTATTTATTATAAAATCAGGTGTAATTACTTAAATAATTGGATGGCATGCAATTCAGAGTAGACCTATAGAAATTAATGGACCTAACTTGCCATATTCATTTCAGTGGGTCTACCCTGAGCAAACCTTGGTTGATTAAAACCCATTGAATTTATTTTCTGCCATTGCTGCCTGTGGAATCGGGAACTATTACAATTGATTTTCTAGTGGGTTAAAAATTAAAACAAATCTCGATACATTATACAAGTATAAGCTTCAAGGCAAATACAACCAGCCAACTACGATAAACATCAAAACTGTGGTCTGCCAAAACCCTGAGTGAACAATCAGGTCTTCAGTTGGCATTGAAAGGTTAAAAGAGTGGGTACTGATCATATCTTTAAAAAGGACGGACTACCAAAGCTAGGGTGCCACCACCTGGAAGTTCCCCTATGTTGTCATACAGTGGACCTCAGTTAAGAAAATTGGTTCAGAGAGCCTCCCTTGAAGATTTTAACAAGTGGGCAGGTCTGTAGAGGAGCAAGCATTCTCTGAGGTCTCCAGTCCTCAAGTTGTAAAAAGCTAAAAAGGTAAGTCCAGACACTTAAGTCCAGTCAAAGGTGACTATGTTGTTGCGGCCCCCATTTCGCTTTCAGGCTGAGGGAGCCAGCGTTTGTCCACAGACAGCTTTCCGGGTCATGTGGCCAGCATGACTAAATCGCTTCTGGCACAACGGAACACAATGACGGAAACAAGAGAGCACGGAAACACCGTTTTCCTTCCCACCTGTCAGGGGTTCAGGAGCAGAGGCAAGGGCAAGGGAGGAAACAGAGAGCGAGGGAGAGGAGGCAGAAGAAAAGATGAGTGATGACGACGACCCGAGATCTCCGAGTCTTTCCAGTGAATCAGAAGATTCACAGAAAGGAGCACCAGTGGCCAGGGCAAGGGGGGAGCCTAGGGGGACACCCCAGGAAGATAGAGCCAGAGGGGACTCAGAGGGGAGCAGTTGGAAATCAGGACCAGCGTCACCGCCAGAGAGCAGGGAAGAGGAAGGGCGCCAGGGATCAAGCGCTGGCAGCTCACAACAGGGGGGAGGGCACGAGTCAGGAGTGGCCACACCTCCATCGGGGAGCGAAGAAACGGTCAGACGGAAGGTGGAAGGTTGGGCGCGCGTGCCAAGTTCAAATGCACAGGAAGGTGGCGCAGTAGGCAGCCCGGAAAGGGAGCCAGGTCCTAAAGCCCGCCGAAAGGAGGGAGAAGAGTCAGGGGGGTCAGCGTCAGCGTCAGAGGAATCCCGGAAGGAAGAGACCCCGGGGGGCAGAGGGACCCAGAGAAGAACAGTCAGGCGGAAAAGGTGGAGCAAGGCTAGGATATTAAGTTGGTGTACAAGGGGCGGAGACTCAGATGGGGCTTCGCCGATCTAACCATGAGACGTAGAGTTGCACGCAGCAGCTTGAGAATGGAAACTGTAACTCAATAAAGACTTTTATTTAATGATCGCTGGCTAGCGTGATCCTCTGTGAGCTAGGATCTGGAAGCAGCTCTGACACCACCTATTTATCTACTTGCACTTCTGGCGTGCTTTCGAACTGCTAGGTTGGCAGGAGCAGGGACAGAGCAACGGGAGCTCACTCCATTGCGGGGATTCGAACCGCCGACCTTCCGATTGGCAAGTCCAAGAGTATCAGTGGTTTAGACCACAGCGCCACCTGCAACCTTTAGGCTTGGTAGCATATAAGCAGCCAATGCTGTTCATTCAGAATAACACATGCGGTATGACATTTATTTATTTATTTGTTTATTTATTTATTTATGCATGCCTTCGAATTATCCCTAGGACTGAGAAAGTTTAAGAAACCCCAAACTGCGTGTTCAGAAATATTGAAGCTTCACATCTGTTTTGAATGGAAATATTTGGAATTCTGCATTCCCTTTGGCCTGTTTCCTAAACCTTTTGTGAACCTTGACTTTGTATGCTTCATCTGCACCGTTGCTCTAAATGCAGATGCCAGCCACTGAAAATGTGAGGCTTTTGGTTTTCAAAGCAAGATACCATTGGGCTATGACTGAGAATGGCTGGTACTTCTTTAAGAAGGATGCGGCATTTCTGTGAAGGACAGAGTAAAGTTCAATAATGTTTTTTTAAGAGAGCCAGTTGAAGAATTTAATATTTAGAAAAAGACAGTGACGTGCAATTGATGCTTCTGTGAGAAGGGGAATGGGATGTAGGTGGCAATTTTCAGTCTTCCTTGCAATACAAAAAACTAAAGTAAGCTTCAGTAAATCATCCTGAGTCAACGGTGTTGTGCTTTGCGTGAAATAGTACACTTGGATAAAATAACATTTTCCTCCCAGATATGATGCAAAGACATTACTAATACTAAAACACTCTATTTTTGTCTCTGGCTAAGCTGTACAGTAAAATAGTACCATAAAGCAGGGAGGCTTATGAACAATGGCCTGCATCTTAGGAAAATAACTGCTTCGGCTGCGCCCCATTTAACTGCTCAATTTCCAATGTAGTTGTTTTTTTTTTAAAAAGCAACTTCTTGTCCCTCAAATCAACATATTTTCCTGATCTTGCCACTCACCACTTCCCCAGCCAACAACTGGTGATTAGCTTGAGGATACCAATGTACAGTGGTACCTCGTGTTAAGTACTTAATTCGTTCCGGAGGTCCGTTCTCATCCTGAAACTGTTCTTAACCTGAAGCACCACTTTAGCTAATGGGGCCTCCTGCTGCCGCCGCGCCGCCAGAGCACGATTTCTGTTCTCATCCTGAAGCAAAGTTCTTAACCTGAAGCACGATTTCTGGGTTAGCGGAGTCTGGAACCTGAAGCGTATGTAACCTGAAGTGTATATAACCTGAGGTACCACTGTACATGGTTTGAAGCTGGTTTTTGACCCACAGCTTGCATCAATTGTGGTTGGTTCTTTTACCCTAGCTTAATTCTAGTCAACTTCTAAAAAAGAAACAAATGACATGAATGTTCATTTGTTGGGAGTTCAAAAGAAACTTACTTGTTTTTGTCTTACTTTTGGTGGCTATGGTTTGAGTGTTTTCTGAGCCTTGTTTTGTTTTATTGCACTGGTTTTGTGGTTTTATTATCAATATTGCTGATATTTTTAATCTTTGGCTGTTATTCTACTGCTATCTTAATTGTGTTCTGTGATTTGTAATGAGATTGTTTTATTTATTTTGATGTCAACAACTTTGAGGTCATTTGTGGCAAAAAACAAACAAACAATGGTTTCTTTAATAAAATACAAGTAGGCTCTTGGATTCTTCAATGAACCAAAGTTAAAGCCAATTATAACTTAGGGTTATGTCTCAGTGCAGTCTAAATAGGGGAGCGCTTCACTATGTCCTTTTGGCAGTGCTCCATCCAGTGAAGATGCTGGTTAAACTCCACCCATGATTTCCACGTCTCACCCTCGCCTCTACCTATTCTTGCTGTTGGCTTTACTTCCCCTGGGTTGTTTCTGACCATCTGTTTTAAGCCCCTTTGAATTAATTAAAAGTTTTAAAACTTGCTCAGAATGCAAGAAAAGATGGACGTCTCTTTTCTCTTCAACTTTGTTTTATTTTTCCAACAAATTTCGTCGATCTTCTCCTCCCACCCCAAAACAGACCTCTATTAGCTCTTCCTTTCAAGCTATTTTTGTTAATGTTTTCCTTTTGACGAGTGTCACCTCACTAGTAGCAATTATGTGTTATTTCTAAAGAAAGTGTATGCATTAAGTTTATGGACCTTGGGAAAAAATCGGTTCATCTTGTTTTGTAATGTACCATGTTTCCGAATCACAGTTCTTTAAAAATGATTGGGGATTAAATGCAGACGTCCTTTTGTGGATCTCCGCTGATGAGGGTAAAGACTACCACTGCTGAAAGCATCATCATCATCAACCTTTATTACGGTCCAGAGACCCAACAAATCTTTACAAAGCAATACACAATTCATACAGCCTACCTCCAGGTTAAACAAGCATTTTGTTCACAATATAGGGATCATTGGTTCTTGCAACCACCGACAAAAACTTGGCCACTGCTAATGTTCTAGCATTTGTCCAGTCTTCCAATAGGAACCTGACAGAGTGAGCCTCTGATTTTCCCGGGAAAGGTACCAGCAAGGGTAATATCAGTTCAGCCCTGGCTTGCTCATATTTGGATGTGAGGGCGATCTGGCTGCGACATCTATCATCCCATTGATCGCTGAAAGCATATACAGGTTCCCACTGGGATTAGCCAGGATAAAGCCCTGAAATAGGGCAGAACCAAGGTGGGTGGACAGAGCTGGACAGGACATGCCTCTGTTGACTCCGAAGTGAGTCCAGCAGCCCAAGAGGGGCCTGATGTGGGTCTTTCTGATGTGCTAGCCTGTAGCTGGTGAACAAAAATAAGCTGAAATACCTCCCCGCCCCCACCTTCAGCCCTGACCAGTGCAAATGGCAGGGCGTTGGAGGTAGTAGTTGCTTCACAGCTGCCTAAATGTTTATATTTGCTTTGAGAAAGATGGCTGATATTAGGGAACAAAGGGACAGGTCCACCTCTTGTTTCTCACTTGCCGATAAATATATTAGTAGCATGCAGTAGTTCTAATAACAGTGATAACCAAATTAGTCTCAGACAAGTATCAAGGATCCCAAGGGTTATGTCAGGGGTCAGCAAACTTTTTTAGCAGGGGGCTGGTCCCTGCTAAAACTTTTTTAGCAGGGGGCTGGTCCCTCAGACCTTGTGGGGGGACGGACTATATATGGGGGGGGGGGGAGAACGAATTCCTATGCCCCACAAATAACCCAGAGATGCATTTTAAATAAAAGGACACATTCTACTCATGTAAAAACACGCTGATTCCTGGGCCATCCGTGGGCAAGATTTAGAAGGCGATTGGGCCGGATCAGGCCCCTGGGGCTTAGTTTGCCTACCCATGCATTATATCCTTCAGCATCCATGCCAAGGCTGCCTTGTTGTGGGCAGTTCAGGACTTTGTTGCTACAGTAAAAATCACTTAGTACCATTAACTAAGTATATAGGGTTTTTTGGTGGGCATGTGCTTTGAATGTGCATTGGATACGATTTAAAAGTATTCATTTAGTATCCTACTCTGCATACGCTTGCCTTAAGAAGTGAAGCAACTCAAGAGAGAACATTTTCTGTGGTGCCCACCTCCCCAGCCCTGGAATTTCCTCCCCAGGCACACTGCCATCTTTTCAAAATGTGAATTATTTCCTATTTGCCTGAGCTTCTTAAAGAGTGAGTATCAATTGTGGGAAAAAATGGTTTTTATCACTCGCTGTACTGCTGATTATTTGCTATTATTTAATCAGATTTTGGTTTGGTTGGTTGTGAATTATTTATTGTTGTTGTTTTATATTGTTTTAATTTGTGCTGAAATCTGTCTGGAAGGCTATTTAGGGGGAACAGTAGGAAAAATGTTTTAAATTAGTTTTATACAAATCAATAATTTATGTTATATGGCAGCTAATGATCTGAAAACTTGCGTTTTCAGATTAATAAAGGAGTTGTTTATATTGGCCAATTATAAATCAATAAAAAAGCTAGCCTCTGTAAAGACAGCTTCATATTCGGACAAACTCGACACATTGAAGCGAAGCAACAGGAGTGGTTGCGTCCTGATACAGTTAACATGGGAAACAAATGGAAACAAGAACAAGTTTAAACAAGGTGTATTTGAATATATATATATATATATATATATATATATATATATATATATTACTGCTCTTATTCTAAACTTCTCCACAAATGCATAAATAAAAATGGGAATATTTAGCCTTACTAAAGATTGTTTACTGAATTGAATCCCATAGGCATGCTTTCTTCTATATTAAAATAAAATCCATGCGAGCATTTAAAAACTAGTGAAAGGAAATATGTAAATATTTATTCATAGATGCAACAAATGCATAAAAAAGGATGTGCAATATTTCAGCATCCAATGACATAACACCTGCATGTCCTTAGTATTGCACTGTACTGATAGCTTAGCGCTTCAGTAAATTACTGTCATGTTCTTATTATACTGAGAAACTTGTCTCTTCATATGGTGTTTCCCTTTCCACTGGAATTTATGATAGCATTGATTAAATAGTAAGCTATAGAGATGAAATATATTATGTGGTGAGCTTTTTGAATAAGTGCATTGTGGTTAAAAAGCATTCCCGTGCTTTACATTTCAATAAATAAATCTCAGCATATAAAATTAATAAAGAGGGTGGGATTAAATCACTACCTTTAACAAGCACAGGCAACTGGGATTAAGGAAGAACACCACTGTTTTTCCTTTTGATTATATGAATTCCTTTCCTTTGTATAAAAGGCATTTTTCCGTAGAAGCTTTAAAAACCATTTTCGGGTAGGCAAGAGAGAGGATCACGTAGGCATTTTTTCTTCTTCCTATGGATAAATTTAGCTGAACCTTTTAAACATGGGCTATAGAAAATGTTCCATTAAGCCTACAGTGAACCTTTATATTTATATTTCAAGCACTAAAACCTAACCTTTTTAAATTCGGAAGTTGGTATGGTGCCACCTATTATTCAGAAACTATTTTCTTCTTGAACCATGGAACCGAGAACTTGCCAGAGCTAAAGTGACTCCATTGAATTAGTAATGAGCCCAAGCAAATGCTGGAAAATACTTCTAAACTGGCAATCATGTAACAGCTGCATCTCTTGAAGTTGACAGGCCTGATACTTATACAGAACACTGCAGGCTTTGTTCTTCCAAATAATTTTATGGAGAATTGACAACCAAGAGACAGGATGAGATGGAATATATCAATTCATTATTTAATGGCAACACTGCCTTGTGCTGAAGTTGCCTTTTGGTATATAAATAGAGTATAACAACTCGAATACTCTGTTCTACCTGCAATCTTATGCAATCCAAAATCTCAGATGTAATGCAGAAAGGATTTGAAGCAATCTTCACATCCAAAACAAAAAGCTGGTGGTTTCATACATTGCATTTAAAGGGGGAAAATAGGTCTAAAAGTTTGTTTTTTTAAAAAACAAACCTCAAACCAACCAGCAGCTATGATAGAAATGGCTGGACCCTGATTCCCACCCCCCTAAAATTTGTCGATCTAGGAATATTTAGGATAATGTAGACCAACTGTTTTTATTAAGTTAACATACATAGGCAAACTGAAAAGAGGCATGATTCAAGCAAGTTCACTATCTTGCCTAATAACCCATTACTTAGCTCCATATGCCTATTTCTAAATGAGGGCTGAATGTATATTTAAATATTTGAAATTTTATACTGTATAATAATTTTTTTTACAAACAATTACAAGGACAAAGCACCAATATTGTTTGGATACCACTTTCTAAATAATTCTACTTTGCACTGTGAGGACAGTATATTTTATGGAAATTTCATGCAGCAGTCCCCATCCCCAAATATTTCCCTTCTTTTTAACCATACAGGGAGAGAGTATATGCCTAGTTCCCATATCACTACTACGAAAGAAAGGAGAAAGTCTGAATCAAAAGCAGGAAAAAGAGAGAAAGAGACAAGAGTGAAATAAAAAGTAAATAGACTGGGTGATACGGAGTAGACAGATTGTAATTAATCAACTTAATTCTGCAGATTTCAATGGATTTAGCCTCAGTATGGGGTTTTTCCTCATCAAATGCAGCTACACAACTTATTTCTCCTTGAATAAAAACATGCCAAACCACATACATATAGCGGTGTTGTATCACTGAAAGTTTCAGGTTCAATGGGGTTTGTGGAGGCTTGTACCTGCCAAGGCAGATGCATATGCACCTGATATACAACCACAGATTTAGTGCAGCAGTTGAAGACTAAAAATGTAATCACATGTACACTAGTCAAACTTTCAAGCCCTTTTAACAGCTTAAACATAGTAAGTCCACTGAGTCTTGAGCTGCGCTGTGGGTTAAACCACAGAGCCTAGGACTTGCCAATCAGAAGGTTGGTGGTTCGAATCCCCCGCAACAGGGTGAGCTCCCGTTGCGCGGTCCCTGCTCCTACCAACCTAGCAGTTCGAAAACACATCAAGTAGATAGATAGGTACCGCTACGGTGGGAAGGTAAACGGCATTTCCGTGTGCTACTCTGGTTTGCCAGAAGCGGCTTAGTCATGCTGGCCACATGACCCGGAAGCTGTACGCCGGCTCCCTCGGCCAATAAAGCGAGATGAGCGCCACAACCCCAGAGTCGGTCACGACTGGACCTAATGGTCAGGGGTCCCTTTACCTTTACTGATGTCACTGGAACTGGTGTCAAGTAACTAGATTGAATAGTGCAGGATTTTTACACAGAATGACTTGTTGCACAAAGGAAAGTCAGTGCAAGGATTCCTGCTAGCGCAACAGGCCTCCCCCCCCTCCACATGCCCTTCTCAAATCTGCTCTGGAGGGTCGGGAGAAACCCCCAGAACAATGCATGAAGAAGGGAAGGGGAAGATTGCTCTGTTTGGCAAGCAGAAACACTTCCGCCGATGGAACTATGTCCTTAGCAGCATGCTGAATATGACTCTTGATAATAAGCAGTGGTGAAGTGGAGGGCGAAGACTGGAGAATTCTGCTCCAGGCCTTTTTGCCAGAGTGCCTGTGCTACTGACAGACTCTCCATGGCTTCACAAAGGAATGAGGTGATCGTGAAGCTTTTAGGTTTTACAGATGTTTCCGACAGTTTAGCATGGAGGAAGTCAATGGAAGAGGAAAAAAACCAATCAAGCAGAGACTGGAAATTACTTTCCTTTCATGGGGCTCCTGCTCATTGCTAATAGTTTACATGGTAACATTTCATTGCAAGAGGGTTTGCGTTTCTGATCAAACAATTTCATTTGGCTGAATAACTTTTCTTGAAGTTCAGGGTGTTTTTTTAAGTTGAATACATTCTATATATCCTAGACAGCATCTTAAAAAGTAGAGACATCACCTTGCCAACAAAGGTCTGTATAGTAAAAGCTATGGTTTTCCCAGTAGTGATGTATGGAAGTGAGAGCTGGACCATAAAGAAGGCTGATTGTCGTAGAATTGATGCTTTTGAATTATGGTGCTGGAGGAGACTCTTGAGAGTCCCATGGACTGCAAGAAGATCAAACCTCTCCATTCTTACGGAAATCAGCCCTGAGTGCTCACTGCAAGGACAGATCCTGAAGCTGAGGCTCCAATACTTTGGCCACCTCATGAGAAGAGAAGACTCCCTGGAAAAGACCTTGATGTCGGGAAAGATTGAGGGCACAAGGAGAAGGGGACGACAGAGGATGAGATGGTTGGATAGTGTTCTCGAAGCTACCACCATGAGTTTGACCAAACTGCGTGAGGCAGTGGAAGACAGAAGTGCCTGGCGTGCCTGGGATCACGAAGAGTTGGACACGACTAAACGACTAAACAACAACAACAAGGACTGCCAGCTGATTCTAATAAATTGGGTATTATGCTGCTCTTTGGAGGGTGCATGTATACAGGGTGAGTCCTTTAAAAGAGGCCCCGTGGATACAGAAAACACATGTTCCATGGGGCCTCTTTTAAAAGACTGACCCTGTACATGTATATAGGGATCCACGCAGCTGTGTGCATTTTTACTCTCCTTAGAAGTGACTATGAGGGCCCTCATTATTAGTTCAAAATTTTCCACCACGCACAAAGAAGTCGAGAAGGCTGTTTTCCTCTGTTTTTCAGTGCCAGTCCAACTTCAGATGCCCCATATGCAAGGTATCAGAGCGTCATTGGCAGTCTCCACATATTTGAGAGATCAAACTTTGTACTAATGGGGCTCAACACCAAGTGTGCTGACCACTAGGAAATGCTTTTATTTCAAGTCCCAAATTATACTTAAATTTGTTACACAATGGCTAATATATTTCACTGCGATTCTTTGAAAACCAAATGGCTCTGGAAATGCAAGCATGCTGTAATCTCAGTTGGTATGGTTTCCAAGGCAGTATCTTATTTCTTATTTACTGCATTACCTTTAGAGGACCTTTTGTAATTTAATCCTTTCAGCCAGGAATGGAAATATGCCAGTGACCTCGTTGCTGCAGCTTCTGAAATATGATGATGGCATCTAAGAATTTATATACATTTTTTCTCAATACTGTTCAGGGCTTGCACTGTGAACTTGAAATATTTTCCCACCCCAACTCAACAATATCTAGCTATATTATTACTAATATGGGGTCACTTGCAGCCCCCTGTTTCTTTGCTCCAAAAAGCAGGAGGTGATACGTTAATATTAGCCTAACAATGCCACATGAATTTCCTTTTGCTCTAGACACCTTGACCGGAAAACGAATACATGCAGGACTGCTTCCAGATGACTAGTTGGTCCAATATATTTTATTTATTTAGGGAGAAATTTTGTTTGGTTCATATGCAAGCCTACGAAATTCACATGATGCCCCAAGCAATACATGAACTGTAACACAACTTCCCTTTGAATCTTGCATTTCTTAAAATTTTGTGATGCACTTCAACAAAAAAGTCACCAAAAATGTTTACTAGGAGAGAGAAAAACACATGTATTCATGAAAATAGCATCCAAAGATGCATTATGGTAATGAACGCTGCTTCAAAAAAAAATAAATGCATATATTGGGATAAATTTGCACGAAACTGCATGTGAATTTTCAAGCAGATCCTTTTTTAGGGGAAAAAATCACAAACTGATGCAAAGATGGAGTACACTGAATTTCAGAAGAGAAAAATGAGAAATAGAAAGAAATAGCCCACCCCTACTTATATCCACCTTTCTTCCATCATGAAACTCAAGGCAGCATATACTGGATTCCCATATGGTCTGCCAAACCTTTTCAGCTTCTGCAAGGGGATGTCATCCTATTAGACACAATCTAGTTTTGTGCACAATCCTGAATATGCTGAGTGTGTACCTTATGACTTTTAGAAAAAGCTCAGGAAGACTAGACACATTCTGAGTTTGTGCATGGGGGTGCCCTTGCTCCCTTTGCATAGGGCAGAGAGAAAAAACACACCTTCGCTTGGCCGTGTAACTGCAAAACCGAAAATATATTGACCAACTGAAAATTACAGTCTATTAATGACCCAGAAAGCCAAGGCCTCTATTGAATCAATTGCTCTTTGTCTGAAATAAAGTTATAGATTTTCATTTCCAGGCACACTGTTGAAAGGTGTTGTACAAGTTTCCTCTTATGATAAGGGCTGAAAGGTTAGAAAGCAGCTGATCACATTGGAAGATATGTTCAGTCACAGTTCATAAGTTGATCTCGCCCATGTCATTCAAGGAGGCAGCTTTGTTTTATGCATGCGGCTGCCATTGGATATTGACTGTACTGTGAGTGTATACTAGACAGATATGAACTAGAAAGTAAAGTTGTCTTATGTTTGCTACTGTGGCAAATAATATTATTAGTGGTATTATTCGCAGAGGATGCACTGACTGGTATGCCAGACTTTCATCTGGGCCCTGGTTTTTACCTTCAAAATGATTTTTCTTAATTTGCCTAGAGTCCACGGTTATTAGTTTAGAAATATTAGAAAGACTTTTTTGTTGTTGTTGTTTTGAAAAGCAGGAATTTTGGAGCAGCTAGCTGCTCTGTGTGTATATATATTAGGAGACATATATTCCAAGCCTGTAAACAGCAAGTTACAGGCCACACTGTTGGATGATTGTCTCCTATGGAGCCAAAATAGACACTGCATGAATGTAACATTCTCCCTGCTTTAATAAGAATGAAAAAGGAGACTCGGGGACTGCAGTTGGGAGAAGAACGTTGGCAAGAATCAGCCATTTCATCTTCAGAAAAACTTTGCAATTATGCTTTACGATTCTGCATCTTATGCCACAGATGTGTTGTAGACCCTACCTATGCTTTTAATATCTTTCAACTTAAGTAACAAAAAAGAATCAGCATCCTCTTAAAATTAATAAAAAAGTACCCTAGAACAGAGGTTCCCAATTGGTGGTCCACAAACTCTAGCGGGTCTGTGCAACCATTCACATAACTAAAACTACTATAGAGACATCAAAACCTTCAAAAGCAGTGGGTCCAAGGCTTGGCTTTTGAAAAACAGAGCATCCCATGCCCAAGGATTAAGGCTTTCTGGGAGATGATCTATAATGAAATGAAAAAGGTATATAAATATACCTTCTTGAAGAAACCAGAGGCCTTTCTCCTGGGCATGGTCGGCCAATTGGTGCCAAAGAAGGACAGAACTTTCTTTATGTATGCCACAACAGCAGCAAGAATACTTATTGCAAAGTATTGGAAGACATAAGATTTACCCACTCTGGAAGAATGGCAGATGAAGGTGATGGACTATATGGAACTGGCGGAAATGACTGGCAGAATCCGAGACCAGGGAGAAGAGTCGGTGGAAGAAGATTGGAAGAAATTTAAAGACTATTTACAGAAATACTGCAAAATTAATGAATGTTAGAATGATGTCAGAATGAAGTTAAGTGGTTTTAGCAGCAATGTTATAAAGGTGTATGTAAAAATGGATTGTTAACAGGTGAAAATCCAAAGTTATAATATATTAAGTTAAAGGATTAAGACAAAAACAAAGAGGGAAAGGAATTGCTGAATTAACTAATAGAACTGGAATACAAAAAAGGGAGGTGTGAGGAGGTCAGGGAAGCAAGGAAATGAAATGTAAGGCATGGAAAGATTGATGTGTTTTTTAAGTGTTTTTTATCTTTTTTCTGTATTTTGTATTTTTTTCTTTTTTATTTCTTTCTCTTTTCTTTCTCTTTTTATTTATGTAATCTTTTCTTTGAAACTTTAATAAATATCATTTTAAAAAAATGAAAAACAGAGCATCCACAGTACTTAGTTAATTAGGAACCACTGCCCTTCAAGATGATGACTGGATACTATTTTTATTAATTACCCACTTTCCTCCTTTGGATGGTAGACCAGTGCACAACAGCACAAATTAATTTGGAATTCCTCTTCCGTTTTAATAGTGGATTATCACATGGAGTGCATGTGTGTCTTTGTACATGCATGTGTAAGACAGAAGGTGCCGTTTCAGATGCATAGCTCACAATATACTATTTGCATGGCTCTCTGGAGCTGAACCAAGAACTATAGAAATGAAACCACTTAAATACTTTGATTGGAGACTTCTATTAATGCTGTTGGGATTGGAATGATTTCTTGTGTTAAATGTTGTTACAATTCATTCACTGTCTGTTGGCTTATAGAACAATCCTATGTATGCCTACTGAGAAGTAAGCACCATGGAGTTCAATGGGACTTCATGTAGTAATAAGATATTTCAGAAGCTAGAAACAAAAATAATTTATTCAAATTTGAATGCATTCAATGCTAATACAGCACACATGGGACGTAGTTGCGTCTGCATTTGAGACTTGCTTGGGAAACCCATCAAGTTTTATATGTACAACAGAATGCAATTCAATTTGTTTGCCTTTCGAAGCTAAATTAATTAATAAGGAATAGCATAGATACAAATATAGGATCACTGCATCTGCTAAAAAATCCAATCAGTAAGAACACTCAGTTACACATCCAAGTTGGAATAAAACATCCAACATCTAAAAATGATTAAAATGTAAAACAGGGAACTTAGAGCAACATCAAATATAAATGGAAGCATATAGTAGAACATAACAAAATCAAGAGTGTATTGATCCTTTCATGAGTTGTGTCCTATAGCATTGATCCTGTTGTCGATGTTACAAATTGCTCTTTCAATGTAGAACTATACATTGTGCATTTCAGGTTTTCAAGCATATTCTCAGCTTGGACTTTGTGAACTACTATGAGATACAGATCACTTCAGAATGCAGTCAAAACAAGGACGTTTTTAATTATTTTGTTTTGATGGGTATAGGATTATTATTTTTATTAAAAAGTGCTATTTCAAAGTAAAGTAAATAAAATCCCTTCCACTAAGTGTACAAGGTGATTGACCTAATCAAATAAACCTAAATTATTATAATTGTCTACACATAACATTTAACATGCAATAATGCAGCATATGAACATTTACTTGGAAATATGTCTCACAGAGTTCAGTGGAATCACCTATAAGAAAGTGTGCTTTTGAGTGTAGCCTTAGGAGATTGTTAACATAAGAGATAAAAATACATTCAAACACAAAATAAGCATACTTCAGATTATTAACCTAGCAAACCCAGATTATTAACCTAGCAGACTGTGATTTATTCTGTAAATCACTACAATATCCTAGATTATAAAAATCCGTTTAAATGTTCTAAGGATAAGTATAATAGCATGTAATTCATGCTATTACAATAATCTTGTAACATGTTGCAACATGTTATTTATAATCTACAGTGACACTGCTTTCAACAGTACAAAATCTGGATGAGAAAAATAGCTTGGCTCATTCTCAACGAAGCCTAAATACTGATCAGCATACAACTGACCATGTCATAAATTCCCAGAGAAGAATTTAGTTTACCAAAACATGGCTTCCACATATATTTATTTTTCTGGATTAACTGGGATTTGCAGATGCATCCATCTAAGTAAGATGTTCCTGTACATTGTACTTTTTTTAAAATTCAAAGCAAGGTTCTATAATGAAAATATGATTGCTGGTTTAATAATGGTACTCAGAACAGCATAGCCGTTGTACATGAATCGATTTTTGGCTTCCTTTCTGTAAATAAAAAGAAACAAAAGAGAATTTGTTCGGCACACCCATTGTATTCTCTTTGGGATGTGTTAAAATTAATTATTTACTTGAAGGCACTGGAAAAAAGACAAAATGGTAGCAGGTGATCAACTTTAGGGTTGCTGCAGAATAGAATTTCAGGAAACTGGATCCAAGTCAGAAATTCAATTACTTAATGACAGTGATCCTGTTTCACTGTTTGGCTTTTGCTGACCCCTAAGGAGTGTCCCTGCCACATGGATCTTCTTAAACGTTTGGTAAAAGTCACAAGGTAGGTTTTTTCAAAAGAAACTACAAAACTGCTATTGATGGATAGTTTTTCTGTCTCTCAAGTTTTAGTTCCCAATAAAACATTAATAGTTTTAAAACACACACACAAAGGCCAGAATGTTTAATCTTTCTAAAGATATGTATCTGGAAAAATGAATGAAAAGGGACAAAACCTTGAACAATTTGTCCACACAACAACCTCACCAAATATTTTCATCTTTATTATTTTTAAAATAATTGATAAATGGGTCCCTGGACCCTACTCTTGTGGCTTTTTCACTTCATATTAATCAGCATATCATGTGAGAAGCACCAAAAAGCAGAGACAAACAGGTACCGTCAACAAGTATTCACGCATGAAAGAAACCTGTACTTATTAAGAACCTTGAACTTATATTGAATCTTGGTCTCCCATGTTTAGTTTGCATTAAATTCCAAGGACTAGATGTTCACAGCTTGGGTTGTCCGACTACATGGCTGCTTGGAACCATATTGGCTCAGATTCAGAGAAATGCAGGAACATTTTGTGAATTGGTCTTAACTCCCTTCCCTGTAAGTCTTACCCACACATCCCCTTATTATCATTGGAGTGTGCTCCTATTATACCACAAATGCTTGTGCAATCTGGTTTTATCCAGGCGAAGGGGTAAGCAATACAAGCAATTGCAGGCTATATAAGCTTTTAATTGTGCACTGCAGATGATCATGTAAACCCTGAATGGTATATACACCACGGTTGTCTCTAATCGTTACAGCACTGGTGTACACAATGGAACAGAGTCAAAAATATCCAGCAATTTAAAAGTGAATGCCTTTCTTTTGGCTTGCTAGACTAAAGAGCTCCTGACAGGAGCAAACTGTACGCCTTATCTGCACAAATATCTTCAGATTCAGTAGAGGCTGTTTAATTTATTTATTTCAGTTTTCTAACCCAATTCAGGGCCAAAGGCTGACAACAAAATTATTTAAAGAAGATTGCCACAAGCTATGCAAATATAAAATGCAAACATCTGGATCGTTCAAAATTAGTCCTTTTCGTTACCTAACAACACGCCTCTCTCTGCACAAAGAGGTTTTGCACTGCAGGATTTACAGTGCGGTTTTTCAGCTCGCTTTCGATCCTGGGTTAGAAAAAGGTCTGGGAGAGGGAAGTTGGAAGCATCTGCAACTGGACTGTGCTTCTTTTTAAAATAAAGGACGGCTTGGCATGAGCGGTAGATTTGTACGCCTATATTTCTACGGTATACTCTGTCTGCGTGCTATATGGGTTTGGCTATATGGCTAGTTCTAGATGGGATTGCTTTAGGAACTGCCTCACGCCCGTGGGGCTTTCAGAAGCAGAAAAGACGGAGCGGAGAAAGGCGCTAAGCAAACAGCCGGGCTGGATTACTGGTGTGTGTTTCTGTCTTGCAGAAAATCCCGCTGCTGGAGGCTCCAGAAGGGAAAGCCCGCACGGAGAGGGATTGGCCCGGGCTGGACAGCTCCCAGCGGCTCCGAGTTGCTCCTCTCTCTCTCTCTCCCTCGCAGGGGCGGACCCTCCGACACCCCCCGCTCCCCGAAGCGCAGCCGAAGCCAGCGACGGGAGGCAGCAGCAGGACGCCGCTCGGCATGTTTCGGAAGAAGCGTAAATGTGCGCGAGCAAGCGAGGCGCTCGCGAGGTCGGGGGAAACCCCCGCCCCCAGCCAAGCAGGCGGCTCCCCTCCCTCCCTCCCTCCCTCCGCCTGCGCCTGCCAGGGCTTCCCCGCGCCAAGGCCCATCCCCGCTGGAAGCGGCTGCGGCTCAGCCAACTCCCCACAGCCACCGCCACCAGCACCAAGCGACAGCTGCTGGGAAAGGTCGCCGGCCGCCGCCCTCTTGCCCTCCGGCGCGGAGGAGGCATGGGGTGCGGGGGAGGCGCCCCGAAAGGGTTAAAAGAATCCCTCCCTCCCTCCCCCCCCCGCGCGCTTCCGTCTCCTTCAATGGGAAAGCGTTTCCCTGCCTCCTCTCGCGAATGAGCGCGAGCACCGCCTTTCACACTGGCATTCCGGGATTTCCCTTTGTTCAGAGCCGGGAATCCTCGTCGGAAACTTCCTCCGCAGTCTCCCCCCTCCCTCCCTCCCTCCCTCTCCCCGCAAGCTTCACAGCTCTTACTCCGGACTCGTTCTATGCTTTTCGTTGGGGCTACTCCAGAGCAAGGGCTTTGAGCACTGGATTTTCCTGTTGTTGTGTTGCTCTAATCTCTATGGGACTCGGAGCAAATGCCTTGAGGACGGGGATCTTGTTGTTATTGCGGATGCTATTATGGTTATTATTATTATTACCACTGCTACCATCGTTGCATTTTCCTGCTCTCCAATTACATACATCGTAGGTGCTTCGAGGATTGCCACCCGCCCGCCCACCCCAAATGCACGCATCTTTCTCCCCGCTAGAGGTAACCCCCAGTTACATCACCCGGGAGACCTGTTTGCGCTCCATGCCCAAGGCTTAGATTCCCCCCCAAAAACCCCATGAGATCCGAATTAAATCCGAATTAAACCTATCTGGTCTCCTGATACAGCGAGCAGGAGACCCCGTCGGGGGCAATTTTAGAAACGTTAGGGAATCCGTAGTCAAATGGAAAGCCTCGCCCAGTGCCTTACATGCACGTCACATCCACACGAGCGGAACCACCCCAGGGAACTCCTGTCCTGCACGTCCAGACACAATAAGGCTACCAATGGCCTTATTTTATTTTATTTTATTTCGGAGCTGGGGGTATTAAGGGATGAGCTGCGAGACCACAGCCTCGTCGGGTTTTTTCGGGGCGGGGGGCGGTAGAGCGGGTTTCGTTAATAGGGGAAAGCCCTGCGGCAATCCAGATTAAGGGGAGTTTGGAGGAGGGGATGGGATGGGATGGGGGGGGGGAGAGAAATAACCCTTACCTGCCTGAGCAATTCTTGCAGCAGCAACAGCAGCGGGTGGTGCTGGTGACAGCCCCCCCTCCTCCTCCCGCCGGGGCTGCCACTGCAGTGAGTGCCTGGCGGTGGCAGGTGGAGGAGGAATCCCCCCGGGCGGAGAAGAGGAAAAGGAGGAGGAGGAGGGAAGAGGAGAAGCGCGCGCCCCCGTGGCTGGCAGCGCCACCAGCAGCAGAGGCGGCGGCGGCGGCACGCGCAGCTCCTGGGATTTTCTCTCTCTCTCGTCTTCCTCCCTCTCCCCCCCCCCCCCCCGCCACGCGCCTGCTCCTCGCGCGCTTTTCTTCTCCTCACGCTGCAGCTCGCTTTCTCTCTCTCGGCCCCCCCTCAACCCTCCCGCCTTTTCCAGGTGACGTGATGCCCGTTGTTTTGGTGCGCCCGACCAATCGGACTCGGCGCCTGGATTCTACGGGAGCCGCGATGGGCCCGTCGTGGCGGCAACAGGACTCCCCTCTGCCGACCATAACGCATTGCGCAGGGTGCACCACCGCCTGGTCCTCCTGCAGCTTTAACAGCTCTGACATGGAAACACCATTGCAGTTCCAGCCGGGCTTCTGCTCAGAGCAGCAGCAGCAGCAGCAGCGCCCACACCCGCATTGCCAGCAGCAGCAGCAGCAGCAGCGCCACGCTCAAGACAAGCAGCAGCAGCAGCAGCGCAGCCCGTGCCTCCAGTGCAACAACTGCTGCGCTGCTCACTACGGCGCTGCGTCGGGCGCGGGAGATAACCTGCCGCTGCTGCTCCGCACTTCGTCGCCCCTTTCGGCGGCGGGCGCCTTCCGGGCGCGCTCGTCGACGCCGCTCTCGTGCTCCGCAGCCTCGTCGCGCCCGGGCAGCCAGCTCAACGTGAGCGAGCTGACCCCTTCCAGCCATGCCAGTGCGCCCAGGCAGCCCCACCACTACGCCCAGCCCCAGCCCCACCACCACCACTCCCACTACTACCAGCCGTGCCATAGCGTCCAGCCGCAGCAGCAGCAGCAGCCGGCGGGAAGCCCCAGCAGCAGCGTCGGCAGCGCAGGCAGCCACAGCCACCCTCCCAGCAGCCACCCAGCAGCGTCCCAGCAGCGGCGGGAAAGCAACCCCTTCACGGAAATAGCCATGAGCAGCTGCAGATACAACGGCGGCGTCATGCGTCCTCTCAGCAACCTCAGCTCGTCCCGCAGGAACCTGCACGAGCTCGACTCCGAGTCGCAGCCGCTGCAGCCTCACCAGCCGCCGCCGCCTCCCTCACACGCCAGTCCCAGCGCTTCGGCTGCCGCTGCCGCCGCCGCCGCCGCCGCCGCCTCCTCGGCCAGCGGCGCCGGCCCGGAGATCGTGGTGTCCAAGCCCGAGCACAACAACTCCAACAACTTGGCGCTCTACGGATCCTCAGGCGGCGGCGGCGGCGGAGGAGGAGGAGGAGGAGGCGGCAGCCAGACCAACAGCGGCGGCGGCGGCAGCAAGTCGAGCAAGAAGAAGAACCAGAACATCGGCTACAAGTTGGGACACCGGCGCGCGCTCTTCGAGAAGCGCAAGCGCCTCAGCGACTACGCGCTCATCTTCGGCATGTTCGGCATCGTGGTCATGGTCATCGAGACCGAGCTGTCGTGGGGCGCCTACACCAAGGTACCTGCTGCCCCTCGCAGCGCCCGCCTCGCATCCCTGGCATCGCTGTCTTCCCTCTCTTCTTCTCTGTTCCTCTCCCCCCTTCCTTCCTTCCATCCTTCCATCCTTTCTTTCTTTCTTTCTTTCTCTCCCCTCCACATTTCCTTTCTTGTTTCCCCCCCATCCATTCCATTCCTTTCCTCTCCTCCTTCCCTTGCCCACTTTATTATTTTCCCTCTCCTTTCCACATCTTTCTCCCTTTTTGTAGCAGTTCCTATTGTCATATTCTTCCCCCCCACCCCCATAAGGACATTGTCTCTGAATTGGGAAAAGTGCGCTCTGTTGCTTAGGAAATGTGGCTTCCCGGCTGAACTGTTTTTGTGTATGTTAAAACTGAGCTACTACAGCTGTGTGAACTATTTTTGTGTAGGTCACACCCAAATGCAGTTGTGCTTCACAAGGAATGTGGTTTTCTAATGTCCCACCTGCTTACTTAGCCACTAATTTCAATATTGCTTACTTCCTCCAATGGGGCAGATAACCACTTTGAAACCCCCATCCTGAATACATCCACTTACTGAGAAAGTGCCAATTACTGTAATGGCATTTACTTCCAAGGAAGTTCCTTTAGGGATGCAGCCAAGTGCTCCAGTCCTGTAAACTCTGTTACTTGGAAGTTAATCCTACGGTCTCCATATCCAGAGATTCCTATTGCTACGGCCACAATCTACCTAGGAAATCTGTGGGACTGTTCCAGCCAGAGAGCTGTAGATATTTCCCATAGCTACTTACACTGGAAAATAGCCTTCGTTTGCCGCTATTTTGGGGAACCTTGCAGGGTGGCTTGGAGTTTGCTTGCTTTTCCTGCAGATGTTTAAAATGCCCACCCATGCATGCTTTGCTGTAGAACGAATGTGTATCGTACATCTGCTACATTGCACACCATACTATGCAAGGAGTAACAGAGGAACTTGCTAACTTGCACAGCCAATCCATGTTAGCCTAGTAAGATTTTCCCCATAATAATTCTTCATCCATACATTCTGAATGAATGCTGTGTGGATGCTTTCTACACTAAGATGCCCCGCATCTGGTATGCAGGCACTTGCTGCTTGTATCTCCTGAACTGAGCAGCGACAGCTGTGTGTTAAAACCCTGCCTCTTTGTTACCACACTGCAAAGCTGACGGGCGACAGACAATCGGATAATGCCTTGATAAGATAATAACTGGAAAAGCCAGCTGTTTAAATGCCTTGCATCAATGGTTTTAGCATCCCTTACAAGATTACTGCCTTTGAGATAGCTTTAATTCCAGAAAGGCTTGCCCAGTGTAGTTAGACCTGCATGTAATGTTTTTTGGGGTGACTTTTTCCACTCCCAGTTGCTTTGCTAGGCCTTTAAAGGAGTTTATCTCTTCCCAGTACTGTACTGGGTTGCTCTGCTAGAATAGTGAGTTTACACTTAGCTCATTAGTTGTATCTTGTTCTGTGCTGTTGCTTTTTAATGTAAAGATCTATACTTTTAAAGGTGTTGTTTTTTAAGAGCAAAGTCTTTCTTACAAAACGTAGCCTGTATTCCCCTCTGAGATCTTCAAGATGAAGGACACAAAGATCAGTGTAAAAAGCATCTATTTTTCTCTTGCAGGAGTCGCTGTATTCATTAGCCCTAAAATGCCTTATTAGCCTCTCTACAATCATTCTGCTTGGTCTGATTATTGTATACCACGCAAGGGAAATTCAGGTACGTTCCACTTATGATCTGAGGCTTGTTGCTACCTGTGTTTCAAGGACATTTCTGTGAAACTAAACAGACTGCATTGATGCATTCTTACTAAAGAGTTAACAGTGCAACGTCTTAGGTGCTCCTAGCTATATTGTCACTTCCAATGTCTGAGTACCCTAGTCTGCATGTACTAGATGTGCTTTTCTAGCCCTCAATAGCAATTTATTAATGCAAAATGAAGAGCTTTAATGCCTGCCCATTCTTCTACAACAACTGCATGTTATGCTAATCCATACAGGATCATATGACTAATTGTGGACTCTTCAGTCACCTCCAAATATCAAACCTTGGTGCTGCTGTGCTAGATGTCTATTATACAAAGATAGACTTGTTGTGGGTGGGGATGAAAGGTTATAACAGGTTTAAATTCAATTCATCATTGTCGCAAGGTTTGAAAAACTCCAGTAATGAACCACAATGATATTCTTTTTTTAAATCAGCAAAGCACAGTTTTGTTTAAAGGGCCGATGATTAGCTTTTTCTTTAAGTAAAAGTAGTTTGGAAGATCAGTCCCTTTCAAGATTTAGATATGTTTCTTCCTCTAAGGACATTGTCTCTGAATTGGAAAAAGTGTATTCTGTTGCTTACAAAATGTGTCTTCCTGACTGAATTACTTATATCTGTGTATCACAAATACAATTGTGTACTTCACAAGTAATGGTGTATGGTTTCCCCTATGTGCACCCTAATGTTGTATGTGCTTACTTGGGAGATTCGTTTATTTCAGTATTCCTTACACCCAAGGAAGTATGCATGGGATGAAAACTATCTCAGTGTAGTAATACTGTCCTGTGTGAAGGGTACAATGTATTCCTATAGAATGCTGTTCAGTTATCACAGAGAACGTCTTATAAATGCAATAGTTAATCTCTTTCAAGGACCAAGGCTTTTTCTTTAATTGATGGAGGAAAATACCAGCATCGAATAGGCAATCGTAATTGTGAAGTGTTTTTGAGCATTTTCAAACCAAACCATAGTGTGTTGTATGGCTCAAGGTCACAGGATCTGTTTCTCTTAACTTGTACTGTAGCTCTAGTAGAAAGAACATTTACATTTTTAAATAATGCATTAACAATGTACATATGTACATATCTATTCGGAAGTATGTCCCACTGAAGTGCAATGGGACTTACTCTCAGGTAGGCTTGAGTAGGATCACAGTCTTATCAAACCTTCCTCCCAGGTTTAGGTTCATACTTCTTAGCACAAACAGTAGGATTGCTTGTGTGAAAGTGAGACAGTATTATTATTATTATTTTAAAAAAGAAATCTCATTTTTTCCCTCTTGGAACCCATAACTTATTTACCAATATTTTTTCATGCACATCTTCCCCAGTAAATCTGAGCTAATATGTTTCAAATCACAATAATAGTACATCATTTTCAGTAATGCAAATAAAATATCCCCTCAGGAGTCATGTGAAGCCTGAAGAAGCTTACTGCTTGTCATAAAAAAGATGAATATAATTGTACTAAGCATTTAAAATGGATAACAGGAATATAGTTTACATTTCTTTAAACAGATGTTTGATTTGTAGCACTTTTGTAAAAAGATCAATCTTTATTTGCAAGTAAGTATATGCAAATAAATCAATTCAAATCAATATAGGGCTGTGCAAGTTTTTTTTCCTGCTTCCCTAGAGCAAATCTCACTGAACACAATGGAACTTACTTCTGAGTAAACATTCAAATGATTGAGTGGTGTATGTTATAAAATCAGCATTGCCTACAACCAGTTAAGCGACAAAGTTCTGAACATCAGTGTTCAAATATTTTATTCTTGAGCATTTGAACCCAAGTCAAGAGTTTGGCGAGTTATAACCTTACAAATACTTTATGCTGGTGAATCCCCCCCCCCCGTGATATATTTATGAAAGTGCTGGTAAATGCAATAAAAATTAACCTTTTATTACAGTTATGTGATTACTTCTAAACTCACTACCTTTTTAAAATGGTTGTCAATAACTGATGACGATTTGTTTTACCAGTAGTTGCCATTATTGTTGTTGTATCTTAAAAGCCTAATTAAATAGTGATAGTGGTACAGTGGTACTCCTTTAAATCTGGCTACTGTAGACAGCAGGGCATTCTTGTGAAATTATTGGTACATTGCAAATCTTCAAATGAAGTCTGGGCTTTTCTTTCTTTCTGACCACAAAGACCTCATTACATCCTTTACATCCTTTAGTTTCCCCTTGTGAAATATCCACCTGCTCTCTCATGACCAGATGATAGAAAATTAGGACAGCAATAGTCAGTGCCCACAAAATCAGCAGCAACTAGCTATTTTTGGGTGGATAGTTGTGGGGAAATCATGTATGCAGTGATCTGAGTTCATTCACTTCTGTGGATGATGTAGTTCTGCGTTATAATTTGTCTCAGTTACCTGTGACTATTTAAATGTATTCTGAAAAGAAGTGTAATCAATATAATATAAGTTAGGAGAAACAACAGACAGGAACATTTTCCTCTAATTATGTTGCAATAAATATTTTAGTTCTGAAGGAAATAGCATTACATAGTAACCAGGAATATTAGCTTAACAAATGTGTTCTCTCTCCCTCTCTCTTGGTAAGGAATGAAATAAGGGTTAATTTTAGTTCCAAAAAGTATCACAGGAAACCTTCCAGTACAAATAATTTCCTTGGGCTTTCCAGTATCATACTCCCCAGATATCTTAGTTATAGAAAGTTCAAACACTTGTATAGTGTTGTTTTTCTAAGCCTTGGCAGTGGCTATTTTTAGTTCTGGTATAAAAGCTTTTAGATAGCATATAAATCTACATCAGTAGGCAGCCTGACTTCACTATTTTCCGTTGAGGGCGTAGGGAAGAGTTTCACTATATATTTTTAAAGCTCAATTTCTATAGAAAGAAAGAAAAATCACCAGCTCTGTACACAGTACAGGCTTTCACCTTCAGCACTGTGGACAGCTCTTGGCATCAGAAGTTTTGCTAATACTTGTTTATGCAATTTAACATCTTTTGCCCCGAAAGTAAATGTGTACGTGAACATATAGGAAAGGGAATATGCACTGTGATTCAAAGTATTTCTGGAAATCCAGTGTCAGATGAATATTGAAATTTAGTTAAAAGACATTTTTGAATAGAGATGAATGGCTTATTTATTTTTTATGATGTACATATATGCTGTTAAAATATGCTACATTCGCTGTTTGCATAATCTGGTGAAACACAAAGGAAAAAGGATGTGAGCAGCTTATAAGAGAGAAGGTATTAAACCCCGCAGTCTTGTGGAGGGTATTCAGAGGTGATGACCACTCACTTGGAAATCTTCGTAGTATTGTATTTGGCCAGTTCAGTTCCAAAGATTTTGCAACCCTTGGAAACTAACATCTGTGCTAAGCCTAATCTTCATTCTAAGTCCATCAGCAAAACAAATTAATGTTTCTGCTCCAATAAGTGTGCATAGAATTTTGGCATTTGACAGAGACCTGCCTTCTAAATAGCATTTCTGTCAAAAAGTGATACTTGTGCGAAGTCGTTTTGCTTTAGAATGGAGCACAATTACAATACTCATACCATTTTAGAATTATTTTAAATATAAAGTTTTTACAGATGTTTACTGAGGCACACATTGCATAATATGAAGATCGTGCTTCAGGCCAATAGAGGGAGGTATGCTTTTTCCTACAATAATGATTGTAAAACACATGCTGACTGGAAAGAAAATCCTAACGCAGCACCAATGCCTTTTTGAGTGTAAATTAAGAATTTCAATTTTTGTAGGGGAGCTTTTGTGAAGAATATCATTTCCCCACATGCAGTAATAGTCTTCCCTTTATAGAATACGGCAAGTAATAACACATAACTTGGAAGGCTTCATCCTGCCTTTCCAAAATAAGGGGAAGCCCAAGAAAAAAGGGTAAACTAATTAGTTGTATCTGGAAATACTACAGCATTTGTTCAGAGTCTTTGAATTCTTGCTTCATTTGCAAATATATATATATGTGTGGATGCACATGCATGTGAATAAAGTCACTCTTTGAAATATGCATGAGGTATGAAGAGCAGCAGATTTGATTGATTTTCTGCATAGGACTCATATCTTCATGGTTTTCAGCGTAAGTGAGCCATATGGTTATGAACATGCAGTGCAGGTGATACCTTATTTAGCACTATGTTGTTATAGCCACATAATTAATGCTCATCGAGCACTAAAACATGAACTTATGTTCTTGTAAAAAAAAAGAGGGCAAAGGTTCTTGAATTTAAAGAAATGCAGTATTTTTCAGTAAATGTTGTATGAGAGATTTGAAAGTCAGTCATACCTATTTATTTAGTACAATGGCTTCAGTGTGGTTGAAAGATCAATAAAAGATCTGTGGATTGCCTTACAGTAAGTCAATCCAATGGTGCATGTAGTCCAGTACAGTTCGTTGTTACTGGTGGTACCTTTTCAAGTTGTCAAGCTACGATTTCTGTTTTTTTGCTGTCTCTGATTAGCATGATAGTAAGCAAAGCATAGGGACGCGGGTGGCGCTGTGGCCCACTGAGCCTCTTGGGCTTGCTGATCAGAAGGTCGGTGGTTTGAATCCCTGCTATGTGGTGAGCTCCCGTTGATCTGTCGCAGATCCTGCCACAACCTAGCAGTTCGAAAGCACACCAGTGCAAGTAGATAAATAGGTACCGCTCCGGTGGGAAGGTGAACAGCGTTTCTGTGCTTCTCTGGTTTTGGTTTTCATTGTGCCAGAAGCAGCTTAGGTATGCTGGCCACATGACCTGGAAAAACTGTCTGCGGACAAACGCCAGCTCCCTCGGCCTGTAAAGCAAGATGAGCGCCGCAACCCCAGAGTTGTCTGCGACTGGACTTAACTGTCAGGGATCCTTTACCTTCTTCTTTTTTTAAGCAAAGCATATATGCTGGCATTGGTATGTGGTTGAATGGGGATGGGTTAAGAATGGAAAGCATATCTTATGGAGGCAAAATGTTACTTGGAGGATATTGCAAAATTTAAAGGAAAGAGTAGCATGTTAAGCTGTTAACTATATGTAACATTTAGTTCTTGATGGTCTGACAGAATTTTGAAAATAACAAGTAGTTGGTGTTTTAGATGTGTATCATTCTTTGGACGGGACAGCCAAAGTGTACAGAAAAATACATACTAGATAGTGGTGGGCTGTCAGTTACTGATTGATATTAACCTTTTCAAGAAATGGGAAACTTAAGTTTGGATTGACTATTTCTCATCCACTTGGTAGTTAACTGCTATTTGTTTCACTCGGACTGACTCCCAAGGAAGTTTGCATAGAATTGCAGTTCTAACCCAGTTAACCTGGGAATGAACCCCATTGAATTCAATAGGACTTACTCCTGAGTGGCAGGATTGCACTGTAATATTCATTTGCACATTAATACACACATTAGTTAGAAGTGACTGTGTAATGTTCTCAAATGCATAGACCCTTATGTTGTTTTGTATAAAACAAACTGTGTGTGTGTGTGTGTGTGTTGTGGATTGCCTGATTATAACTGCATACTCCTGAATCACAGAAGATAACATATACAGTTATTTTTTCCTATTTCTTACGTTTTCACGAGCTTTTAAAGGTGTATTCCAAAATGAGCATGTTAAGTAATCCAGCCCCATGCACTTTGTATCTCCATTTTCTTTCGTAGGACCTCATAAACACCAGGCTGTACTTAAAATAGTTCTTACAAAAAATAATGATGTTGCAGAGCTCTTAAATAGCTGTCCTCATGCTTCAGTGAATGGCCTGTGTACCCAGAGTTTGCTATACTGTGGAGAATACAAAATAAAGCTTAAGCCTAACACTCAGACTGAAGACCTAGGTCAGGGGTAAGCAAACTTTTTCAGCAGGGGGCTGGTCCACTGTCCCTCAGACCTTGTGGGGGGGCTGGACTATATTGGGGGGGGGAACAAACTCCTATGCCCCACAAATAACCCAGAGATGCATTTTAAATAAAAGGACACATTCTACTCATGTAAAAACACGCTGATTCCTGGACCATCCACGGGCCGGATTTAGAAGGCAATTGGGTCGGATCCGGCCCCCGGGCCTCAGTTTGCCTACCCATGATCTAGGTCTCTGTTTTATCACTAGTGAAATATTATATTTTATTTTGGGGCATCGGGCCTACCTTGACGCAAACACCACCAAGGTAGATCCAAGCAAGTACACACCTATAAGGACATATATGCAAGTAACAATCTATATATTCATATTGATGTTTTTGCATTGATCGGGATTCCTGAATTTGTGTGTCATAGCACAGTGTTTTTATTATTATGAATGCATATCTGTGATGCCTCTCCATTAATTGTTTAATGTGACACTATCCCTCCCTCTTATTTTATATATCCAAGTTGCATCATGTTGTGTCTTGCAAGTCATTGGCAATAAACGCAGTGAGATAAAGATAGCGAAATTTGTCATCAGATTTACGTATCACATTGTTTTAGAACTTATGTGATGCTTAGAGAGAGAAATCCTGAAAGAGGAGGTCCGCAGACCTCATGCCTGGCAGGAATTAGGCACTTGTAGGTCATTAGGGGTCACTAACATCAGGGGCGTAGGAAGGGGGTGCCGGGGGGGGGTTCGATCCGCCTCGGGTGCCATCATAAGGGGGGTGACAAAATGCCGGCTGAACTCGACGCTGCCTGTGTAGTGGAACCGAACGGGGTTGAGTTGCATTGCAACGCCGATGCGTCCTCTTCCCACCTCTGTGGCCTGGCGCATGCGTGGTTGGTCAGACCCTTCTCCCCCTGCCCGTCCATGTCCTGCCCTCGCTCAGGTAGTGTGTGTGTGTCTGTGTGGCCACAGTCAAAGCTGTGCTGCTCATGGGGCAAGGCAGGGTCCTTCTGGGGCTGATGTGGACTCCCGAGAAGGGCATGGAGGCGGGAGAGGCTGTGGTCGCCTGCTTTCGCCTTTCATTTAAGGGCCAAGGCACGCTGGTTTGGGGGTGAGGGGTGGAGAAGCGGCGTCTAGGAGAGCTCTGCAGCCCAGCTGGTTTGAGGGGGGAGAGAGAGAGAGGTCATGCGCTGGTGGAGAGGAGAGGAGGGAGGCGAGAAGGAGCCGTATCAGGACCAGCAACAGCATCGCCTGCGTGGCTTTCTTTGACGGGGTGGATGGAGGGAGGATCGAGGGAGGTGGGAAGACAGGATCTGCATCAGGATCGCCTGCGTGGCTCTCTTTGAAAGATTGCAATTTCAGTGCGGGAGCGGGAGGAGTGAGAAAAAAAATTCCACACCGGCTACCACCTGGCCTTGCTACGCCACTGACTAACATCACACACATAGTTGCATGGGCAGAGGCTTTCCCTGGTGTCCACACCAACCCCCAACCCCCCCCCCCACAAAATGAGTCTTGGAAGTAGCATTCAATTGTAGCCAATATAATAGGCTGCAGTGTGTGGTTGGTGATGGTGCTGCCAGCAGTTCATCTGGTTTGGAAATGTGCCCATGGCTCCAAAAAGGCTGGCAGTGAAAGAGCACTTAAATAAAGGAGAGCAGCCACAACAGAGGAGGAAATCTAGCACACTTTAGCATTAGATGCTATTGCCTCATAAGCATTTCTGCCCATAAATCTTAGGTTTCTTCTCTGTCCCACAGATAAGAAATTACGCAGTGTGCGATACGTGTACTCTCTTCTCTTTAATATTACTGTCGCTGAATTTCTACTAGGAGCCTTTGTTCTTGTGGGGTTTGATGGTGACCGTTATTCCCAAGGCAAGCCTAATTCACATTTAAAACAATTACCTTTAAAGGATCAAGGTATATTCAATCCCTTACATTTGCATCCCTTTCACTTATGTCTGCAGTGCTCCATCAGCTTCAATGAAAATGTCACATTTAGGTTATTACAACTATAATTCTGCTAATGACACATCAGAAACCAGGTTTTAGTTTTCCTCCCTAAGGTTCTGACTCTTTGAATGAAAAGGTTTTTTTTTTTTTTTAGAAAATCAGGATTTGCTCAGCCCTCCTGTTATCTTCCTTTGATGTTGTCCTCTGAATCAATTGCCTACTCACACACCCCATTCTACTTATTGCACTGCAAGTTGCTGTACCCATCCTGCTAGGAATTTGAAATGCCCCGTGTTAGATGAAGAACCAAAAACCTTGCATATTGGTGGTTACAATTGCAAATAACATTGAAACAGATCTAGAATGGATTGATTTCAGTGCCATTGACTTCTGCCGATATGTAATTTCAAATTACCGGTACATACAGTAAAACTTGCTGTGAAAAGAGACTTATGTTTCTTGATTCCTTGCTGTGCATGTTCCCATGGACACACTTTTAAATAGCAGGTATCTTCTGCACAAGATGTTGCCACCAGATGATACAGACTGTTTTATTATCTTATGGTTTTTAGTTTTAATTGTAGAATATTTAGGGTGTGGACACAATAGGGAGAAAGGTGCTGACTCCATCCCCACCTGCAACTTCCCTTGCTGTCTCATTTTGTGAGAGTTTCCAGAAGTTTCTGAGAGCTTCTGGATGGGGGGGAGAAATGATGGAAGGGTTAAGCTCCCTTGCTGTTGCTTGTTCTCTTCAAATTGTCAGCTCTTGATGCTGTTCTTCAACGAAGAAATGGATTGCAATTTCTCAAAAGTGTAATGCTGAGATAAAGGGTATGGTTTAGTCCACAGTAAGAGAGATAAGCGGTCTTAATATATATATAAAAACAATCCCTGTGCAAGACACAGCACGGGCTACTCATCCTTCCTTTAAAGGTTTCCCTTACCTTAGCCACTCACTTTATCTTTCTGCTTTCATACCCTGACACTTCATTGCCTGTAACATTTGCTCCACCAGGTTTGCTACCGTCAGCAGTCTCAGGGTTTCTTGCTCTCTCAAGTGGCTTCTCTTGCTGTCCCATTATTCCTGGAATAATATTCTAGTCTCCCTCCTACTCTATCTAAGGCAGAAATCCTAAACCCTTATCTGGATGCCTCCACCAGTGAATTGGATAGAGGGCTTTGCTTCTACGGAGGCCCCACTGCAGTTGCAGAGTATGGTGGAAGGGAACAAAATGGGGTGTTCTGTGTTTGTGTGTGTGTGTGTGTGTGGCCAAGTGGAGACAGCCAAGAATCTACTGGCTAACACCCACAAAGGGGCATGACTTGTACCTCTTGGTCTGGCCTAAAAGCTCATGCAGCAAAAAGCACATGGATTTTACTCCCTTCCCTTCTGTCCTGGCTGGTGTGAGGAGCATAGGTTCAGCTGTGGCGGCGGCTCCACAACCTTTTTGTATTCCACTTCTCTCCAACCAGTGTTAGGATTTGTTAATTGAGCAAATACAAACGCTCGGGAGTTTTTGCTCTTCTGTTCGTGGAAAGAGTTCAGCTAATTGAAGAAGTCTTTAAACAAGCAAAACCTTTCTGTGTTTTATAATGGTTTAATGCTCCTGTTGATTTGGTGGATCAGAAGTATTATTATAAATAAAATAAAAACATGGAAAGATCAACTGATCACAGAATGGTGATTTAGAATACAAGTCATATTCTTCTCCTGTTTGTATCAAAACTAGAGAATAAGCTAGATAACTTTTCAACTGCAAATTGAACTTCTCACCATTGGAAAATTGGCAGATTTATTAAGAAACATAAATGTCCTTTTATAGAATAGCTTGTTTACTCAGAAACAATAGCTATGTTAAAACAGACAATAAACAGTTCATTATTAGTTTGTTTCCAAGTTATTGTTAGCAGCAGATGTTTTGAATATTTATATTCATGTTACATTTGTAAAACCTTATACAATAGGATTACTAGAAGAAATGCATCATTTGAATTTTACCATTCTATAAAAGTAAAGTTTTAGAGTTTGTCATCATTGGTCAGCACAAAAGCAGACAAAGCCACATCTAGCTTCTGTATATATTTTTGAATTGTGAAGGCAGAACAGACTAAGGTTTTATTTTCAGTCTGGATATTGTGCTTCTGGCTCCTGTAGAACTTATTTAACAATCATTTTTGGGGGTGAGACTTCATCGTCCTTCTGTCTTTGTAGAATGTGCCTCTTGTTTAAAATAAACAGATTATTCAGCTGAATGGTATTTTGCATGTCATCAAATCTGGTGTGCTAAAAGATTAGCAGTTATGTTGGCAAACTTCAAATATTGTGAAATATATGAGTGGATAAAAATACAATTGTTCATTGCATCACTTGAGAACAGGATAAGAAGGAGTAGGCTTAATTTACAGGAAGTTACATTTTGGGTAATTTTAAAAAATATCATGTAAGAGCAGTTAAGCAGTGAAATAAGCTGCTTAGTGGGGTTATAGAATTTCCTTCCTTGCAGATTTTCAAAAAAATGTTGGACAGACACTTGTTTGGATTTGTAGTGTAACAAATTCTGCCAAATGGGACTTCATATTTGGTCAGATGGGCTGCCAAAGATCTTGAACTGAAACATAAAACACAACTTTGCTGTCAGAATAATTTGGCATGTTTAAATTACAAATTGCATCTTTCAGCAAAGCTTGAATATTAAATCCCACCTTTCAGCATCTTGCTGTAATATATAAAATTGGCAGAATGAGGCAGGCATTTTTAGTGAAAAGAAACCTTTTACAGTACATGCCTTGGGCTATTTATTGCTCTTTTTTTTGGGTAAAAATTGGCATTATCCCTGGAAGGCAACACTGTCACTGGTGCAACAAGTTCTGGTGCATTGGTGAAATGTACTTCTTTTGACCTGCTCATGTATAACTCCCATAAAAAGTATAATATCAGAAGAGGAAGTTGATGAACAGGAGGACTATTGGCGATCTGAAGTTCGAACAGAGCAATAGATCTAGAAGATTGCATATTGTTGTATTTCTCTACCCTTCTTGGGTTGTACTTATCAATCATTATTATTTCAGTCATAACTGGGTCCATTTTCAACTTGCTAGCCTTCTGATTGTCCATGATAGCCCATTATTGTCCAAGATGGTAGATGTTGGTTTACATATAGAAGTTGTTTAGATTGTTACAACAACCCAAGTCCTTTACAGCCTAACATATCCACCAGTGGGAGTTTTCTTGCTAGAACACGTGACAGTATATGAAAATATTCTACATTGCATGATGTTATATCTCAAACTTGGAATAAGGGGAATCCTATATTAAGGACCAGGAAAAACCTAGGCAAGAAGATATATCATTACAAGATGTTTGAAGCAACTGGTGGATGTATGGAAGAGGGAAGGGCATTCTAAGGTTCACAGGCAGTGGCAGAAAATGCCTTTTGGGGGTCACTGCCCCAGTGATATTCAGTAATCCTTAACTACTATCTGTCTCCTGAAGGGTAGCTGGGTTAGTTTGTTTTAGCAAAACAACAAACAGTTCTGTGGCACCTTAAAGTATGGTTACCAGACGTCCCCTTTTCCAAGGGACAGCCCCCGGATTTACAAATCTGTCCCCGCACAAAATCTGTCCCTGGAATGTTCCCAGGTTTCATTTAATGTCCCCAGATTTATATTTTAAGTGTTGCAGATTTATTAGTAGCGAATGAATATTGCGTGATTGATTCAATGGCACAAGACACATCGTATGGGGACTTCCGGCGAGATAAAATGGCGGGTGCCACGGCAGCGGGCAGCTCCTGAAGCCAGCCAGAGCCAACTGTGCTACCAGGCTGGCTCCGGGCTACTGAGACTGCTGCCGCCGCTGCCACTACCAAGGGGGAATCAGGGACGCCTGGCGCATCAGCTGGGGGAACCGCTGACCAGCCCCCCCGTGACCCAAATCGAACCAGGAGTGAGAACACCCGGCTGACTGCCCAGCGGTGCTCCGGGGCCAGGAAAACCCTGGAGCTGACGCAGGGAGAAGGAAGAGAGGAGAAGGAGAAGAGAGAAAGAGGAAGGAGAAGAAAGAGGGGAGCCCTGACCTTGCTGCGCCGCTGCCGCTGCTGAGGAAAAGAGGTAGGAGAGCACCGGGAGGGCAAGGACATTCCAAGCCCAGGCCCTACCTGAGCCTACTCCACAGCAGCTAGCGCTCCAAGAGAGCAGGCCGGGGCCCAGAGGAAGGCCGCACGACAGAGGAGACCACAGAAGATATTTCTTTTCTTTTTTTTTAAATAACTTTTTAAAAATAACTTTTTCCCCTCTTTTTTTAAAAAAATGTGTCCCTGGATTCGTTGAAAAAAATCTGGTAACCTTACTTTAAAGACTTTATTATCCCTTTGGGCGCACATTTTATTATGCCATAATAAATTTGTTAGGGTTAGGGGGATATCCAGTTAGTGCCTCCTAACACCCAGTCTTTGATGTTTTGCCAATTCCCGCTCCCACAGATTTGCAGTGTGTTGGTGCTGCTGGGCAGGGGTAAATGGCAAATATTGCCTTCCTCTTCCATGAGCAGATGGATCAAAAGTCTTTGCCCTTGTGCAAGGGCAGCAGTTGGATATAGTCCTTAGTGTTTGAGGTGTCACAATATTTTATTTTTATATCAGTAGCTTACCTAACCACTACACTTCCCTGTATACAAGCATGCTAGTTTCCCTAACAGCCTTAGCAAAGATTACTTGTTGGAAAGTAAACACTGTTTCTTATTTCCTCAGACATCTAATATAATAAAGGTTGCATTCAAAGCAAGTATACTTCTAGAGTCTGTCACTGTGTGACAGAAGAGATTTTCTTAAGCTAGGAGGCAGGAGAAAGAAGACAGAGGCATGATATAGAACCCAGTGCAGGAACAAATGCAGAAAATGCGTAATGATCAGCACACATCATCCACAATGGAGACAGAAAAAAATATTGCTATGCTGGATGGATCAGAAGACAGCATTCCATTTAGAACAGGATTTCAAAAATGTGGATCTACATGAACAAATGGCAAAAGTAGTCCTGAGTTTTGTTCTGCAGAAAGTGGCAGTTGCGAGTACAGTTTTTGTGTGTGGCTCAAAGCTTTTTTTTAAAAAAATCAGCAAATCCATTCAGTGACAGCACAGTCTGCAGACGTAATCTGTTCTCAGTGTGTCTTCCATCACCTCAGTGCCATATTCTGATATCTCTGAGAATTAGTATTATTTCCTAGTTTAAGATAAATAGTTTAGTCCTCAACAGCAATGGAGAAAAATCTGTAGTGTCATCTCAAAGCACACAAGGCAAGCTGGCTGCACCTATAATTGAGCTGAGCTGTAAGCCTCTTAAACGACTCTGAACACTCTTGGCATACTATACATCGTTGGTGCGGCTGAGAAACAGATCAGCAGAAAGGGGCATCTGTATGATGCTATTTGCCCTTTGTCCTCAAATCAGTGGGTTAACGTAGAATAATACCTGGTTTCTCTGCTTGCTCACCTTACAGAAGGCTTCAAATGTTGAAACTTGAGGAGTTTCATCCAACTACATTGTTTACTCCAACTTCATGAAGACCTGGGCTTGTATTGAATTATAATTGGATTACCTGTTACATGCAGTGTGTTATTAAATATTAAAATGAAGAAATTATTAAGATTGTAATGCATGGGTTTCCTCTGGCAACTTGTGCATGGAACCAACATGAGTACAACCCAGTCTGCTCTATTTAGCAAGTATCTATAACCTTCAAAAGCTCATCTAACTAAAATGCTCCCGGATTTTCACACACATACGTAACTCGTGAGAGTGTTGAATATTTTTATTACAGCCAAACAGGGGTCCCAGCAGAATTTTATAGGCCCAGTACGCAGTATATTGCTTGGGCTCTCTTCTACACTCACAGAAGAAGACACCAAGTTGCACAAAATTTGCATACTCTTTGTGATATGCACATTTGTGCCATGTCTTGCAGGTGGCAGAGAGGGCTCAGAAGTAAACAGGGACCACACACAAGTAATAATATGATGATAGACACAAAATGCCTACAGATAAAGCTTTCCCCCTAACTGTATTTCCATTCTAGAAATGCCTTACCCTGTTTAATTTCTGACTGTCGCGGGGCTGTTAAAGATTCAGGAGCTCTGCTCTCCCCTAATACTAACCTTAAGCCATGCAAACGAAACATTTGTGGAACTTGATAATACATTTTTATATAAGTGAACATCTGTAACTGTATAAATGTAATGTAACATTGACAGACAAAATGAGTTGATGAAGCGTTAGATATGAAAACACATGCAAAACTAGGAAAGCAGGCATCCCCCTCCCACCATGCTTGATAGTTAGATTCTACTCCAGATATTTAACAGCAAAAGACAACCACAGATCAGTTTGCCAGGGCTGATAAACAACAAAAATACTCTATTTGCAGTTTCACATTTTGAACTTAATGTACTCATCATTGTTTTGCTCACTTATTGCCTTGGATCAATTGCTAATTCTCAGCTGCAAAAGGAGACTTTATGTTGTAGATGTCAAATTTGGCATCTTTGTACTATAATGGGCCATGTTTTGGGGTTCTTCTTTGCAAATTAGTATAGCTCCAAGACTTCAACCAATCTTAATTTGGCCTGATTACTGCACTCCTGTACCCACTTTAATTTAGGTTGGAATAAGCTCCATTAAGCATAAAGTTACTCACTTCTAAATATACATGTATATCATTCTAATATAAGTTAATGAGGCAGTGAATTCTTAAAAAAACAAAACAAAAGTTCAGAATCCAGTTGCTCTGCTTTATGCTGGCCCACTACCCTTTGTACCAATTTCTCTTCTACCCTGGAGCCAAAATTGTCCTATCCAGCATATAGGCTTCTGATAACTCTTTAAAATATTGGCAACATAAATGATCTATGATGGCAACTATTTCTTAATGACAATTCTATTAAGATACACTCATATGGTTCCCTATGCAAAATGGTTCTATATCATAATAGAAAAATGAGAACCTGTCTTCTCCAAGGTGAGAATTGCATTATAGAAAGATATTGTATTGAAAGTATTTAAAAAAATAAAATAGTTTCAGTAGAGGGGTAAATGACCTGGAAAGAAAACAAGTGATAGGGGTTTATCAGTTCAGTTTCTACAACATCTGGGCTTTAAGGGGCAAGCATTCAATGAGGAGAATGCCAGACATTTCTGTGTCTGGAAAGCCTATGAGTGTATATTAACAGCATCTCTCCATTAAATTAATCCACTCGGTTTTTAACAACTGGTTTGCAGTAGAACCTCAGCATGCGCAGGTACCCATTTATATAAACAACATCACATCAAGGGAACTCACTGACAATGGATATAACCAATGGCGATTCCTACAATCAGAATGGATAGGTAATTGCAGAAATGGCTGGCTACACCATCTGTGGCCAGCTAGTCAGTCATGCAAGTGCATGCTTATGGACAGTAGATTGGTTACACAGAGACCAGAATGTTTTCTATAAACTGTATTCAAGTGACAGAGGCAAAAGAGGAACTTGTTGAGTTAGTGCAGTGATGAAGCATAGCATAGCCACTACTTCAGCATCCTCCAGTGATTGGTAGTCCCAGACCCACATGAAAAAGAACAACCAACTTCTAAGGACATTTTTGTCCCCCTCTTGAGCTGCATTGGACATGTTGAAAGGGAGGAATCTGAAGCGGACTGATAGTGTTGAATGCTACACATTAATATTATACTACAGTTCAGGACAGGAAATGGAGAATACCGATAGTGTCCTGTTACAAGCAGAAGAGAAATTTGAGCAGGGCTTTAGGATGTCAAAGAGTTCACAGCAACTTCATTCACTTTTAATTCGGAATCACAGGTTCAGCACCTACTAACAGGTAATGCATTCTGATCATCCTGATATGAAAAAATAAAAACTTCCTACAGCATTCTTTAAAGGGAGCAATAATTTGATATAAGGACCAGCGTAGATACATAGCCTAACACTGTAAAACCTTTGTTTTACACTTCCAGAAATAATTTGGCTGCATCAAATAGCATGTTATCATTTCTATAGCACATTTAATGTGCAAATTGTAAATTATATCTTCATTTGTTCTGTCTGTGGTGCTCTGGTTTTTGGGTGCTCTGTACTTACAACGTAGAAAACCAAAATCTCATGTAATTTGCTGCATTTCATCTTCAGTTCATGTAAGATTGATTTATTCAAAAATATATTCCTACATTTGAAACCCTTTACATAATTCCATAGAAAATGAGGGATATGTTGAGTTTTTACTCACGCAAAATGTAGATGAGAAACATCAAGCAATTTAAGTCAGGAAACTTGTTAGACAGGTATTTCATTGAAGGAGAACTTGGTAGATATGAGACAGCTTCGAAGTCTATATAGAAAGGAACGTGAAAAGGTTTCTTGTTATAAAACCTCATGACTGAGCGGTATGAAAAGTCATGAAATGTCTTGTAGTTTAAATGAAATGAGAACTTTGAACCAGGTAACAAGGATCCAAGTGTGAACATTAGCCTAAAACTTCATTTTCATCTGTCCTTTTTCCTACCCAGAACCTGCCGTGAGAACAATGTGTACAAAATGTAATTATAGTGAAACCTCTTTCCTCCCCACAAGCCAATCTTCTTGTGGTTCATGCATTTTATCCCAATTAGAAAAACAGCTCTGGAGAGTTGGCACTGGGCAGGATGTCATGTGCCAAGGGTGTTTTAGAATATGGAAGACATGTTCAGAATAAAGAAGCATTTAGATTAGATAAGCTTGCCTAGGAGAGGTTATATGATATGTCTGTGGTAACAATATGGACATTCAAACTGATGCTTTTGCATTGATCAGGATTCCTGAAGGTGAGTCCTAGCACAATGTTTTGTTTTTTGATTAATGCATATCTGTGGTACATCTTTAGTGTTTTTAACTGTTTAAAAATATTGTGGCCCTATGCCTCACTCTTATTTTATATATCCAAGTTGTATCATGTTGTGATTTGCAAGTCATTAGAGATAAGCACAGTACTGTTTAGGAAAGGCCCAGAATTGCCAGGTGAATGTATCTGAATGACTCAGATACATATTTATGAGTATCCATCTCTCTCATCAAGATTCCTTGTATCTAGTTTAAGACATCTTGATATGAGTACTATCATCTTAAAATAACTGATGTTTGAATGGAAATCTCAGGGGATCTTATCTAGAATAAGTAGGCATGGAATATTTGGATAGGACTTCTGGTGTGTGGCTTTTTGGCCTTTGTCTTGTAAGTTATTTCCATGTTATTTATTTCTGTGACCCTTTAGTTACTACAGAATGAGATAACAGTATTGCTGCCTTACAAAGTAGTTCATTAACATTCCCAACAATGGGTAACTGAGGTTGAAGGTGGACCGAGGTTAGTCAATTTCCCTTTTTGCTGCATGCGCTGCACCCTAATTTGGGATCCTGACAGAAACAATTTGGTTTGGATCCAGACCATCCATTGCTAGCCCTGCTCCACCCCTGAAACAATTTGTTTTGGTGCCCTATTGGGAATGCAAGAAGGTTGTGTTGTTTCCATTCCACTGCAATTTGGTTTCTGCCAAGAACTCCATTATTCGTCTTGTTCTCTGCTATTTAATGGAAGTTACATAAGTTATGTAACTATTTACATAACTAACTTTGATTTCAAAAAAGCACAAATAAAGCTCATTAATGATACATCATCCGCAGACATAAAAACAACAACAGTATGATGTGAACATATACCCCATAATGTTTGCTTTGCTGATTTCCGTTCCTGACCTCAGGTGAACATGCAAACTGCAGCTTCCTTTTCCATTTTCTTTGGAATACTCTGACATCCCTCAGCCCTGGTCAGGCTATCACCAGTGGTTTTCCCACCTGTGGTAGCTTGACAACAATCTGCACCTTCTGTCCTGGTAGAGACCTGCCTTCAGCAGAGCACGGTTGAGAGAAACCTCCGCTTAATTGTTGATCCCACCTATGTAAGGCACCCATATTCACACTAATAGAGGGAACTTGCACATTGTATCTGGACTATTAAGAAAAATGATGGAGTTCTTTTTCTAATAAAATATAAATGGCTTTATTCTCATGAATCATATTCTCTACCAAGCTTAACGATATTAAAATTTTAATTTTCTTTACCGAACAGTTAAATAACTCTTTTCCTTGAGTAATTTTCAAGATTAAATTTTAATGTATGTTGTATGAACTTGGTCCATTTATTTCCATGCAACTTTTAAAACTAAGTCCTTGGTCTTACTAAGATGGAAAGCACAACTCTACCACTTCCGATTGCAGTTGGGGTTCACATGATTCAATTCTCCATTATTATTATTATTATTATTATTATTAAAAAAACCTCTTTAGACATAGGTAACAAACTGCCAGAGGTAAGAGACATCGTCTTCCACCCGATATGCAAAGGATGTTCTCTCACATCCCTCCATCCATTACAAGAGCACCATGCAAGAACTGATGGCTAGCCTATGGTTATTTGTTATACTGATGAATTTTTCAGTTATAGATAGGGAGATTTGTCTAGGTGGCAGGAGCAAAGACAGTGAGTGTGATCTTGCTCCCTACTCTGCACACATTTATTCTAATAAAAATTTTCACAATGAGGGAAATTCTGATATGGGGACATTTTTAAACACATACTTTCTGAAGATACACAGTCATGTGAGAAGCTGTAGTATCCTTCCAGTTTAATGGTGGGATTGTCTACTAAGAAGCCTGAAAAGGTGAGCAAGATTATTGGTGGCAGAAGTACACATCATGTATTGGAGTCATACCCAATAGCAACAAGTTAGCTATAATTCCATAGAAACACAATAGTGATAACTTGAGCCATGCTTCTGTTGGGATTTTTCTAATCCATAATGCTTCTGGGCCATGGGGATATTCATGTAAAAATGCTCACAGTTTACGAAAATATTTGCTGTACATTTATTTATTTTTTTCATATGGCTGGAATCCGACATAGCACTAAGTGAATGTTCCATCAGCGCAAGGATTTTGTTTGCAACACAATATGTTCTTCCCATCTCATCTCTCCATTCCTTCCCCAGATCTGTTCTGGGCATTCTCACAACCCTCTGGAGTAGATTTTGGGGGGTTGTGGAGCACATGGAGGAGGAGAGGGAGCAAAGTCTCATTGTGCATGCAGAAAACCTTGTGCTGATGGGACAGGTTAGTTGTATACTGCCCTATATACTGCTTAAACTAAGACAGGCTCTAAGCGGTTTTCAAAATAAGAAATATCATACAGTATGTTTGCATTATTGTCAGGGACTGTGCAGAGGAGGAATGGTGGAGACCGCCTCCCCAGCCTGACCCTTCCAGAGTAGGGGAAGACAGTTTAGATTTACAACAGGGGTTTGAGGGAGGTCACAGTTCAGAGGCAGATGAGGGGAAATAATAGGAGAGGAGGAGGAAGAGGAAGCACCAGGGGGGCAACAGCTGATGGATGCAGTGTCTTCAGAAAGCGTTCCAGAACCCAGCGAGCCTTGAAAGTAGGAGAGCAAAAAGCTCAAAGACAGAGGGCATGTAGCAGCACCCATAGAGAAGGTGATGAGGATGATGAATGAGGAAGTGGGAGAGGCAGGGGGTGGGGGTGGAGATTCACTCGGGACAATGCCATTTTCCAAGAGGCTGGGTTCTACAGCCCCTCTCTATAAATACTGAATAAAAAGTGGACGGTAAGAACATTCCTTGTCTTTGTACGTTCCTGGGCAACCAGCCCTGGGAGTCTCTGGCAGCAGCCTGACAATTATATTTCTAAAACAAACCATAAAAACTCCAATAGAGTACAAAACAGAAATGCAGTTCAGTATAAAACAGTACGATTGCCCTTCAGAATCAAAAACATAGCAGCAGATTTTGAAAATATTGTAAGAGCCAGGGATCCCTTCCATCTTCAGCCTGACTCAAGATATACAACACTCACCCCACTAACATTTCACACCTAAATTCTGTCTTACATCTACACAAATCATGCAATACTTTCTCAGCCAACGCTGTTCACTCCATTATTCTCCCATACATCTACCAATACATATGGGTTCACCACCCAACCAGTCACTCCAATATCTCCCTCATAACTAACCTGTTTTTAATTGTTCACCTTATTCACTGTTCATTTGTGGTGAGGAACTAACGATTAGGCCAGCTATTTACAAAGCAGTAAGGTAAATGTGTCTTAAGTTGTATCTGTTATTAGCGTTTGAGCGACTAATGTAAGGAACTTCGTTACACCAACAACATATATACAGATTTCATTTCAACATTAGATAGAGCTGTGTGTGAGAGAGAGATTCTGAATAATGCCTGAAGTAAAAAAAAAGGAAGAAAACATCACAAGTTTAATGTTTTCAAATGAATTATTTTTTCAGAATATGACTCATGTTCTTTATACATCTCTTCAAATATTTCGCTAAAGTCAGTCTTCTGCAATTCTCTTTCAGCTGTTCATGGTGGACAATGGAGCAGATGATTGGAGAATAGCCATGACTTATGAGCGCATTTTCTTCATCTGCCTGGAAATCTTGGTGTGTGCTATACATCCTATCCCTGGCAACTATACATTCACATGGACAGCTCGGCTTGCCTTTTCCTATACGCCATCTACAACAATAGCTGATGTGGATATAATTTTATCCATACCAATGTTCTTAAGACTATATCTTATTGCCAGAGTTATGCTTTTGCATAGCAAACTTTTCACTGATGCCTCATCCAGAAGCATTGGAGCACTAAATAAGATAAACTTCAATACTCGTTTTGTTATGAAGACTTTAATGACAATATGTCCGGGAACTGTACTCTTGGTTTTTAGTATCTCCTTGTGGATAATTGCTGCATGGACTGTCAGAGCTTGCGAAAGGTAAGTCTCCATTTTATTAAGATGTGCCAAGATTCTTCAGGGGGAAGCCATGTGTTTTAAATGTATGGTGTGGATGTGACCTTTATTAATGCATCTCCTCCCCCCCAGGAATGTTAGTTGTTTTGTGCTTTATGTCACTTCTGTTCCCTATAATTGCTAGCTCCTTGCCTTTGAAGCATTTTAAGGAGATTATTAAATTGTATCATTACTTTGCTATAGCATCACAGGATGCTGAGTGATATTTATTTTGCTTTCACCTAAACTGGTATTTAAGTCATCAGAATCTGCCTGTGGTTTATTTTTGGCTTACCTAGAACATTTAAGAAACTGGCTGGGAACTATTAAGAGTACAATATGTGTGTGTTTACACAGAAGTCAGTTCCACTGACAGTCTTCTGTTGGGCTTTCTCCCTGGGCAAATGTGCATAGGATTGCAGCCTTAATCTATTTTGTCATTATCATTCCAGTTTATATCTCAGGTATTTTAATTATGTTGTGATGTGGTTATTAATGTGATGATGCACATTTAAAACTGGGGAAGGATACAGGAGAACTGGGGCATCACAGATGTTGGTGAACGTGATCCTCGTGTAGTTAATAGGCCTAATGTCACTGGCCTTGGTTGAATGTAACACTAATGAGGGAAACAAACCATGGTTTACTGGGAACCAGGCAGGCCTGCTGGTTCATGCTACTCAAATCGCACCAGTGGTTATGTGTGAGCCATCACTTGTGGTTTGTTTCAGGGAAAAGAACTATGAGAACAAGCCAACAATGCACTGTGTCCTGGACACAGCATTTATAGGATTGCACTGTAAATGTGTTTTTATACAGTATTATGTAAGCTGAACGTTGGAGTGGTGATGTACATATATCCAGATGTTCTTACCTTGCAACTTGGCTGGGAATGGGAGAGGGCTTGGACTATTGCTTCACATCCACCCAGTAATTCTATGAATTCCAGCATTCTTCTTAATAAAAATAATTAATGTAGCTTATTATAACTGAAACAGTCCTTGCAAGGAGGGGTGTCAGGGGCTGAACTGAGGAGGAATGGTGGGGTCTGCCCCCCACCTTCTCCTGAACCTTCCTGAGAAGAGGAAGACAGTATAGATTTAGAACAGCGGTTTGCAGAAGGGCATAGTTCAGAGGCTGCCGGGGGCAGAAGCTGGGAAATACTGGAAGAGGAACAACAGGAAGAAGAAGAAGCACCAGGGGAGAGACAGCTGACAGACTCAGTGTCCTTGGAAAGCATTCCTGACCCCCTCTGTCCCAGGACCTGGCGGGCATTAAGGGTGATAGAACAGAAAGCTCAGCTTATCCGCCGCATGGATGACATAGAATAGGAGAGATGGAAGGGGTGGAACCTTACTCAGAGCAATGCCATTATCTAGGGGAGACTGCTTTCCTTCGTCTCTCTCTGTGCATAGTGAATAAATAATTTGATAAGAAATTCTTCTTGTTTATTTGCTTCTTGGCTGCCACCGTGGGAGGGAGCGGATTCCTTGAAGCCTGACAGGGGAGGACTAAGCTCCCATGTTCCAAAGAGGAATTGCATAATGGGTGTGGTGGATTTCTCATTGTAAATATTATGAATATTTCTCATATGTATATATATATATAAATCTTAAATGCTACTTTTAAAAAACATGATACTTTTTTCCTCGGATTAATTGGAGCTGCACGCCCAATTTCCTGCACACCATGCTGCAAATGTTCCCCTAAAGCTGTAAGCCTCACCAAAATAAAAAAAAAAAAAAAAGGCTGTGCTGAATCGCTGTCATTTGCTTTGGCTTCAAGTTACTTATTAGCCAAGTTTTAAAATATAGTAAAATTAAATAGGAAACCTTTACAGGAGAGAAGATTGGGCTTGCCTGTAATCAAAATATTTCTTAATGTTTTACTAGAAGCAAATGGGAAAACATGCCCATTTCATTCCTCTCTTTCCCCTGCTGAAAAAGGCTTCCAATACAGGAACAGGTCAGACAGGAATACGTGTGGGAATGACACTGGTCAGCAGGCCAGTTGGCTGTTAATTGATTTGGCTCACAAAGGGTGATTGCCGGATACTGTTAAGGCTCAAACAAAAGATAATTATCTTTTTATTTTGGTTACCAAAGGTTAAGGAGAATGTAAAGTTGTGTTGAAAATGTCACTGGAGTGTTGTGACCCAGTTACATGGTTACAATGCTCATGCGGCTTTGGTTGGCCCTCATGCGGCTTTGGTTGGCCCTCATGCATGTTCACTTCATCAAATCTGGCCCTCTTTGAAAAAAGTTTGAGCACCCCTGAAATACACTATTTCCTCCCTACAAAAGGACTGTATGTAACAACTTCCAATTTTGCATTGGAAAGTTTAAACAAACTACTTGTGCCATCATGTATATGTTACTAGTTGATTCCCCACTTATCAGTAAAAGTTCTCTTAACGCCAAATCCTTCCATCTTGAACCTGGGGCCTTCTGCATGTAATGCAGTGGCTGGGCCATTGATCCTTCCTTGAAGGTCTGGAAGCCATCATCATCATGTACTCCAGGAAATTCATATGGACCTCTCTCTGTTGGTCATTTGGAAAACTCTAAAGGCATTTTCTTTTTTTAAAACCCCAGTTTCCACTTGGGTTTTTTGTGATTGATTGTTATATTTAAGAACAGTTTTATCTGTTAGTGTTCTTTTAATGTTATTTATTTTTTACTACCCTTTTATATTTTTAATTTTAGGGTTGTATCCAATGGGATTTCTCTATTTTCTCCTTTCACCACCCCAAAATCTGCTCTGGGGGTGGGGTTCCCCAACCTTCTAGGGCAGATTTTGAGGAGGAGGTGGCTACAGGGGAGAAATGGGTGGACGCTCCATTGACCAGAGCAAGATGGCACCAAGGAATACAACCCCTTAAAGTTGCTTCCATTTGTTGTAACTTGCCTTGCTAAAAAAGATGGGCTAGAAATACATTATTTATTTACTTATCCATTATTAATATATTAGCTCCGTAAAGTACCAAATATTTTATTTGTGTTGCAGTGGATGAAACACACGCGTCCTTCCCTGCAGCATTGCAACTTCCATAAAGCAACAGCAGGACACTAAAGGAGAGCGAGTTGGAGGGCAAAATGCTAACTTTGCATTAAAATCATAGAAAGAGAATGCAGAAAAATACTGAGTTGAAACCATAACCTGCCCAACCTTTGTGAAATCATTGAAACCGAAATATTACTCGTGAACAGATTTCTTCTTCAGTGATGTAAAAGTAGTCATAAAAAATTAATTAACAATGGTGATCAAGGACTGCCCATTATCACTTTGATTTGTTAGCATACCAATGCAGGGAGCGGTCAAATAATTTATTGTCGTTCCATCTTTCCTGCCAGATGCTGAAATGTCAATGTTAATTGGCTGAAAGCCTAATTTGTATTGCTGTTTAAATGTTTGCACTTCAAAAAAGGTGTTCATAATTAAGGATGGGTACAATTATTTTTAAAACAATATTTTATATCTAAGTAGTGGGGGGGGGGGAAAACATACAGTAACGATCAAAGACATTGGCACACAAAACAACAGCAAAGTAGAAATAGAAACTCATTAGTGAAGCTCTGCCCTTGAATAAACACAGAATTAAGTGTTCTCAGTCCCACTGATATCAGTGGACTTAAACATTCTTAGCTCTGTATTGGATTCTGAACTGGAAAAGAAATAAACTGATAGTACAGATCTTGAATTAAATTCTTAAAAAACAACAACACACTAATTCTAGGCCCTGAGAAGTTCGTCTTTTTTATGTGGTTGGCTGTGTATTTTTTGTGTGTGCAGTGTGTCTCCATCAAGTTTTTAAGGCATTTGGGTTTTGCAACTTTCATTAATGCAAAGAGTTTTACACTTGCTCGTCATGTTCTGCAAATGAACCTGTCACTGAGCCGCAGAACTTCAAAAGTGAGCAAGTAACAATATTGTAAAATACTGAACTCGTGACTGGCACGCACTTGCTCCAGCAAATGTTTATGCACATTTTTAAAACACACACGCACATATCTGTTTATGACTTAAGATTGTATTGCCTCAGCTTCCTGGAATCCGTTGTTGTAGCCACGGTGCATCCACCCAAGATGATTTGCAGCATAGCAGAACAACGGATGGAAATGAAACACTGGATCTAAGTGAAGTTGATAGTTGGTGCAATTGCTTCTCTTCCTTCTGCACCCTGACAGCAGTGGTGTTGATACAGCATCTTTGCGGGCCACAGTCTACCACATTTTAATGCTCCTCATCTTGGTATCACTTTGATGCTGTAGGGAGAAGGGTTCTCTAAAAGGAAGCACAGCAGCCATGGCTTAGTATTTTCAACCAAAATTTTACATCAGCCTGAAGTTATGCAGGCATCTAAAGATAGCAATTCATTGGCCTGGCACAGTCATACCAGATATGATGGAATCATTAGGGGTGGAAGTATCTGTCAATTTCAGTTTCTTCAGGGCTTTTTTGTTTTGTTTTCCCAATGTTAAATTTAGTTCTCCACATTTTGCCGCAATTTACAATTTCCCCCTTTGTAATATAAGCCTCAAGAAAACTCAGTGTCATCTTGGCATCCATTTTTCCAAATATACACATTTTATACGCACTTTTGACTAATGTACACATATTTGTAACACATTTCCCCGTATATAATACATTTCTGTGTTATTTTCACTAATACCTTCATTTTAATGCACACTTTCCTCCCTAACATGTGCGTTTTTTATAAACATTGGTAGGAGAACTTCATTGCAAAATTCAGATATGTTCAAATTCTGAAAGATAACTTTGTTGTGGTTTGGATATTGTTTTGGGAGTGCAAATTTGCAGATTAGGTTTTGAATGCACACTGAATCCATTTTTTTCTTCCATCCCTGGGGCCAGCTGTGTTTGTTCTTGACATGTCTCATTCCAAAACAGGTCGGGGTGAGATTACTGTCCACCTTTCAGAAGTCCCATAGCTTAGTGGTAGAGCATCTTCTTTGCATGCAGAAGGTCCCAGGTTCAAACCCCAGCAACTCGAGGAAGGTTTGGGACTGTCCACAGCCTGAAACCCTGGAGAGCCACCAGTCAACCCTAGTCAGTATAGACAATAATGAGCTAGATAGGCCAATGATCTGACGTGGTACTGAGCTTTGTATGTTCCTATGAGAATACAGGTAATAATAACTGACTCTTTACCCTACCTCACCTTCTCCATCATTTCAGGCTTTTTTGTCCCAACCTAACTATTGGGTGGGATGCGGGTTGTGCTGTGGGTTAAACCACAGAGCCTAGCACTTCCCAATCAGAAGGTCGGTGGTTCGAATCCCCGTAACAGAGTGAGCTCCCGTTGCTCGGTCCCTGCTCCTGCCAACCTAGCAGTTCGAAAGCACGTCAAAGTGCAAGTAGATAAATAGGTACCACTCCGGCGGGAAGGTAAACGGCATTTCCATGCGCTGCTCTGGTTCGCCAGAAGCGGCTTAGTCATGCTGGCCACATGACCCGGAAGCTGTACGCCAGCTCCCTTGGCCAATAAAGCGAGCTGAGCGCCGCAAACCCAGAGTCGGTCATGACTGGACCTAATGGTCAGGGGTCCCTTTACCTTTAACTGTTGGGTAACTGGCTGTGATTTGAGCTTGGGAGAGAAATGCTTGAATGATGAAGCCTGGGATGGGGGTCAGCTCACTGCACATGTGCATTCTTTTTTTGGTGTGAAAAGTAGATCCCACTGCTTACCCTCTTTTAGACATTAACATGGATGATATATGACTAAATAAACATGGATTCCACCATTACATCCAGTTGAGTTCTCAATAAAGGACATTCTGTTTAAAGAAAAGCATAGCATTTTCTACAATATTGTTGGGAAACAGCAACGGTTATGTTGTTCTGGGAATCAATCAGCATAAAAATTTAGAAAGACATAAACCACTGTTCTAGAACCATATGGCCAAGCATTCATAATTTAGAGCAAAAGGAAGCAGTAATATCCAAAGCATAACTCTGTTCCCATGACTGCAATTTGTTTTGGCTGGCTTTTGATGTTGAATTTTAGCTTGTTGTGACCCACCTTGGGATCTGCTAGTGAATTGTGGGCAATAAGTTGAGTATCATCATCTCCATTGTCATCAACAGAGATTGTATACAATCATAAAGGATCTACTGTATACAGCAGAAGAGTCATCTGAAGCCATTCTTGGTGGATAATCAAAGCTAGTTATGGTAGCAAACAATTTTCTGGAGTGAGTGACTTACTAGATCTTGGTAGGTTCTATTTGTGTATCACAGCTTGTGCAGTTGTGTGTGTTTCTCAGAAAGTAGAGCCTATACATAACCCAGTCTGGATGACTGCCACCCATCTCTTGACAATGCATTTTGAGCCCAAGCTCAGCAAAATATTAGAGCTGTGAAACCTGGGCATATTGCATTACTTTGAAAACATTGCATAAGCTGGTCCGAAGCTTACTGTATTTATTTTAAGGTATAGTTGAAGATGCCACTCTTTCCTTGCAAACCTGTCCTCTCGCTTCCCAGGCTCTCCATGGGTTCCCCTGCATCTTCCTGCCACATTGTAAAAAAAGAAGAAAATGTATGAACCTCTAACTAAAACTGCTACTTTTTTTCATGGCCCCAAAGTAGCTTGATGAACGATGTTGATGTTCACATGCTGGAAGGTACATGGGTAACTGTTGCCTGTTACCTAGCTTTTATGCAAGTACAGTGGTACCTCGGGTTACAGACGCTTCAGGTTACATACGCTTCAAGTTACAGACTCCGCTAACCCAGAAATAGTACCTCGGGTTAAGAACTTTGCTTCAGGATAAGAACAGAAATTGTGCTCCAGCGGTGCGGCAGCAGCAGGAGGCCCCATTAGCTAAAGTGGTGCTTCAGGTTAAGAACAGTTTCAGGTAAAGAACAGACCTCCGGAGCAAATTAAGTACTTAACCCAAGGTACCACTGTATGCTTAGGAGGAAACTGGGGGTGGAGCAGGAGAAACTATGGCCAAGCCATTTGTTTCTGATCAATTTATTTATTTATGCATTTGTTAGTCGTACTTCAAATGCTCTCAGGGTGAGTTACAAAAATATCTTAATTAAAACAAGTACAATGTACATCAGTATCATAAAGTAACACTACAACTATTTCAAAAACTATTTTTTTAGCTTCTGAAGGAGTATGTCTTGCATCTAGATTGCCTGGGCAAAACCCCTCTCATTTTATTGCATTTAGAGGCGACGTGTTTTGCTCCATGATAAGAGGTAGAAGGAAGAGTTATAAGAGGCAAGCTTCAAAGCATTGTGAAAGGCTAGCTGAACATCTGAACATAAGGTTAATGGGAGTCATGTGGCTAAAAGCCCATTCCACGCTTTTGCAAATGTAGACTACTTCATGTATTCAGACTTCGGCTGATAAGAGACTTTTGAAAGACCATAGCAACCCATTAACTTTCATAACTTTAAAAGACTGAGATAGTTAAAGAAGCTTTGTATATTGCAAAAAGCAATACTTTCTCTCCTACCCATAGGGATAGGCGAAACCTGCCTGTACTGCTTCGGAATACTTTTTGACTTTTTTTTAGCTGGGTTTCCAGATTGTCCTGGACTTCAGTAGCAACTCAGCCAAGCACCCAAATGAAATAAGTTATGTCATCCATCTACAGCAACCCCAGATAAATTGTTCTCTAAATAAAAATGTTTTGGCTTGTCCCCATCTCCTAAAAATGAGCTCCATTGGCCTCACCAATATATTAACAGAACTAAATACTCTGGTAGTGCCATCGTTTATTTGGTGCTAAAAACTGTAGCATTAATTCTGTTGCCTCATCTCCTCACGCAGAAGCACTGGACACATGATGTGTGGCAGTTCTAAAAGGCAGCCATCCAAACCCTGAATTATTTTTGCTTTCCAACACTGACATCTGCTTCAAAGCAGATTGCAGAGGTTGTCTTTCCTGGTCTCTCAGCTAGTTGCTTATCTAGCAAGACTGGTGACTGCAGACCTGCTGACATAATTAGTTTGTCACATATGCTTATTACGAAGAGATTTATACTATGAATGTCTTTTAATCCTCCCCCCCACCGCCCTGTTTAGACAAGAGTGCAATAATCTACGTGGAAAGGTTGGTCTTGTAATAACATAATTCATATTCATACATAAATGGTCAGGCCAGCAATGAAACATTCAGGTGTGGTGAACAGTTTGCAACACATCCCTTGGAGTGTAGATAGCAAGAATGGCTCAGCAATAGGAGTCAGAACTATTTCTAGCTCATCCTTAACGTTTGGCTGTAACACAATATAAGCAACACAACATAACATATACAGTGTCTAAAACAAAGGATTCTTCTATATATTATAATCCTGCTTAATTTGAGATTATGGGCAGTTTGGGGATGTGCACTAAGCATGCACTAAGAAATGGAGGCAGTGAGAGATTTTACTTTCTTGGGCTCCATGATCACTGCAGATGGTGACAGCAGCCACGAAATTAAAAGACGCCTGCTTCTTGGGAGAAAAGCAATGACAAACCTAGACAGCATCTTTAAAAGCAGAGACATCACCTTGCCGACAAAGGTCCGTATAGTAAAAGCTATGGTTTTCCCAGTAGTGATGTATGGACGTGAGAGCTGGACCATAAAGAAGGCTGATCGCCGAAGAATTGATGCTTTTGAATTATGGTGCTGGAGGAGACTCTTGAGAGTCCCATGGACTGCAAGAAGATCAAACGTGTCCATTCTGAAGGAAATCAGCCCTGAGTGCTCACTGGAAGGACAGATCCTGAAGCTGAGGCTAATGTTCTCAAAGCTACCAACATGAGTTTGACCAAACTGCGGGAGGCAGTGGAAGACAGGAGTGCCTGGCGTGCTCTGGTCCATGGGGTCACGAACAGTCGGACACGACTAAACGACTAAACAACAACAACTAAGCATATTCAGTCTGCACTGGGACATTATTGCTTTCCTCCCCTGTTTTTTTTTGGGGGGGGCGTTGCTGGTGGTCAAGCGAACATGATTGTGTTCAATCTTAACTATAGTAAGACAAACAACTAGGATTTCTCCCGGCATCTCTTCCTTTCATCTCTAGGAATTTTAAAAAGTAGATTTACAGTATGAACCAGGAAATAACTTACCCACACCATGAGATAGTTTTACTACCTTTTTAAATATATCTATGCCCCTCTTCATTCATCCTCCTTTCTCAGCTATTTCATTCCCCCTCCCATCTAGTCCCCCCTCCCTTTAACTGTTTTTATTTATTTTCATGGTACGGAAGAATTTTTTTGAGAAAACAATGGTTGCAGCAGTAAACAACAAATAACTTGTCCTGATAAAATTGCAGACTTTTATCATGCCGTGTGTTAGAGTTTCATTTCATTACTCTACTCCCATCTAGTTTTTACATTTCCCTCCCTCTCAAGTCAGACAGTGTTCTACAGCTATTGAGTTCTCATTGGATTGTGTTGGATTCTCTTTTCTCTTAAGGGCTTCCTCCCTCCTCTCTTTTTCCCTTTTCTTTTTTCTTTTACTCTTGCAAAACTTTGGATTATTCACGTCTTTTGACACCTCCTTGGGCATGGGTAGCGCCATTTTACACATTTGCATGTGAAGTCTTGAATCAGAAACAGAGAGAATGATGGAAATGAATGTAAACCCTACGCTGACCGGTAGTGTTGCTTTCAACAGCTTTTGTTTGGCCACAAAAAAAAAAAAAAATGTTTGGAACCTCAGATCAGGATTCATGATGACCAATATAATGGCACTAAGTACATTCATTTTAGCCGCATAACTTTACGGCCCCAAAACACTGGATGCTGATTTCAGCAGTCATTGCAAACAATTACAAAGTGATTCCAATTCAAATAATAGAAGTATTGCAAGGTTAGAGAGATGAACCAATTACTATATCCAAAGCAAAATGAAGTATACAGTATGCATGCTTCTGAAAAGTGCCAATTATAACAATTTGGCTCTGTTGCTGAATTGCTTCTCACCAGCTCTCAAACGGTTCTCTCTGGAAAAACGCATGGAGAGCAGCCACGAATAATGGAAGGAGGCTGCGCTTGCAACCTCCTGACAATCTTTTCACAATCTCAGATAGTAGCTCACAAACAGATGTTCATCTAGTCATAGTCCTTGACAGACTTTGTATCCATGCAGAGTCCTCTAATAAGACTATGCATCTGCAAAGCCTGGTGATGCAAACCTTGGTGTCAGGATTGTGGGGCAGCTAATATAATCCTTGTCCTTTGCCACCTTGCACCTTACTTATAGCTCTTCAGTGGCAGAGGAAGGGAGGGGAAGGCTGCATCCGCCTACACTAACTTCAGTGCCAGCTCTTAAAGATAAAAAAGCATTGCTTCTGGGCATTAATTCATGGGCAATAACAAACTGAAGAATAGGTTTAAATACAAGCATATTTAGAACCTTTAACATGAGAATAGTAAGATGAATTGCCTTTTTCAAGGTTGCATTTTGCTTCGGGCTTCAAACCTTATGTGGGAAAAGACTGTTCCTGCATTCCCATAGTTCCATTTTTACACTGCTATTCCTTTAATGAACTCATGGGGGTGTGTGTCCCCCCCCCCATTTTCACAACAACCCTGTGAGGTAGGTTGAGGGGAGAGAGACTGAGCCAAGGTCACACCACAAACTTCATTGCTGAGTGAAGGTCAACCTTGACTGAACCTCCCTGGTCCTAATCTGACACCCCAAACACCCACCGCACCATACTGAACTATGACTAGCAGCTTATTCCAAAAGTGCAATGGGTTGTGTATGCTGATCAGGAAGATGAAACAAAATTCTCCTGCTGAGATATTTAATTGGCTTTTAAGATTGCGATTTAAACGTTTTTCCATTTTATTATTAGCAACAGTATATGATTGCAGCAGACAGATAATGGTTTCTACATCCAAAAGTTATGCTGAATTAAAGATGGGAAAATGTGGCCATTCTATCAAAAAGTGGAAATGTTTTGAGGGAGTGGAAAGATAAAGCAGGGAATAATTTATTTAAAGATGCTTGAGGGAAACGGGGGGGGGGGGGCGGCGGACCTTTTCTCTTTACAGAGTCACGAGGTCATTTAGTTTGATGATTCTGCCCTCTTGGAATGGAAAAAAATTTTTTAATTCAAACTGTCTAGAGGGAAAGGGGGTCAATAGCTTCTTCTCCTCTGAACAGAAAGACAGAATTTATCTAGACACTTTATGTCCCCATGTTTCCCAAGCAGTACTCCCCGTCACAAAGTGACAGTAGACCACCAGCAGTTGCAGTCTGAAGGGGAACTTGAAGATTGCCCTGGTAGCTCACCTCAGAGAAGAAATTCATGTTCATCCTTATTTAAACAAAAGTTTCTATCATTTTCTACTTAAACTTCAGGGTTTCCTGGACTTGGAGACTTCACCTGGCACTCTTACCAGCACCACAGTTCCCTGGTGAATTGAAGCAAGAGTTTTATTTACTCTGGCCAAAATCTCCTTCACATTCTAGACATATAAAGCCTTGAATTGGGTGTATCTCTTTCCAGAGAGATAACAAACCTTAGCAGAACTGGCAGGGTGAGATGTTCCCTATCTTCTTGACTAACTGTACTGGCAAACTTTGGGAATGATAGATACCTTAAAAACACTTTCATGACTGAGATTCTTTCCAGTACAACCATCTTTCCAGATATTCTCTCACTGGCACTAGGACCTTTTCTTTATACAGGAACTTTAGTCTTTTGTTCTCTGCAGATTTCAAGCCCGACACTCTTGGGGGTGAAAGGCAGCTTTATTTTTCAATATTCTGCATATACAAACCAGTACGGATATGTCATCACACCCACACATAAGAAAACTACCATCTGGCTTCCCAACTTTGTGTGAAGGAATTTACTTTGCCAGTGTTTCAAAACCAAAGGCAAGCATCCCTTGAAATTCTTACTCTCAAGGTGATCATCCTGGTAGCATTAATGTCAGCAAAGTGGTTGGCTGTATTTGTGTGCTTTCATACTAAGGTAGTTCAACTCCTTCATTTCTGTTTTATTCCTAAGACGAACACTATACAGTGGTACCTCGGGTTAAGTACTTAATTCGTTCCGGAGGTCCGTACTTAACCTGAAACTGTTCTTAACCTGAAGCACCACTTTAGCTAATGGGGCCTCCTGCTGCTGCCGCGCCGCTGGAGCATGATTTCTGTTCTCATTCTGAAGCAAAGTTCTTAACCTGAAGCACTATTTCGGGGTTAGAGGAGTTTTTAACCTGAAGCGTATGTAACCTGAAGCGTATGTAACCCGAGCTACCACTGTATTTCATTGGGCCCAGGAACTGGTTTTACATTCCACCCAGTGAATGGGAAATGAACATGTCTATGCTGCATTGCAACTACCCACCACTTCTAATAAGTGGAACTTCTGTTATCAGAAGAGGTGGGCTCCTGTAGAAAGTCCCACCTTCCCGCTCGCCATCATACCCTCCAACATCCGGCTGATCCAAATTGGGATGCTCAGGTTTTTTTGATCCCAAGCTCTCTCAGGAGCCAACTGACTCATGCCAGAGCATGAGACCAAAAAACGAGCACCTTTTGGTCCAGCGCTCTGGCACAAGCCAGCTAACTCATGCCAGAGCACTGGACCATTCTGGGATCTAATCAGAAGCCAGGATGGCTTCTGTAATTCCAGGATGTTCAGCTTAAATTGGGACGGTTGAGTAGCATGGAAGATGAGAAGCTGTAGTAGCGGGTGGACAGAACACCTGCCTGCTTCCTTCTGTCAGTGGTGCTGGTGATAGAATGGAGAACATAAAGGAAATAAACTCTTTCTTCCCTTTCTCACCATCCTAGCCCTGCACTAAGAAAGCCTGAACAGTATGGGACATGAAGTAGAGAAAGGACTTTCTTCCCTTCATGTCTCTTGTCACAAGACGGAAGCCTGCATAGGGCACATGTGTTCTCCCTCACCCTGTGCCAGCACAACTGGCACTGAGAGAAGTCTGCAAGAGAGGTGGGTGGCAGTGCAGACTTCCTCCACCCCATGGCAATATGTAGATCCAGTACTGCACTGCAGATGTAGATATTGCTATTGAATTGACTTGTGCCAGATGTTTTTTCTGGTGAAGAAGAGATGGGCCTGGTACAAGTGTACCAACCTCTCGACCTATTAAAAATAATAATTACCGTATTTTTTGCTCTATAAGACTCACTTTTTCCCTCCTAAAAAGTAAGGGGAAATGTGTGTGCGTCTTATGGAGCGAATGTAGGCTGCACATCTCTTCCAGAAGCCAGAACAGCAAGAGGGATTGCTGCTTTCACTGCACAGCGATCCCTCTTGCTGTTCTGGCTTCTGAGATTCAGAATATTTTTTTTCTTGTTTTCCTCCTCCAAAATCTAGGTGCATCTTGTGGTCTGGTGCGTCTTATAGAGCGAAAAATATGGTAGGCTCTGGGTGTGAGGGTTCTGTTGGTTAAATGTCATTGTTGTTGTCCTCTTCCTGTACCTCCTATGTCAATGGGTTCCCTGACCATGGGCTTAGCTGGTGGCTGTGGGTAGCTACAAGCTGTCATTTTACATTTTCTGCAGTGCCCAATGTAGCATAGCTCCAGTGCATTGTGGGAAATCTGCCTCTTGCAGCTGGCACAAGGGAAGCATCAGTGCTGCCAGGTTCTGCTAAGATACAGAGAGCCAGCAGCTGTTTGAATGTGCTGAATGTTGACACCAGACCTGGCCCCAGATGCCATTTTTATATGTCAACAGGAAGTAAATGTTCTCCTCAGTGGATTCTTCTGTTGGCATGCATGGGGCATTCCTGTGCAATGAAGTGAATGGGAAAGACCATCTCTGGGAGCCCTGCAGTATTTCAGATTCATTCCATACTAGAGCTTGCACTTCTTAATACCATGAATTAGGGGTTTCTTATCAATAGTGGAAACAAATGCATTAATTGTCACCATCAAATCAACCGTTTGATACAGTCTGGCACATTTTCAGATTACTTGTTTGTAAACAGTGTTCTTCGTCTAGCAAATATTCAGCAACACTTCTCTAACTGGTTTTAGCAGTCTGAACTGTTAAAAGCAGAAACGTAAACAAAGTGTTTCCTCATTCCAATAAAGAGAAAGGGGGAAATCATTGCAGAAGTTGGTTAGAACAGAAAAATGCTTCATGAAACAGCCACTGGAGTAAAAATAAATGTTTCTATTTTCTTAAAGTGATTTAAAATCAACAACACCTGACTACTAATTGACAATCTGGTAACATGCATTAACAGGCTATACATGCTTTGCAAGATGGCAGAAGCAATCCTCCTCCAATAAATGGATGTTCTGTGTCTCTGCTTGAAATGAATATGTCCCCGATTAAGATCCATGCCCAAAATGCAATAAAAAAAGTTTTCTGCTCCTGTCTTTGATCCATTTTTGCAATATTTGATACTTTTAATGTGCATTCTTTAGGCCATTTATCCTCAAAATAAATCTATTATTCTCTGTTGATGGGGAACAGAACAGTGAATTTAAGGCTGAGGTACTAAGGAACTTGCCTTAATGCCTTTTTCATATTCACATGTCAGCAGACATTATGACTGGACCAAATCGACACTTGTTTCATACACCTTTGAATGGGCTGTATTGTTTCAGCTAGTTTTTTTGGAGGCGATTTAAAATTCCTTGGCTGGAAGAGGTACCATTTTGGTACCTCCAGAAAGCCCTGTTCTAATCTGCTTTTTGAATTTTGGGCGATTCAAAATGGCTACTTCATAAAATGTGGCTTCCTCCTTTGCCACTTGCTGGGGGCTGCCTTTATAGTGGACAACAATTGCAATCTACATGGAAACACACACTTTTACAAAGTGAGCAGATTGTTCTACCAGCAGCTCAGGTTTTTTTGGAGAGGTGCAATATTAACCACCACCCGCTGACCATGCCGCATGTAAGTCATGTTCAGCATAAGTTCTGCAAGTGTGTGAATATACATGGTACACCTGCATCAGCATGACCAGATACCTTCATCTGCCCCAGCTGCAACAAAACATGTCTCTCCCGTATCAGTCTTTATAGCCAAAGGAGTCTGTAATGTAAGTTCAGCACATGCAGAAGAAATTACATGGGCTCAAGGTAAAATGGAACTTTCTTCTAGCCCTGACCTCAACATCTTCATGTTAAGATCAGATACCTGCAGCAAGGCAGCCTACACATGTAGACCTCAACATCCAAAGGCTTCCACACATTCTGGTTATGGGTTCCAGGTTTCTGGTTGTGGGTTTCAAGCTCGACATGAGTCAACAGTGTGAGGCAGCAGCAAAAGAAAGCTAATGCTGTTCCATGCTGCATCAACAGAAGTATAGTGTTCTGATCAGAGGAAGTAATAGTACCACTCTATTCTTCTTTGTGTTCACTTCTGGGCGCTACAATTTAAGAAGGCTATTGAGAAGCTGGGATGTGTGCAGAGGAGAGCGACCAACATGATCAAGGGTCTGGAAGCCAAGCCTTATGAGGAACGGTTGAAGGAGCTGGGTATGTTTAGCCTGGAAAAGAGGAGACTGAGGGGAGATATGATAGCCATCTTCAAATATCTAAAGGGCAGTCACATGGAAGATGGAGGAAGCTTGTTTTCTCCTGCTTCAGAGGGTAGGACCCGAACCAATGGATTCAAGTTACAAGAAAGGAGACTCCAACTAAACTGTCAATAAGAGTCGTTTGACAGTAGAGCAGACTCCCTTGGAAGGTGGCGGACTCTCCTTCCTTGGAGGTTGGATGGCCATTTGTCATGGATGCTTTCGTTGAGATTCCTGTATTGCAGGGGGTCGGACTAGATGACCCTGCAATTTCTTCCAACTCTGCAATTCTATGATTCCAACACATGTGGAAACCTACCCAAACAGAGGTCTGCATGCATAGATTTCCATGCTGCAGACTTCAGTGCTTAACTCGTTTGCTCTTTGGCTGGGACCAGCAATGTGATCTAATCGCCCCTTAATTGTGTGAAGCCCTCCTTGTGTGAACATCAATAGGTGCTCTAGTGGAGCGACGGTACCATCACTGAGGAGAGAGAATATGCAATGCATTGTAAAAGAACTTTGGTTAATTGCTAGAAACAATTCTGAATGGTTCAGAGCGTTCAGAGATCCTAGATTACACATTCATTAAGATACTCTTGATGTGGAAGGATTTACAGTTACAAAACAAAACAACAGACAATGAGAAAATGCTGGCATGAAGCTTCTGTAATTCAAACACTTTTTACAAATTACGGAAATTAGCGCTGATTTATAAAGCCAGATTGAAGCAGGAAATATACTGACTGCTTACTGTCACTAGCTGATTAGGAATGCAAGAGCAGATGTAGTCATGTTTACATCAATTTTTACCTTAGCGCAGAATTTAGAAGGATGTTACTTCCAGGGTAAAATTTGATGTAAATTTGCATAGCAATTGGGAAAGAAATGCCACATTAGTTGGAAAAGAATTTTAGCTTTGGTTGTCTGCCTGTCTGTCTCTTTAAAAGCATTTGCATGCACAGGAGAATGGATCTGTTTCCCTGTCTTAATAAGAGATGGAAACTTAGTGCCCTCCCTGTATTGCTGGTCTCCTCCTCCTGATATTATTATTACCATTATTAATGAATGAGAATATTTCTATAGTGTGCAGCATAGATGGCTTGTTTTACTTGAGTGTATGTAAACCACTCTGGGGGCCTTTTGGTACAAATGTGCACATACATATCTATATATGTAATATTTACAAATCTCTAAGCTGTTTGTAGAAAACTAAAGCAGAAACAACCAATGTTGCTGAAATGCATAGTTATATATAGAATGTTAAAGGTAAAGGGTAAAGCGACCCCTGACCATTAGGTCCAGTTGTGACCGATTCTGGGGTTGTGGTGCTCATCTCGCTTTATTGGCCAAGGGAGCCGGCGTGCAGCTTCCGGGTCATGTGGCCAGCATGACTAAGCCACTTCCAGCGAACCAGAGCAGCGCATGGAAATGCCATTTACCTTCTTGCCAGAGCGGTACCTATTTATCTACTTGCACTTTGACATGACACGTTGCTAGGTTGGCAGGAGCAGGGACCAAGCAATGGGAGCTCACCCCGTCACGGGGATTCGCACCACCGACCTTCTGATTGGCAAGTCCTAGGCTCTGTGGTTTCTCTTTCTTATGCACATTCCCTCACAGCCTCCTGGCTATCACCCAGGGCCTAAACACAGCCACAGCTCACTGACAAAATCCTTGACCATTAGGAATGCTGGCTGGAGTGATGTGAGCTAGAGTCCAGTAATATCTGGGTGTGGGCGGGTGTATCTTATCTGTACCAAGTTACCAAGCTAGTGAACATTAACATATTGATGTTATAGCTAACTTGAACCTTCTTCCTTCAAAACATGTTAGGTTACAGAACTGAGAAAAAAACAACTTAAAATATAAAACTACAGTCAAAAAATTTAAATGGTAATATTTAAATTTAAATGGTAATATTTTTAAAATAAAATAAAGCAGCAGTACAAAAAGCAGTCACCTGAATGAAGAAATCTTAAGTGACTGTGTTTGCTCTGAAGAAAACCATATGATTACTTTGCTTTTCTTACGTTATATCTATATGTGTTGCATAAACCATCTTAGAAGAAGCAATTCCTCCCGTGGGAGCAAGTGAAAGACAAATATCATTCTAAGTGTGTGCCGTCTTGAGTTTTTTATACATTCTTTTATTAGAAAGCGTATTTTAAACGGGCTGCCTGAAAATCAAGGGCACCTTTTTAGTTGATTAAAAAATACTTTATTAATTTTATTGATTAGGGTGCAGTGCTAAACGCATTGACTCGCCCAGGGCGTGAGGACAGATAAGCACATTGGGATTTCCTGCCAAGCTCTTTTGTAAATGTGAAAGGGAGGGCAAGACTTTCCATTGCAGCACTGCCACCGGGGAGCGCAAGTCGCTGTGAGCGCAGAAGTGGGTAGTCAGTGTGGTGTAGTGGTTAAGAGTGGTGGACTCATAATCTGGTGAACCGGGTTCGATTCCCCGCTCCTCCACATGCAGCTGCTGGGTGACCTTGGGCTAGTCACACTTCTCTGAAGTCTCTCAGTCTCACTCACCTCACAGAGTTTTTGTTGTGGGGGAGGAAGGGAAAGGAGATTGTTAGCCGCTTTGAGACTCCTTAGGGTAGTGATAAAGCGGGGTATCGAATCCAAACTCTTCTTCCTCCTGCGTATCTGCCGCTGGCCGTTTTCAGACATCATACAATTATTCTACAGTATCAGAACACCTATATATTGGGACAGTTCACTGGTTCTATACTCTGATGTGTCCACATGTGTCCTGTTCTTTGTGGGAGAGGAAAGCTCACTTGAGTTTTCTGTTCTTTGCCCTATGACAGACAATGCTTTCCATGATGTGGAACGCTCCAAATGGCAAACATACCTATCTGTGGTATTCCTAGTGCCATTGGAGCTTTAAGCAGCAGCTGAAGCCAGGATGTGGTGTGAATTGCATTAGTTGCTCTGGGGTATATGAAATACAGATGGTACAGATGCAACTTAAACCAGACTAAGGGTTGGTGGATCAAGTATAGAAACTGAATGAAATTTCAAAGCAAAATGTATGAGATGATACATTCAGAGACAAAAATAAATAAAAGGATTTTTCTTATCAGCTGGGGAAATAAATACCAGGATTTTGATTTCTCACACAATAACTATGCAACAAATGCGCGGTTTTTAAAACAGATTGTCACTAAGCAGACCATGGTAGAAATGGCCTGACTTCTGAGATCTGTCCTCAACTTAGTTTGCAGTCAGCCTGCATGGTAAAGTTGCAATGGATGTCTTGTTTATAATGGTTTTAACTTACTTTAGAACATTACAGTCTCTTAGGACAACCCTTATTCCATTCTATCTTCTTGATTTCCATAAATTATAGTGTAGCTCCACAGTACCTCTCATTAAATTGAATTAGGCACAAACTCCCTTCTCAAATGTCAACCCTCTGCATAAACTTTATCAGCTGCTAACTCAGAGATATGAAACTTTGTCCTTCAGATAGCTACTAGCATTCTCTTTTTGCTTCAGCGGGATTCAATATTCTCTTACTCCACACAGAATACAAACAAAAAAACAAAAAACAAAAAACCTGTACATTTCTGGAACATATGAAGGAACCTGTTAATGCAGATATTGTTTCTTAATCATGTTTCATAATTCACAGAAGTAAAATTCTGTTGTTTCATTTTAGTGTAATTATCTGTGGTTGTTACGTATTAAAATGGAATGTGATTTTAAAAGGAAACAGCATTTTGTTTTAAAAAATTGGAACCATCAATATACATCCTAAAGTATGAAGTCTTGGGGAGGAATAAGCTGAAATGCATTCATTGAAAGCTGGGGTGGGGAACCTCGGGCCTGGGGGGGGGGGGAGGTGGCATTTCCAGGCCTTTCTGACAGACTCTTTGGGCTCTGCCTGGGCCACCCACCTCTCCCCAAGCCACACCATGCAGATCCCCCAAGTGTCTCTATTTTCCAGGGACAGTCCCAGATTTACAGAAGCTATCTCTGTTTCTGATTTGATCCTGGAATGTCCAACTTTTCCTTAGGACGCCCCTATTTTCATTGGAGAAGTGTTGGACGGTATGGAGTTATGTGACTCCTGAGCCAAGGAGATAAGTAACTATACAATCCTTAGAAGCCATCTGAAGGCAGTCCTATAGAGTGGTACCTCTGGTTACATACTTAATTCATTCCGGAGGTCCGTTCTTAACCTGAAACTGTTCTTAACTTGAGGTACCACTTTAGCTAATGGGGCCTCCCGCTGCTGCCATGCCACCGCCGCCACGCGATTTCTGTTCTCATCCTGAAGCAAAGTTCTTAACCCGAGGTAATATTTCTGGGTTAGCGGAGTCTGTAACCTGAAGCGCATGTAACCCAAGGTACCACTGTATAGGGATTTTTTAATGTTTAATGTGTTATTATGTTTTTATATTTGTTGGAAGCTGTCTAGAGTGGTTGGGGCAACTCACTCAGATAGACAGGGTATAAATAAAATTGCTGCTGTTGTTGAATAAGACGTCCCTATTTTCATCAGAGAAATGTTGGATGGTATGCACCAGGCACTGGCACACTTTTCTTGAGTCACACCTTGCCTGGAGAGAAGTTAGAGAGGGGTTCATGAGTCTGTGTAGAAACTAGCCTCTGCACAATCTACTTTTACAACCTACATTCATTACTCTTCCTACTTTTGCATCCGGCCCCACTCACCAATACCATATTCCACCCTGGAAAGGTTTACTGGAAAACAGTGTGACCATTCATCTGAAAAAGACTCCATGTGCCCGGTGTAAGACAGTAGTAGTTGATTCCCCACCCCCAAGTTTACTTAGAAATGATAAGCTTGCTATGTACCTTGAAGGCAAGGCCAGCCCATGCATGAGGCAAGGTGGGGCGACTGCCTCAGGCAGCAGGATCCACAGGGGCAGCAGATCTGGCCTCCAAGGAATATATCAACCACTACTGCAGTGGCAGCAATGGCTGAGGCATGCTCCTTGGAGGCCAGATCTGCCACCTCCTGGGCAGCCCCCACTGTGACCTCTAGACTGGCCTCTTGGTGAATAGGAGGCACTGCTGGTCTCCCCCCCACCCCCCTTGTTCCTGATGCGAATATCTTTACTTGCCCTTTCTTCCCTGGCGGGGCTTGGGATACCATTTTGTGGTTAGCCTCCGTGCCAAAATGTCTTGGGCCAGCAAACGCCTGCTTGAACAGATCCATGTTTGAACTGCCTTTTTTTGTTCTATACATCAAGGGTGATTGGATGTGCTGCTGTGTCACGAATGCAGCGAGAAGTGTTTTCATTCATTCATAAGGGTTCAGAATAATATCTGGCTGTGCTTTGAAAAAAGCAAAGATATTGCTTCGTTCTCATCTGTACTATGTGAAAGTGAAGTCTCCTTTTTAATCCTGCTGGGGGGTTTGTCTGCAGCAGGAAAAGCAGTCTACCAATTTCCCTTTCATCTTCCCCGCTTTTCTTGCAAAGGAAAGGAGTGTTCTCAGAGAGTGGATAGAGAAGGGCACCAGAGCACAGAGAGCAGAGGAGGAACAATTGAACTATGTTTTATTTATCTCTATAACTCACGCTAGGGCACTGAAGTTTCTCGTGTTTTTGAGAGAGATGATGTGTAAGAAACTAAATCTTTGGCCTCTTTGGAAATAACGGCATGTGCACAGGGAGATATATGATGTCTCTGTATGTCAGCTAGTAGCCTAGAATTATTAGAGTGGGTGAGATTGCGGCTTGGAAATCCACTGTCTTGAGAATGGTTTTAAAATAATTATTTAAACAACAATTGAAACTGGGGGGGGGGGTTGTATTTGTCTTCTGGACCATAATCAATTGAAGCGATTTCCCCACAAACAATGGCCCTCTTTAGGCATTCTATTGTTGTGTCTAATAATCATGTAACACAAGGATGGCCCACAAAGAAGGGGCATGCTAGCTCCACCCACTGCTTTCATTGACCTCCACAAGTTAGAGGCCAAGTGGGTTATAAAGCATGCAGGAAGCCTCCACAAGTAGAGAAGGCTTCCCCACTTCACACAGTCACCCTCCAACTTGTACAGGGCAGGCAATGAGAACAGTGGCAGTGACGAGACGGAGGAGCTAGTATGCTTGTGTGATTATTATTCTCAGCATCCAAATGCATGAGTCATAGAGTTGCAAGGGATCCTGAGGCTCATCAAGTCCAACTCCCTGCAATGCAAGAATCTCAACTAAAGCCTGCAAGACATATGGCCATCCAACCTGTGCTTAAAAACCTCCCAAGGAAGAGAGTCCACAACCTCCTGATGGAGCCTGTTCTACTGTCCAACTGCTCTTACTATCAGAAAGTTCTTCCTGATGTTTCATCAGAATCTCCTTTCTTATAACTTGAAGTCATTGGTTCAGCTCCTACCCTTCAGAGCAGGAGAAAACAAGCTTGCATCTTCCATGCCCTTTAGTTATTTGAAGATGGCTATCCTCTCTCACTCTCCTCTTTTCCAGGTGAAACATACTTGGCTCTTTCATTGTTTGCTTTCAAGGACCGCAGGAAAGGCTTCACTTAAATGTTGTAGGATTATGGTAGAAGGAAAGGAGTGATACGATATCCCTATTTGTAAGCATTGCTATTTTTAAAAGGTATCTGTACCTTTGTACTTAACCATCTAATTCACGATTGAATTGAATTTGTACTTGTTGGCATCCACCTGCCTCGGGAAACAATGTAAGAGTGTGCCTTTGTGGGTAAAGTCAAACTGTTGCAGAATTGCAACGTCTGCTGTGGCTGTGGAGACCAATACGGGAGAGATATGTTTTATTGCAGGTGGGGCAGATGAAGGTGTCCAGTTTTGCTGCTACAGGTGCACCCTGGTGGTTCTTCTCTGTGTGCTCACCCCAGCAGTCATTCGTCCTCTGTTCACTGCTATGGATACGCAACCTGACTTTCTGTCTCCAGGTACTGCGGTCACCTTCAAGGGATTCCCATACAGCCTTCATGTCCCTTTTACAGACAGACATCTTTGTAACACATAGTTGCTCTGCCTACAGACCTAGTGCCTGAAGCCAGCTCCCTGCAGAGCATGTCCTTGAGGAGCCTGCCACCTTCGGGGATCCTGTCACCTTCCATTCTGTGCACATGGCCAAGCCAGTATAGACATCCCTGAGACAGGAATGTGAACATGCTAGGAATGTGGGCTTGGGAGAGCACGTCCTTATGAGGAGCCGTTGATGAAGCTGGGCATGTTTAGCCTGGAAAAGAGGGAACTGAGAGGAGATATGAGAGCCATCTTCAAATATCTGACAGGCTGCCACATGGAAGAGGCATGCTCTGGAGGGTAAGACTCGAACCATTGGCTTCCATGTTACAAGAAAGGAGATTCTCACTAAACATATGGAAAAACTTTCCGGCAGCAAGGGCTGTTCGACAGTGAAACAGTCGACCTCAAGAGGTTGTAGCCTCTCCTTCCTTGGAGGTTTTTAAGCAGAAGTTGGATGGCCATCTGCCATGGATTCTTTAGCCGAGATTCCTGCATTGCAGGCGGTTGGACTAGATGACCCTTGGGGTTCCTTTCAACTCTACAGTTCTATGATCTTTGTTTGAGACTCTGTCCTGCCTACAGTGGTACCTCAGGTTACATACGCTTAAGGTTACATACGCTTCAGGTTACAGACTCCACTAACCCAGAAATAATGCTTCAGGTTAAGAACTTTGCTTCAGGATGAGAACAGAAATCGTGTTCCAGCGGCGCAGTGGCAGCAGGAGGCCCCATTAGCTAAAGTGGTGCTTCAGGTTGAGAACAGTTTCAGATTAAGAACGGACCTCTGGAACGAATTTAGTACTTAACCCAAGGTACCACTGTACTTAAAAATAAACAAATCTTTGTTCGGAAAGCTTTTTGTTTTATGTTCAGTTAACATAAAACACGCTTGCTTCCCTCTCATGAGACTTCTTTTAAGTGTTCCTCAACATTTACTCAGAACTGAATTAAAGCTTTGGGTTCTCCCCTTTCATCCTCATTCCCTCAGTATATTGTCTTAAACTGAGCATCCATAAAATAAAATATATGGGATGCTTTCCTCTTTGCCGCTGGATTCATGGTCTTTTTTCCAATATACGTAATGACTCAGTGACTGTCATTGAAGAATGAGTGAAGCACCAAGAGGTGTTACACTGTGTACATCAGGGAAGTAAATAAGTCTCCTGTAGAAATGTGATGAATGATTTATCAGGCATCGCTGAAACAGATGACGGCTTATGTTCTGCAGCAAGTGACATACTGGATTTGGGATGCTTTCATCAAGTCAGTTACCTCTAAATGCTTTGTTTATGTCTATACACTACTGTTTATATTCCGAATTATCGAAGGAGCAAATATACTGGCAAAAATTATCATTTTAAATATCTTGACATGCTAACAATGTGATATGAACCAGGATGATTTTAAAGCTCTCATTTACCCAACCAGGAATATCTGGGGTTCCTTCTGGAATTGTTGATTTAGTGGTGTCAGTGTGAAAACAACTTTTCATGACGGCTGCAACTGAGTAGCAAACAATCAGGGCTAGAAATTGCAAATTTCATTTGCTAATTGACTAGTTTCTGAATAAGATAAGCAATTAGATCATTCTTAAATGGTGTCCAGGTCCAAAAGCTTAAAGAAATGTGTCCTGTATTTGGCACATAAATGAAGAAAGGCACATAAATGTGGCCCTCCAGATGTTGGGACTCCATTTCCCATCAACCCCAACCACCATGGCCAATGGCCAAGAATAAGGGGAGTTATAATCCACAACACCTGGAGGGCACAAGTGCTCCCAGTTCTTGCTTTAACCCTCCACCTATTTTAGGATTTCTATCTTGAAGCAATGCCCTCTCCTTTTCCTCTCATTGAAATTAGGACACCATCAGACTGGCATCAGATAACAGTGCAGGGTGTTGGTTATAGCGAGTTCCTTCAGACAGTGAAGGAAACTTGAGGTTCTGGATTTTTATGGATATTAGAATTCAGGGGGGAATGATTTCACTTGTTTACAGACTATAATGTTTACCAAGCACTGATCCAGTTCAGATGTAATGAGAAACCATGATTTTCTGCTACATGAATGAGACATGGAAACCCTGAGGCTCATATGCATCCTCTCCTCTCCTTTCACATCCACAAGGAAGAAATTGGAAACCTTCATTTCTGATGTTAAACAAGCCACAGTTCTTGATGACAGAGAACTGTGGGTTGTTGAAATTGTGGATAGGAAAACCAAGGCAGACTAATAATAATAATAATAATAATAATAATAATAAATTTTATTTATATCCCGCCCTCCCCAGCTGAAGCCGGGCTCAGGGCGGCTAACAACAATAAAATAATACAACATTCTAAAATCATTTCATTATAAAATTAATTCAAATCAAATTAATGGCAAGCATTGGGCTAGAGTTCTGTGAAGATTACAGAAGGAGAGAGGGGGTCAGACTGTGCATTGGCCAAAGGCCTGGTGGAACAGCTCTGTCTTGCAGGCCCTGCGGAAAGATGTCAAGTCCCGCAGGGCCCTAGTCTCTTGTGACAGAGCGTTCCACCAGATCGGAGCCACAGCCGAAAAAGCCCTGGCTCTGGTTGAGGCCAGCCTAACCTCTCTGTGGCCTGGGACCTCCAAGATGTTTTTGTTTGAAGACCGTAAGGTCCTCTGTGGGACATACCAGGAGAGGTGGTCCCATAGGTATGAGGATCCTAGCCCATAAAGGGCTTTAAAGGTCATGAAGATGGAAGAAGCTAGTTTTCTCCATAGGGCAGGACCTGTAGCAATGGATTCAAGATACAAGAAAGGAGATTCTGCCTAAACATTAGGAAGAACTTTGTGACAATAAGAGGTATTCAACAGTGGAGCGGAATCCCCCGAAGGTGTTGGACTCTCCTTCATTAGAGGTTTTTAAGCAGAGGTTGGGTGGTCAGGGATGTTGCCGTTGTGATTCCTGCATTGCAGGGTGTAATTTATGTTCTATAATTCCAAAACAGGAGGAAAGCTACTCACACAGAGGTCTGCATGCATAGATTTCCATGCTGCAGACATCAGTGCTTAACTCACTTGCTCTCTAGGTGGGACCAGCAATATGACTTTTGTGTGAACATCTATAGTGGACCACTCACTCTGTGTTTGTTCGGCAACTTCAGCAACTTCTAAAAGCAGGGGCTAGGTCACCTTTCTGCAGCCACAACAACAAAGTTGTGTGACCCTTAACAGGTTTTCAGGGAATGGAGCTCTCTTGATCAAATGCAGAAGGCTAATACAGTGGTTCAAATCCCTGAGACGGGGTGAGCTTCTGTTGTTCGGTCCCAGCTCCTGCCAACCTAGCAGTTCGAAAGTGCAAGTACCATATTTTTCGCTCTATAAGACGCACCAGACCATAAGACACACCTAGTTTTTGGAGGAGGAAAACAAGAAAAAAAATATTCTGAATCCTAGAAGCCAGATGCACACACATTTCCCCTTATTTTTTAGGAGTGAGAAACTGTGTCTTATAGAGAGAAAAATACAGTAGATAAATAGGTACCACTCCGACAGGAAGGTAAACGGTGTTTCCGTGCACTGCTCTGGTTCACCAGAAGCAGCTTAGTCATGCTGGCCACATGACCCGGAAGCTGTATGCCGGCTCCCTCAGTGAGTAAAGCGAGATCAACGCCGCAACCCCAGAGTCGTCCGCAACTGGACCTAATGGTCAGGGGTCCCTTTACCTTTACCTTTAATGCTGTGGTACCTCTGGTTACAAACGCTCCTGGTTACGAATGCTTCAGGTTACGAGCTCCGCTAACCCGGAAGTAGCTGCTCCTGGTTGTAAACTTTGTCCCAGGATGCGAACGGAAATCGCGCATCAGAGGTGCACACAGCAGGAGGCCCCATTAGCGAAAGCACGCCTCAGGATAAGAATGGTTTCAGCTTAAGAACCGACCTCCAGAACGAATTAAGTTCGTAACCAGAGATACCACTGTAATAACTGTAGCAGTATTTTAATTGCTATCTTTCTTTATCTTATCAAAGGTTACTGAAAGTGATTCTTGCTGTGCTGAGCTTCATTCATACAACTTTTCCAATCACAGCAGCTCCTTTTGATCCTTACTTGGACTGAACGGGCTATCTGAAGAGTATGACATGGGAACAAAGCAGGTTATGGAGTGCCACTGCTAATCTTCTAGCGTGCGGCACATAAAACCACAATTAGTACTTACGACTAATGTTTCAACACATTTTTCCTGACGGGTAGAAGTTGAAGAAAGTACCCAGTTCAATCCCTAAATGACATCCTGCACAACGTGCTTGTTAGCATCCCATTTCGGGTTCTCTGTTTACATAGAAATATCATATATTTTGGACCTGTTCTTTAGCATCCTTGCTGATGTTTTGCTTTTCCTTCATGTCCATGTGACTGAGGCTCACTACATACTCATACTGGGGCTGACAAGAGTCTTTGCATGGGAAAGTAGCAGGTGCCCTTGCTTCCCCCTACCAGGCATATAACGTCACATGGGATGCAGGCGCTCTGGGTGCATGTCCAATCCTGCAAACACAAGATTTGCACAATCTCACCCCTGCTCCCCATCATGTTGAGTACCTGCATCTCATTTGACATCTGGTTGGTAGGACTGGAACGGTCACACAGCTCCTCTTCCCTGTACTAAGATCACCTGCCAGTAAATGAATTAAAAGAAGAATATATGTATAAATCCTGCAGTGTATTGCGGAGAAAAAGAAAGAAAGAAAGAAACCACTCTCCAACCACCTATTATTTAAACGAGTGATGAAAAGACAGAAGATTTATTATTTTGGGGGACGTCTGATAGCTAGTTACTCCACTCAGTGTCAAATTGACAAGTTTCAGATTTAGTGGGCTGTACCGTTTTCGCTATAATTAGTCTAGCTGTATAACGTTTAACAGGTCTCTGCTTTGCTCAGATCAGTATTGTTTTGCAGGATTATTTTTTTGGGGGGGGTATCTGGAAGTCCGCCGTCCCCCAGCAACATTTACTTTCTGTCTATTAATCTTCTCAGTAATTTTTGTTTCATTGTTTTAAGAAAGCAAGGGACATGGGTAGCATTATGGGTTAAACCACAGAGCCTAGGGCTTGCCGATCAGAAGGTTGGCGTTTCGAATCCCCGCGATGGGGTGAGCTCCCGTTGCTCGGTCCCTGCTCCTGCCAACCTAGCAGTTCGAAAGCACATCAAAGTGCAAGTAGATAAATAGGTACTGCTCCAGCGGGAAGGTAAATGGCGTTTCCGTGCGCTGCTCTGGTTCTCCAGAAGCAGCTTAGTCATGCTGGCCACATGACCCGGAAGCTGTATGCCGGCTCCCTTGGCCAATAAAGCGAGATGAGCGCCGCAACCCCAGAGTCGTCCGCAACTGGACCTAATGGTCAAGGGTCCCTTTACCCTTTACCTTTTAAGAAAGCAAAGTGCTGGATCACAAACTGTATTCATGAGATTATCAGTGTTGATCAGGCTAAACTGAGGCAGGCAGCTCCGCATGAAGCAGCAGATAAGCTGAGAAGCAAAGTTTAATTCTTTTTTTTACTTGTTGGCATTAAGATGAATGTGAAACAGCTGTCAAGGAGGAATGATGGGTAGCAATTGTGATCAGATAACAGGCAGCTATTGTAACCATTAAAGTGGGATGTATCACTCACGGCAGACACAATTGCAAGCAAAAAAGTAATAAAGTTGGGAGTCATAATGTGCATTTGAGCCATATTAAGGGAAAGGAGGACTCCACAATTACAATTTGTACTATGGACCTAGGATAGTCAAGGAATCTGGACTATTGCCTTAAAAAATATAAATAACAACTTTTATGAGTGATCCTTTCCCTGCCAAAGTCAGCGGCATAGTGTGAAAAGGAGCAGGAACATTTCAGTTACTAGTGAATAGCTTTTAGGCCTGCTCATATTCATGCTTAACATGAACAGTTCCTCCAGAATATAATCTGCTGCCAGTGCACATTGTACTTTCACCTTCTTGGAAAACTCAGTGCCTGTTTGCTTGAAGAGTCCAGCAGAAGTTTCTCCTCAAACTTCTCTTTGAAGGATTGGGCTATTGCAAAGTTCAAATCCTATTAAAGTGTATCATTGGTAGATGGATATTTCTGCTTTTCATTCTTACAGTTTTGAATGCCATGTTGTATCATTCCAGAATACTTTCCTGATAAGAGATGTGGCAATGCAAAAGTGCTAGTGTTAGATTCCACAAATTATATAATGCTCCGTTGTAAAGTTGAGAATTATCTGGCTGAGTCATCTGTCTTCATCAACAGCCAAACAAATGTGTCTGGGAAACACAAGCACAAATTGGTGGTTGATGTCTTCCTGCAGGTTGTGAACGAGGTTTGGGCAGTGTGCGTGGTGATTTTTGGACAAATTTATTCCAGAATTGTCAGCTGCCAGTAATTTGGTACTTTCTTTCAAACATAATGGAGAGTAGACTAGACTTAACAAATGGTTAGTTTATTTAGTCCAGCTGTACTAATCCAGCCTCTAAAAATATAGGTAATAGGTTACAAAATGGAAAATTTTCACAAAAAACATCATTAGTTAAGAGTTAATCTGCTCAGCTTTTAAAATGCAAAACATTGTTAATTAATACTGTGTACATACATTGTATTTAAAGTACATTGCTTCTCCTAAGGAATCCTGGGAACTACAGTTTACCCCACGTAGAGCTACAAATCCCCGCACCCTTAACAAATTACATCTCCCAGGATTCTTTGCGGGGGAGGCAATGCGCTTTAAATGTATAGTGTACAGTACAGTGGTACCTCTAGTTACGAACTTAATTCGTTCTGGAGGTCCTTTGTTAACCTGAAACTGTTCTTAACTAGAGGCATGCTTTCACTAATGGGGCCTCTTGCTGCCGCTGCGCTTCCAGCACACGATTTCCATTCTCACCCTGGAGCAAAGTTCTCAACTCGAGGTAACTCTTCCGGGTTAGCGGAGTTTGTAACCTGAAGCGTTTGTAACTCAAGGTACCACTGTATATGCATCCTTAGATCATATAACTATTTTATGCTCATCTGCCACGCTTCAAACAATGTATTTTGCTTCTTTAATTAACTTATTTTGTCAGATGACTGCCACAAATCGAAAACATTGTCACACATAGTTTAATGCAGGGATGGGGAATTTGAATAATCCAGTATGCTGGTTCCTTAATTCCCCCATGAGCCATGTTTGGTAGATGAGTGGGGCTTCCCACTTGAAAATCACCTGATGTCACAATGTTGTCAAGTAATCCATTTTCCTTTGCCTACGTGGTTCAAACTGCCTGGGCAAAGGAACAAGGCTTTGCAAGTGCCAACAATCAGCTGATTGATGGTGCTTACAAAGGCATTGTACTCTGCAGTTGCTGCCAGTCTGCTGATTGGTGATGCCTGTAGATCCAGCTTTCCACTGACCCATGTTTTTACCTGCTTGACATTCGACATCATATGTCAAGTGTGGGCTAGGTAGCCATGGCTTGCCTGTGGGTTAGAGGTTCCACACTATTATTTAATGCAATCAGTATCCCTGAGTGGAGTTAAGTACAATGTTACATGAGTTTCTTTCTAAAAGCTTCTTTTTATTCACTGTGTGGTTTTTCTCCTGTGTAAAATATATTTGAAGTGCTTGTTTATTTGAGCTGTCCTTTGCCCTTGAATTCCCACCTGTTGTGATGTAGTAGTATTCAAACCCAATATGTATGTGTTTACCAGATATGGTACAAGGTCTACCCACATAGTTCAGTCGGTGGAGCATGAGACTCTTAATCTCAGGGTTGTGGGTTCAAGCCCTGTGTTGGGCAAAAAGATTTCTGCATTTCAGGGGCTTGGACTAGGTGATCCCTTTGGTCGCCTCCAGCTTTACATTTCTATGATTCTATGTTTTTGTGCTGCTAATTGGGAGGATTTGCAGCAGAACAAATCACTACAAGTGAGTCATATTTTGCTAACTCCTCATCTCTGTTGCATGACCCACATTGACATTACTTGCTGATCTACCAACTGCAGGCCCCTAACTTGCTTTAAGGTGTTTCCTGTTGTAAATTTCACTCACACACACAGACACCTGCCTTTGTGTTGTGTTTCTGAAGATCCAGTAGAGGATATAAAAGCCAAGCCTGTCTCTGCAGCTGTCATAACATTTCATTAACTATTAAAGCTTAACAGTAGGCACTTTGAATGAAACCTGTTGTCTCATCTGTGTTTGCATTTGCATAAAGCTAGCAATGATGAAAGATGCAATGTCTCCATTTTCCTCTTCTCCGTTTTCGAGTCAGTAGCCTTCCTCTTTATTCAAAAGATGCACAGTGCACCCTAACTTAAGCTTAGATAATGTGAATTCTCAAGAATTTTTCAGGGCAGGAGACGGAAGTCTGTTCATGCAGCTATAGTAATATGCATGCAAAATACGTACATAGGAATTTAAATCCCTAGGAGAAGCATTTCATATGGTTGGTTTTCTTTCCAGTGCTTTGCTATGTCTTTGTCTTCAGAACGCTGACATTTCTCTTTTGCAAAAATCTTTCTCTCTATCATCCAGTGCGAAGGTAAAACTTTTCACTTCATGTGTGCCAATAAACCAAAAGGGATAAGCTACAACAACAGATGAATGTAGCCAACATAAAGTCCAAATAGTGAGGTTTAGCATTTTTCGCTTTAGGTATGGCAATAAGCCAAACAGTAGAAGTCCAAAGAATATTGTTGGCATGCTACAAGATCTGCCCACTCTGCCAAGCTATACCTACAGGAAAGCTGGCAGTGAAGAGGGAGAGCCTGACAGGTCAGGAGCTGGTACCCAGCTGGTCAAACACCAGCCAGTGGAGCTGGTGGGTCAGGAGGTGGACTATACACAGCTGTTGCATATGTTTTAGATATTCCACTGTATTAAACAATACCATCATCCCACATGATACCAAGCTCCATAGATCAATGTAATCAAGACTACAGCTGTGCTACATTTGAAAAGCAGCAAATCACCTACATACTGAGCAGAAAGCTTGAGGAAGTGGGCAGATTACAGTTCATGTCACATTTGTTTTTATTATTATTATTATTATTATTATTATTATTATTATTAAGAGATTTGTATATTGTCCATCACCAAAGATGGTAACAGAGTGGTTGAAAGCAAAATTAAGTAGTGTGTGTGTGTCAAGAAGATAGGGTGAGAGATAAATAACTTGACCAAGAAACTGGGTACAAGACAGTGGTGGGATCTGAACCCACAACATCAAACTATTTGTTCGATCCCACGTTTCTCTGCTGCAGCAGAACACCCCTTTCACAGAAAGTAAACTAATTAATTTCTGATCTACAGTTACTCCTTCAATAAATTTACTTCAAGTATCCATCTGGCGCACGCCTCAAAATATGTTGATTTATTTGCACCCCATCCCAAATTGATAAACTTGCCCAGCACACACCTTCAATTCATCTTTAGTTAATTTACCTCCAGTTGATTTTCCATCCAGATTCCACTCCAAATAAATGCCCCTTCAACTAATTTACCCCCCCATTCTTCATTACCCCATCCCTCTAAATAAATTCCTCTGAAATTAATTTATATTCCCAAATTAATATTCTATCCTGTTCACTTCTTCCACCAAAACACTTTAGGTGGTGCAAGTGAAAGAAAGTTGAATGACTTTGAGACAGGGTTATTTCCCCTCTTTATTTACAGCAATGTACAAGGTTGTCCAAACATTTCTTTTTGATTCACAATCTAAAATCCCACCTGGAGCTTTGACATGTCCAACAGTAGGGATGGAAAGATCTGTTAATTTTGGTTCTCGCAGTTTCTCATTTTTCCAATCTAAAATTTAGTTCTCCACATTTCTGCAATAATAGGTAGATTTTTTAAAAAATCCTCATAAAATTATTTAAGCATGTCTCCTTTGGTATGCAGTTGTGGCTAACATACACAGTTTTGCATTTTTGTAAACATTGGTTGGGAAACTGCATTGCAAAATTCAGTTAAGTGCAAATTTTGAAGGGTGGCTGTGTGTTTTGATCTCATATTGTTCCAGAAAGTTAAGTTCACCATTGAATGTGAACTAAACTCAATCCCCCCACAATCCCTACTTGATAGCAGCTTGGTTGTTGTGCTTGGAAACGTGAGCTTCAAAGAACTCTGAGAAAAGATGCTATGTGATGCTGTACCATCATTTCTAGAATCCAGAGAAAATGACTGGAAAAAAAAGGATGGCCAGCTTTTTGACAGAATGCCCTTGGGTCCAGAAAACCATTGTAGGTCATCCCATAATGTATTTGCTAGGGTCACTTGAGGCTCCAATTTGAAAGAACTTGGAAGCTGGACTGCCTAGCATATAGTTGGTTGTGATTCAAAAGTATTATGAAAGGAATTGTGAGGTTTTCGGTAGGACCAAGGTGAAACTGTAAAACTCCTCTGTTATTTTGTTACTGGATGCTGTATATATAATCTTTTTATTTTTATAGTTCTGAATTGTTTGTTATTTGCATGTTGTTATGTTTGCTATTGTGTTGTTTTGCTGTGTTATTATTAAATTATTTTTGCAGTGTTTGGTTTAGGAATGTATTGTTTTCTTGCTTGTAAGCTACTTTGAGAATGATTTTTTGTGTGTGGAAAAGTGGCTTGCAAGTAAAACAAATGAATGAATGAAACAGTATAGGACTACAGGAAAATTATTTCTGAAGACCACCTACTACAGAGGCTTTTTTTGCTCATGTATCTTATATTTTTTTATTGCACATTCCAAACTGAGGTTGCTCAGCAAATTGCACAACAAGATTGACCTGCTCTACACTTAATTTTCCCATGATGCAGAAACAGCTACATTGCTGCGAGTCAGTCTGTGCACTGTTGAATCGGTGATTATAAGATCATGATGTCTGTTGCATCAGTCCTTAAGGGATTCTTTTCATGACACCAGGGGTATTGCTTGCAAGTCCGTGGCTTTAGAATTGTTTATTATGAACCTAATGGCTTTGCCGAAGAAAAATGAGACTACTAATACAGTAAATTAAGTTCTGTTAAATCGCAGCTGTATAATATCATTCACACTGGATTTTTTTCTGGTATTGCCTTGCCTTACAGCTAAAAACTGAGAAAACGTTTGATCAGCACCACAGAGCAGTGTTACTAAATAGGGATACATACATGGTGGGAAAGTCATCTGAAGGACATTGATAATTAAGATTCTTCTCTCAAGCGAAACCTGTGAAACTGCTTCGGTTAATTCTGCTGTTAAAATATAGCATAGCACTGCTAAGTATTGTTGTGATTAGCAATGTCTGAACTGGTAATACCAGTAATTGCTACAGTATGTGCATATATTCTTCTTTAATTCCCCTAACCTATCTGAACTTTGTCTTCTACAGCTTGTTTTCTTTTAATTCCCGAGCTTTTATGCTTTTAACTTGGATTTAATTGGTGGCTTATTGTGATTCTGATAGATCTGTGTTTTGGATATGTTAGGATTTATTATTATGGCACTGCGCCCATCAGATTGGTATGGGGCAATGACCCAGAAAGAGGCGTTTTCTGTGGGTGGCCCTGTAATCTAGAATACCTTTCCCTCTGCAAGTCTCAAGGTAATCTGTTTTAGGTGCCTCCTGAAAGTGTGTCAGGTGGAATTCAATGTAATTTCAGAAGTATTTCAGCTTTTCTCTGTTGTATTTCACTAGGAAGCGGGTGGCGCTGTGGTCTAAACCACTGAGCCTCTTGGACTTGCCAATCAGAAGGTTGGCAGTTCGAGTCCACACGAAGGGGTGAGGTCCCGTTGCTCTGTCCCAGCTCTTGCCAACCTTGCAGTTCGAAAACATACCAGTAGATAAATAGGTACCACTGTGGTGGAAAGGTATATGGCATTTCCGTGCTCTCTGGCACTCGTCACAGTGCCCTGTTTTACCAGAATCGGTTTAGTTATGCTGGCCACATGATCCAGAAAGCTGTCTGCAGACAAACGCCTGCTTCCTTGGCCTGAAGCAAGACGAGTGCTATACCTGATAGTCAAATTTTACTGGACTTAACTGTCCAGGGATTCTCTACCTTTACTGTATTTTGCTGTTTTCTGTATTTATTTTCTGTTGTGTTCTTATGTATAGTGGTTTCATATTATGTTGTTACATTATGTTTTAGTTCAGTAGTGGGGAACCTCCAGGCCTAATTAGACCCGCTAGGCCTCTCCATTTGGCCTATGAGATAGTTTTGAGAAAAACAATCCCATTTGGCCATCCCATGTCATCATTTGGCATCAGGTGCTGGACTTGGGAAGCCATGGTGCCACATTCCAAAGGAAGAACTGGGGGTGCACTATATAAGTAGGGCTGGGGAATAGATTTGATCCAATTCACATTTAAAGGCGAATCTATCTAATTTGCAGTTTCCAAAACAATATAAGAACCAAAACACAGCCATTCTTCAAAATCCACACTTCTGATTTTGCAGTTGAATTGTCCAGAGAACTAATGAGTATTAAAAAATGCATTTACTGCTAGGGTGAACTGTGTATTAAAATGCATACATTTGTAAAAGCGACATGCAAAATGTATTAGGGGAAATTGCTTTGCAACCAAGAGTATATTAAGAAAACTGCAAACACAAATGTCTATATTAAGAGAAATTCGCATTAGAGAGCTGATGAATGGAGTACAGGATCAGGTTTAAGGTGCTGGTTTTAACCTTTAAAGCCCTATACGACGGCCTAGGACCCTCGTACCTACGGGACCGCCTCTCCTGGTTTGTCCCACAGAGGACCTTACGGTCTTCAAATAAAAACATCTTGGAGATCCCAGGCCACAGGGTGGTTAGGCTGGCCTCAGCCAGAGCTAGGGCTTTTTCGGCCGTGGCCCTGATCTGGTGGAACGCTCTGTCACAAGAGACTAGGGCGCTGCGGGACTTGACATCTTTCTGCAGGGCCTGCAAGACAGAGCTGTTCCACCAGGCCTTTGGCCAAGGCACAGTCTGACCCCCTCTCTCCTTCCGTAATCTTCATAGAACTCTAGCCCAATGGTTGCCATTAATTTGATTCTGAACTGATTTTAGAATGTATTACAATTAATTGACTGTGATTTTATGTAAACTGTGCTATTTTTACTGTTGTTAGCCGTTCTGAGCCCGGCTTTGGCTGGAGAGGGTGGGATATAAATAATTTATTATTATTATTATTATTAATAATAATAATAATAATGCAAACTGGAGTGTAAAATTAAACTTAAGACAGGGAAAAATGAGAAATTAAGGGAAACTAAAATTGAGATTTGCCTATCTGTAAGTATGTTCCTGGTCCTTCCTTTCTTGTCAATTCTTCAATTTGGTGCTTGTTGAATTCAGTGACTTTTTCTGTTGCCCTGCATAGTGACCAAAAGAGGTGCCAATTCAAAAGGCACTGAATTCAAGGTGGAAAGGACGAATCAGGAGTGCACTCAGAGAGTGCTCCAAATTCTGCCTTCACAGCTACAGCAAGTAAATTTAAATCATCTGATATCCTATGACTGGTTCACTCACCTGTCCAACTGGCTTGTGAAGGGTGGAACAGTTCCTGATTCAACCTACTCCTGTTCCCAACACCTGTTCAACTGTATGCTACTTGGATAGCTTTTAATGTTAAGTAGTTTTGAAATTTTCTAAATAAATAAAATCAAATATTTATTGTATTTTCTCACGTATAAGCTGCCCTCGGTGTCTGGGAGAGCAGAAAAGCAAGATAATGAAGAAGATAATGACAATGATAAGAATAAGAATAAGTAAAAAATTTGTTGAACTCAAGACCCAAGTGCTTTTCTCCCCTAATAGGAGATCAGTGTTGTCCACGTTGATAGCAACAACCCATATACATGTACTGTATATGCTGCTTCATGTATGTATTTGTGGGGAGCCCCATAGGGGACAAAACATGCATCTTAAGCATATGTTTCAAGTAACAAAGCTATTCCTGAGAAGGAACGAGCTGCCAAAGTTATTTTCAAAGCCGAAAAAGAAAAGCACAGTTGAAGAATTTGTGGTTAAAGAGATTATAATTTTCTTTTTCAGGTATCATGACCAACAGGATGTTACTAGCAACTTCCTTGGAGCAATGTGGTTGATTTCAATAACTTTTCTCTCCATTGGATATGGTGATATGGTACCTAACACATACTGTGGGAAAGGAGTCTGCTTGCTTACTGGAATAATGGTGAGTGCCCCTAGTTTTAATTTCCACATTTCTTGTGAGTTTCTTGGGTGAATTGTTTTCAGAACAACTTCACTGGTTTAACAACGCGTATTATTAATGTAAAATTGTTTGTTAAATCTTTGGTCATTTGTATACTACTGTCCATAGACCGGTACATGTCTATACAGGTGTCCTATTGAGTTCTGTGGGACTTATTCCCAGGTAAGTAGGTTGCACCCAGACTTCCCATCATGGTTAGAGTATACCGATTGAGATAATTGATTCCATTGATTTCAGCGGTCTGTTCTAAGCATGATGAAACATGGCTCCAACCCAGTATTTATAGGATTACAGCATGACACTCCTGATCACTGCCTTCGGGAATTCACTTCCTGCTTTTCTTAGGAAATGTTTACAAACTGAGCTAAACAACTTGATATTCTGAGCATCAAATATCTCAGCTACCATTCATGTCATATATGGCAATCACCACATTTCTGCCTCTTCTTTTTGCTTCCCGTGAATTATAATGTCAGACCTACTAGTTTCTAAATTTGTTTTACAATAGACTGAGTGATCTTGCTTTTATGAAACTGCTGTAGTGGTTTCCCCTCTAACATCTTTGCATTAATACATCCAGTGCTTTTTTTTTCTGGGGGGACGCAGGGGTACACATACCCCTAAAAATTTTGCGAATCTAAGTTTGGCCTCATTGAGAGGCAGTATTTCAATATGGGTAGGAAAATGAGAGTACCCCTAAACATTTTATTAGGGGGAAAAAGCACTGGATGCATCTATTATTACTGTATACTTCATTGTTATATGCAGTGGCAGTGAAAAGGGCAAATGCGGTAATAAGAAAAGGATTGGGGTTGTTTTTTTTAAGCCAAGTATAATAATAAAATTATATCTATCTTTGGTTCTCCTATTGTTATATTTTTAAATAATTTGTATCCTGATTTTTTCTTTATCAGTGATAATGCAATGATTTAAAATGAAAAGAAAAACATTGCAATCCCAATTAAAATAATTTGTATGCATAAAATACATTATAAAGGCTTTCTGAAGAACCTGAAAACGGCAGACCTCTCTGGGTTCAACAATCCTGGCTGCTCTACCAAGAAGTTTCTGTTATAACTGCACATCTACTGAACTTTTTTTGGCAGTGGCATCCAGAGCAAGGCCTTGGATGTTGAATAGAGGGCACATGGAGGCATATATGGAAGAAAGTGGCCTTTAATATGCTTTCATATACTCCAGCGGTAGCTGGAGTTTCTGAACACTTTTTAAGAGCTGTCACACATGGAGTACATAATGGTAGTTTTGCCTAGGGAGCATTAGGATATGACTGACCGTGCCGAGGGCTGACTTTGCTGGGAAGGGGCACCCCAGAAAATTGTGTAATGGGAATCCTGAATAATGCCCTCTCCATTTGGGGGCCCTAATTTCCTCAACGAATATAGCAGAACTGAATAAAGGAAAGGAAAGGCCATCTGAAATAGTGATTTGATATAGTGGCCTACTTTATGGAGCAAGACTTAGACTGCAATCCAGACCCCCTTCTGCTGGGTTGGGTGAGGGGCATTGGAGTGATCTGAGGTGTCGCTCCACTTTCTTCTACTGGTTAAGCTAGTCTTCTGCTGGTCACCAAATGGGTGGGTGGGTGGGTGGAAAGCCTGCCAGTGTTAGCTGATTCATACAAATAAGTGGCTACAGCTACTTTTCTGTTTAACTACACATATATTTCTCTATGTGACAAATTGTACCCACCTCTCTACATGGAGCCTCTGGGAATCCTTCACAGGACTTCTTGCCCCTGTTTGAAGAGGGTTTGTTCTGGCCTGTTGACAATTTCCTTAAATGATCAAAAAAGCAATATTCAAAAACTCAGAAGGATCTGACATGGTAGATAACGTGATAGCCCTACTGTAGAATCCTGAGGACACTGCAGTAATTCCCACATCCAAAAAACCAAGATGTCTGAATCAGTCATAAACTGTCCAGATTAAAGACACCCAAATACAGAGGAGTGGCGAATGTAATATATCTAGCCTTCTCTCTCTTTCTCTTTCTCTTTCTCTTTCTCTTTCTCTTTCTCTTTCTCTTTCTCTTTCTCTCTCTCTCTCTCTCTCTCTTTGGAAATCATTTTTATTTTGTTTTATAAGTACAAAGTTATAAAAATCCAAATATATGTCCATCTACAGAGATTCCTCTGAATCTCACGACTTCCCTCCACCCCTTCCATGGGGTCCTACTTAGAAGATTTACAACTGCATATTCTTCAACACACTAACTTTTATATCAATCCATATTGTCCATGGTATTTGTTACACTACAAGTGAAATCAAAATCCTGCCAGTCCACTTACAGTGGTCTCCTAAATAACTTGTAATTTTTTCCCATTTTTTAAATAAAGTTTTTGTCCTCTTGGTTTCTGAGTTTTCCAGTTTTGTCATTTCAGCATAGTCCATCAACTTGGTTTGCCATTCCTCTCTGATAGGGACCTTGTCTTCTTTCCATCTCTGGGCTAGTAACATCTGGGCGGCTGTTGTTCCATACATAAAAAGTCTTTTCTGCTCCTTTGGAATGTTAGTACCTATAATTCCTAATAAGAAAACTTCTGGGGTTTTTTTTAACAAAGGTTATTTTAAACATTTTTTTCATTTCATTATATATCATCTCCCAGAAAGCTTTTATTACCTTACAAGTCCACCACATATGATAAAAGGTACCTTCTTTTTGTTTACATTTCCAGCATATATTTGTACTTGTCCTATACATTTTTGCCATGTCTCTTTCTTTCTCTATCTCTATGGTGTAGGGCTAACACACGGGATGTATCAGAACACAGCTGTTGAGGACCGAATACTGTGAAGAGAAGTTATGGAGCAATTACACTAGAGCATATGAGTAAATACTGTAGTATTAATGGTAATATTGCACATGATCCAAGGAAACATAAGCACTTTAGGTCCCATTTATTTTTAGTGGGAGAGTGACACACATACTGAAATATATCCATCTGAAACCCAGAAGCTTAAAAATGCTCAGGAGTTGTACTCTTCAATTGTATCATGTCTCTAGTGTACTTTATGAGTTAGCTAGTATTGTAAACAGAGGTGTGCGTGAGATTTGAATCCTGAGCCAAAATGGAGTGCCTCAAAGGAATGTTGGGCTTGTCGTAGGCAAAGTAGGAACTGTATGACGTAGCAAAAAATCAGAGTCCCTGGGGCGCCTTAGCAATCCAGATGTCAAAAAAAAAAAAAAAGGTTGCATAGAAGTATCTGCAAAAATCAAAACTTTTTTTTTTTTTAAGGTACCTGGCAGAACTTCCCTGCATCTATTTGTCATTTGGCAGACTTTATCCACTCTGTAGGGGTTAGCATGCTTGCAAATACCATCTACTTCTGCCAGAAGGGATAAAGGGTTGTTTTGTTTTTCCAGTAATGAAATGGAGGGAAGGGGGGGAAATGAAACTGATTCGGATGGACCTTGAGGCAAACCAACCAATGTACAAAGCACTTCAGATTGATGCCGGCTATTTTCCAAAATGCTGAACCAAATCTTGTGGTCAGTGCACACCCCCGCTTCTAAACACGTCCCATAGAAAATATTGTAGCCTTATATTTACCACCGTTATTATTTTGGGTGACATAATACGGTCATGTATTTTCTGCACTGGGGGATGATGGTTCCCTGGATAGGCTCAAGACAAAGGGCATTCTGAGATGGCATTAACGTTGGGGATTGGATCGCTTCAGCATTCTGAATTATCCATGAATGTGAGATACTTCAAACCATGCTGACTGGGGGCATTCAGCGGAGCTCATAAGGATCATCTTGCGCTATGCTCTTTATATGGTTTACTTCCTGTTACCTTTCCTTTGAGTACTTTCTGCAGTCCTACTTGAGCATTAAAGCCACCAAGAGTAGCTGAGGCAACCCAGTCAGATGGGCAGCTAATAATAATAATAATAATAATAATAATAATAATAATAATATAATGATTTATTATTCCCCAGCCCCCAGCCACTCTGGGTGGCTTCCAACAAAGATTAAAAATACATCAAAATGTCACACATTAAAAACTTCCCTAAACAGGGCTGCCTTCAGATGTTTTCTAAATGTCAGGTAGTTGTTTATCTCTTTGACATCTGATGGGAGGGCGTTCCACAGGGCGGGCGCCACTACCGAGAAGGCCCTCTGCCTGGTTCCCTGTAGCTTTGCTTCTCGCAGTGAGGGAACTGCCAGAAGGCCCTCGGCTCTGGACCTCAGCATCCGGGCAGAATGATGGGGGTGGAGACACTCCTTCAGGTATACTGAATATATTACTATTATTATTATTATTATTATTATTATTATTATTATCAGCATTATCATCATCCAGGAGTATGGGGAGCTTCCACCTGGAAGAGTGCAATATACTAAGTCACAGCGACATCGATGAAACAGAGAGCAATTGTGCAACACCACAGGCCCATCTTCCATTAATGCAAAATAAACAGGATCAGGGTCAGCTTGCGGGGAGGGCTGACAGTATGCAACACACTTCCCAAAACTCCCAACAATGGGGCATACCTGGAAGGTGAGGGCCAGGTGGTGAGAAAGTCAGGCATATGCAGGCGCTATGGTGGAGGCAGTCCAGCACTACTTTTGGTGCATCCACACAGCACCAGTCTCCCTCCCGCTTTGCCTCTCCCCCTCCTAAGATGCTAGTGCCAGGAGGCAAGGTGTGTGCAAACAGCGCTCCCTGCTGGCTGCTCCCAAAGGGATACGTACCAAAGGGAACAAAAGAGCTGTGTTCAGTACAGTGGTACCTCGGGTTAAGAACTTAATTCGTTCCGGAGGTCCGTTCTTAACCTGAAACTGTTCTTAACCTGAAGCACCACTTTAGCTAATGGGGCCTCCTGCTGCTGCCACCGCGCGATTTCTGTTCTCATCCTGGAGCAAAGTTCTTAACCCGAGGTACTATTTCTGGGTTAGTGCAGTCTGTAACCTGAAGCGCCTGTAACCTGAAGCATCTGTAGCCTGAGGTACCACTGTACTGAACAACGGCATGTGGAGAGGAAGCAAGATTTACCAATTCCCGAGGAGAAGGCATACATAAATGTTACGACTATGTGGGTAGTTCAGCTCAGATACCTTGACGTGAACAAATGGAAGCAATGATTTGTGCAGCGCATAAGTTTATATCAACATGATATTGTCATAGCCTCTAATATAAGTGGCTTTCGAACGACCGTTCCCCGTTTCGTAGAGAATTGGCCTATTAATAGCTTAAATGTCATAACTTGGAATAGAACTTCCATCTTCAGGGATCATATATCTTTGATTATGAGATATCGAATACAACAATGGATGGCAGACTTGATTTTCTCTTGCTTGTAGCGTTCCAGAGTAGATTCAACATTCTGATGTTCAGTGAAGAATTGAATATAGATAGCATAAGACAAATTTTCACTGGCAGGTCACAGTTCCGTTAATGTCTCAATATTTTATCTTACTGTAGCTCAAAGTGAGGGTCTCTTCTCTTGATGACCTCATCCATTGTAGCCACAGGAGAACACTGGGAGAAATTAAGCATCACCCAGAGGCAATTGTTATGTCAGGGCAAACATTACATTTTGGCTTGCCAGTTCTCTCCCCGCACAATGTTCCTAGAGTTCTCTCACCACCCGCAAGTGGATATCCTTGTGTGGGGCTTTCACTGGCAGAACTCACTGGTTGAATCCTGCCCATTTTACATATAAGGAGACAGTCACATAGATGCCACACAAACAGCAGGTGCAAGATTGTGCTTCATTGGTCTTTGATGCAGTAATGAAAGTGGCTGAAAAGTATGCCAAAATTGTATCTAGGCTGAATCTTGTCCATGCCCTTAGTACATACTAGGGATGGGGGAGCACTTTGATTAACTTGACATTTAAAAGTGAACCTACCCAATTTCCACTTTCCAAAACAATCTGCAAACGAAAACACAGCTTATGAAAATTCACACTTTTCGGAATTTCACAGTGCAATTCTGAAGGTGAGAAATGTCCCCCAGAATGCATATTTTGGTTCAAAGTGTACATGAAATGCAAATATTGGTGGGGAAAAAAGCATATCAAATGCACTACATTAGGGAGAGTTTGCTTTGCAAAATGTGTGTATAAAGCAAAATTGCATACACAAACGTGCCTGTTAGGAGACATTCACATGAAAATGCTGGAGAATTTTCATGAGGCCTTTTAAAAAATCAATAAATTGCAAACTGATGTGGAAAACTGAACTCAAGACTGGAAAAAATGAGCGATGGAAAGAAACAGAAATTGACAGACTCACCCGCCCTTAGTATACACACACACGCCTTATAATGAATTGATGGTCTGACTACCTGCAAATGATAGTGTTTCAATCTTGCAGTCTTCCACACACAGATGGTCTAAATCAGCGGTTCTCAACCTGTGGGTCCCCAGATGTTGTTGGACTACAACTCCCATCATCCCTAGCTAGCAAGGCCAGAGCTCAGGGATGATGGGAGTTGTAGTCCAACAACATCTGGGGACCCACAGGTTGAGAACCGCTGGTCTAAATTTTTCCCTACTTTGGGGATGCTGGGGAACCCAGACAATTTGGGTCCTTTCCATAAGTGCAAGCACACCAACTCCTAGGGGCTGAGGCAGTTTCGGTCCACAATATATATATATTTTTTAAGGGGATGGGCCCCCTCAATATTCAGAGGACGTTGTGTGGCATCACGTTGGGACCCCCAATCCTCTGGAGAAGCTGGTGCCTCTGGATAAGTGCCCTTCACCACATGCCCCCTACTGCCCCAGAGCTGTCCCTGAACATCCTCTCCACATGCCCCATGCTGACATCGGAGCTCTGATGTTGTTTGGGCTCAGAGTGGGGACCCGACATCACTCTCACTTTCATAGCTCTGTCTCCAGTGTCAGAGAGTAGTGTTGGGATCCTGCCAGGGAGACGGAGGCATCAGGCAGGCCCCCAGTTGTCTCAGGACGATCACCAGTCTCCCGTGGAACAGCATCAGTCAATTAGGGACACGAGCCTCAGAGACATTCTAAGACCCGTTCACACCCTTTCAGCAGTGTCTCCATAATGAAAGATGCATACAGGAGAGCATATTTACAGCTTTATTCAACATTGTTCAGAACAAAGGAAAAACATGACTGCTTGCCTCCGTGTCCAGGAAAAACAGCCAGAAAAAAAGCTATATACAAACAGAAGTTCCCAGCAAGAAGCTGGAAGTAAACAAGCATGTGACACACAACAGCCTTTTCCCTTTTAAGGTGGAACGGAACTATATCCTAACAAGTAGGACCCAAGGTATCCCGTGTCCCTGAGACTTTCTCCCAGGGACCATAGCATTGAAGCTTCAGTGACTTCGACCAAGTTCTGCATTGTGGAGAAATTAAGAACTTATTATATACCTTTGTGGTTTTTTGACGATTGAGAAAAAATGCTTAATGGCTGCCATTTTTTCTGGGAGGGGGATGTTCAATTCTTAGAGCTATGTAAATTATTTTTGGTATCAACAACATAATTAGCTTTGCTAATAAGGGATTGAATTATACGTTTCTTTTAGGAAGGTTCAGAAAAGGCCAATTGAAAATTGCTGATGTAATAAAAACTTGAATAATTAAAAAGGGAAAGGGAAAGTAGTAGATACCAGTGAAACATAAACAATATAACAGTATTTCCACTGCCTTAGAAGTCTAAAAAGATCGTAGATAGAAATATTCCAGTCAGAGATGATTCACTGTTGAAAGTCTCTCTCACTCTCAGTCGGAGGTTGCTTTGAGCATGGGAGCGAAGAATTCCCCAACTTTCTGCCCTGTCTGTGCCTTCCTTGCAGCACAACAATCTCTGAGCAAACTAAGGCACAACTTGTGCTAGTCATTGCCATGCCACAGACTTCCCTAAGCAAGAGAATTAAAAAGTAGTTTGCACTGCCTTATACACATGTTGGATTTCAGATTTCTATCTGCTGTAGGGGTACCTTTGTTACTATGACACCTCCGCCCATGGAACAGCAAATCATCAAGACCCAAGCACATTTAGATATTGCATGCTCCTGCACCTAAAATGCCCATTTCTTTGTATCCAGTTCTGTCTAATATACACATTTTTTGTGACACATTTCCCCCTAATGGAATACATTTCTGTTTGCTACTTCCAGGCTGCAGCTTCTTGTTGCAGAAGGTCTCACTTGTCTTAAAACCTATCTCAGGGATGGATTTTGCTCTCATTTCTCCAATAATTGCTTCTTTTACAATTTTTTTTTTTTTAGCCGCAACGCTTTTTTTAACTGGCCCATTCGGTTGGCTCTCCACCTAGGGATCCCAGAATGAATGGAATGTCTATTTAAATTCTTACAGGCCTTTCATTTTATTCAGAGGAGAAGGCGGATTGTTGTGCATTTTCTGGTGAGAACTAAATTTCCCATCATTGTCTGTAAAGCGGACCTACTTTCTTCTTCTTTGGATCCCAAGGGAAATGAGCAAGAAATGGGTCAGCTACCTTTTCCCAGGCACAGGCAAGTATAGAAGAGTATTTTGTGGGCAAAGACAGAAATCCGCCTCTTATTTGGCTGAACTCAAAACTGCTTGAGAGATCTAGAAGGAGCGGGAGAGTTCAGTGGTGTTTTCCTGAGAGTCATAAAGGAGAGTACCTAACGCAGGGGTCAGCAACCCTTTTCAGCCGTGGGCCAGTCCACTGTCCCTCAGACCATGTGGTGGGCCGGACTATATGGGGGGGGGGGGAATGAATGAATTCCTATGCCCCACAAATAACCCAGAGATGCATTTTAAATAAAAGCACACATTCTACTCATGTAAAAACACCACAGGCCCCACAAATAATTCAGAGATGCATTTTTTTTAAAAAGGACACATTCTACTCATGTAAAAAAACGCCGATTCCCTGACCATCCGCGGGCCGGATTGAGAAGGTGATTGGGCCATATCTGGCCCACGGGCCTTAGGTTGCCTACCCCTGACCTAACACGTAGCCAGTTGACTTTCAAACTTGACTGCTCTCTCATTTTGCTCTCTGGAAGTGTGTGTCTTAATGATAGGCAACAGATGTTTGGGAAAAAAAAGTATTTTCTCCTTATCACTAATTTATTAAGATTTTAAAAATTATCTATAACTATAAATAATATAAATAAAGGAAGAGGGTGGGGACTACAGTTTAAGCAAAACTTTTGAAAAACAGATATCTTTTGGGGGATTAAAAAACACTATCAGGAAGAAGAGAAGCAAAGGCAGCTGTGTTGGGCCATAAGAAAAACAAATCGTAGTAGGGAAATATCTTTATTACCTCAGCAAAATGCCACAAATTAGTGATCAAACTTTTGAGTTCTTTAAAGCCCTTTATCAGGCTTAGGTATTAAGGAAAATTTTGTGGGGAGGAAGGCTGACTTTGCGTTGAAACCATAAAGTTTACATTGGTATTGGTCTTTAGCTGAAGTGTAGGACAAGATAGCAGATTTATCATCTAAGGTTCTTCTAGGTGCTTTGCAGTTTTTAGATTGCACCTAGAGATCCTAAGAGGAAGAAATAGACAAATAGACATTGGCCAATTCCCAATTTTTTAACAGATATAAAATCCAGCAGTTCTGTAGCTTTAAGCAAAACACACATAGGGAAATGTGGTAATTTTTATATTTGCAGAGCTGGAGATTAATTTTAGGTAGTGTACTAGGTTAAAAAAAGAGTAAACTGAAGTCAAATTAAGTAGCTTTTCCTAGCGGCTGGAAGGGAATTACCTTCAGAAAATAAAGCCCCAGCTCCCTATGCTATAAAATCCTCTTCCTCCAGTTTAGGATACTGTTTTTGAATGGCTGAATTCAATACTCTCCAAGTCATTCAAAAAGGAAAACTAGCTGTGTTGGCCTGTAATAAAAAATGCATTAAAAGAATATCTAAGAATTAAAATTTGTCCAAATTGTTGCAGTCTTTAAGGAGTTTGCTGGGCAGAGCTATTGAAAACCCAAATGCTTTTTTCACTCAGGATATGGAAAATGATATTTCATGTTACTCATTCTCAAGTTGCATACATTGAAATACATGCACTGATTTTATATACAGTGGTACCTCTGGTTACATGCTTAATTCGTTCCGGAGGTCAGTTCTTAACCTGAAACTGTTCTTAACCTGAAGCACCACTTTAGCTAATGGGGCCTCCTGCTGCTGCCGCGCCACCGGAGCACGATTTCTCTTCTCATCCTGAAGCAATGTTCTTAACCCGAGGTACTATTTCTGGGTTAGCGGAGTCTGTAACCTGAAGCGTATGTAACCTGAGGTACCACTGTATGTAAATGAGCAATATACAGTAGCAAAGAACTATACATAAATGAGACATGCAAGCCAAGCCAAAGAATCAGATCTGTCACTTGTCTTATGGCACTGGTTCTCAAACTCTGTTCTCTGGGCCACACCTTCAGAATAAAAATGTGCTCAGAAATATATTGCAAAACAAAAAGAAACAACTCCTATCAGTGCTTGATTTTTAACATAGGACTGAACTAATCTGAGACATACAAACTCTTCATAAACACAAAGAAGCCTCTCTCTTTTCTTTCATATTCGTCAGGTTGAAAATCCCTGCTCACAACAATTTGACGTGAAGAACTGTAGAAGAATAGGCAATGCTGTTCACCAGCACTCTGTTTGAATGGCAATTCCAAATCACAACTAGGATTATGGGTTCATGTTCATGTATATCAGACAGATATATTCTCTCAGTTAAACTAGTTCCGTCATCCTTTGTTGTGTCTTAAATTCTGCGCAAGTGGCTAACTCCTGTCCCTGTATTTTATAAGTTCCATTAGATCAGGGGCTGTCAACCATTTTGGGCCCATGGGCCCATCTGCAAACTGGAGAAACTGTTGCCCCTCCACACACACAACCAAGCAGACGTTGCAGCTTGTTCTATTGGGTGCAACATAATACTTCTGTCAAGTCAAACTTCAGTGTGTGTAGTGGGGGGGTTACCCTGTGGGAACCAGGGAATGCCTGTGAGCATATGTGTACCTATGTAGATAATCCCTGTGTTGGATTTTCAAGGGGGAAAGTAGGATTTAGTAAATATCAGAACTATTCCGTGCCGCACATAAAGATGAAACTGAACCACAACTCTGAATCCAAATTCTGAGTTGGATGCCGCAGTGCCCTTCCACAGTTAGAAGCCACAGAAGAAGGGGTGTTTTGTGTCATTTCATGAGGAAAGCGCAACTAAATTCGGATATGCTCTGCTTCTTGCACAATGTGCTGTGGAAGCAGCAGCATGAGAACAGCTGTAGAACCAAACTGCTATAGAAGTGTGAGATTTTCTGCAGACAGTTGTGATTGTTTTCCTCCTGTTTTGAATTCAGTCAGCTGTAATTTTTAGTTCTGGACCCAAGCACTGTGGCTCCCTGATTTGCCTTACACTAGCATGTGGACAAATGAATCATCTTAAGCCAAATCTCCATGCTTAACTAAATCTTGTACCGTGTGTGTGTGTGTGTGTGTGTGTGTGTGTGTGTGTGTATATATATATATATATATATATATATATATAGTGTTTTGTTAAAGGACTCCTAGCTACTGGTCTTCACCTAGACATCTCAAGATGTTCCCTCTATTCATTGTGAGCTTGGTGACATTTTAACAAAGGCTTTCTTTCTCCGAAGGTTAATTAGTCATTGAAGTACCAGCTGTAGCATATAATCATTTGTTGGAAATGGTTAAGCTTCTGGAGAATATGCTGCACAGACCGTGTATGGCAGGGAGGAGCCGTGGAGTTCAAAAATAATTTACGTGTTTTTGAAGCTCTTTTGTACATTTATGGAGGCCTGACTTTTTTCTTTTTGAAAAAGAAACCTCTTTATATCATGAATCACAGTTTGTTCTAAGCTTTTCCAGAAAAAATGGATTCATACTTGCCCTGACTCTGATCCAGTACCAATAGGTATGATTCCCCCTATTAAAAATGAGAGGGTAGACTTGAAAAGGAAAGCAGAGTATATGGAAGACAGAATAGAGCTTGTATTGTTGGGAAAATGGGAACACAATAGTTCAGGAAGCAAAAGTGCAGCTATTCATTTGTCTTTTAAAAAAGAGCTACATAACGCTTCGTGCCAATCCCTTCTTTCCCGAAACTAGTTTCTATGCAACATTGTTCAGCCAGGAAACTGGAGGTGGATTCAGTCCCTGAAAGAAAAGTAGGTGGTTTCTAGAAAAACCAGTGTGTGTGTGTGTGTGTGTGTGTGAGAGAGAGAGAGAGAGAGGGGGGGGTCCAAAGGCTGAGATCTCTGCTGCTGCAGGTGCTGAGAATCCCTTAGTGCAAGTATATCTTCCTGACGAAAGACTTACAGTATTTTGTTATGCACATCTTCTTCCCATGACAGACTCTCCTAGATGTTCTAGGCTGTTTTATTTAACATGGTTTCATTCAGGCTCTGAAAAGGGGTTAGACATAATATATCGTGGACATAATATATCTTGATTTCGGCAATTGACAGTCTTCCTTGCTGACAAGGTAGTGAAAAGTGGGCTGGATACTACTCCAGTTAGGTGGATCTACAACTGGTTGAAGAACCATACCCATGGGGTGCTCAGTAATGACTCTGTGTCAGCCTTGAGGGAATTCTCAAGTGGGGTGCCACGGGGTTCTATCCTGCGCTCTCTGCTGTTCAGCGTATTTATAAATGTATTTGTGAGAGTGTGCATGAGATAAATTTACCTTATAGAGGAAAAGTTCATTAAAGTCTTGTGAAGAGCATCCCAAATATTCATCTTTACAAGGATTTGTAGAGCTGCAATGTATTTCAATACAAATCAAATATTAATGTCAATAAATGTTTAATGTATAGAATCCCTATAAACTGTTACTAATGGAATGTCAGCCTTTCCCCCTTGTGGGTAGAGCAAAGGGCAGATTGTACAATATTTCACTTTCCATGGGTTAATTAGATTTTAGGTAAGACTTTTATTAAAGTCCAAAGATAAAGTTTAAACAGGCTTCTGTTTTTATTAGATTTGTTCCTAATATAATTATACTGCCCTCCTTAATAGACACACTGATCAGTTCACTATAAATTGGCTTAGTTAAGCTCATTATTGCTATAATGTAAATGTTAAGTAGTGTTTTAACACTGATATTAATGATGCAACTTGTTTAAGTCTCCCTAGTTTGTTTTCATAACTAGCAGAGAAAACAGAAAACTTCTAATATCAAATAAGAAACTGATGTTTATGTGTCAGTGCCAAAACCCCATTGCATGTATCGGCTGCTCGAAGAATCACATCTCTTATACTACCCTTTGTCTATGGCCTATAAAGTCCCAACTTCTTTTGCCCTCAATAGGATATCTGTAACTTGCAGTCCTTAGTTTCCCAACTAAAGAATATTAATGCCTGTGGAGAACTAGTGGGGAGCTGTTTAACATATTGACAGTGCTTTCAGCTTTATCCTCCTTTGTTCCTGGAGCAAGAAGATTCTCTTCCTGTGAGACCAAGTGGCCTGGTTTGCACATCAAACCTTGGCTTAGTGCAAAAGCGTGAACATACAGGCTCCAACAAACCATGGTTTGTTCTTGGTTACAACTCATGGCTAGTCTGGATAGAAGTTAACCAGATGGGTTGGGATGACATACTAAGGCATAACATGGTGTGGCAGCAAAAAGAGATGGGGAAGAGTGAAGTAGCTACAAGCGCCTCTACGGGAGTCTGTGCATTCACGCTTAACCAAGGTTTCACTTAATGTACTATGCAAATCAGGCCATTGTGGAGGGAAGGAGGGAGAAGAATTGCAGATGATCTGGAAGCGATTGAACATGCCATTAAAGTAACTCTTAAAGTGTGATATTACTGAGGGTGGGATTCACCTGATGAGTCTTGTCTGGAATATTTTTGTGTGTGTGTGTGTGTGCAACACAGCTTTTCTCCCTGCTACCCTCTGTGCCACCCAAAATTGGCTCTGGGGGGTTTGCGAGAACCCTCAGAATAGCATGTGGAAGGAGAAGAGAGGAGATAATTCCATCTGGGAAACTGAAAACCTCGCATTGACTGAATGACTGCCTTAACATGACACTGAATTTCTTCCCAACTGCAGAGACACTGATAAAATCAAATTATATCATTTTGCACTAAACAAATGTACTTCTTTTGTGTAACCATACTGCTTTCTTTTCCTGTTTCGTCAATAGTGTGACCATTATTGAATAAGGTATTACAACTCTTTGGTTTTTGTTTTATTGCTATTTCCAGGGTGCTGGTTGCACTGCACTGGTGGTAGCTGTGGTAGCAAGGAAATTAGAACTTACCAAAGCTGAAAAACATGTGCATAATTTCATGATGGATACCCAGCTAACTAAAAGAGTAAGTCATAATGTGTTTTTTGTTTGTTTGTTTTTGTATGTTCAATAAAAAGCAAATATTTTGCTTTGTTTTTCACCATGGTCACAGATAGTTCTAGGGATAGATCTTGAAAGATGCTACTGAATTATTGAATCTCTAAGTTTCATGTCAGCTTTAAGTGTTTTGTCCACTGGTGGTAGATGTGAGGTCTCTCTTAAGGAATAGCAAAACAGAAGCAAATATGTGGAATAGGTCCTGGAACATGAGCTGAAGGCACATGATCAACCAGCCATAGGCAAACTCTGCCCTCCAGAAGTTTTGGGACTACAGTTCCCATCATCCCTAGCTAACAGGACCAGTGGTCAGGGATGAAGGGAACTGTAGTCTCAAAACATCTGGAGGGCCGAGTTTGCCTATGTCTGTGATAAACCAGTCTTAGTAAATCTAAGTAGGTATGGGACTGATCAGTGCCTGGAAGTGAAACTTCGGAGGAAGTGTTACGTTTTCTGCCTTGATTCCATCACGGAAGAAAAATGAGATATGATTGTAGTGACAAACTAGCAGCCAGGTTAGTCTGACTAGTTGTCCTTCAACCCAACTGCTCATCTACTTAAAACAAAACATAACATAACTGGCATTCAGTGTCTAACAATTCCTGATGCTGTGGTGGAAATGTACTCTCAGAGTGCTGATCAGATAAAATGATCTTGTGAGAAGCAATGCTTGTCTATTTGGCATTCCAGTTTTATCCTAACCACATGCTTTAAAAAAATAAATAAAAATATTATATATATATCCAGGAAAATCCGTCCGTATGGCAAGTCGAGATTTTTGCAAATTTCCTTAAAGATAGCTCAAAAACTTCACCTTTTTTAAAAAAAATATTTAGCAAAAAAGCTTAACAACGTTTGGCAACCCTGCTATATAAAGCCATGATCCAAAATGTCAAGTATGTTTCCTCTTCTTGCCTATGAAAAAGATGTTGCATGACAACAGAGGAGAGAAGGGAAATTCCTGCATGGGCAGTGGGGAAGGGAAGGGGGTCAGCATGTTAATCAGACCTACTGCGTCATAATGTATGAACCAGAAATCCCAAGATGCTAGGTGTGGATAGTCACTAATTCAAGTGCCAAGCAGAGGCACAGAATTTAGACAGTTGTGCTCATATTACGTTAGCTCTCTACAGCACCTGGTCTCAGAAGGAGACATTCCTGTAAATATTTATGATAGATAACATGTGCTAGGGAAGACTCAAAGGGACGTGTAATGCTGTTTCAGTCAGCCTGGTGTTTTCTTTTTTTAAAACAGGTGAAAAATGCAGCGGCCAATGTACTCAGGGAAACATGGTTAATTTATAAAAATACAAAGCTGGTGAAAAAGATAGACCATGCAAAAGTAAGGAAACATCAGCGCAAATTCTTGCAAGCTATTCACCAGTAAGTACCATTTTGGCTTGTCTATTTCCCCCTTATCCAGAATGCTGTGGTAATCTGGCAGGTTCAGTTTCTAGTGTGGATGTTGCTGTTCTGCTGATACAGGCAGCTGTCCCAAATCCACCTTCTGCCTGATTCTGTTCACTTTATCTCAAGGGTGTGGGAGGAAAACATTGTATGTATCTCAGTGTGTCCCTGAATCTCCATCTCATTGATGGGAAACAATAGCATTCGAGATGGATATGAAATGAGATGCACAATCTAATTCACATACAGATTATACATACAGTTTTTAGAAGGAAAGACATCTTAGACTCTTCATGAAGTTTCCGTGGATTTCCAAGGCCAGGGGAAGAGAAAGCAGAAACGTTGTGGAAACAAATGAACAAGTTTTTCACATCCCTGACTCTTCATGTGTGATCCAACCACCCTTCCTTGAATATAGATTTTCTTTGCTAAAGCATCCTACACATGATATTTTGGAATAAGAATGAATCTAGTACGTATTGCAAAATAGATTTGAATATCAATAACATCCTCTTGTGATTTTTCTGGCAGGTGCAAACCGCTGACAAAAGAATATTTTACTATATTCACCATCAGTCAATAGCCCCTTATTTTATTATGTGATATATAAGTTTAATATAATATTTTTTACCATTTTTTAAAATGATTGCAAGCAGTAGGTTCTACTACTGTGCCAATTTTAGGTAATGGGTAAAGAATGTAATCATTTCCTATTGAAATGATTGGTTCATTTTAAAATCAATGTTATTGCTGCAGCAAATTTACACTTGGTGAAAAGATAATGGTGGGATAGTTGTCTTCATTTTGGCACCCCAAGAAATTAGCCACCTTATGGTCTATTCATTTAGGGTATGTGGGGGAATTAGTTCCTGATACGAGCTAATCTTTGGAAACCGCAGGCTCCTTGCAGATATAATGGAAGCATTGCTGATTCCTCATTCATACTTGACTTTGGAGAGTGCTCAGTCACTGTTATGTTAGAGCAGGAAGAGCTCGCCACAAATTGGGCTACATAAAACTAGTGGCAGATATTAATTGCTGCAGGTTTCTCTTCTTCACACCCTTCCTCTGCAGCACATAGAGAGTTCTTGGGAGGAGGCCAAAGAGTATGGAGCTTGGTGAACTAGCAGTAGAGATATAGTGTAATGAAAATGGGAGCAGAGGTCCACTTCCGTGAAAGAGGTCCTTTCTCGGAAGTGTAGATCAGAACCTCAGAATCTGAGTTGAAATACACATGGTGTATATTGCTTTTAATCATTCTACAGTGGGGAATCAGTAAAGTTAGATCATCTTGACAGACCCAATACTATAATAACAAGAAAAAGACTTCAGAGCCAGTTCCAAGAAGTTGCAAAATAAATATGGCTTAGCATTATGAACTGCAGCAAGCATCTGGTTTATGTGCTCTCCACTCCAGCACAGATGCAGGGAGTATATTAAAAAATCTCTGCTTTCATTCTATATTAACCCCAAACTGTGGTCAATCTTAACCATGGTTAGTTAAAACAAGTGAACTTTGTGAACTGTGGTTTGAAGTTGGCTTGTTTCAACAAACCATGGTTAAGATTAACAGTTTGTATCATCTGAATTCCAACATGACAAACAGCTAGAAGTGAAAGCTTAGAGAAAGAGAAAGAGGGATAACAGTCCCAAGGTTCACTGTAGCTCATTCAACCATGGTTTAGTATCATGTCCAAACAAGGCTCATTGCGAGCAATTCGTTTTTCTTCCTACTTTCTTCTTTTCCACACCTGATGTTAACACAAGACGTGGAATCTCTGGTTGTTCCCTGCACAGAGGTCTGTGTACAGAGCCCAAGGGTCGTGAATTTCATTTTATAGAGTCTGTAGTCACCCATTACACCAAAAGTGAGGAGGAAATAAGTTTCATAAATTAACCGTGCTTCTCTTCTTTTGCTGTTGATTTGAACGCATTAAATGGCAGTAATGTTATTTCCTTTTCTGCTTCAGAGGAGGGATCTGAAAAGGGCTAACTCATTAAGGGCTAACTCATTAATGGTTACATACTATGCTTAAGTTATAAAATAAAATGCACACAATGAGTATTAGTTCAGTTTAGCAAAGATGTGAGGTTAAATGCTGCTGTCTATAGAAAAACTGTTTCTACCAAAAAGGGGGGGGGGAGTGTGGGTGGGTTCCTGAGATAGTGAATTACAAAATGAGCTGAAACCAGGTATTACAAAATTGTGATTTAGTGGGATTCTTACTTCTGAGTGTACATGTTCAGGATTGGACTGCAACCTCTGCAACAGGGATAGGGAGCCTATGTACTACAATTCCCATAACCTTTGACCATTGGCCATGCTCGCTGTGGCTGATGAGAATTAGATTCCAAAAGCTCCTAGAACGCCACAGGTTTCCCACCCTGCCCTACTGTGATCTGGCATCACATCAGTCTTCATGGAATAGTCCTTTTTTCACATCAATATGGCTTCTATTAAGCATGGGGCAGGGTAGCTATTATCTACCAGGTGCTTGTCTTCATTTTAATTTAATATGTGATTTAGCTTTGTCTTCTGACCTTACTTTCTATGTGTCCCTTGCTAGAAGTATTCAGACTTTCAAAAATATGTGTTGATTTGCCGATTGATGTGCTAGAGCTTTGTTCTCAAAGGAAGTGATGCAACTTTATCCCTTTAGTTTCAAAAAGAACTGCAAATATTTGTTCATCACCTACTATTGAGTAAGAAACTAAATGAAGTAATTCCCATAGTGGCTACCTTTCCTTGTTATGCAGAGTCAGGTTTCTGTTTTACTTCTGAATTTTCATTTGTCCTGAGTCATTTGACCTCCCAAGTCAAACAAAGGGGGTTAAATTGTATTCTAGCAAAATAGGGGAATGGAACCAGTCATATCCTGTTGGATGCTAACATTCAGAATGATAAGTTTGATTTTCTATTTCTAGCTGAACTGTGTAGTTCTCCTTTTTGATTCATGGTGATAGTCTTCATTCACATATTCATATGTTTTCCTTTAACTCCCCTTAATGACCCCCTTTAAAGGTTAATTCTAGCCTACTCAACACTTGATGTTGGGAGGGAAGATGGAAATAAAATGTACCAATACTAAGTCTCTTAACTTTTGAGAATCCTGGTAATATTTCAGCTATCAATTCTTCCCATGTATGGATGGCATGTGGGAAGGGGGCTGAGGTATTTAGGTGCCACTGATATCCCTCCGGCCAGAATAACATGTGACGTTAAATGTTTAACTTAAACAAGCAGCATTCTAGTGCACAGTGCTCAAAGGTCCATCTGTCATTTCTCCTCTACTCTTGGCCACGCTCTGCCAGGAGAAACAAGCCACAAACCTGGGCTCAACACACGTGTCTGAATTCAGAACATGTGTCGAGTCAAGATTTGTGGCTCTAAACAAACCACAAGTGGTAGCCAAAGTTTGTTATTGGCTTACTGCTCATGGTTTGTTTGGGAGAAACAAACCACGAGCCTAGGTTTGGATAATATGACTAGCCAAGACTCGACTTTTTTATTCCCCCAAATATATCACACCCAAGAGCAGGGGAGGAGTTAAGCAGGAACTTCCACCAGCATGTTGCTTGTTCGCATTAAGCCATAGTTAAAAATTAAGCATGGTTTAATGTGATGCGTGAACGCAGCTAATGTCTGCTTGTACCACAACGTATGAAACGTCGCTGCTTACTTTCAGAACATGGTGAAATGTGGTATAGAAACTGAGAGTATAATGCTGTCCTGCATTTGAGTTGTTAATTGCTGACCCAGAGAGTGCTATGGAGAAAATGTATGAACTACAAGCTCCATAACAGAGCACATTGCGCTCACATGAAGACCATCCCTTGTGTTAATTTGTTTTAGTCAATTTTACAGTTTCTTTTCTTTTGTTTTGTCTTTTTATTTCAACAATGAAAATAGAGCTCGGAAGTAAGTTGTGTGAGCTGTTCCTTTCAAATTTGCAGAATTTACCACTGTCTGCATGCAACAAATGGATACTTTATTTGTGAATTTCAATAGTCTGGTTGCTACTGTGGAACTGCAATCCAAAGTCATGAATTTCTTCTGTGATAAGTGAAGTTCGGAAGGAAGGAATCAGAGTATCAATATTTCTTAATTTTCAGAGAAAGATCTGGCTAGTATCATTTTTAATCTGACTGTCGCAGCTAAGAAATGATCAGTTTATAAAAAGGTTTGCTCCACCTAAGTCACAACCAAGGCTGATATACACACCTTGAAGATGCAAATCTCTCTTTATCAACATACATTTGCAAGAGAGGTAAATAATCAGCATAAAAATTATACCATTTATTTATCATATTTCTCCAAATGTTCATATAGGGAGGGAAAGGAGGATAGAAAGCTCAACCTAAAATGTCGCTAATTGGCTTTCCCTCTTCCAAAGATAACTGATGACCTAAAATATACTTTCAAAAGTTTATACAGACAAATCTACACATCTGATGTATACAGACCAACACTCTTGTTTGATTTCTTTCAGCGTTGTCCCTTATAGACCCTGTTTGCACATAACAGTAAGCCAAGCCGTGGCTAAGCATGAATGAGTGAACATGTGTGTCCTTAGAGGAAAAATCACTGGCATTTCACCCCTCCCCACTCTTGCTGCTGCCATGCTAGCAAACATTATGCCATTGATTGGCTTAGCAGTACATCTAAAGCTAGGCCCAAGGTTTGCTTCCAAGACAAACTAGAAATGCAAGGGCAAACTTTGGTAATATGGTGCCCTGAGCAAGGAAAAGATTTGGCACCCCCAAAAAAATATTTCTTATTTTCACAATAATTCCTTTTTTAAATCAATCTTCTCAATAGGTACCTGTATAAATATAGGAATTATTACTATTATTATTATTAATCCCCATGGCTTGGCGACTTGTGCAGGGGAACCGCCCACTCTGTCCTAAATCCGACACTGACAAATGATAAGCCAAATCTAAACCTTGGCTACAAATCATAGTTTGTGTGATTGAGCAAAACCATGAGCCCAAAATCAGGCATAATGCTAAGCCAAACCATGGCTTAGCTCTGGATAGTGGAACAGCAACAGGACAGCTCATTTACACTTAGCCATGGTTTGGCTAAGAGAACTGGGTCACAGTATCACTTAATAATTTTATGTGTTTCTGGACATACATTATTCCTCCTCTTGAAAATGTGAGCTTGAGTGCCCCTCATACCTCCCACAACAATGCTGAACTTGTGTGACTGCAGCTGTAAGCCCATTCATTCTCATTCACCCCATCAAATTGAATGCACAGTGCTGAAGGGGTGGGCTTTAAGAGGGAATCCTGAAACAAGTGGATTCTGGGATTGTGAAGAAACCACTTTTAGCTTCTTTTAAAATAAAGGTAAAGGTAAAGGACCATTAGGTCCAGTCATGGCCGACTGTGGGGTTGCGGCACTCATCAGTGGCGTAGCGTGGGGGGTGCCAGGGGGGCCGGCCGCACCGGGCGCAACATGGGCGGGGGGCGCGCTCGCACTAGCAGCTCTCTGCCCCTACTAAAATCCACGGGTTAGGGAGCCCGCGCTCGCTCGGCTTGGCGAGGAGGTCGCGGAAGGGGGAGAGCGAAGCCTTCTGCCGCGGGCAAAAAAAGGAGAGGAAGCCGGGCGGGCGGGCGGGCGGGCTGGCTGGCGGGGGTCTGGCTGCGCCTGCTGCTGCCGGTGCAGGGCAAGGCAAGCAGAGCGAGGAGGAGAGAGAGGGGAAGGGGGGGGAAGCAGCTAGGAAACGCTGCGGTGTGGAGGAGGAATCAATTAAGGAGAGAAAGCGAAAAGCCTTGGAGAAAGGGAAAAAAGGAAAGAAAAGAGGCAGCTCCAGGAGAGCGCGGGGGAAAGAGAAGCCTCGCTGCTGCTGCTGCTTGGGAGAGTAAATTACTGTACTTGCCTTGCCCCGGGTTAGGGGGCGCAAATTATTTGCCTTGCCCCGGGTTAGGGGGCGCAAATTACTTGCCTTGCCCCGGGTGCTGATAACCCACGCTACGCCGCTGGCACTCATCTCGCTTTATTGGCCGAGGGAGCTGGCGTACAGCTTCTGGGTCATGTGGCCAGCATGACTAAGCCGCTTCTGGCGAACCAGAGCAGAGTACAGAAATGCCGTTTACCTTCCCGCCGGAACGGTACCTATTCATCTACTTGCACTTTGACCTGCTTTCGAACTGCTAGGTTGGCAGGAGCAGGGACCGAGCAACGGGAGCTCACCCTGTCGTGGGGATTCGAACCACCGACCTTCTGATTGGCAAGTCCTAGGCTCTGTGGTTTAACCCACAGCGCCACCCGCATCTCACAGTTTATTTTATCTTTTAAAATAAACTGTGAGAATAAATTCACGAGTTATCAGTTGCGAATAAGACAATGCAATGGCGCTGATACAGGACAAAAAATTAAATAAATAAACGGATTCTAATTATTAATGAGGTTTAGGACAGTGACCTGGAAAGTGGAACCACGTGAGATTAATGCCTAAGTTCAGGGTAGCTTCATTTCTTGAATGAGATCATGGGCGTGTTGTGAACTGAATAACGTTCTCACACACTTAGTTGACCACACAACATCCTGCTGGCTTAGACACACAAAGTCCTTCATTGCCTTTGTAACTTGATGATGATAGACTGCCTTTATAAAGGAGACAAGCCTACATCCCTGGGGGGGGGGGGCAGTATCCATGTCCAAAATACACAGAGAGCAACCCCAGCCTGTAAGGCCTCTCCATTTAGTTCAACAAAACAGATTTAACTGTACAAAAGAAAAAGCATGGAGAGCTGCCTCTTCCCTTGAAATGAATGGGAAAGCTATTAATGAGCTCTTGGTGTGGGTGTGTGCTTTGGTATAAATAGAGAATTTTGCATTGGACTGTTTTATTCCTTGAAGCACATAACCCTTAAGAAAAAAAGAAGAGGAAGGAAGCCACTTACACCAATATAGCCGATTCACAATTTGCATCAAGACTTTACATGGATAGTACTACATTTAAAACTTTTCTGTTCTCATATATTTGGAGAGGGGGAAAAGTCTTTGTCAAACTCACTGGCCATATACCCTTAAACCAACACACATTTTCATACTACAGTTCAGAATAATACATCTTGTTTTTCTCTTTCTTACCCTGCTCAGCTGATTAACATGAATGGAATTACTTAGGCACCAAGGGGGAAACTATACCCATGAGGCTCTTTAATACAGATACAATACTTCATAGTGTTCTGGTTTAATCACGGACAGATAAACTGGTCAACCAAACCTACTCGGTAAATTGCTATGCACATTAAAAACAAAAGTATTCCAAGTCAGAGACATTGAGGACTGTGAAAGTAATAAATTAACAAGGAAAACTGTTATGCACATTGAAAACAATTAAAAGTATTCCAGGTCAGCGACACTGAGGACTGTGAAACTAATATATTAACAATGATGCTCTTTATTTAGCTGCTGGTCAGATAAAAGGTTTTAAAAATTAACAAGGAACTCACTTATCACTGTATTTTCATCAGGTTCAAACACCTCCTAACCAAATCCATTTCAGACTGAAGAGGGCTTATACCTGTATCTAATCATGTAGGCATATGGAAGAGGCCGAATGATTGCTCAGGCAATAATAAGGAGATTGAATTGTCGTTCATTACTTCCTATGCCTACTTGCCAGGATACTGGAGCTTTAAGGAATGTTTTGGCTTTCTTTCATACACTATGAATAAATCCTTACCTCCCACTTTGAATTCAGCGTTAACCATGGCAATTAGTAGTCTCGGGGACATCACATTTTCTTGCTCTCTTCTTTCTTTTTTGCGGTGTTAAGGAAGCATGCTTTTTTTCATTGTACCAGACACATAACCAGTTATGACTGTACACAAAGTATTCAAGACATTGTCCATGCAGTTATCTGTTTAGATGCATGCTGTATTCAAGTTTGAGGAGCTGGCAAAAAAATCTGTTATCTGACTTGGATTTTCAATCTTTTAGATTAAGAAGTGTTAAAATGGAACAGAGGAAATTGAACGATCAGGCAAACACTTTGGTGGACTTGGCAAAGGTCAGTGTAACAACACCGGCTTTTGCTTTTGTATACTGTACTGGCATTTTGCTTTTGTATACTGACATTCATCGTTTTGCTAAGGTTTAAGGTAAAAAGCCAACTCAAGCTCTATAAGCCTATTCCAGTGAACTTCCTTCTGTTATCATAGGAGACAAGTCAACATTCACAAATGGTTTAGCTTATTTGAGGAAAGCAAAAGCTCAGTCTAGCTGTGGGAAACTACTCACCCGGCCTTGGGACAGGAGATGCTCTTTGAGCAGGTGACAAAGAACAGAAGAGAGTGTACAAATAAATGGGACTAGGTTTTATAAGTGGCTTTTGAATGTTGCCTTCCTTGTTCCTATCCAAATTGCCAAAATGAAGTGGAGTCTCAGGGCCACTTTACACATTGAAGTTGTATGGTTTGCAACTAAAATGATCGGCCTATGCACTGGAAAGGCTATGCACATTTTCAGCCACATATCTCCTGATTCAAGCATCTCAGGGACCTGGGATACGCCTCAGCTCGACACTGGATTGACACACAGTGCGCGAAGCACATTTGCCACTACATGATGTGTGCAGTGCTCCTTAGAAAGATGAAACTCTCTTTACTGTAAATGTTGAGGGAAATTGAAAGCATATAACTGGTCTAACAGAACCCATTTGTGGATAGAGAAGCTTTTCAGCTTCTGCTACAAAGAGTATTTGTTGAACTGAGTCACATTTCTGCATCTCCCGATTTCTGAAGGGTTTTCCAACCCACCTCATTGTTTGCGTGAAATCTCAAAAGTGCGCCACTAAGGAATCACAAGCTCCAGCTGAATTGCACCTGTGCAATAAAGCCTGGAATAAAAACGCTTTCTGAAGCTGGTTCGTGCTAGTTGTTTGTGAAGCTGCTGGTTTATGAAGTCACAGTTTGTGTTGCTGCTTTCCTGTTTCTAAGCAATGAGTGTTTGAATTGCTGCGGAACAACCGTGCTTGCTCGAACGCGTCTCCCTTTCCCTTTTTCTTTCAGACTCAAAACATCATGTATGATATGATTTCTGACTTAAACGAAAGAAGCGAAGACTTTGAGAAGAGGATTGTTACTTTGGAAACAAAATTGGAAACATTAATTGGTAGCATTCAAGCTCTCCCCGGACTGATTAGCCAAACAATCAGCCAACAACAAAGGGATTTCCTTGAAGCTCAGATACAAAACTATGATAAGCATGTGACCTACAGTGCAGAACGATCGAGGTCCTTGTCTCGGAGAAGGAGGTCGTCCTCCACAGCACCACCCACTTCATCAGAGAGTAGCTAGAAGAGAATAATATAACCACAAAATAAAGACTTTTTGCCATCATATGGTCAATATTTTAGCTTTTATTGTAAAGCCTTATGGTTCTAATCAGTGTTATCTGGGTTCTGATGTCAGAATTCTGGAAACCTGAACACAAAGTTTTAGGCCAAAATGAGTGAAAACTCTCTCTCTCTTTTTTCCTTTCAGATGCACAGTGAATGCACCTATTATTGCTATATAGATTGTTCCTCCTGTAATTTCACTAACTTTTTATTCATGCACTTCCAACAAACTTTACTACTACAATATACAATATAATAAAAGGGTTAATTTCTGCACATAGTTGCTTGATCACTTTGATGTTAACATTCCTAACTCTTAATACTTTTTTTATCCCAATGCTGAAAATGCTTCAGTTGTTAGAAAACTGAGCTCATTTTGTATTGTCGTTCCAATAAGATCTAATTTCATATGCTATCTATGCAGCAAAAAGGGGGGAAAGTGTATGACATGTTAATTTAACAGAGTGTGTTGAAGTTTAATTTTCCTTGACTGTAATCCTGTGCTAGTTTACATGCCGGTTAATCTAATTAACCAAGCAGGGTCACATGTCCGTGATTGGTGCAGGATTCCAGACTGTTTGCACACACCCTAGAACACTTATACCAAATCTGCATGTCCATTTTTCATTATGCCAGCTCAAGAACTGGCCAAGTCACTTGTTAAAGTAGTGGCTTTGAAGCGCGTCAGTGAGAACAGCTGTCCAATGCCCACCTACCCCATTCCCAAATTCCATAGGATTGCATGCTATATGACAAATAGTTGTTTACTAAAAACTGGGGATAGGGCTGTTAATATACTACTCCAAACCATTTAAGAAGTCTTCAAATGTGTTTAAATGAAAGCGGGTGGGGTTAGCATATATATATATATATATATATATATATATATATATATATTCATGTAAGAGAAAGTCTCCATTGACCAAAATGTATTGGCATCTCAAAATATTGTGTGTCTCTTGTGTGTCAGTGGGATCCTCTGTAAATCCTCCCATTTAGCAAAAGTTATCCAAATCTGTTCACAGTGTTCCATTCAGGCAAACAGGGTGATGAATTTGAACACCTCTATTTCTTAGAAATGCCTGCTGTCTTTAGTCATGTAATGATGTAATGAAAGACAAATCCCTGCCTCCCAAGCAAGTGTTTCTAGTTTTGTCTGGCCCTAGTTATGACCATATTTGGGACTAGCCTGCAGCATTACAAGCGAGTCCTAAAAATGGATGCACCTGAACGTGCATAGACAATAGCATGTCTCTCTTAGGACATTTTTCTTGATAAAAAGGAATGCAAATAATGAAATACTGGATTGACCTGGATCAAATTACCATGTGTCCAACTGTGCAGCTCTAGAAAGACCCAAATGCAGTAAAACAATTTATTGCATTTGGCCATTTTCCTCACCTGAGTATTTGGCCAAGCACACACATACAAACAGCTTATCAAATGCAGAACATAAAATGCAGCAAGGGGGGAAAAACACAATTAATAAAAAATAATCATTTATAAAAGTACTTTCTGGCTGTGGTGCATGCATTTCCAGATGAGAAACTGAATGCCCTTTTCAGTCATTTTTGGGTATTTTATTAAACTGAATTTTCTTTACCTCTTTTTGGAGGTCTCTTCTATATAGCTAAGGTCTTTTCATTGTATAGAGAAACCCTATGTTAAGGTGGCAAAAATTTCATTGCTGCTTGAAACTACACAGATAACAAGCTCAGGTTATCTTACTGCATGTCTTGTAAAGGATGCTAGCCATTTCCTCTTCCCCAAGGTGAGGCCTTATTTACATTAGAGGAGGGAGAGGTGATAGCATGCAGAAGTGGGCAGGATATTAGTGGACAGAATTGAAATGAGGGCCATGCTTCAGGTGAGCGGTGCCCACATCAATTCTGGTAACTAACCTGGGCAAAAGTAGTCAACGTCACTGGGTACTGCTGCATGGAACACTCACTCCAGCCCTAGTCAAAGCATCATGCAATCATCTTTTGAGGTCTGCTTGATAAAATATTCCAAGTCTCATTTTCATCCGTAAGTTCATGCCGCGTAAGCCCAGAGTGGATCACAAAGTGAAGTATAAATCTACATCAATGAGTGAAGTAAGTATTTCTAGCACTATTTCACTGCAGTTAGTGGGTTACCATTTACATGTGCATGCATTGTGTGTTTGGGGTCAGAAACAAATCAGAGCATTGCTGAAACCCAATGGAATGGGACTCAATTGGAACGTAGAAATGGAGGGGTACAACCTGCTCAAAACAAATAGATCAAACAGTAAGGGAGGAAGAGTAGCATCATATGTAAAGGATATGTACACTTGTGAAGTGATCCAAAACTTGGAGAATGGAAGGTAGATTCAGAGCACATTGGTAAAAATTGTAGGAGAGCAAAACAGCAGTAACCTTACTGGGAGTGCCTGCTATAGACCTCCAAGCCAAACTAAAGGCTTGGTTGATGATTTCCTAGAGCAGATTACCAAGCATTCAATAAGGAGAGATGTAGTAGCCATGGGAGACTTCAACTATTCTGATATCTGTTGGAACTCAAACTCTGCCAAGAATGTAAAGTCCAACAGATTCCTCAATTGCCTCGCTGACAATTTCATTTCACAAAAGGTGGAGGAAGCAACAGGAGGGTAGGACTCAAACCAATGTATTGAAGTTACAAGAAAGAAGATTCCAACTAGACGTCAGGAAGAACTTTCTGACAGTAAGAGCTGTTTGACAGTGGAACAGACTCCCTCAGAAGGTTGTGGACTCCTTCACTTTTAATGCAGAAGTTGAATGGTCATCTGTCATGGATGCTTTAGCTGAGAATCCTGTATTGCAGGGGGTTGGATTGGATGACCCTTGAGATCCCTTCCAACTCTACAGTTCTATGATTCTATGTTTCTATGACCAGATTCAGCCTGATTCTCCCTTTCCCAAGCAGTTGATGGGCAGGTTTTCAATTGTTAAACAGGATTCAGTAAATGAATCTCCAGCAGGTGAGTAAGAAAGGAGTGCCATGGCCTGAGTGCGCACTAACGCATGCCCAGCCAGAGTTAAACACAAATGTTTACTCCTGAAGATCTATGGGTCATAACAGGTTCCAGGTGACAACCTCCATGCAAATGTTGGGTGGTGCTCAAACAGAAGCTAGTTGCAGGGTGCATTCTAGATTTGTTCCAGTGCTCCAAATTACTGTGAGGCTATCTAACCTAAAGCTTCCAGATTGGATCTTTCCCTTTTATCATCCACCATAATTAAAGCACCAAATAGATATCTGTTAATATTTTTATAATGTGCTGTAATAAGGGCTTGCTCATACTGCTTGTCCTGTGCCTTGAAAGCATGGGTCCGAGTGGTTTTTCATTTGTTCCACCACTTTCCCCAGGAAAACCCGCTGTTTACCACTGCGTTGGAACAAACGACAATCCGCAGCAAAAAACCAGTTGACATTTGTTGTGATTCAGTGGTAAACAGCAGGGGGAAGTGGCAGGAATAGCAGAAATGTGGCCAAACCCAAAGTCAGTCCTTACTCTTTTTTGCAATGAGAACCTAAACTGAATTATGTTTGCTGATGGAAATATGCACATGTCTTGATTTCTGGACTAACCTTTCTTCCTTTTACTCCAACAGGATCTGGAAACATGTAAGTATATTACACTTTTACTTCCTCTGCTTGTATAGCATGGCTTAAACTGGACGATGACAGGTAACCTTTTGTCCCAACAATTAATTGGGTGACTTTTCTCTTTCCACTCACTACTTGAAAAACTTTCCTCTTTCTCCAGAAATAAGCTCTTGGCTGCATCAATTTCCTGTGATCGCTGGTGTTTCTTTGATATCAGAAATCTCAGGTGTTTCTGCACTTCAGATACCTGACCTGCATTAAGCTGCTAATTTGAGTGGGTGCTGCAAGATGTTGTAATGGCCACTAGCTTGGGTGGTTTAAAGGGGAGTTCTGCAAATTCCTGGAAGGGGTGTGTGTCTGCCAATGGCTAGTAGTCATGACAGGAAGTGATGATTGTCCATTGTGGAAAAAGTAACCCATCTACCGTCTATATGAAAGTAAATGAATTCATGACACCAAATGTGGATGCCGTGTTAATTCTGAATGACAGGTGCATGCAATCAAGGCACTATGAAACCCTGTAATTCTGTGATTACACTGTGTAAGCATGTGGATTACTATCTAGCTCAGAATTAGTATCCTGAGAAATGCAGAATTCTCATTTCCAAAAAAGCAAAATTCTATCCCTTAATGGTAAACAAATAGGCTTCAAATGTCTTGGCAAAGCTTGATGAAATGCTGCAAGCTACAGAGGAGGTACAATTAAATAAATGTGCTTAGTTAGCATAATTCCTTAAAGTCTCAGAATTCAGCTTTTCGTGGTACAGAATCCATTGTTGTGTTGGAGAATTGTCACTATTCCTCCCCCACCCCAGCTTTCAGATTTTAAATGCCAGCACATTTGCATTGGTTGGACTTAAAACAACCTCTTTGAATAGCTAGGCTTAAGGTTGAGCTTCTGGAAATGGCGAGCGTTCATGAATGACCGGCACCTGATAGCCACACTTAGTACTTCTGCACAGGATGTCTAAGGTGAAGCCAGGGAATATTGAAACATCCAGAATGGGCTGCCATGTTTTCTTGGCACCTTAACATTTAAGGGCCTGTCAGCAGCATGCTTTTCAGTCATTCTTCATTGGCGCAGTTAAAGGACAGAGTTTTATAAAGCATTCAAGAATCATTTAAAGAGCCATATGTCATGCTCTGCTAGATCAATCTGCAGCATATGTAGCATTTTCCTCTTTCTCCCCAAATTCATTTGACTATTTTCCTAACCACTGTCATTTGTGCCTGTCTTCCCTACACCTAGCTGACAATTTCTCTACTGTGTTTTTTACCTTTTGCCATTCTCCATCAATCAATGAGAAAACAAACTGCACTTTAAAATTATAAAAGGAGAGAAATTATTTTAATGAAATTTTCAGGGGTGGAGTGCAGGGGTTTTTTTGTACCTACTTTATTTTTTACCACTGTTTCTCTCTCTCTCTCTGTGTGTGTGTGTGTGTGTATATATACATATACATATACATATACATATACATATACATATACATATACATATACATATACATATATATATATATTAAAGGATCATTAACAAGGGTGCAAGGGGTTTGTGTGTGGACAGGCAGAGTTCCCCCCAAACCCTGGGCAGCCCCCGTGTGGAATAATAACTCAAGACAACGTACTATGGGATTAAAATTGGCCACAACTTTATTATGTTTCAGATGTGAGTAGAACTTGGCTTGGGCATTGGGCGTTTATCCCTCCCAGTCCCCCGCCAGGGATCTGGGGAACATCAGGGTTATCCAGAGTGGGGGGGTGGGTGGGCTGGCTCTGGAGAACATATGTTCAAGCAGAGAGAGCCCACCCCCATTATGCCACCATCGCAGGGGAGAGCAATGACAACCTCCCGGCGTACGTCCAAAGCCTCCCCTCAAAACAACCCCTTTAGCAGGGAACCCTGGTATCGCCGCCGCAAAGAGAAGGGGGGCATGAGTCACCGCTACATGCCCACCCCCAATTTAGGGAAGATAGACTTGGGTATCAGCCCAAGGTCTGATACCGCCAAAGTTGTGACATTTTGTTACGGGAACGGCAAATCTGCCAATTCCTTTCCAGAGAATTCCAGGAGAATTCCTTTCTGGCCCTTCAACAGCGATCTTGACGTAGCAGCACCTGTGTACCTGTGGAGAAAAGGTTAACCTGCAAAAGAAATCTTAACTGAGGGTGGGTAGGGTGGGAGAAGTTCTGGAGCCAACTGATGATTCCCAGGTAAGATCCTCCCCCTATTGTGTGGGCAAGGTGGTCCCTCCCCCTACCTGGCCTGATCACCTTGGCAACACCTCCCCAGGCGGGACTGGCCGATTGGCTAAGGTAGGCGGACACCTCCAGGTATCCCACCTGGGGAAGGCGAAGCCAAGCCTGTGTTAATGGTGCCGCATAGGGTCCAGGGGGCTGCGCATGACCACGCAGAGGGCGCCCCCCATTTAATGTGGGTAGCTGTCATTGTGAGTGGCCTCTCTTCCATCCTTCAAAGCATCTGTCCAGGAACCTATAGCCTCCCTGTATATTCTCACGTCCTGAAAACCTGTGAAGCTGCTATTTGCATTGCTAGTGGGCACTGGCAGTCACTCCCTCACTGGTAGCATCACTTTCCTGTGATCTCTGATGCTCTTCTGGCATCAGTAATCTCAGATGTTTCTGCACTTCAGATACCTGTCCTGCATTAAAGTGCTCATTTCTACAGCTGCCACAAGATGTCATACAGATGGCCTCTGGATTAGACAATTTTAAGGGGGTGTTATACAAATTCCTGGAAGGGGCATGTGTCTTGTCAATGGCTATTAGCTTCGGAGGAGCAATTTTCATTTGCAGCGCAGAAAAAGAAGAAGGAAGAATTAAACTCTCCCTCTCCACCTGCTGCGTTCCTAATAATTATCAAATCCAGTGACTGCTATTTGCATTTTTTGAAATGAGCACATTAAATGCAAGGGCATGTTTAATGCCACATCTATATTGGCCCTTAATCTATGCTAATATTTAATTTGGGAGGCTCAAGGATCCTGTTGTGGAAATGAATCATGCATACTCACTGAGTGGTGGGGGAGAGAGAGAATCGCAAAGAGCTTTTACCTGGTAAACACATTTGCTTTGTTTAGCCTTTTATCAAGAGGAAGAAAACTGCAAAGCAAGTTTCCTTTTTTTAAAAAAAAGCAGGGAACAGCTTGTTTCCATGACATTTGTACAATAAGCTATATCTAAATGACAAGCAGATTGGTGGAAAAACAATGTTTTACTGCCCTTTTCTCCTTTGATCCTTGATGTCTTAAGTAAATGAAAAGGCACAGGTTTATAGGCAAAGATCACCCGTTATGAATTGACAAGCTGCACAGAATCCTGAAAGTATGAGAATCAAAGTTGTGTATCGCTGTCCAGAGTAACATTAGATCTGGACCTTCAAAGGTAAGGAATGGCTGGGGAAGTAGCCAGTTGGTATGGGCAGAGTTTTCTCATTTCTGACTCTGTTACACTTGCCTCACACAGGGGTCCTGCATAGGAGTCTTGGCCTGCAGTCAGAGAAAGTAGAACACCCCCCAACATGTGGAAATAAACAAGATGATCCACAGTGGGAAAGGTCAGAGAGGAAGGAGACACTGCCGATACCTGACCTAACCCAAAGACTTCCTTTTGAGAACTCTTCCTCAGAAATCCGTGATTAAACATCCCCTTGGAACATCAGCTCCCCAAAGGAGCTGCAAGAACAACATAGCCATACAGGTAAGCAAGAAGGGCTCATCATGCTTCCAAGCATGACTTCTAAGCATCCCCTCTTCTTCCCCCAAACAAGGGATACAGTGCTGGCCAACACCAGCACCGATGCAGCTTACCTGGCTATGGCTGGGGCAGCATGCACAGTGGCAGTGAGGTTTGGGTTGTGTAGGCACACCAGCATGAGCATCAGATTGGCTCCACCTGTGCACCCACACAACCCCACACAATCTCGCAGCTGCCCTTACCCACTCTAGCCCATCCAGGTGATCTGCCATGACACCAGTGCCAGGAAGGCAGCTCTGCAACCCTGCCCCGCCATGTTGGCTGAAACTGCCCTAGAGCAAGCACAAGCAAACTCGGCCCCCCCCAGATGTTTTGGGACTACAACTCCCATCATCCCTGACCACTGGTCCTGTTAGCTAAGGATGATGGGAGTTGTAGTCCCGAAACACCTGGAGGGCCGAGTTTGCCTATGCCTGCCCTAGAGTGTTTCTCCTTCCACTTAAATGTGTTGAAATTATACGGACTAAACAACTCTCCCTTACGCAACAATCAGCAGCAGTGCTTCCTGAAAAAGGGGCTGCCACCACAACTCCGTGAGCTTCTGCCATGGAATGGGAAAGGCAGCGAGAAGCACCCCTGTGAATGAACACAAAATGCTAAAAATTCCACTGGGGAAAATAGTTATGTCCCTGTGGAGATGGCAGTATATAGTCAGTAGCTCATGTGCTTCTGGCTTGCACTCTTTATGAAGATTTGAGGAGTGAAGTTATTACCCCTCTATTATTGTCCATGTCGGGTCGCTCAACCATTGCTACTGTGCCCTTTCTTTTAGCAGATCAAGATGATCAGGTGACAGCAAAAACTGCAAGGTTTTTAGCGGGGGCAATTAGAATAAGATCTATTATTTGTTTATTGATGTAAAGCCCCAAAATGTATTTTCTCTGGTTAAGTTTTTACCTCTACCTTCAGTACATTTATTTTATTTTATTGCTATGGCTGGTGGCTGGTGCAAATAAAGATTCTTCTGCAAAAAATTTAGCGGGGCAATTAGAATAAGATCTGTTGTTTGATTACTGATGTAAACCTCCAAAATGTATTTTGCATAGTTAAGTTTTTACCTCTTTCTTCCGTACATTTTATTTCATTTTATTTCTATGGCTAGTGGCTGATGCAAATAAAGATTCTTCTTCTTCTGAACACAAAATGCTGTACTCCAGCTATTCCTACAACTAGGTGAGTGCACGGCCAATGGAAGAGTAGTGAGTTTGACTGAGGCAATAGAAAAGCACCTGTGTGAGGACATCCTTTCTCAGTTATGCATTTTCAACAAACCCCTGGTTTCAGCTCCTACCCCATTATATCTAAACTTACCAGGCCTTTCTCATCTCTCCACAGGAAATGATGTTCCCTCACCAGTGCCAGGAAGACCACAAGTGATGCAGCGGAAGTGGTGGTTGGCAAGAAGTCAGATGTTCCGATGTGGGGCTGCTGCTGTTTTCTTCCCAGGGATCATGTGCCCTTCAAGAAATGCATGGCAAACAGTTACATTCATGCACATCACAGGGAAAGATGGCACCCTCCTATCCTGTTACACAGCTTCAAAAGGCACAGTAACTCTGCAAGAAGAAAAAAGATTGACATCCAGGACTCGCTCCATAACTGATCATTCAATAATAATAAAAAACAACCCCCGTGTTTCAGCTGTGTCTCTTATTCTAGTGGTTAGCAGATTGAAATCCTTCCCCCTGACTGCTCATCTGAGAGGACTCACAGTGGCAGCGTTGCATGGATGAGGAGGTTCTTCATTGTCACACCATACAAGGTCTGAGGGAGTGCATCTGTGGAGCACCAATATTCTCCTGAATGCCCCCATACTGCTAGTGATAAAGCCGAAATCTGCATGAAGTGTGCAGGGTGGGGAGCAGTAAATAACAAGGTCTGTTGAGTAACTAGCAGGCCCAGGAAATCAACCTGATGAAAATGTGGGGAGCATAATTTGGAGGGGTGAAGGAGGTTGGTCAATATCAAAGGTATCCTGGGGTACTGCGATGGGGTTAAACAAGCCATTCCCAACTTGATGTCCTCCAGCATGGCCAATGTTCTGGGGTGATGGGAATCAAAGTCCAACTGTAAGACAGCAGGTTGGGGAATCCTGGATTAGATTAGATTAGACCATGACCTCTGGCCAAGAGTATTGTTAGCCCAGAAATGGAAACAACAAGAGATTCCGACGAAAGAAGAATGCAGACGAAATTAATGTAATATGCAGAATTGGACAAAATGACAGGAAGGATTTGAAACCTGCGGGACCAGAGAGTTACAGAAGATTGGAAGAAGTATATGAATTATTGGAAGAGCAACTGTAATCAACAAATTACGCTAGTAGGACTACAAGAAGTTTTGTAAGGAGAAATATATGAAGTGTTACAAAGTAGAAAAAGATAGAGATATTGGTTATGAGTTTGAAATGTAATAGGGAAGATAAGAAATGCATACTGAGAGATTAGACTGGAAAATTTTCAGACAGGATTGATGGAAGTCAAAAATTTGAATAAGATGTAAAGGTATGTTTAATTACTGTTGAAAATGATATGTTAAAAAAACTAATAAAAAAATATATTAAAAAAAAAGATTAGACCATGACCTCAGCAGGACACTTGATTGACTACTGCGCTGCACTTTTTCAGGTCATGTGTGTGTATTGTCTCAGCCCTTTTCCTGGGATCCAGTAGTCAGTGGTTGAGCCTTCCATGCTAAGCTCATGCCCTCCCACTGAGCTCACGATTCCAAGAAGGACCCTTACGCTGCTGAGATTCCCATTTCTTATTCATGGGGATTTGGAAGCAATGAATCATTTATCAGTCAGACCCCTTGGGAGACTATGAAGGCCCGGTTGTGTGTGTCTCTTCTGGGAATCTGTAGCTTTGTTGTTGGTTGCTGAAGCAGGAGACCTGAAGTCTAATCCCACTGCGTCGTCCTTTTCCATTTGATCAGAGGCCATATCAACATCTTCCAGAGACAGGAAACAAGCCTACCGCTCCAGTTTCCCGTTACATTGCTCTTTCCAAATGAACACCTAATATCGGTCTCTCCTGTGACCTTGCTGTTGTCCATATGGCTCCCCTGCTTTTGCTTGTTCTGCTTACATAGACAACAGTATAAACATGTTGTGTTACAAGCATTGCCTGTGGGAACACACTGGTACCGCAATGGGACTCAACCCTTCTCCTGGGGAGCTTGTTTCTAGGTTCTGCATGTTGTCAGCTCGTCATGGCAGTATGTTTGTGCTTTGTATGCAAGAGAAGGTGTGGGGTCAACTCTGTTACATTGCCACTGCATTCTTTCCATTGCTGCGTTGTTTGGTTCCTCCCATGGCTAATGTTGGAGCTTTGCTGCTAAGTTTGGGTGATTGCTGGGTGATAGGGGAAGAAGGATCAGTCAGGTTTGGTTCTCAGTTTCTCATTTTTCCTATCTTAAATTCAGCTCTCCACATACAGTACCTGCAGCATTTTTTAATTTTTATATCCTGATGAAAATTCATCAGCATTTTGGTGTGACTTCATCCTGGTACTCCCTTTTTGCATGCAATTTACCCCAATATAAAGCACATTTGGTATGTTATTTTCAGTAATACAGTGGTACCTCGGGTTACAGATGCTTCAGGTTACAGACACTTCAGGTTACAGACTCAGCTCACTCAGAAATAGTACCTCAGGTTAAGAACTTTGCTTCAGGATGAGAACAGAAATCACGTGGCGACAGCGCAGCGGCAGCAGGAGGCCCCATTAGCTAAAAAGTGGTACCTCAGGTTAAGAACAGTTTCAGGTTAAGAACGGACCTCCAGAATGAATTAAGTTCTTAACCCGAGGTACCACTGTATATTCCTTTTTATGCACATATTGCAAACAACTACAATTACCGGAACAGTTGTGGGGTTGGTTCAGCATTAAGAGCAGTGACTAAGCTTTGAGACAGTTCTATTCTGTTGTGGAACAAATCATACCATGACAGCATGAACATAGCCATTGGTTGCAAACCCAGCCTTAAGGCTCAAAGGCCTTAATCCCCAAGTCACACTGATGCAATCCCATTAAAGTTACCAGCGGCTTCAGAATAAGAGCTGATTTGCATGGTGCTTAAGTTATTTCGTGGCCTGGGAGAGATGTTCGTGAAGTCCATGTGGAGGAGAAGATCTCTGGGCTTTCCCAATCTCCTCCATGCACACTGCTATGGAGAATTAAACGCAGCTGCATAATTTGCACAGTATTTGCACTTTGATACCAGGGAAACACCAGGGAGAAAGTCAAAAGCAGCAGCAATCAGCGGGAAAGAAGCAATGGTGACTTTCACTCAGAAGCTCAGTAGGACTTACTTCCAGGTAAGCATGCACAGAACTGAACCCTTTATTTCTAGAAACAGGCTCAGACTCCAGCTAACTACCACGAGGGTTGGGAAACTATGGCCCTCCAGATGCTTGAACTCCCATCACCAATGACTCCTGCTGACTGAGACTGATGGGCGTTGGAATCAGGGCCTTTTTTCAGCCGGAACTCGCTGGAACTCAGTTCCGGCACCTCTCAGGTGGGCGCCATTATCATTCTAAGAGAATGAGGGTGGTGTTCATGGTGCGTTCTGGCATCTCCCTTTCTAGAAAAATAGAACTGGTTGGAATCCAACAACACATGAAGAGCTGTAGGCTCCCCACTGCTGATTTACCTGGAAGTAAGCCTATTGAATTTAGTAGTTAGGTATGGTAAAGGATGGCACTGTCAGTATCTTTTGATTTGTGTGGAACAGCACTTTTTCACAAGGTGACTTCATTTTAGTCCTAGTCCTAGTCCGCAAAGATTGATGCCATGATAATTATTTTATCTTTAAGACATCCCAGGACTCATGACAGTTAAATTAGTGCTCCCTCTTTCTCATATATGTCGCCTGAGTTATGTACATCATCTTTTCACAGACAACCAACAACAAGTTCTGCACTTCATTTTCTCCTGCTAGGAACAATCCTAGGGGCTTCAATTTTGCTAATGTTTATCCTTTGAAATTATTTTTATATTCAAGCCTTGAAGCCTAAGAGCAATGTTCTTTCTCTGAAACAAAGGAACTAATGAATTCTGAGAATCTCATTAGCTATAGCCAATGCAGTGTGGTGGTTAGAGTGGCAGATTTAGTTAAGCATGTCAAATTTCAGTTGCTCAAATCAAGGTAGCCTAATTTATATATTATGCAAATGGTTTGCTAATTCAAATCTTACTCTGATTTTTGAGAACAAAAATATAATTGCTGAGTTCTAAAACATCTGCACCTGTGAATGGAAGTTCAGGCTTCTGTATGCAGTCAGGCACTGGATTGGAACTATGAGGGAATCTACACTAAAATATTGGCTCTCTCTATTATTTTTATAAGCACCTATCATCTGGGAAGACTCCCAAATGTAGTTTCAAAATGAACCAGGAAAGATTTTCTTTAGACAATGGGTATGTCATTCTAGCTGTGTTTTGCCTCTTTTGACTATCACTGTTTCCCAAATATATTTTGCATTCTGTCTCTTGTTCTCTAGGGGCTCAAGACTTTTATTTTATTTTTAAAAGTATGAATATGGGGCAGTTAATAGTCCACATGGGCAACAGATGGCATGGCTAAAATCCAGACAAAACCTGACAGACCAAGGTTTGAAGCTTATTAGATGACCTTGAGCCAGGAATAATATTTATTTATACATACATATATACATACATACCCTGCCCATCTGGCTGGGTTTCCCCAGACACTCTGGGTGGTTCCCAACAAAATATTAAAAATGTGATTAAACATCAAACATTAAAAACTTCCCCAAACAGGGCTGCTTTCAGATATCTTCTAAAAGTCAGATAGTTGTTTATTTCCTTGACATCTGATGGGAGGGCGTTCCACAGGGCAGGCGCCACTACCGAGAAGGTTCCCTGTAACCTCGCTTGTCGCAGCGAGGGAACCGCCAGAAGGCCCTCAGCGCTGGACCTCAGTGTCTGGGCTGAATGATGCAGGTGGAGACGCTCCTTCAGGTATACAGGACCAAGGCCTTTTAGGGCTTTAAAGGTCAGCACCAACACTTTGAATTGTGCTCAGAAACGTACTGGGAACCAATGTAGGTCACTCTCTTTCCACCTAATTTGCATCCTAGGATTGTTTTGAGGATAAAAAGTGGGGACCATGTACACCAGTGTGAGGGTTAAGATAATAATGTAATAAAATTAAATCATAGGCACAGAGAATTTGTTTTGTTTTGTTTTTACGAAAACCAGACTGACATTTTCTCATTGAAATGTTCTTTCCATTTCTTAACATCATCCAGAAACATTATTTTAATTAAAAACTCTGTTGCTGCATGACTTGCCCCTTATTGCACCATCTTTAATAGTAGCGTTGCAGTTCCGGACACATTGCAGTGGAGGTTCTTCTGTCTCATTCAGTGACTTTTCTACCCTTGAGCAGAACCCAAACCATCAGCATCGGATCTGAACAGATGCATTGAATCACCTGCTTTCGGCCATTAGCCAATGCCTTTCCATGCTCTAAGCAACAGCATGTCTACTGCACCTTTATGGAAAGGTAGACTAGATCCCCCTTCTCTCATCCTAGCTTTCTCCTCCTCAGCCCTGCTACGGATCCCACACCATATCTTGTTTTCTACACAGGTGGGCTGCATCAGCTCTAGCATCTCCCAGCAGGGCTCTGAACAGCATGACTCATTTGGCTTCAGATGTCAGTGGCTGCACCGTGCATTTGTACAGAACTATTGTGAGCGTCTGTCCTTGAGATTCTTCAGTACTTGCTAATCACCTACACTCTGTCATGTGACAGACCTCTATGTCTATGTGTGTGTGTCCTTCCTTTATTCCCTAACAAGGCACTTATCTTCCATAGCCTGATTAGGCATGTGTAAGAGTTGAGCTGCCTAAGTACAGCATGGTGGAAGAGAAACATTCAGGATAGGGAGAGAAGGTATGAAATGTTCAGACTGTTGCACTCTTAAAATTCTGTAGTTCAGACACCACATTTATTATCAGAAATCAGGGTGGTCTTGGACATGACAGCTGTGCAGATCCAGGAGTAATCTCCGCAGTTAGGAATGCAATGAAATCTTCTTGTGGGTTGGTGAGGTTGGGACAGAACATAACAATGGCTAGTTTTTTAACATGATTTGGTCTTTGCCTTCATTCACCTGGGGTTCTCTGCTACTCCCCTTTAGGGACGCAGGTGGCGCTGTGGTCTAAACCATTGAGCCTCTTGGGGTTGCCGATCAGAAGGTCAGCGGTTCGAATCCCCGCGACAGAGTGAGCTCCCGTTGCTCTGTCCCAGCTCTTGCCAACCTAGCAGTTCGAAAGCACACTGGTGCCAGTAGATAAATAGGTACCGCTGTGGTGGGAAGGTAAACAGTGTTTTTGTGCGCTCTGGTTTCTGTCACGGTGTTCCGTTGTGCCAGAAGTGGTTTAGTCATGCTGGCCACATGACCCGGAAAACTGTCTGTGGACAAACGCGGGCTCCCTCAGCCTGAAAGCAAGATGAGCATCACAACCCCATAGTTGCCTTTGACTGGACTTAACCATCCAGAGGTCCTTCACCTTCTACCTTACTCCCCTTTGAACCAGGTACCATGCTGATGGCACATCATATTCTGCTTGTAAGTTACTAAATTTTCTCCAAAGAGTATCCTGGTCCAACGTCAGACAAAAACTTTTGTTTATGGCTTTTTGGTTTGTTTGTTTTCTGCTACCTGCTGTTTTCTCTATTCATTTTCTGAAGCAACTTCCAATGTTCACTTGCCCTCTACACACTTGTACTTGATTTTTCTTTTCAGTCTCGCTTGTGAACTCTTACCAGACCTGGCTTTGCCTTTAAAACTTCTGCTTGGAAACACACAAACCCTTTAGAGCCTTGCATTGTTGGTACCATTTTGCACGCAGAGAAACCAGCAGAGCTCTCAATTAAGATTCCAAGACAAAAGGCACTTTAGCAATAACAGCAAGGACTGAAAAACACGACGATTGCCAATTAGCAGCCATGCCCTGGTGGGGAAACAATTAAAATGTTGGGAAATGTTTTGGCTACCTGGTGGGGTGTAAAAGGAACAGTTAATTCAGAAAAATGATTGTTGGACAGTGTGTTTGTTTGTTTGCTTTTGCCACTTGCAGGAAAGCTTTCTCAATGGCAGACATTAAAAAAAAAAAGACATGTCAACACAATTTCAGGCAAGATTACGTCAACTTGTAAAGAAACACAGCATCCTGTCTATTTACTGCCGACAACCCTTCCCAATGTATTATTGCTAAATTGCAGGGAAATGTTGTTTCCCCTCTCTTTGCAGTAATGAAATTAAAGAAAAGACTTGGCTGAATGAAGTATGCTATGTTTGCGAGAAAGGTGGAATAGAATAATGCAGCAACCAAGTACATGTTGTGATGTGCTTCTCAAGCACCTAATCTCAAAACACAAAGCAGTGATCATCGCTGAGTGTTCAGGTAGTGAGCTAGTTTTAAAAATTATTGAAAACAACATTTTTCTCTGCAGTTGTTTCCAGTGAATGATATTCAGCGTGAACACTATTGAAAGAGGGCTCCGTCACTTTTAGGAGAAGGGAGAAGGTCTTAGGCAGCTTGGAGTTAAACCCCATTGAGGAATGCTTTTTGGACATTTCCACTAAAGAATAGTTGAACTTCCACCACATGTGTGGTGGATTTGCTAGGAAGCAAGGGTATTTTGGGAAATGATACATGATGAGATAAAAAGAATTCCTGTTTCTTCCCACATACTCTTCTTATCCATGATCCCCACAGCACTGAGGTGTTCTTTGCCTAACTGAACAAAGCTTTGTTTTTACCTCCTGTCCAGCAAGGAGGATGGAAGGCATTTCTAGAAGATATATATATATATATATATATATATATATATATATAATTTTTCTTCTGTGGAGTCAGCCATGTAATGCCATTCCTCTGTATGTGCTGAATGTGAAAAAGGCAGACATCTATTTGATTGGGTGTTGACTTTCCCCTATGCCAGTCGTACCCCACTTCACAGTTGCTAGTTTTGAACATGTTTTGGTCTTTGCCTTCATTCACCTGGGGGTTCTCTGCCACTCCCCTTTGAACCAGGTCCCAGGCTGATGTCACATCATATTCTACTTGTAAGTTACTAAATCTTACTAAACAGAAACCTGTTTAAGGCTTTTGTTTTTTTTGCTACCTGCCATTTTTCCTAATTATTATCTAGCGGCTTATTAATAAAATACCGTATTTTTCGCTCTATAAGAAGCACCAGACCACAAGACGCACCTAGTTTTTGGAGGAGGAAAACAAGAAAAAAAATATTCTGAATCTCAGAAGCCAGAACAGCAAGAGGGATCGCTGTGCAGTGAAAGCAGCGATCCCTCTTGCGATCCCTCTTGCTGTTCTGGCTTCTGGGATAGCTGCGCAGCCTGCATTCGCTCCATAAGACGCACACACACTTTCCCTTACTTTTTAGGAGGGAAAAAGTGAGTCTTATAGAGCAAAAAATACAGTAGTTTAAATCAAAAGCCTAATGTTGGTTGGCTTGGTGCACTGTTTAGGATTTGCAATATTTGTTCATGTAGCCAGCTTGGGTCTATGCTACAGTTTAGCCTGCTATGAATAGGTAAAGATAAAAGGTAAAGGACCCCCGAACGGTTAAGTCCAGTCAAAGGCAACTATGGGATTGCGGTGCTCATCTTGCTTTCAGGCTGAGGAAGCTGGCATTTGTCCACAGACAGCTTCCTGGGTCATGTGGCCAGCATAACAAAACTGCTTCTGGAGCAACAGGACACCGTGATGGAAACCAGAGCACATGGAAATGCCATTTACCTTCCTGCCACAGCGGTACCTATTTATCTACTTGCACTGGCGTGCTTTCGAACTGATAGGTTGGCAGGAGCTGGGACAGAGCAACAGGAGCTTACTCCATTGCAGGGATTCAAACCGCCAACCTTCCAATCAGCAAGCCCAAGAGACTCAGTGGTTTCGACCACAGTGCCACCCACTCCCAACGCTATGAAGAAGAGAAGAGGAGAGGAGAGGAGAGAGCTTTAAACTAGAAACTAAATTTTACTGTTTTATTTTTCTAAACGCAGCCTTTCGTGCCGTCAAAAAACGAACTTCTTGCCTAATTAAGCCTGTGTGGGCTGGTGGGGATTCCAATTAAGCTTATCTCCCCCACACATTAATAATGCCTCTGCTTTATCAGCTATTACTATAAATGGGATAAGATAACCTTTTGGAAGGAGTTGGGTGTTTAGAGATTGGTGGTACCCTAGCTAGATCTCTTTACTGGTGCACCCACTCATGCTAGTAAGAATCATTGCTCTCTCAGTGGATGGTGACAGCTACAGATTTTTAGCATATTTTACAGTAAAATTAGTACTAGTGATAAAGCTGGAGTAAATAGATGTCATCTAATTTAATTTATCACGTGGCCTCTAGGGTGTTATGGTAAGGACAGTTGCAAGGAGTTTCCAAAAGCCTTGAAAGTAGACCGGTTTTTACCAACCTGTTTCCCTACAGCTGTTTGGAACCACAAATCTAATCAGTCCCAGCCAGCACAGCAAATGAACAGGAATGATGGGATCTGCAGTTTGAATCATCTGGGGCATCATGTTGAAGACTGAAATAGGGCTTGTTCCTTATTTACAGGACAACCCTTGCTGCTGTTAGTGAATGAATAACATTTATTGACTAACATCACCCAACCGATGCAAAAAAATTCAAATGCACATACAAAGGTTCTGTCGGAACTGTGCTTCCCTACATTTTCTTTATAGATAAAACCACTCTCCAAAACTTTTTGTTTCTCTGTATTTAGAAAATCTGTGAAGAAAAACTCTGTGAGGTCTTCTGCAAGAACAGCAGTGACTGTTACCATATTGTTTTTATTTAACTTACAGAATTCGCACACCGCTTAATTGTAAAAACCTTTACATGGTTTATATAAAATATGCTCACATTAAAATTTTCATTAAAAGTCAGAAAAATATATAAATAAAATCATCATTACACACACATGCGCGCGCGCACACACACACACACACCAACTTTACATACTGTAGCTGACTTGAAATTGTATAATTGCTCTTTGACTCTGAAGGCAGTACCCCTTTGGCACATTTTCCCTGGAGTTTCTCACCTTCAGAACTTTCTTTTACTGAAAGGGTCAGTTCACAGAAACTGAAAGACATATCTGTTTCAGACTTCTGCTTTCCATCTCTACAAACAAACATGAAACAGCTCTGACAAGATGGGGCCATGTGCAAAATAATTAGAGAAACAAAAGAAAAGAAAATGAAACAAAATGTTACTGGTTCACAAATAAGCCAATAGTAATAGTAATAGTAATAGTAATAGTAATAATCCATAAGCTTTTCTTTGTATTTTTACTTTGTTAACAGGAACTGCTGCTGTAGCTGCTTCTCTTCAGAATTCCAGCTTTTGTGCTTAGCATGTTGTCTTTCTCATGCGAAACACTGAAATAGAAAATCTGGGGTGGGGGGTCATCTTAGTAATTACTGTTGATATTACATCAGCCTATAATTTGTATAAATTCTCCTGTGTAATATACTTAGCTAGCAAAAATACTCTACGGATGATGGACACCCATCTGGAAACAGGTAAAAGGTAAAGGTAAAGGACCCCTGGACGGTTAAGTCCAGGAAAAGGCAACTATGGGGTGCGGCGCTCATCTCACTTCAGGCCAAGGGAGCCGGCATTTGTCTGCAGGAAATATGCCCATAAAGAAAGGTCGCATCTCTATGTGAGTATCCCACCTCTATGTGAGAAAGTGGTATCCCACCCATTCTTTCCATATTGGGGAATCTACCATGCCTTTTTTTCGTGGCCTTCCTCCTGCTCACATAAAATCCTTGGGTTGCTGGCGTTCCTCTGCCTACAAGCATTAGGTCAGTCATAGGCAAACTCATCCCTCCAGATGTTTGGGGACTACAATTCCCATCATCCCTGACCACCGGTCCTGTTCGCTAGGGATCATGGGAGTTGTAGTCCCAGAACATCAGGAGGGCCGAGTTTGCCTGCATTAGGTGCACATCAGACCAGTTGCTCTTACCTTTTCTTGCTGATTGTTTCTTACAGGTATAGGCCTCAGGAGAGTGTGGCTCTGTGGCCACAACATCGTGCCCTGGGCCCAGGTGGACACAATGACAACATCCTGGGGCCAACACCTTGGACTGGATGCCAGCGCTCAGATCAGCTGGATGGGTAGGAGGGGCATGTGCTGGGCTAGCTTGCTGCCATGGCTTGTTTCACAATTTGCACTGCATGGCCCGACAGATGCGCTGCTGGTTCAACTGGGGAGAACGATCTGGTTGGCAGACAGGGCATCAACCTCACCCTTGTGACTGCCATGGACCTTGAGGCCTTGCATACAGCACATCCACGTATGAGTATCTTGTGTTCGGAGCTTCTGGAACAACAGCTATGGCAAAGGGCCATGGACCCTGCACACATTAACCATGCCCGGGGACGGGAAATGAACAGGGCATTGCAGCTGGAAGGATGGGTGATTTGGCACCTTGGCATCACACGTGAGAAAGTGGCATGCACCTATCTCCACCGGGCAATGAGGCTTGGCTGTTGGACATTTACTGAGGCCTGTGTCATTGGTCGCAGATGTGAGTGGTTTGGCAGCAAGTTGGCATGGTGGGGCTGACTTGGGTGGCAGGAAATGGCCTTGAGTTGGACCCGTCGTCTGGCAGAGGGGATGGCTTGGAATAGCACTCCCAGTACACTGGTCAGATTTTCAGGTTATCCAATTAAAGCAGGGAGACGTATTCTGTCTGAATGGCCAGACGGGGGTTAACAGGCCACAGAACTCCCCAGGATGGCATCCGGGAGGGATTACCCAGAATTGATTCATGTTACAGGGTGATCCTAAAACCCAGGGTCAAGCCTGAAAGAATAATAATCTGTCATGGCTAAAAATTGGCTGCTGTTTCTTTAAGTGAAAGCTGGTAGTGTTGATGTGTGTACAGTTGGTCAGTTGCTTTTGCAGAAAGACTTTTAAGAATAAAAGCAGAAAGTACTCTGCAAGGATACTTTTCTCGTGGACTCTTTTATGCCAACAAGGGTCCGAGGACCAGGCTGAGGCGACAAAGGGAGGTCAGAACCCTTTTTCACCCCCCCCCCAAACACTGACATAATCCAGCAGCTGGGTTGGGTGATTCAGGATTACACACCCAATGCCTATGCCAAAACCTACTGACATGTTGTGGTCCTTTGACCCCCAAGCTGTTTGTCTTGTCGTTATTTCTCCTTTGTACACCCCATTCCCTAATGGCCCGGACTCACTGCTCCTAGTCCTGCATCTCCAACTAGCCATTTCCCCATGTTTTTCCTTCTTCTCTTTGCCATTCTTTGCCATTAAGATTTTTATATAGCTTACTGTATTGTGAGAAAAACCTTTTTCCTTCCTTTCTTTTCATATCAGAAGGAACAGTATTTCACCCTGATAGAAATGGAGGTAGATTTCAGCTATACAAACAGCAACATGACAAGCAGCTTGTGAGAAATGACATAACTGCTTTCACTACCTATTTGCAAATGTCTTATTTTTGTGGGCCTTCATTCTTTTTCTCCTCAAACTATGATGAAAGCAAATAGCGAGACCTTGGTGAGTAATTTGATGACTGGATCTGTAATACCTTACAGTCAGACAGGTGTGTGCCATTGAACCGTATTTTGGCAAGCTGCCCCTTCACCATTCATTTCATGCTATGTGCCAAGGCAACTTTCAGCATAAATCCTTCAGATTTGTGTACCACCGTTATAAAGATTCATTTGAAGTTGAGCACAGAAGCCTCACCCCACAATTCTGAAAGTCCTTAGCAGCTACCACCAATTCTGAGCTTTTGTCAGCACTTTCCTCATGTTTCCATATGCTCTTTTCTATATTCAAGCAGACTGGAAAGTTAGTTTAAAAACAACAACAGATCCTTGCGATTCTGAATTGTATACAAATCCCCCTGTTTTAGCACAAATGCATAGATATGCGGTAGGTTAACAATTTATCACTGGTTTTAAAATATTCTGTTTTGAAGTTTCTCTGTACATTTCAAAACCTGGTTTTGGATTGCTACTTGCTATTTTTAAAACAGGAATGCACATTTTAAAAAAACAACCAGCTAACACCCTTAATTAAGGTGAAAAGAGTATGTTTAAATGAATCTTCACTAAGTAGGTTCAAATCTAAGTCAAAAGTCCACCTAATGCAGAGGGAATCGTAATTATGAGAATTTAAGAAACAGAAGAACATTGCTGTTTTTTCTAAGAAGTGGGTTGAGTACAATGGTAAATGCGGGAAGCTAGGTTGCTAAGCATTCCAATAAATAAAACAGAAAATATCTCAGCTAACCACCTATGAGAGCTCTTGAAAAGAAATGTTTTCTTTATCTGCTGACAAGGTTATGCATAAAAGAACAAATCAACTGTCTTTCAAGGCAGCCAATGTTTCCATGACAAAAAATGGATGGTGGAGGGGCCAGGGGTAAAGAGAGTTGATGGTGGAAGGTGGGGGAGAAAGCACTTCAGCCAGCTGGATATCCCACCATGGTCCTTCCGAATTCTTCTTAATCATAGTATGCCAGAGAGGATGCAAAAATAAAGCATGTAGGGACAGGGAACCCATGACTCTCTCAGTGTTGATGGGCTCCATTAGCCCCAGCCAATGTGACCAGTTGTCAAGGATGATGGGATCTGGAACAAGGCCTGGAGAGTCACATGTTCCCCCATCACTGAAATAATGACTTGTATCACGGCACATCTTGGGAGCAAGTGAAGGATTTCCTTTTCAGAAAACGTCTTCTCTGCTCATCTCCTAGCACAGCTTCTGGCACCCTCTCTGATTTCTGGGGACCAACAGGATGTTGTGAAAGGATCTGGGAAGGGAACTGGCATTTCTTTTATCCCCCCCCCCCTTGTACTCTCTTACTCTTAACTGGTCTTGCTCGACTGCAAAGTTGCCACTCCCTGCCCACTTTATAGCACTGCAAATATTTACATTTTTGCAGTAGTTAAGAAGGAGCAGGTAGGTTGATGAAAACAAAGGGTGCCCACCCACATCCATGAAGCAAAAAATTGGGACAGTACCACTCTTTGTGTAGTCATGTTCTTAAAGTCGTAAGAACATTAGGACATCTAAAAGATCCCTGCTGGATCGGACCAAAGGCCCATCTATTCCAGAGGTCTGCTCTCACAGCAGCCAACCAGGTGTCTACGGAAAGCCAGCCAGCAAGACTTGAGTGCAACAACACTGTCCTCATTCGTGACTCTCTGCAATTGGCTTTCAGAGCCATGTTGACTCTTACACTGGAGGCAGAGCAGAGCCAACACAGCTGGTAGCCATAAATAGCCAGGTCCTCATTCAGCTGCATTGGATGGTCCTGAAGTCTAGTATTATGGGAGAGGCAGGAAAACTTAGCAAACCCTGTCAGCAGTAGCCCTGTGCAAGGGCTTCTGCAATGGGGTTTTCCCGCTTCACCTCCCTCTGCATCCCTCCCCCAAAAAATGGGTGCATTTAAGGAGAATCCCCAAAACAGCACACAGAGGAAGGGAAGATAGGGGGAATCCTTTTGCCTGGCAAGCTGATGTTCTTGTGCAGAGGAAATATTCAACATACAGTTACACTGAATTTCACCTGTAGTAATGAGAGATTCTTGAGGAGTGTGGGGAGGGTGGGTGTGGAGGACAAACCCGCAAAAAAACCCCCCACAAAAGTTCATTTTATTCAGCTTGAAAGCTTTACTATTAAGTACACACCACCGCTCATTTCCCCCTTGATCAATAGGATTGCTTACATTTAATTAAAGCCACACCGGAATGTTTTCAATTAACCTCCTTTAAAGAAATGACATGAATCTGTAATGGCATTTTCAGTGGCTTTCAGATGGAATTGTCTTTGGTCAGCAGACAGTGTCAAAATGCTCCATCAGAAAACAATAGTTCTTTGAGGCAAGGAAATCGATCTGCCTCATGAATTGCAGGGTACTTCCTTGAAAGCAACAAGGAATTTGCTCACCTGAATGAATGGGACCTTAAATTAGCCACAATATAATCAGCCACAACGTCAGCGAGAAGTGAAATTCAATTGATTTCCATTAGGCCTCAAATCATACTCTGGCAATGAGTGGTTGGTGCTCTTCCAGTTATATAGAGGGTTAAGAGTTCTGCCAGAGAGCGAGAGAATCAGTGGATGCCTGAAACTCAAGGTTTGCAGCAGCTGTCTGTAGAAGCTTCTTAAAATCACCATGAAACCTGAGCCAATGTGCAGGCCAGACTCTGAAACAAAATCATCCAGGAATTGCAGCTGTGAATACGGCTTAATGTCAGGGCTTGAGCTGCCGAGACTTGCCTTGCCAGTCCCAAACAATGTGCCACCCACAGATGCCTAATAGCAGATTTATCGGCCTCTGAGCCCATCACCTGGTTACTAAGACCACTCCTATCAATTCTATTGATGTTTATTATCGGCTGTGCTCATTTATCACACAGTGCAGTTGCTAGGAGGAATGCCTCCGGGGTAGTAGAGTAAGGGAGTCAAGTGCCAGCCACATCCCTGATGGGCGCAACAGCCCTTGACATTTTGTCTTGAGAGCAAAGATTAGTTTACAATGCAAATGACTCATCTGCTCTCCATTGCCTCCCCTCTCTGTGGGCCACCAGGGAATCTTTCAAATATAAATAACAGGGGCATAAATAGAAAAGAATAACCACTGCCAAGTTCTTAGCTGTGTTGTGTGTGCGTTGCCATTACACGTTGACTCTCTACCAAAAAGATAGCTCACATAAAATTCTTGTGTGTCAGTAAGTTTGCAAATTAATTTCATGGAATGAAAAGTAATTGGAGAATCTGTTATTATTGCTATTACTACAGTTAGTAAAACAAGATAATTAATCTCTCCTCAAAACTCACTGTTTGTATGAAGCATTTCCATGCCTACTGTACCTCAGCTTGTTACTAAGCCTAAGCACATATAATTGATTCTATTTTATGTTCCTCTCCTGTTTACCTTTACTTTTATATCCCTCCCTTTTCTATGTTTCCTCTGTGCTCAAATTTAGATTATATGATGCTTGGAACACCTCTTGTTCTTGACCTCTTATACTCTGTAAAGGGCTATTCACACTAATATTACTATTAATACTACTATTACTACTACTATCATCATCATCATCAGGCATCTCAGAATCTATAGCACCAGGCAAGAACCAGTCAAAATTTAGCATTGCCCCCAAATGTATTTATTAAAGGTGGTGGTGTTTTTAACAAAAGCAATTCAAACCAAACACAGTTGCAATGTGATGTAAAAGGTAATGTTCATAGAAATGTGAGCAAGATTTTCCTGTTACAACACAATGATAACTAAGCAACACAATACACACAGATTCATATCTGAGTAACCTCTCCATATTGCCATATGGTGCAGTTCAAGTAGATGAGGAGCTGCTCATGTAACTTACAAAAGGGAACCAGATCTTATCAAACCTGTCATGTTTCACAGTGCCTTGTACTGCTCTCCGATGATATGTCCAACATTCAGAGAGGGCCATGGTCCAAGCAGCACTCCTTCATCCCTCTCTAAACCTTTAAGTCCATTGATTTCAGTAGGAGAGCAATGTATATGCTTCATCTTTCCCATTGAAATCCAGGGAACTTTAAAAATACTTCACTCTGAAAGGAGTGTGCCAAAAGTAATTATTTCCAGAACTGTTTTATTTCACAATGTGCTGCATGTTTGTTGATATCTGGATTATGTATACTGAAGAAAGCTGAGGTGGGTGGCATGGCACTCTGCTTTCGGAATAAATTACATTTCCCCGATTCTGTAGTCTATACGGTATGGACTAATAGTAGCACGAACAAAAAGGGCTTCTCCTTTTCCAGAAGAACCAAAACATCTTATGTGCAGAAAATAATGCCACTCCATGTGCAAAGTTTTGTGTCTCATAGAGGGAATTGTAGCCCATGCATGTGATGTCTCTGGTTGCTCCAATTGGCAACACTCATAGAACAACAGGTTGCTATTTTTTTCCTGTGAAATGTCTGAAAGCTAAGGGCTTTACCTAAGTTATGCCGTAAACTCATTGCTGGCTAGGATATGAATCCAATTCTCTCTCATCTCAAATTCTGTCCGGTGAGTGATGTCAGGAGTGAGGAACAGCAAAGTCTTCCATCCTGCCTAGTCCTCTCCTCTTGGGCGAGTCACAACCAGAGGAAGGGAAGCAAATAGGCAGTGGCAAGGCAAAAGTGGGCCCCATCAGTTGATAGAGCATGAGACTCTTAATCGCAGGGTTGTGGGTTCGAGCCCCATGTTGGGCAAAGTATTCCTGCATTACAGAGGGTTGGATTCAGTGACCCTCATTGTCACTTACAACTCTACAATTCTATTATTCTAAGACCATCTTGCGCCCAAGGCATCCCCAAAAACCTGGAGGTTAAAGGTAATCAAAGATGGCCTAGCCAATACAAAATAATAAAAAAATTCTTCCAGTAGCACCTTAGAGACCAACTATGTTTGTTATTGGTATGAGCTTTCGTGTGCATGCACACTTTTTCAGATACACACGAAAGCTCATACCAATAACAAACTTAGTTGGTCTCTATGGTGCTACTGGAAGGAATTTTTTTATTTTGTTTCGACTACGGCAGACCAACATGGCTACCTACCTGTAACTAGGCCTAGACCATGTTATTGAGCAAAACTAGCTAAGGAAATAGAGCAGCTAGATTCTTCATCACCATCTCAAACACACACATCTTCCAGTTCAAACACAATGTGCTCACCAGCTTAGCTGCCTTACCTCCTTAAACTTTGTCTGCACTGCATGTAACTATTCAACTCATACCACCCACAGAAGGAGTGAGGTTTGCAGCACCTCACAGCAAGAACCAGCTCTAGCCAAAGACTTCTATATGCTGAGACATCAGCACTATGAGTTCCCCACACTCCAAATTAAATTACCAGAACCCATTTACACAATCAGTTTAAGTAACAGCAAACATGTAATAGGCTTAACAGGTCCCAGCTTGCCTCCCAGACCAAGTTCAGATGTAACAATATCTATGTGGTTTTATTTTTAACCTGGTGGATATCATTACATGGGCAACCTTTCCCGTGGATACAGAGACTTGTAAATCACAGACTGACCCCAGGATGTACCTATGGAATTTACAAGATTCCACATTCAGCCTGGGCTCCGTTAGCACATTCTAAGTAACCATGTGACCACAGAGAGCAGAAATGTGGAGTTTCTCAATCAAACAGACATGGGCCCACTTTAGAAACTAAGACCAGAGAGGGGGCAAATGAAGGCCATATTCACACCATACATTTAAAGTGCTTTGATACCACATTAAACAGTCACGGCCCCCAAAGAATTCTGAGAGCTGTAGTTTGTGAAAGGGTGCTGAGAAGGGACACTGAGAAGGGACGCGGGTGGTGCTGTGGGTTAAACCACAGAGCCTAGGGCTTGCTGATCAGAAGGTTGGCGGTTCGAATCCCCACGATGGGGTGAGCTCCCGTTGCTCAGTCCCTGCTCCTGCAAACCTAGCATTTTGAAAGCATGAAGTGCAAGTAGATAAATAGGTACCACTCCAGCGGGAAGGTAAACAGCGTTTCCGTGCGCTGCTCTGGTTTGCCAGAAGTGGCTTAGTCATGCTGGCCACATGACCCGGAAGCTGTACACTGGCTCCCTCGGCCAGTAAAGCAAGATGAGCGCTCAACCCCAGAGTCATCCGTGACTGGACCTAACAGTCAGGGGTCCCTTTACCTTTATTCTCCATCCAGAGCTACAATTTACAGATTAGTTTAACGATCTGGAAACTCTCAGATTAATTGCTGCTTTTTGTATTGTATTAAACCTATTTTATTTTTAAATATGCTTGTAAATTGCCTTGAGGGCTTAGGTGAAAGGCGATTCATAATGTTATAAAATAATAATACTTATTAATAATATTCATATTGCCTCGCTCTAATCCCAGCTTGCATGCACAGGGAGACACTCAAGTTCCCTCCATTTCTCTGCTGTTTTTCTTTTTTTTTTTAAATACAAAATGGGGCATTTGGTGCAAATATATCCTGCCAGCTACCGAAGAGTAAAGAGGCTGCCATCACTAGAAAATAGGGAGCCTCCCCCTAGCACCCATCACCTCTCTGTGTTTCACGGTGCCTGGCTGGGCTTTCTTACTACATGCCAAAGATGGTGGTGGAGGAAATTGGGAGTGACTGCCTGAGGCTAATCAAGTAGTTGCTCTGTCTTATTGCCCAGCAGTCACTGCTTTTGGATAATACAAATCAGCCTCCCATGAAGTAAGTGGGACAGGAGTTGCTAATTTGGGCCATGATGCAAAGTAGCAAATAGAATTCTGCTACTGCTTCAGGGGCAACGAGACTTCGTTATTGTCCTGCCTGTTTCCAAGTCTTGAGAAAGAACTCCCAGTGTTTCTTTTTTTTATAAATAATAATATTTATTACTTTTCCAACAATTTAAACACTACAAAAACAATACAATACAAAAACACTACATAACATTGACACATTAAACACATTGAACTAACAAAACAAAACAAAAACAATAAAATAAATCAAACAATTTCATTATCCCATTTTTCATTCACTTATTTCCACGACCTCCTCACACCTCCCTTTTTGTATTCCACTTCTGTTAATTGTTTCAGCAATTCCTTTCCATCTTCCTCTGTTTTCTATCCTATAATTATCTTAACACATTCTAACCTTATTTTTTCCTTTAATACTCTATTAATCTATTTATACTTAATTCCTTATAACATTTCTACTAAAGCCATATAACTTCATTCCAACATTTTTCTAACATTCATTAATTTTACAGTATTTCTGTAAATAGTCTTTAAACTTTTTCCAGTCTTCTTCCACCGACTCTTCTCCCTGGTCTCGGATTCTGCCAGTCATTTCCGCCAGTTCCATATAGTCCATCAACTTCATCTGCCATGGAAAAAAAAATCATTTCAGAAAAAGGCCTTCCGAGTAACAAGAAGAAGGATTGAAACACTGGGAGCCCGGGAAGAACTCCCAGTGTTTCAATCCTTCTTCTTGTTACTCGGAAGGCCTTTTTCTGAAATGATTTTTTTTTACCTCCCACCACCCCTTTTGTGAAATTGTATACGTCAGGCAGAGAGAGTAAAGCCACAGCATCTTTTCCAACTCTTCGTATGCGGAGCCTTCCCTTCCTGCTGTTCATTCCCTCCCTCCCTCCCATTTATTATTTCTGCATTTGTCAACCCGGGCATGTGATTTTAGTCCTCTCTTGGCAATGGAGCCATCCTGTTTTCAAGAGAAAGTGCCAAATGTTTCTGATGTCATCCTGGGGGGCGGGGTACAGATGAGAGGTGGAAAAACTTAATCACTCGGTAAGGAACAAATACAACCTGTTAGCCACAGCCGTGGAGATGAGCAAGCGGCAACTTCCCAATACAAAACATGACGTACGAAGTCGCACTTACTTTGGTATGAGCTGCCTCGACTGGCATACGCCACCTCAAAGAGCGGAGCACGTCGTCTGGATTCAGTAGCATAGTTCTGCCCATATGCTGGGCAAAAAACGAAATTGACCAAAAGGGCAGGTGGGGAATTGTTAAGGAAATATCTCAGCTGACTGGCAACATCTCAGCTGAAATGGAAGAAGCTGACCAAGTTTTCCCATCTGATGAAGAAGTCTCTGCTAGAAGTGTCCATTCTGTATTGCTTTTAAAATTCTTCCTCTGGGGTGGGTGGGTGTGTAGTTTTGTAACTTTCTTCTTTTAATATTTTGTTGGGAGCTGCCCAGAGTGGCTGGGGCAACCCAATCAGATGGGTGGTATATAAATAACATGGTAAATAACAAGGGAGCGGGTGGCGCTGTGGTCTAAACCACGGAGCTTCTTGAGCTTGCTGATCGGAAGGTTGGCAGTTCGAATCTGCGCGACGGGGTGAGCTCCCGTTGCTCTGTCCCAGCTTCTCCCAACCTAGCAGTTCAAAAGCACAACTAGATAAATAGGTACCGTTGCAGCAGGAAGGTAAATGGCATTTCCATGACTGGCTTCTGTCACAGTCCTCCATGCGCCAATAGCGGTTTAGCCATGCTGGCCACATGACCCGGAAAGCTGTCTATGGACAAATGCCAACTCCCTTGGCCTGAAAATTGAGATGAGGGCCACACCCCATCGATGTCTTTGACTGGACTTAACCGTCCAGGGGTCCTTTACCTTTACCTTTTTACCTTATATAAATAACAAGAAAATAACAATGGATTTTCTTGTGTTATTGTCTTGGGACATATGTGAAAGGCAATTATTAAACAACAATGAGGCACTGCTGTCATAGGATATTGCAAGTTTCTTTGTGTTGCTTTTGCAAAAATTCCCATGTCAAGACATTAGACATTTGTAGGGTGTTGAATTGTTTTCAGTCTATTTATATCTCTCTGGTTTATGGTGCTTGAATCTACACTTCTGTCTAGAAGTTCAAAGTCAAAAGGGAGGAAAGGGGAATGAAACAGCTTCGTGAATTCTCTCTCCCTTGTGGTCATACCTTCAAGGTTTCGGGGGCTTAGGTGGAACAGGTAGGAGCTGCTGCCACCCTTGAACATCTGTTACCTGAGGCGGTTGTATCCACTCTGCCTAATAGTAGAGCCAGTCCTGTTGAGACTCCTTTTTTAATTTGAAAGAGCAGTGGGCATTTTAGCTGCTGTGAGGTTTATCTTCTAAGACCCTTATTTTCCTCCCTTTGCTGACCACCAGCGACCTTTGCTTCTCCCCACCACTCACTCTGTTTTTTTGTTAAGTGCCGCCAGCAGTCAGTGTGCAGACAGTGTGTCAGTGGAGAGGCTCCGATAGGGAGCAAATGTCTGTGGCCCATTGAGCTTTTGAAACCTGAGAGCCGGAACAGCAAAAAGCAGGGCTCTCCCTGTCCTAGCATTCTGCCAAAAGCATGACATTCAGCCAAGATGAAGTTGGAAGGCTTCCATTTTTGCATGGCTCACTGCAGCTTGCTGGGAACTCCCAGTCACAGAGTACTGTATTAAAATTGCCAGGAGATATTTCAGTTTAGTTCTTGTCTTCTCCTGGAAAATACTCATGATGTCAGACATCCATTGTGAGCCTTTCCAAATGATAATACACACACACACACATACACTTTTCTCTTGGAATTATACCACAACCCAGAACTACTCATATGATATATAATCAAAGGAGGTAGTAGCCTTTCTGCACTGGGAAAATAAACAATAGTCGATAGACCATCTGGGTACTCTGGCAATTTCCTGAGGGGCCAGTGTGGGCAGAGCTGTTGTGCCACCATCTGCATGATTCCCAGGGAGACTAGAAGGTGGTGCCCATCTGTCTAGTTGGATGAGAATGTGAGCACTTGGGAATAGAAGTCAAGGGCTAGCACAGTGATTCCCAAACTTGGGTCTCCAGCTGTTTGGGGACTACAACTCCCATCATCCCTAGCTAGCAGGACCAGTGGTCAAGGATGATGGAAGTTGGAGTCCAAAAACAGCTGGAGACCCGAGTTTGGGAAACACTGGGCTAGTGGGAGGGCCCTGTTGACTCCTTGAGAGCCAAGTGATGGCCAAGTGATGGGGAAGAAGTGGAGCATCAACCTACCCTAAATAAATGGAGGTAAATGTGTTTGGATCTCTCTCATGCATACACACCATGCCTAGAGTGGAAGGACGGGCCATGAGGAAGACCCGTGGGAGGCATGGTTTCTTCTTCAACACTTCCTCTTCTCCAGGTCTTCTTCTTGAGCTAGTCTCAGGTTTCCCAAACTTAGGTCTCCAGCTGTTGTTGGACTACAACCCCCATCATCCTTGACCACTGGTCCTGCTAGCTAGGGATGGTGGGAACTGTAGTCCCAAAACAGATAGAGACCCAAGTTTGGGAAACACTGAGCTAGTCCAAGATGGGAGGGAGATACCCAGCCCATGGAAAATACAGATGGGGCGAGACCAGACTGCCCTAAGGTCCAGGCTGAGAAGGAGGGAGAAGTAAGGGGTACAACTCACTAGGTGACCTTCAGACAGTCACTGATCTCTAACCTAACATGCTTTACAGGGCTGTTGTGACAATAATATGGAGAGGAAGAGAAGCATGTTTGCCACCTTCAACGTCCAGGGGAGAAGGTGGCATATAAGTGCAATTAAATAAATAAATGCAGCATGCATAATGTATACAGATTGCAATGGTGTGCACCCATATATCATGCTCCAAGATATGCATCAGAAGGAAGAAGACAGAGACAATTTTAAAGGCAGGATACCAGAAAATTGAGAGGTGTGTGCGTGTTAGCAAAATGTTAATGTCACATTGCAAAGGGGTGTGTGGGAGTCTCTTGAACAAGTGCAATGTATCTTTGAAGCTCAGAAGAATGTGAACTGTGTATTCAAAAGGTTGCCATGGTAAGCATGCTGTATTTGATTTTTTGCCATTTAAAAAAACCGAAACACTATAGTCTGCAATCACATCAGTCTTTGTAATTTATCGTTATATAAAAATCTAAGCTCCCAGCTTCCTTTCCCTGTTCATTTGTTCCTCAGTTCTGCCAACAAACTTGTCTGTTTCTGTCCTTTGTAGCTGAATATGGATGCTATTCAAAACAGGAAAGGAACAGAAAACAATGGCAAAATTCGCAAAGTGACATGAATGCCATGCTACATGATCCTAAAAGTTCAGCATAATTTGAGATGTGATTGTAGCCAAGAATCGTGATTGCAGCAGATATTATGCTGACTGGATTTGTCTTTCTTTCTTTCTTTCTTTCTTTCTTTCTTTCTTTCTTTCTTTCTTTCTTTCGTAGCTCTGCATCTCACTTCTGATCGTTTTATATGCACTGAGCCCCCTTAGATTCTCATTCTCAGAGCTGTTTCCCACACTGAAGTTTAAAGGAGAGACAACGAGGTGTAGTGGTTACTGTGTTGGACTAGGACCTGGGAAACCAGAGGTCAAAACCTCTCTCAGCTATGGTGGGGAAGGAGAACCATGTAGGCCACCTTGAGCTCCTTAGAGTAAAGATGGAATAGAAATGTAATGAATAAATAAATAAATAAATAAATAAATAAATAAATAAATAAATAAGATAAAGGTGAAAGAGTGCTGTTATGTTGCTGAAAGCAAATATTAAAGCAAATATTAGCATCTTGCCATCACACCCAAAGACGACTCAGGACACCATAACAAAGTTGTTATATTTATTCAACTTATAATGTATTAGAGTAGCTCAAATCAAACAGATTAACGGGGGGGGGGGAGGAGACATAGTCTGGGTGGGAAAGGTCCCTAAAACAGGAGGAATCAGCTTCCTCACCCACTTCTGGGTACATCTACAGACTCATCCTATGGCACCGCTGCAAACGATTGGAAAAAATTGTTTCTCCTTACAGTGAGAGCCTTGGATAAGGAACTTAACCAGCATACTACAGCCCAGCCTTTCCTGTGTTCACCCAGATGTGCAGGCCAATCTTAAATGGGCACCCTGGGGTCTCAAAGCCAAGCTGGCGTTGGGTGACCCAAGGGTGCCCCAGCCCAGTAATGCCACAGATATTACCGCACCACGTAGAATCATAGAACTGTAAAGTTGGAACGGACTTCAAGGGTCAATCTGGTCCAGCCTCCTGCAATGCAGGAATATCAGCTAAAGCATCCATGACAGATGGCCACCCAACCTCTGCTTACAAACCTCCAAGGAAGGCGAGTCCACCACCTCTCGTGGGAGTCCCTTCCACTGTCGAGCAGCCCTTACTGTCAGAAAGTTCTTCCTGATGTTTAGTTGGACTCTCCTGTCATGTAACTTGACATGAATCACATCTTGTGATTCGCTTTCCTGCCTGGACTGACAGCCAATTAAACCAATCAAAAATGGCACTCCAGAACACAGAACTCCCAGCAGAATGAAGGAAGGAGAATCCTGAGGCAAATACAGGGCTCCCCCAGGAAAAAAAAATCATGCTCAGCTTGTGGAAATGGGTAACTAGCAAAGCATAGGGGAAGAGGAATCGTGGAAAGTATGGGGTGGAGCCAGTTATTTAAGCCAGGCTACCTCCTTTTACATTACTGGCCCACCTGGGCCCTTCGAGTTTTTGTCTACTCTTCCCCCGGACAATACCAACAGAACTCTTCTACTCAGGGGGGGTTTAGGGTGTGGCAAAGACACCCCCATTAAGTTAGGGGTGGCAAGGTTTAACGTCACAACGCCAGTCGTTAATAGATTTGAGCAGTGTACTGCTGGTTAACCTATGTAGCCAAGCTGGTGCTCAATTTGTGTCTATCTAGTGTTTGAATCATAGGACTGCATCACTGGAAGGGACCATGAGGGTCACCTAGTCCAACTCCCTGTGATGCAGGAATATTTTGCCCAACGTGGGCCTTGCATTGTGCACAGTGGTTTTTTTTAAATAAGAATCCTATCCTAGAACCAAATACCTGTAGCTATTCAGGGACTGTATGGTTGAGCTTTACGGATTTGTAGACCTTTGTGGGTTTTATATGTGTGAATGTTCTGGCAGGAAGAGTGCATCTGTGCATTATGTGCTGTAATCATGCCTCCTTTTAAATAAGTGATGTCTATATTAGTTTTCATTAGTGGTACTGTCGAGGCCCTTTGATGGTTGTGGTGTGCATTTCAAAGCGTTTGAATATGCTCACTGCCAAAAGAGAATTTTTTATGAGATACTTCTGGTCCATTGCTGTCAATGTAAAATGCTGCCCTAATGTCTCTATTAAGAGAAAAGATCAATTGCCAAAAGGTCTGTTAATGGAAGACCTAGCACATAACAATGTCCCTGTCTGAACTGTGCTTGCAAGGGATTGAGAATCCGTTTAATTATTCGTGCTTGTTTAAAAATAAAAAGTGCTGCAATGCCAATATATAAAGATAAGATGTGCACCACACTGACCACTTTGATCTGCAGAATGGGCAGTGTTACAGGTGCCAAATAATACTTATTCTGAATTTTGGAGCTCCCCGTCTAATGATATCAGGCAGGTGCCTTTTCAGCACTTGTTCACAACACTGTTGTTCAGGTAAGTCTACCCAGACATGCAGATGTTGACATGTTTTAATATCTTTTTATTTTACCGCTGATTTTACTGATCTTTTAAATGTCTTAACTACTTGTTTTTAACTGTTTTTATTTATAAATTTTTTTTTAAACCACTTAGAGGTTTTGTTACAATCAAGTGGTATATAACGTCTGTCAAATAAATACATTTTTTTAAAGAAAAATCATAAGCATTTTTAGGTTAGAGAATTGCACCGCGAAAATTGGGAGAGCTGCGAATTTTGAAGAATGACTGCATTTTGTTTTGTGCGTTTTTTCAGGAAGAGTGAATTAGGTAGCTTCTCATCTAAACCAAGTTTCTCCCCCCAGAAAGAAAAATTTAAGCATATGCCAATTTCTACTTTATTAACATATCTATATCTATACCTATATTGGAAGACATAATAGTGGCTTATAAAATTATAAATGATATGGAGAGAGGAAATAGGAAAAAGTATTCTCTCCCCATCTCTCCCTCTCTCCGAACACTAGGACTTATCATCATCCCAAGGGGTTTATCAGCTGTGTAGGTTCAGGATACATCGTCCAAGACTGGTTTGAGAGTCAGATTGTGATGGCATTTATTTATTTTTCAAAACTTTTTATTGATTTTCCACATTTATCACAAAATGATATAACAAAGAAAGACAAAACACACAACAAAAAACACACTACAATACAATAAAATTAAACACAAAAAGAAATTATTTCAGAATGGCACGTTTCAGCACCCATAGTGATGACACATGGAGTGAGGGAGGAGACTCACTTGGGGCAATGTCATTATTTCAAGAGGCTGCATTTCCAAGCCTCTCTCTGTGAATATTGAATAAAAAACAGTTGGTAAGAACTTTTCTGTCTTATCCATTCCTGGCGATCTACCATGGGGGTTGGATGCACTGCCGCCTGGCAATATCATAGATGGGACTGGCCAGCTGGCCAGCACCTTAACTTCCTTCTCCAGCCAAGTGTGCAGGCTGCTTCCTTCCTCCCAGTGCCTCATAGGGGCCAGGACCAGTGCTCCTTCCTTTTCAACATCATGATGCATCTCTATACAGTCGTACCTCGGGTTAAGTACTTAATTCGTTCCGGAGGTCCTTTCTTAACCTGAAACTGTTTTTAACCTGAAGCACCACTTTAGCTAATGGGGCCTCCTGCTGCCGCCGCGCCGCCGGAGCATGATTTCTGTTCTTATCCTGAAGCAAAGTTCTTAACCTGAAGCACTATTTCTGGGTTAGCGGAGTCTGTAACCTGAAGCGTATGTAACCCGAGGTACCACTGTGTCACAATGTTTAGCTGGTGATACATCACGTTGTTGATAATCTGATATTGTGTTGCAGTTTAGTCGTTTAGTCGTGTCCGACTCTTCGTGACCCCATGGACCAGAGCACGCCAGGCACTTATGTCTTCCACTGCCTCCCCCAGTTTAGTCAAACAAATGCTGGTAGCTTCAACAACACTGTCCAACCATCTCATCCTCTGTCATCCCCTTCTCCTTGTGCCCTCCATCTTTCCCAACATCAGGGTCTTTTCCACGGAGTTTTCTCTTCTCATGAGGTGGCCAAAGTATTGGAGCCTCAGCTTCAGGATCTGTCCTTCCAGTGAGCACTCAGGGCTGATTTCCTTCAGAATGGATGGGTCTGATCTTCTTGCAGTCCATGGGACTCTCAAGGTCTCCTCCAGCACCATAATTCAAAAGCATCAATCTGATATTGCCCAGCCCTATTTGGGATGTGCAAAAGGATTCGCAATGAGCACAATTAACTGATTGGAAGAGATGGCCACAATAAGATGCCTAGATGGCTTTTCAAGAAGGGTTAGGCAGATGAATGGGAGAGAGATCTACCAGTGTCTTTTAGTGTGATAGTCAGGCGATAGCTTAATAATGGAAATTCCATCTTTATGATTGCAAGGAACAATCCAATGCCTGGCCACTGTTGGAGGCAGCAGGTTTGGTTAAATTGATTGTTGGCCTAGACCAGCATGGCAATTCTTATGTTCCGAAGAGGCTACATTATTGAAACTTTAATTAGCCAAAAAGCTCTTGACAAAGTGCCATGGGAATAATTAAAATATATTCTGGCAAGGCTTTCTATTCATCAGGGAGGAGGGAACCCAACAGCTGGAAAGAAAACATGCATTTTCTGAATGGAGCAAAAATTAATTAAAACACTGAAAGGTTTTTCCTCTAATTGGAAAAGACATAAGAGAGTGACATCAGTGCTAGCACTGGCCTGGTTGGCTATATGAATACACACCATGCAAAACTAGGGAACAAAATATCTGAAGCACAATTAAACTGTATAATTTACATAGTTCTAAGAGGAGATTTTTGTATCCCATTCTGCATCTGTAATGGACTTGAAACTGTTTCTTATATGTTTTTATTGTTGGTGTTTTAATTGTGTGTTTTTTAATCCTTAAATGCTTTGGGGTGTTTCATGGGAAGTGATTCAAAACTGAAATAATAAAAATGCGGCTTTTCACCTTCAACTTGTCTACTGAAGTAGCATCTCAGAAATGTGCCTCCCTGATGCCATAGAAAATACATTATCGCTTAAATTAAGTGTTCGTAAGATTGCAGCCTACCTGTCAATTCCTGTGTGCTGAAGGAGGAGCTCACAGCATCAATGCAATGGTCTTCAGGGTAGCACAAGAATACAATGATATGTCCCCTTGCAAAAGGTCAAGGGCCAGTGTTTAACGTCTCCTGCTTAACCTGTTTAACATCTCCATCCCCATCGTTCTGCCCGGACACTGAGGTCCATTGCTGAGGGCCTTCTGGCAGTTCCCTCACTGTGAGAAGCCAAGTTACAGGGAACCAGGCAGAGGGCCTTCTCGGTAGTGGTACCCGCCCTGTTGAACGCCCTCCCACCAGATGTCAAAGAGAACAACAACTACCAGACTTTTAGAAGACATCTGAAGGCAGCCCTGTTTAGGGAAGCTTTTGGTGTTTGATGCATTACTGTATTTTAATATTTTGTTGGAAGCCACCCAGAGTGGCTGGGGAAGCCCAGCCAGATGGGCGGGGTATAAATAAATTATTATTAGGTAAAGGTAAAGGGACCCCTGACCATTAGGTCCAGTCGTGGCCGACTCTGGGGTTGCGGAGCTCATCTCACTTTATTGGCCGAGGGAGCCGGTCTACAGCTTCCGGGTCATGTGACCAGCATGACTAAGCCGCTTCTGGCAAACCAGAGCAGCACACGGAAACGTCATTTACCTTCCCGCCAGAGTGGTACCTATTTATCTACTTGCACTTTGACGTGCTTTCGAGCTGCTAGGTTGGCAGGAGCAGGGACCGAGCAACGGGAGCTCATCCCGTCGCAGGGATTCGAACCGCCGACCTTCTGATCGGCAAGTCCTAGGCTCTGTGGTTTAACCCACAGCGCCACCCGTGTCCCTAAAATAATAATAATAATAATAATAATAATTAACATTATTAGAACGATATTAGAACATGTCATTCTGAAACATCACAGGCCATACTTGTTAATTAAAACATTTTTTACCTCCCCCCCGTCAAAACACTGTCTCCCTGCTGCTGATTGCTCTGCTGCACCCTCTGGCGTCACATTTTAAGAACGTATTATGAATGTTAAAAGTAGGACGTCATGTGTCCATATACGCAATCCAAACCATTCCTTAATCCTTCCTTAATGTTAAAAACTACGAGTGTAGATCCGCCCTGGGTTGCCTTTCTGTCTATCACCACTAGGGGTGCCAACATGAATAAAATATTGGGGGGGGCAGATAAGCTCTGCCACACATAAGTGGTCACATGACAGTGTGCACCCACACCATTTGAATGGCAATGCCCATCAGCTTGGGGGGCAACCCCTCAAATATTTTAGGGGGGGGCGAAGGGACCTTGGTCCCTAGCAGTTGATTGCTATGATCACCACCACTCCAGTTCAGGTGACTTATTGCAAGCGTTGTGGTGTGGATAATAAGTTTTCATCTTAGGGAATTAGTTATTGGACTGCCTTCTTAGTCTACACTCAAACAAACTGATTGGTATTAGGGGAAAGCATTCTCGGTTTCTTTGGTAAAAGTAAAGTATTCCTTTGAACTCCAGTACGCATGCATGCCCTTCTGAAGAGAGATGAGGAACCTACCCCACAACAACAACACAGGAATGGCAGCAGGGAAAGGGTGGATGGATGGAGTTTTCCTAGCATCAATAAACAGGCAAAGTTCCCCACCATCACCATCACCATCACCCTTTAAGATGCACTTGCAAAATATGTCTAATCAGCTCGGCAAATCTGTGCCTACCATATTTAATGTAAATTGCTGGAAATAAAAATACAGGTACACATTATTAGAGCAGTTACCATGGAGACAGGAAGAAGGTTACAAAAAAGAGAGAATTCTCTGATGAACTGGAAGAAAATACTACTTTATGTCATTATCTTTTAAGTGTGTCTTGTGTGTCATCTTAACTGTTTGGAACAAGCACTCTGGAACCAGCATTGTAACAATCCGTGCTTAAGGAATGTTTCTGTTACTCAGTTCATCTGAGCAGGCTGTAGATCATAAGAACACTATTTTTTTTAAAAAAAGAAAATCCAAGCAAGAATGGAGACCAGTTATTCATTTCCAAATGCAGAAGGAGCAGTATCTTAAAAGGATTTGAGTGTGACTATTTCACATAAATCTGAAGAGGGATGGGAATGGCTTCCTTAAGAGCTCTCTTTTCTAGTGGTCATGGAACATTTGTGAACAACACAACCATGGACATCAGAACATAGAAGCTGTCTAAAACCAGGCCAGGCTCTTTGCCCATCTAACCCTGCATAATCTACTCCGGCTTTCAGTGGTTCTTGAAGATTTCCTATCACTTCCTTTTTTTTTTTTTTAAATAATGTTTATTAAAATTTTCAAAAATACAGAAAGTAAAAAGTTAAAATACATTCAGAACCTTATTTTCATATATCCACTTTCTGGGACTCCCCCCTTCCCCCACCCCTATCATATTCCTGTTTCATATTGTTGGCTCCACAAGCTCTCAATTCTGATTAAAAACTTAATTTGTTTAGACCATTGTTCGAATTTAAAATTTCTACACTCCTCATCAATACCCTTGATAAAAAGCCAAAAATTTCTTTCCCAGGGCCCACCCCATTTTTATTCCACAATTTCCCTTTTTTTTTTAATAATAAAGACACCCCACATAATAGAAATATCAGAAATAAGAAATAAAAGATATAATAGATGAAACAAAACCAGTTCAAAAAAAGAAATTGACAAGCCTTTGGATTTTAGTTCTCCCCCTCTGTCCCCGGTTTAATTTCCCCCTAACCACCAAACCATGTTATCCGCCTGGAATTCTTACAATCCATAAATCTCCTATTTTCCCCCAACTCCTTGCTGGTTTTTTTTTTGTTTTTTGTTTTTTTCCTTTCATAATTATTTTTTAAAACACTTAACTTCAGATCTTTAATAAAGCTCCCCCCATTGTTCTTTCCAAATTGTAGTCCAGTTTCCTCTTGTTCCGCTGCTGAAACGTTCTAATTCAGAAGCTTAGTACGTCTGCAGGGATTATTGTTATTCAGGAACAAAAACTTGCGTTCAGTCCCTTCCTTTCTTCAATAGAAAATTCTATTGTCTCCTTCAGCTGTACACCCTGTAGACAAAATATTATTTCCGTTTTGCAGCTTTCCCAGAAGATAACCAGTTCTATAAAATTCCAATGGTATTTTTCCACTTACGACCATCTTTGTAATGTCCCGAAACTCCTCTAGGGGGATTGTTGTAACTTTGTTTTCTCTAGTCCAAAAGTCCGATTGTTATCCATGTTTTCGCCATTTTGTATCCAGGTTTTAAAAAGTTGTAGCAAATTATAACAAATTTAGCCAGCAAAGTTCTCATAATAAAATCCTCTCTGCTTTCCGACTTTGACAGCTACTTTGACAGCTGTCAAAATCTCCGACTCTTTTCACCAGGCTCTCTCTTCAATCACCCCGGTTCCCAGGGGGGGGGGGTTACGTTTCTTCTCCCTCAATTCGTCCTCCAGCACAGTTCTTATAATTTCCCATCGTGGAATTCTTAGTTTTTATCAGCAATACAAATCTTTTTGGACCTTGGTTTCCCCGTCCTTGTCTTAGAAGGTTTACAATAGGGGGGGGGACTGACTTCCTTTTTGGATCCCCCCCCGCTCGTGTCCAAATCAAAAGGAAATTCTTTTTTTCCTCCTTTTAAACCCAGTTTCCAAATTACTCACGGGTTGTTGTTAAAAAGTCCGAATTTTCAATGGAAGAAGTCAGCGCTCTCCGCCGGATGGCATGCGGCTGCGCTCGGCAGGGATAGCAGAGGACTCAAAGCACCACGCTTCTCCCCGGCACCCGATCCGTAGCCTTTAAAAAGGCTCCTTCACGAGTCGGGAGGGCGCTGACGGTGCCAGCCGAGTCTCCATGTCCACGGCCCTCGTGGCCGTGGTTTTTAAGGGTCCCCGCATCGCCGGTGCGGTAGGACCCAGCCCCTGCCGAGCAGGCTCCCTCCGGAGCTCGGAGGGAGTCCGCCATTCGGCGATGGCGCCAACCCGGAAGTCCCGATTTCCTATCACTTCCTATCAACCCTTTTAACTAGAGTTGCCTGGAATTAAATCTGGGACTTTCTCCATGCAAAACATGCCTCTACCGTTGTGTGTGATCCTGATCACATAGCTCTTTTGTATACAATTCTCTCTCTCTCTCTCTCTCTCTCTCTCTCTCTCTCTCTATCTCCCCAGATTGGCAACTGGATGAAAAAGTATTTTGTGGCTGTCTCCACCCAGCTGTCTTCTGCATATTCCCAGACTTCAACAGTATAGCGAATGGGGACATTGGGGATAGCAGATCCATTACCTTTTTCAGAGCAAAAGTGATGGTGTCATTTGAGAACTTCTGGGAAATGATATATAATGAGATGAAAAAGATGTTGAAATATACATTTTTTTAAAAAAAAAAGAAGAAGCATTTTTACTTGGTATTATAGGTCAAGACATTAATAGGCAAGATGTTAAATTGTTTTTATATGCAACAACTGCGGTAAGAGTATTGTTAGCCCAGAAATGGAAACAAGAAGAAATCCCAATGAAAGAAGAATGGCAGATGAAATTAATGGACTATGGAGAATTGGACAAAATGACAGGAAGGATTCGAAACCTGCTGGACCAGAGATTTACAGAAGATTGGAAGAAGTATATGAATTATTTGAAGAGCAACTGTAATCAACAAATGACCCTAGTAGGACGACAAGAAGTTTTGTAAGGAGAAATATACGAAGTGTTACAAAGTAGAAAAAGATAGAGATATTGGTTATGAGTTTGAAATGTAATAGGGAAGATAAGAAATGCACACCAAGAGATTAGATTGGAATTTTTTCAGACAGGATTAATGGAAGTCAAAAAATTTTGAATAAGATGTAAAAGTATGTTTAATTACTGTTGAAAATGATATGTTAAAAAACTTATATATATATAAAGTGATGGTGTCATTTGCTGGAGTGGCAGGATAACTGACCCACTCTCCTTGCTCTGACAACTGAATGAGGTGACAAAACGTTCACAAGTCTTTTTGTGCCAGGTTAGCCAAAAGCAAGGATAAGGGATTTGTGACCCTCTGGTTGTTGTTGAACTACAACTCCCACCATCCCTGATCATTGACCACACTTGCTGGGGCTGATAGGAGTTGGAGTCCAACAACATCTGGAGGGCCAAACACTCCCTAGGCCTCCTCTAGGCTAATATGCCTCACAAACTGTGAAAGCCTCATTGTCACCTCATTCACTCGCCAGAGCAAGAAAGGCCTGGCAACTGCCATGACTCGGGAACTTCCAGTGAAGTGGAGTGTTGGAAGATTCAGGGCAGACAAACTACGGAATTTGCTCCTTCAAGACGTAGTGATGGCCGCCACCAACTTGGATAAGGATAAGGCTATTAAGAGCTATGAGCCACAATGGCAACCTTCCACTTTCACTGTTTGAGGCACTACACCTCTGAATACCAGTTTCTGGTTGGCCACTGTGAGAACAGGATGCTGGACTAGATAGGCCTTTGACCTGATCTAGCCGGCCTCTTCTTAGAATGCTAACATCTGGAGGAGGAGAAGAAAAAGAAGAAGAAGAGGAGGAGGAGGAGGAGGAGGAGGAGGAGGAGGAGGAGGAGGAGTTTGGATTTGATATCCCGCTTTATCGCTACCCGAAGGAGTCTCAAAGCGGCTAACATTCTCCTTTCCCTTCCTCCCCCACAACAAACACTCTCTGAGGTGAGTGAGACTGAGAGACTTCAGAGAAGTGTGACTGGCCCAAGGTCACCCAGCAGCTGCATGTGGAGGAGCGGGGACGCGAACCCGGTTCCCCAGATTACGAGACTACCGCTCTTAACCATTACACCACACTGGCAAATGCTGCTTCCCTGACCCAGAGGATGTCATCACATGTGAAAAACAATTGAGCAGAGGCTGGGTATTTCTCTCCTTTCCTTTGAATGGGCTTCATTCATCACACTAGCAGTTTATTGGCAACACTTCAGCTAAAGGGCAAAGGTTGCATTGCAGCAGGCAGAAGATGTTTTGTTAAAGTTCAATGAGTTTTACAAGTTGAGGCTATACGGTCAGACGTCAGCACCAGTGAAAATATGTCTATGGGCTATCCTTGGTGGCAGGTCTAGAGTGGCTTCCAGGGCCAGCCCAGGACATCTGGCTGCTTGAGGCAAAATGCCCTGCCACCGCCTCGCCCGCCATGGGTATGTCGACATGCAGAGGGCCGAGAGGCCAGCTGATAAACCTCAGATGTGCCATCTCCTTCCATCGGCCCGTGCTCCGACGTAAATCAGCGACCCGAACTTCAAAAGCCAGGGCACGCAATTAGCAGAGTGTGGTTTGCACACAGAAGTAGGTGTGATGTTAGCATATATGAGAGAGTACTGGAGGGGAAATAGTTAAATAGGATGCACAGACAGGACCCAGGGGGGTGGAGTCAGTGGGTCTATAAAACTAGTTCTGGGAGGAGTTCGTTGGGAGTTTTGGGTGGGTAGTTGGTTGGATTGCATGGGTTGGCTGGTTGGGAAAGGCAGTTGGTAATAGAGAGACAGCTAGGGCAGTTGGTCCTTGAGTGTGGGGAGGTAGCAGAGATAGAGAGAGGAACAGAAGATTAAGAAAGTAAAGAGGAACACCGTTTGGAATGCTGTAAAAGTTTTGTTTTAAGTCTGAAATAAAATACACTCTTCTTTGTTAATTTGAGAACCTGACTGAGACTGAAGTGATTTTACCAGGGAGGACCTGGTTGGTGGCAGCGGATTAGTGGTGTACGGGTCAATAGTCCCTGAGACGACCGGGGGCTCCATATGAACGCCACAGTAGGCATGAGGCGTAAGTCAGGCTACAGCTCCAGATTTATTAAACATAAATCAGAACAAAGAAACATGTCATCTCTCTCTCATCTCGTCTCAGAGAGAACAGCAAAAGCAAAAGCTATACACAAATGGAACTTCCCAGCATACTGTGCTGGAATGTAAACAGACATGTGACACGCAACAATTCCACATGCCTGTTCCTTAAGGTGGAACAGAATTCTCAACAGGGTGCCCCCCGCTGCTGCCGCTGCCGCTGCCCCACCTCCTCCTCCTCCGTGTATGGAGGAGGCAGGTGGGGGGCGAGCAGGGTGGTGTGCTTGAGGAGAAGGAGCCCAAGTCTGTCACCTGAGATGACTCCCTCACCGCCTCCTTGGCAGGCCAAGGGCGCTGCCATGTTAATCACTACAGCACCAGCAGACTTGCTATCAGCCTGGCAAAGTAGCTTCCCAGGTGTGCATGAGATCAGTCTGAATGTTGAGAAAGCTCATTCTTGTGCTACTGTCCAAAATGCCGAGCCTTTTCTTTCTAGAGACAGCGGCAGGATTTTGCAGGTGTTACAGCAAGGAAGCTGGTGGTGGCTCTGCAGCCGAATTTGGTGTGTTCCGTTCATCTTTGTTAATTTCTAGCTGTGCTTCTGAACTTGCTGCATGCGCTCCTCTGGGGTTTTCTAGTGTTCTGAGGACCTCTGTTGGTTTGCAGACATCATGGTCCATACATAGTCAGCTGACCACAAAATGCTTGGCCTTCTCTGTCAAATTTGAAGCTTCAGAGCCATGAAGGATAAGCCCAAGTTGAGTTGTTTAATTGTTACAGCTTTAAAAGTAGAGCAACACAGGCATTCTATTTGAGCGCCCACAATCCCATAAATTGTTTCTCTTTCTGCTCACCTTTAAATTGGCATATATTTAAACCAAAGAAATATTTCTGCAGTAAACTATAATGTCAGGGAACTATCTATATACCTATACCTATATATCAAGTGTATATCATTATCATGTGTATCAAATAAAGTGTAATTAAATAAGCAGCCTATCATTCTCCATCAGCAAGCAGGCCATTTCAAAGTCTAAAGGAACAGCTTCTTCAAATAAAGTTTATTTTAATCCTACTCTTCTCTCAGGACCTCAGAGGATCTAAGGACCTCATGCATGCTTCTCTGTCCTCTCCCCATCCTCACAGCAATCCTATAATATAGAGTAAGCTGAACAATTGGCCCAAGATCACCAAGTGAGTTCATAGTTGAGTGAGGATTTGAACTCGGGTCTCATGCATTGCAATCTGGCACTCAATCCATTATATCACACTAGATTTCAAATTGCTGGTTTCATGTCAGTAATATTGTTATACAGCTTATGAAACTTCTAAATGGAAAAATGTGGGTCAGATATCTAAGAACATTCCTTAGAATCTGCTTATCTGAAGGAAGAAATCCGTAGCTATCAATATAACTGAGAGGTTGCTCATTATAATTTATACTGGCCTGAGGAACCCCCAATACTTGTGACTAATCAGGCAATCAGGTATAGGGAAAACCGTTTATATGATTTTCTTGTCAGAAAGATACCATATAAGAAAAGCCTGACCAATTTAAAGTTTATCAGAGATTAAAATGGCTTTCTACCAGCTCTCTCTATTGTGTATATAATGCATGGTTTGGGAACAAAACACTCAGTAAACTACTTAAGTTGGGGTTTTTTTAAGACAACGTGTCTTACAAAATTTGACATATTTCAGTGTTTTGGGTTCTAACTAGGAGCTTTATAAATACATTAATTTTAGTATTTAAAAGTTAAAGGTCATCAGAAATATTATTTTACTGACGTAATCTCTGTATATACTGTGCCTAAGTAAACAATCACAAATAAGATTAAGGGTGCTCTCGTAGCCTAGATTGAGCATTCACATCTAAATTTCTTTGCAGTCAGTGGCGGTGTGTGACGTGAGATTTCAGAATTAGTAACAATTTTAAATCACATTTTTGAACTAAGAGAGGAGAGTTTAAAGTACACAGAGAATGATTTGTTCCTGCAACCTTATCCATCTTATTTTAATGTTTGAGTACTTTGCTTGGTGTTTTTTTAAGCAAATCTGTTACTCTTGCTTTGGACGATTCATTTGCATTTCTCCCAGTATCTATTTATAAAGGAAAAACTATTTCTCTTAAACCGGTTATAGTGGGAAGGGATCAAATGCGGAACCAAAGAGAAAAGACTTCAAGGGTACACAGAGAGCGGCTTATTGGCTCAACTTCTTTCACATCTATTGACTCTTCCGAGTTATTCTGAGGTAGTGCAGAGGAGCTAAAACAGTTCTCCTTCTGGGGAAAAACCCTCTGAAATATGTTGAGTCAATAAACTAGAGATGGGGAACCTACAGCCCTCCAGAAGCTGCGCAGGAGTCAACTCCTAGGGGCCATGGCGGCTTTGGCCCCCCACAATAAAATATTTGAGGGGCCAGGCCCCCACAAAGTTGATGGGCATTGCCAGTCAAACAGTGTGTGTGCATTGTGTCATGTGATCGATTATGGGGCGGGGCTTACCTGGGCCCCCACAATATTTTATTCAAGTTGGCGCCCGTGAGGAGCTGTAATAATATAACACCCATTACCCTTGACCATTGGCCATGCTTTCTGGGGTTGATGGGAACTGTAGTCCTACTTGCATGATATTCGTTGGTCAGCAGGCTGGGGGAGATAATTTGGATATTATAATCTTTTTAAAAAGAAACCCTGATTGTTACACTCTTTGAATTAAGAACAGTGCAACATGATTTCCTTCTACGTGGGCGGGGGGGAGATGTAGCAAGAATAGTATTTAACAATTTAAATTAAAATCTTGCCACTAGAGAACAAGTTACAATTAGCCAATAACAGGGAAACTTAATGAGTGATACTTTTATAGTTTAACATAGTGGTAGCTTATAAATAAATACAATTATTTGCCCCATTTGCTTATCATTTCCCCTTCTTCCCGATGGAGGTTTTATGCAAAGTCCCATGACACTAATCACAGATAGTCAGAGGAATTCCACTTCAAAAAACAGAATACAGTGGTTTAATTTATTTATCTTTACAGTTGTAGATAGAACCAAGACTATTTTACAGTTCCACACTCCTAAAACTGTGTTGACATTTGCTTGATCTGACCAAACAAAAGCAGACTTCGCTTATTTCAGGAGCAGAAAGTTAAACATGTGCTTTCCTAGTCCACTGAGTCCTAAAACTGTTTAACTTTGGTGAGACCTTACCCATAATGTTTTCATGGGATTTGGAGACCTAACATTCCTAAAGAGTAAATCACAACAGCTCCATTCTGCTGCAGAAGATGGAAAGACAATTTTTTCCCACATGGTGTGAATCCACCTTTAATTTGAGTACAGTGGTACCTCGGGTTGCATATGCTTCAGGTTACATACGCTTCAGGTTACAGACTCCGCTAACCCAGAAATATTACCTCGGATTAAGAACTTTGCTTCAGGATGAGAACAGAAATCGTGCGGCGGCAGCAGGAGGCCCCATTAGCTAAAGTGGTGCTTCAGGTTAAGAAAAGTTTCAGGTTAAGAACAGACCTCCAGAACGAATTAATTTCTTGTGCCCAGGTACCACTGTACAGCCCAACTGAACCACAGTGGCCTGCCCAGTGTGGTCAGTTATTCAGATTGGTGTTCTTTTGAATGAACCTCTAAGAATACTGGTTAGAGACAAGGAGTATGAAGGACTTTTACTAGATGCCAGTGGATAATGCACTAGTTCGGACAGACCTTGACAGGCTCCACCTGCATTCTTAGCAGACTGAAGGAAATTTCCTGACAAGTTGGCAAAACCTGACAGAACTCAGGCTTTGAGAGATAATAATATATTCATCTTTATGCCTAGCTGAACATCTCTGCTTAGAGTTTTAAAATTGCAAGAAGGTTCCGACTGCTGCAGTTCTGTGCACATTTACCCATGAATAAGATCCAGTAAACACAACTTATCTCCAAGAAAACATTCATTTAGTTCAGTGCTGTTATAACCTTTCTCTAATGATGTGCACAGTCATTCTCTCCTTTTAACTTCACAACATACCTTGGTTACGCAGCAAAATAACGAATGGCCCAAGGTTAGCCAGTAAGCCTCACGGCTGAGTGGGTAACTTAACCACTGCCCCACACTAACCCCTTGCATATGGTCACACTATGAGGCTAAAATCTTACCTCTACTTACATGGATGGTGTTAAGTCTAATTGAATTCCATGATACACATGCAGGTACATTTTTGTTTTTATGAGCATCGGACCATATTGTGACAGCCTCTGTCAGCTTAGAGCTCCAAATTTAAGCAAATAAGAAATGTGATTTGGTAAAATACTTTTATGAATTTGGGGAGGGGATTAATCAATACAGGTTTTGTCATATGTTTAATATCAATATAATATCTCACCCCCTCCTTTTAAAGTGTCACATTTTATTTTCATGCATCATTTTTTAAAAAAAGTTTTATTATGTTTAGGGGCTTCAAAAGCAATGATAATGAAGGCGTGTAGAGATTACTTACATTTGCACTGCCAGAATTCTGCAGGTTTCTGTATATTTGCATTGACTATATTAGCCTTCACTAGCTGTGCTCACTGAGGCGGATGGAAATTATAGTTCAAAACGCACCAGAGCACCAGGTGAGCAAAAGCTATGCTATGCACAAGACAAATAGAAAAGGTATTTGACTAAAGTTTACTCAGAGTTGACCTATTTAAATTAATGGACCTAGTTTATCCATGTTCATTAATTTCATTGGGTCTCCTTGTGGTCAACTAAACCCAGGGGCAGGATAGCTTTTAGATTAAAAGAAATAAATAATAAGAATGCATTGGCTGGAATATTTATACACCACCTGTCTGTTATTCAAAGCAGTTTGCAACCAATCATAAAAAGGCAAGCAAAACAAAAGTAAGCAGCCATCCAAATTAAACAGCCACAGAAAGAGTTCTAATTGCATGGCAACTACCAACATGCAACATCTGGGTTAAATGACATTTCAACAACACAGAGAATCATAATGATACGTATTCTTGCTTCACGCACTATGGCTCCTAATGAAAGGAAGCGTTGAGCAGTTCCTTCTCTAATGATCTTCTGGGTCTGTGGGAGGGCAGCGGGCAGAGATGTTACAAATGATCTTTGGCATGTTATACTGCTTGGTTCCCAGTGGCCCATTTCCCAGGCAACAGATCCAGGGAAGGCAGGCATCTGACAGAGTGTAGTCACACAAGGCTCTTGCAAGTGAGGTACTGCCTGGAACACCTGGAACCACACTTCATGGAAACGGGTTAGTGTGCAACAATATGTGGTGCCGTTTTTACTTGGTGTATGTAGAAATCTGCTTTGGAACTAAGCATGGTTTCCATATTCCACCAAGCCTCTATTTCTTGATTTCTTTACGTAGCAAAATTTATATACCGGTACACTTGATTGTAGTAAAACCTCTAAACTGTTTACAAGACACTTGTAGACAAGACAATTCTTGTCTACATAGGCAGAGATGTGATTGATGGTTCAATAGGTGTGCACATAATTTAATGCAGATTACAAGGTTCACAATCGTAGAAACCAGGCATTGACTTTTAGTTAATCTGGTACTGTGAGTGCTTTCATAATCGATTTACTCCGTCTCTGTGCAAGCGCAGGCCTCAAACTGTGCTAACAAATTGCTGAGCTTTCTGACAGAACTTTGGAAGCACAACTAGCCAAAAACCTATTGCAATTAAGTAAAAGTTCTGATGTAATTGCCAGTAATGCTTATGCAGCAGATCTTAAAATATTGTTAACCACTGCAACCATTGACTTGACCTCCAAGAATGGATGATTACTCCAAAAGACAACGAAGGCTTCTTTTCATACCAGCCTCTTAAACAATTACCGGTATTTACAACAATAACACTCTCCCCTATGTCTAATGGGTGTGATCCACCAAGAAAAGGGCAGGTCCAAGACATTTAGCTGCCTGAGGCAGAATAGCAAATGATAAAAAGGTAAAGGGACCCCTGACCATTAGGTCCAGTCGTGGCCGACTCTGGGGTTGCGGTGCTCATCTTGCTTTATTGGCTGAGGGAGCCGGCGTACAGCTTCTGGGTCATGTGGCCAGCATGACTAAACCGCTTCTGGCGAACCAGAGCAGCGCACAGAAACGCTGTTTACTTTCCTGCCGCACTTTCCTTGCACTTTGATGTGCTTTCGAACTGCTAGGGTGGCAGGAGCAGGGACCAAGCAACAGGAGCTCACCCCGTCGTGGGGATTCAAACCGCCAACCTTCTGATCAGCAAGTCCTAGGCTCTGTGGTTTAACCCACAGCACCACCCGCATTCTGGTATCTGAGGCAGAGAATCATACAAGCCATGCCCTGCACCCATAAAAATGCAACAACAACTAGTTAAATAGCTAGCAGCTGCCTGAGGAAGAAGCCTCCCTCTACCCAATGGTAGAACTGGCCCGGAGCAAGACATTTTTTACGTTCTTCTGACTTTAGAATATTCCCTATTCTAATATTTCTGAGTAATTTCCTTGAAGGACATGAATCCTTAGGACATTTCTCATATTTACGCTAATTGCACCCAGAGGAGAGAAGATTTAAAGGTGTTCCAAGTCTGCCTCCTATTATAAGGTTATACCTTCAAAGTGTCCTTCAGTTCTTTGCAGAACCACATTTCCCGCATATCTTCTTGTAAGTGTGGGCTTTTGAGCTGCTGTGCGCAGCTTGTCAGGTGTCAAAATTTACAGTGTTCTGCTGCTTTTCTCTTCATTTCTGACCCTCTCAAAAGAGTTCATTTCTCTTCTATTTCACCTGAGGTGGAACAAGGAAAATGCACAAACAAAAGCATCTCTCCTTCCTCCACGGCTTTGTATCCTCGTATCTCCCTCTTCCTTTTTGTTTTAGTCTGTTTTCCACACCATTCCAATATGCTTTCCTTTCCAGGACCAGCCATCAATCTTCCTCTGTTGCTTCTTCCCCTTTTCTCCTTGAGGTCCTGTCCTTGCCATCATGCCTTATTTTGCTCTGGACTTCCCGTTCCCAAGGCACATTACAATCTGTCATTTTCTAGCTAAAGGGCCATAGTGGGGGGAGTCATTCCAAAGCAGTTTACATAAGCTGGCTCCGTTGCCGGCGGCACTGAATCGAGAAACGAGAAGAATTTTTAAAAAGGTGGCATTTCAGCAGGTCAGATCTTTACTGACAAGAAAATGAGCTATTGAATTTGCAGATTCTGTGTTATACAGCTCTCCCAGCTCTCTCAAACGCATGCAATAGCTTTTCATAAATAACCAGGATAAGTGCTGTCAATCCAAGGTCACATCTCAGTACAATTTATACTTTGTGCGTCATATCCTCATCTGAGAGCTCCAATGAAGCAATTTATGACTCCCCCCCCCCCCCCCGCAACATGTTGCTCATGAGTAATATGTCACTGGCAAACCTCCCTTACATAGCTTGAGGCTGGATCAGCTTCTTATCTTATGTTCTGGGGCAAAATAAGGCTCGGTGTGTGTGTAAGAAAAGCCTACACTTCCAGCATTGTGTGTGACTGGTGCGTTGTTGACTTGCCATATAGACTGAGAGCTGGCTATATGAAACACATTTAAATCCATGATAATGTAGTGGCAGAATGACATGGCAGAACTCACCTGTGCCACATCAGGTTGGAAATTGTAGTTTTCAACATTCTTCAACATAAAAACCAGTGCTTTATTTTCAGCCACAACTCACCGGAACTCAGTTCCGGCACCTCTCAGATTGGAGCCATTGCCATTAGAAAATAAGGTGCCATACATTCAGAATTCCCCGGACTGGATTCTGCCATCGTTAGCTGTGACTGGGCGGAAATCGCTGAGATGTCCGGGAAAATCCAGACGTATGGCAACTCATGTCAGCAGTGAAGACAAGCTCAACAACTTTGGACAAAAAAGCTCAACATCCTCACTTTTTGAAATATGGCTACCCTATTATTGAAGAACAATGGAGGTCTTTATGGGAAATTCCTGTATCTCTTTTTCCAGCAAAAAAGCACTGATAAAAATTTTTCTGAATGCTCAAAGCTGGTATAAGTGTGTATTGGAGTGGGATTTATGTGGAGTTTTCCTTGATGAGTTGATTTACTAAACATGGTCAGAAGCAGTCCTGTCCCTCACTCTACAAATTCTGTTGTCTCATTTTTCATAATGCACAGACAATGTTACGAGGTAGAATGGCAATGACAGAACGTCTGTTGCGCTTCGAGAACCCCAGGTCACCCCCACAAATAAATTCACACACACACGTATTTTAGTTTAAAGGTTGATGGGCAAAATTTAGGCCACAACTTTATTGATTACACAATGTGAGTGGTATTGGCAAGACTATAACTGACTCCTGCCCTCCCAGCAGGAAGTCTGAAAGGGTAAACACCAAATGAGGGAGCTAGTTAAGGTAAAGGGACCCCTGACCATTAGGTCCAGTCGCGGACGACTCTGGAGTTGCGGTGCTCATCTCGCTTTACTGGCCATGCGAGCCGGCGTACAGCTTCCGGGTCATGTGGCCAGCATGACTAAGCTGCTTCTGGAGAACCAGAGCAGCGCACGGAAACGCCATTTACCTTCCCGCCGGAGTGGTACCTATGTATCTACTTGCACTTTGACGTGCTTTTGAACTGCTAGGTTGGCAGGAGCTGGGACTGAGAAATGGGAGCTCACCCCGTCACGGGGATTCGAATCACTGACCTTCTGATCGGCAACCCCAAGAGGCTCAGTGGTTTAGACCACAGCTCAACCTGCATCCCTAATGAGGGAGATACATCGATGCAAATTGACAGAAGCTAACCCTGTGATCTTGGCATGGCCCCAGCCCCTCAAGCGGACTTCAGACGAGATCCAGGACCCCCAGATTCCTTTAACGGAATACCTTTTCATGGAGGGGCAGGTATTGGCCGCACCTCCCCTCCCACACACTTCACTAAGCCAATGCCTAACCGCCAAACCTTACAAAGTTGTGACGATTGCTGGGATGTAGGCGAAAACCAAATGGCAAGTGCCAATCTGCCAAATGGAAAAAAATTCCTACCAGGCCCCTGACATAAGAAAGGCAACCAACCAAAGTCCCGAGCAAGGCCAGAGCACTGAAACCAAGAAAAGGGTGGGTGGGTGGGTGTTTGGCAGTGCGAAGCAAGAGGCTGAGCCACGTTGCGCTGCCGCTTAAATACTACCCCCCCCAATCGTGCCATTCCAAGTGATTGGCTAATAAGCCTGACATGATCGTGGGGCTATCCTGGATAGGGCTGAGCAACACCCAGCCCCAATGAGGTAGGAGGTCCCCAAGCCAGACCCTTGTTGAAGAGGATCCCATGAGAATTTCACACACTGAGCCCAGTATCTTTAAAAACTAGCTCTGTTTGATATCTTCTTATATGGAACCCAGTGTTTTCCTTCTAAAACCCACCTCCTCTGAACCTGAATCTCTGCCTCTTAATATGTGAGTGCAAGAAAGCATATTGGTAAGCCTGACAGGTTGGATAAGCGTCATCCCCATAACTTCATTAGAAGGTCTGAGACTATTTTAAGTCAAGAGTTGCCAATCTACGAAATGGTAGTAATCATAAATGATAATATTGTAATGACAATTGGTTTTTCTCACCAGTCTAGTACAGTGGTACCTTGGTTCTCAAATTTAATCCATTCCGGAAGTCCGTTCCAAAACCAAAGCGTTCCAAAACCAAGGCGCACTTTCCCATAGAAAGTAATGCAAAACAGATTAATACGTTCCAGGCTTTTAAAAACAACCCCTAAAACAGCAATTTAACATAAATTTTATTGTCTAACGAGACCATTTATGAAAAAATGAAAGCAATAATCAGTGTTCTGTACTATAAAATAAATAAGACTGTATTGTAGATGATAAAAATAAAAATTAATTATTTTCTTACATGCACTGATTATAGTCATTGTTTGGATGGGGGGCTTTTATCCATTCCCGCAGTCACACGATCAATCAATCAATCAATCAATCATAAAATGAAAAACAAGCCACAGGCACAAAAATGAAAAAGCCACACAAACAAAAAAACAAAAAACAGCAAAAACAAAAGCACCAAATATCACCTCAGAACAGTGCAATCAGAAACGGAAGGCTTTAATTACAATGGGGGGGGGCTTAAATTTGCTGCTTAAGGGTAAAACTGGAGCAAAAAAGCCTTAATTACTATGTGGGGGACGTAAATTTGCTGTGCAACAGAAAAAACGGAAGCTCAGGAGCACGTTCGGCTTCCGGGACAAAGTTCAAAAACCAGAACACCTACTTCTGGGTTTGCAGCATTCGGGTTCTGAGTTGTTCGGGAACTAAGCTGTTCGAAAACCGAGGTACCACTGTAATGGCATACTATAAAGGACTTTGCATGCTGAAAAGCTGAGCAAAGTTGTTTTGAGCTGGACCTACACAGCTATTTTAAAAGCGCTATGCCAACGATATGCAAAAAAAACCGTTGTAAAGCTCACAATTGAAAATATAATTGAGTTGCAATTTCAGCTCCACAGTGCCATGTAGTGTCACAGTGTTATAACACGTTTATAACACTGTATTTTGACTAATGTAGCTGAGTCCTAGGATAGGAATATTCCACTTTAAACTGAAAGAGAGAACAAATCGTGCTGTTACTCAAAGGACGCTGCATGCCTATGGCTCACAGAAACATGTGAAAACAGTGAACATCTTTATTAAATAATTTATTTTAAAATTTTAAAATATCTCAACTACAGACTTATATGAAGCATTGCTGATGTCAGATTTTTCTTTTTTTCTTCAAATCCACTTTGACTGGAACAAGCAACTATTACAGTTTCTACAAAACTAGCCTCCGGCTATAGCAATTTTTTTATTAACTGCAGGATATGGTGTGTCAAAGCTTCTGGAGGAATTTGTAGTATATTCACATTTTCCTCTCATAAGTGCTCCTAGTTCTAGCAACTGGATGGGGTGCAAAGGGTCGTAAACACACCCAAGAAATACAGAAGACGGACAGTTTGCTCTCGACTGTATTTTTACAACTTGTTTTTTCTGCACAACGGTGCCACAAAAATTATTTCTTTGGAAAATTTTCACTAATCCTAATTGTCATTTAGCTTCGTCTGTCTTATAATGAAGGTGTTAATTTGTTATTTGTTTGACCCATTGTTATATTTTGTAATTTTTATACATACTTGTTTTTCCTCTCTGTATATTTATTACTTTGTTTTATTGCTCCCAGTCCTGAATTGTTGGCATCTGTCTTTCTCGAGAGACAATGGAGTGTACCTCTGGAGGTCAAGTCAAACCGCTGTGTTATCAGCAGTGAACTGATCTCCCCAGGGCACAAGCCTGGGCAGTGTGTATGGAGGTCCTGGGATACCCAGATGGCAACCTCCTTCTTGGCCTCACTGAAGTGGTCTGAAGGACAGCAGAGCAATGCGTTTGGCACCAGCTTGGCTGCAGAACTTGCCGGAAGGAGGTGTACGAGGCACCATCCAGTTGTGTTAATAACTCCATTCCAGAATTTGCGTAGGGTTTACTCCTTAGTCTTTTCTTCTCCCAGAGATATCCCGCAAAGCAGTGGAGGTTTAGGAGCAGATTCTTCCTTACATTCCTCAACGTGGGATTGAAAATATTTAATGAAAATTTATAAATACCTCATACAAATGAACTAGTTCCCTCTTTGTTTTTGGTTGACTGTTTTCCTGAACTGCCAGAGGTCAAGGGTAGAAATTTGAATCAAATTTGAATCAATCATTTTCTTCAGTCAACATAATTAAAATACCACATAGTTCATTTCAACTGATTGTTCTCCATGTTCTTTCTGTCATGATACAAGTGGGTTTAGAGGCAGAAATACAATTTTCATGACCACAGTATCTATCAATACTGAGCCTACCAGGAAGGACCATGTGATTAACCATCTTTCCACAATTAGCCACCTTTCCATCTTGCCTGTTACCTGCTGTTCACAAACCCTCTTGGCTGTTACTCCTCTGCCATTTTTCATTCAGTCTTTTGAGGGTACAAAGGTTTTTATGAAAGAGGTTCTCTTTGGGCTCAGCCTGAACAGAAATCAAGTCCCAGCAAGGTTCACCTGCAAAGCAGAAACTGCATACAACTAAAGCCCATCTGAAGCAAAGCTGTTCCCCTCCTTTATATTTCCTTCTTCCTGTCTGACTACATTTCATTGAAAGCAGCACTCGAAACTCATACTATTTTTAAGAATATCACAGGTTCTGGCAGTGGCTTTTCACATTACTTTTGGCTTTTAGATATATGTGCCTGGAATACACAGCCAGGAGCTGCTCACCTGAACTCCAGTTGGTTGTAGTGCAGCTACTTACAGGAAGTAGAAGGGAGGGGTGAGGTGGTAGGGAGGTTGGTGCAGTGCAAACGCAGTGGCAGAGCCAATCTTCCTTGCACCTCTGCCTCCCAATAAACAGCCATGGTGCAGCTGACTGGAAGCCAGGTGAGTGGCAGGACCCCACGATGCCCTTCACTTGATGTCCCATCAACGATGGAGGGCACTTGAAAGTAGAGTTTGGCATGTGTCTCTTTAAAAACTCAGAAGTGGGGACTCAGTCCTTTCCCATCAGATGCTTCCTTCACATAACTAATTCCACGTTTGCCCACCATTCACACTTGTACTCAACTGTATTATTTGAGTAAGTAGAAATGAGCAGTGGTGTGTTGGAAAAGGCATGTGGGACAGCACAGCTCCAAGAGGATTTTTTTTTTAAGAACAGGATTGTTGATGCCATCTGCCCAAGTACCAGGAAAATGGATAGAGCCTCTTTTCTCTGGCAAGCGAATGAGGTGATAATGAGACTTTAGAGTTTGTTTGTGGCAGATGCTTTCATCTTAACAGTTTATTATGAAATGTGCCCCCACATGGTTACAGCATCAATAGATACAGTGGTACCTCAGGTTAAGAACTTAATTTGTTCTGGAGGTCTGTTCTTAACCTGAAGCACCACTTTAGCTAATGGGGCCTCCTGCTGCCCAATTTCTGTTCTCATCCTGAAGCAAAGTTCTTAACCCGAGGTAATATTTCTGGGTTAGCGGAGTCTGTAATCTGAAGCGTATGTAACCCGAGCTACCACTGTATGTGCTATCTCTATGTGGAGGCAGTGCTTTTTTTCTTTAAAAAATGTTTAGGGGTACTCTCATTTTCCTACTCATACGGAAATACTGCCCCTCAATGAGGCCGAACTTAGATTTACAAAATGTTTAGGAGTATGTGTACCCCTGCGTATCCCCAGGAAAAAACACCACATGGAGGACACATGCTTAAGAAATATTTCTCAGATGAATTTACTAAGGTAAAATGATCAGTATTCATATGAACTAACAGCCTCAAGGAACCTCCCCTTTGCAAGCCCCATTTATTTTCATGAATTATGTGATAACAGTGTGTTTTGCAGTATTGTTGGAAATGCAACATGTAGGCTGTCATTCTACAACCACATAGAACATACATAAATGTTTGCAAGATTTGAGCTCCAAAGTAGGATAGGATATGTGTGTTCTTATTTTATGGAGCTGTGATAATATCAAGAGAGTTTCCACAATGTATAGCAATTAACAGTATGAACAGTATGAACAAGAGACATTTGAAGTACCAGTTAACTAATTATGTAATGCAATTACTGGAGTTTTTTACACAAGACAAAGCATTCTGAAGTTTAATCCAAACCTATCTGTAATTTCTAGATCACTTGCAAGAGATGGGTCAGTAGGCTAGTTTGTCATAAAATTCACAGTTGTTGGAAGGTTAGGGTGGTAATTAATCTCTTTCTCTATGTCTGTCATAACAATAACATGATGAGTTAAAAGACTATTAGTGCCTGACTTTGCTGTGGTGTAAAACCCAACATTGAAGAAACATACAATAGCCTATTGTAGCACCCCCTTGGGATGTCTGAGACTATCGCTATTTGTCTGTTTAATGCATTTGTTTGTTCCAATTAGTGTTTTAAACAACAGGCAGCATCTCTAGAGGAACAACAGAAGGCAAAAGCAATAGGCCAGGATATATATACCTGTGTGTGTGTGTGTGTGTGTGTGTGTGTATGAGCGAAATGGCAAAATGGCTACCCACACTGCAATTTGTCATTACTTTAATGCTCTTGTGCAATTTGAACAACTCTGGGTACCCCAATTCCATCTGTCTTCTGGATTTGACAACATTACAAAAAGAATTACTAGGACACACCTCCTATAGACAAGTGTTGTATTTCTTCAGTCATTTTGTCTTGACGTATCTTTGAATAGGTGTGTTTGATTTAGAAATTTCGTGCCTTTGACTAATTCTAATTGGGAAAAGTCACCGTAGCCTCCTGAGGTGTCTACACAAAGCAGGAGCAGTGCCAGAATATTTCTTGAGCATCTAACCCAGCTAGCAGGCCCAGAACTCCATAGTTGGAAGGCTGGTCTGCGTTCCATGACGGTTCTGGATATTCCTAATTCTATCTAACCTCTAGACCAGGCAATGTCACAAAAAGAGTTGCCAAGGTGCACCAGCTGAAATGGATTACAGCATGTAGGCATGAGAGATTTCCCAGTCCTATGCTCTTCGGAGATGAATAGTTTATCCAAAGGTTATTTTGATTTGCTGGGGAAATAGTGGCTTTGTCTTACCTGAAGAACAATCTCTGTGTACCTGTCAAGAGTTGATCATTCCCATGCAAAAATTTAGTTCTAGAAATTTATTATGGTAGTCCAAGATCATTGCTGCATTTTGAATATAAATCGTATGAATTTGACTGTATATATAGTTTCTATTTCACTTAATAATTTCTCCCACAAGCCAGTCAACATTTTCTCTCTTTCATAAGGTTGGCTTCTTCTCTGCTCTAGAAGACTGGTTGTATTTAGATCTGCAGTCTATGACTGATTTGATTTGATTTGATATGAAATAATGTGATATCATATAATGTATACTCTCATTGCATTAAAAGATGTATCCCTATATGAACAATGTCTGAAGCAACACTTGTCAAATAACTAGAAAGTGAAAGCTGTTTATGCTCAGGTAGTATAAGCAGGTTACATAGAATGCTTACAGATTTATTCTATACTACAAAAACATGTGATTTTCAATAATAATAATAATAATAATATAATTTACTTATACCCCATCCATCTGGTTGGGCCTCCCCAGCCACTCTAGGCAGCTCCCAACAGAATATTAAAAACACGATAAAACATTAAACATTAAAAACTTCCCTAAACAGGGCTTATCCTATATAGGTTTATATAAAATTTTATTTGCTATATTTGTAACTAACACTTCCTCCAAGCAGTTTAGGGTGACTTTTTCAACTTTAAAAAGAAAAATCCTTGGGAGAGTATACATCGTAGTTGTGGCGTCCTCAAGGCAACTACACCCAGTGCAACTAAACTGGTCGTGTTACTCTAAATCCACCTCTGTTCCTGCTCTCTGTACATTTAGAATACCCTCATGTAAATGTCTGTTCAGGTCAAAAGTCACCCAAGTAAGCATCATAACTGAGATCCATTTATTTATTTTATTTATTGAATTTATATACTGCCCTATACCTGAGGGTCTCAGGGCGGTTCACAGAATGAAATGAAGATATAAAACCACAAAATACATAATAAAATAAAAACAACAACCCAATAGCCCCCCCCCAAAAAAAACATTTTAAAAGGGCATAGGATGTAAATCAGGTCAACCAAAGGCCTGGTTAAAAAGGAACATTTTTGCCTGGCGCCTAAAGGTATATAATGAAGGCGCCAGGCAAACTTCCCTGGGGAGAGCATTCCACAGATGAGGAGCCACTGCAGAGAAGGCCCCGTTCTCATGTTGCCACCCTCCTGACCTCTCGAGGAGGAGGCACACAAAGGAGGGCCTCAGAAGATGATCCTGGTAGGTTCATATGGAAAGAGGCAGTCCTTAAGGTATTGGGGTCTTGAGCCGTTTAAGGCATTTGTCTGTCTAGCTCAGTATTGCCTACAATGACTGGTACTGGCTCTCCAAGATTTCATGCAGACCTACCTAGAGACGCTGAGCTAAAGCCCTTCCCCTAAGAATAGTTAGTTCTTTCTTTGTATTTTCGTACCTCCTTCAAAATAGCCAGTCTCTTGAATGTTAACCCTACTAGACTGAAATGAATAGAGGAGGAAATAGGAAAGACACATAGCCCTACCTATTCCACCTTTGTGTTTCTGTAGGGGACTGACACTTAGAACAGTTCCCTATGTTCCACAGTGCAAATTATTTTGCCCACTCTACCCATTAAGCCTTACTGGTAGAAATGGCTGCTATGCTGGCCCAGTAGGCAGCTCTCCTGAGATCCGTGCAGAGGCCACAATACAACCACTGTTGAGAGCCACAAACCATGCTTGTGCCATGAGAAGAAAGATTGCGTGTTTTGTACAAGTTCCAAGATTTCTTTGGACATATCCCAAAAGAATAGTTAGAACAGTAGTATAATACGTAATTGCATCAGCGTGACAGGAGAATCCAAAGCACTTTAAAAATGATTCATCCCATAGGCAGGAGATGAGTCATTTAAGATGAAATGTTTAATATGTATTAAATTACATATTATGTCATTTTAGCTATAAAATGATGAACGCTGCTCTATGGAATTTGGCATTCCAATATGTATTTTCAAAGGTCACCTTCAGAGTGAGGATTGCACAAGTCTTTTTCTGCTCTTCGTGATCTAGATTTGCCCAGACAGTAGATATTACTGTTAATAATCAGTCATTATAATTATATATTCATTGTTAGCAATTTTATTCCTATTATTGCTACCTGAAGGAGAAAATATCTCAAATGGAACAATTCCCCTGGAACTTTTCTTCTACAAGCTTCATTGAGATAAAGAAGGATTTTGTAGGAGTGTTTATATGGGATATTCAGAGGGTGCCTGCCAGCTGTTGCTTCATCCCGGACTACGCTGGCTGGGCCTGACAAGTGTTGTAGTCCCAAACATCTTGCAATCCAAACAGTTCTGGACTGGCTATTCCTGATGTATATCTTTATTATCACACCTCTGCAAACTGTACATTCTATTTTCTATTATCTTGCATCATGCAGACATAAGCTTATCTAACACAAGGCCAGGTAACTGCACAATACATAAACAGGAGGGGAGCAAAGCAAAGCCTATAGAAAGCAGGCTAGAGAGATAAGGAGGATGCAAAAGTTTCTATCAGCATGCAACAAACCTGAGCACAATCTGGTGAAAGCTAGGTAAAGCTAAAGGACCCCTGACAGTTAAGTCCAGTCGCAAACGACTCTGGGGTTGCAGCGCTCATCTCACTTTACTGGCCGAGGGAGCCGACGTTTGTCTGCAGACTGTTTTTCCGGGTCATGTGGCCAGCATGACTAAACCGCTTCTGGCGAAACCAGAGCAGCGCACGGAAACACCATTTACCTTCCCGCTGGAGCGGTACTTATTTATCTACTTGCACTTTGACATGCTTTCGAACTGCTAGGTTGGCAGGAGCTGCGACTGAGCAACAGGAGCTCACCCCATCACGTGGATTCGAACCGCAGACCTTCAGATCAGCAAGCCCTAGGCTCAGTGGTTTAGACCACAGCACCACCCGCGTCCCTTACTGGTGAAAGCTAGGCATGTCCAAATCATAGGGACTAGCATCCAGCTGAAATATCTGCTTTCAGTTGTTCTTTATGGCACATAAGTGTACATAATCCAATGGCTCAGTCAGGAATCCATTGGCTCAGTCAGCAGAGCATGAGACTTCTAATCTTACGTTCGTGGGTTCAAGCCCCACATTGAACAAACAATTCCTGCACTGCAGGGAGTTGGACTGTTGTGGTCCATACGAGATGACCATTGTGGTCCCTTTCAACTCTGTGATTCAACTCTATACCTCCCAAGCACTTCTCAGGATAACCAAACAACAATTGCACCTACATATCTGTGCAATTTTCTAGATGTCACACAGAGCAAATGTTGATGGTCCTGGTTAGAAACCATGGTGAGCAACCAGAATCCTAGATTATATTGCAGGAAGGAACTATGGGAAAGCAGCCCACAAAAGAAATTATGGGCTAATCTACACTGGTGAATTATAATGTTAAGAATGCGTTATAAAAATGTGACACCAGAGGACGCTGTACAGCAGTGATATTTTGCCACTGAGAAATTGCATTGGGAGCTATATTTTTATAGTGTTTTAATAGCGTTTTCCAGATCAGTGTAGATTCAGCATCTGTAAGTATATAAGAAGGACTTTTTCCCTTAGAGATATAGGGAAGCCCTCCCACTGAGAAATTCATTTACAATTCAATCATATGCTTGTATATTCAGAAGTAAATCCCTTTTATAAGAATATTTATATACTGCAAGTTCATACAACATAACATGGCGGTGTACAGCAATGTCTACAATAAACTATAAAACTATACAAAATGATCATTAAAATGACTGTCAGTGTCATCAAATGGAGCCTCCAGCACGAATGGAATTGGGAGACATTGATCAAGTACATCCGATTTCCATAATTAACCACATGTAAATATTCCCACATTTTTAGATGTTTGATTCAGACCAGACCAATGTTGCAGATGCTTAAAATCAGCAGTTACCCAAAATAAAACCCCAGTCTAGTCTTAAATTGAGAAAGTGATATATAAGAGAACCATATTTGAACATCCCCTTTGCAACTTCTTAGAAGGGGCATTTATCACATGTGCCATTGCAATTTATTTTATTTATGAATCTATATTGCATTGTACTCGTGATGTGGAAGCTTCTGAGAGCAATTGGCTGAGCTCATATGGCAACATATTTGTGGACGTTTCAATCACTTGGGGAACAAAGCTGTCAGAATATCCATAGTCTACGTTCTGTGAGGGGAAGGAGGCATGTCAGTTTGTCTGGGATTACAATATCAAAGGCTAAACATAGCATTGTGAGCTAGTTGAGGACTGGAGGGGTATGCAGGGAAGGAAACTAAGAAGTAGGGAGCCCTGAGGCAAGGTGGATGAATGAACGCTGCCAAATAGGCAATGGACTGAGAAACAGGAACACAAGGAGACTGATGGAAAAGGCAGAGGGTATTGAAAAATGTGAGGTGGGAGGCTCAGCAGACATATCATGATGCACATGAAATTGTGTGATGGTTTTTTGTTGTTGATATTATTGTGAAATTGCTTTGAGATTTTATGGAGAGAAATTCATAAATGGAACTAAATAATAATAAAATAAATGGTGGTGGTGGTAATGGTAATGGGGAATAGAAGCCTTTGCCATGCTACCATTGAAATATTAACTACATCTGTGGTAAGCCAGTACAGTATTGACCTGAATTCATGTTTTTACCTTCCAAGTTTACCAGTGATTCTAAACACCATCTGGCTATTTCATTAACATTAATTAGAACCATCAGTCTGGGTATATCTCGAAAGAGAGCCAATTAGTAGGCTCTGGTGCATTTATTATTGTAAGCAAATGCAATATTTATTGCACAAGAAGTAAATTACAGAGAGGTTGTGTGGCATTTCTTGAAATGATTCAATTAGATTCAAATCTGATATTGAATAAAATGGGAACGTCCCCCATTTTGGGGTTCCTCCGATAACCAATTGTGATGGATTCTATTGCTCTGTTTTCTTGGGCAAAAATGAAGGAGGTCCACCATTCAAGTATCCACAAAGATGCATGTTATTGAGAATTGAGATTAAGCTTTTTTTACTTTTGAAGCCACTTCTAATTATAAAGAGAGCAGATTGTGTGAGAGAAGGGGAGGGGGGGCTACACCCAGCAGGGCTGGCTCATCTATGAAGGAAGATGAGGCAACCACCTCAGGTGGCAGGATCCGCGAGGGCAACAGATCCAGCCGCCAAGGAATGCATTGCCCACCGCTGCAGCCACTGCCACAGTGGCAGTGACAGTGACAGCTGTGGTACCCCCCTTGGAGATTTGCCGCCTCCTGGAGGAAGACCATCAGAAGTGCCTCCTATTTGCTGAGAGGCCACTGTGCAATGCTGCTTCCTCCACAGCAGTCTCTTGGCAGACAGAAGCTGCTGCTGTTCTCCTCAGTGGTGGAGCATATGTCTTCACTGCCCAGGGCGGGCGCATTCCCGAGGGGGGCGGGGCGTGGAGGGTGCCCTCCCAGGTGCAGGATAGCTGCTCGGGTGCATGGAAGAAGAAGAAGAAGAGTTTGGATTTGATATCCCGCTTTATCATTGTGACGTTAACATATGAGAGTGCTGGAGGCAAAATAGTTAAACAAGTTACCCAATCAGAATCCAGGGGGTGGAGTCAGAGGGACTATAAAGCCAGCTCTGGGAGGGGCAAAGGAGGAGTTCGTTGGGAGTTGGGTGGTTGGTTGGAGTGGGAGTGAATTGGGATAGAGTCTGTGGGTAGGTTGAGTTAGTGTAGCGAAATAAGCTGAGTCAGGAACAGTTGGGAGCTAGGAAGACAAGTAAATATCTGAGAGGTGGTTTAGTGAGTGAGAGCAGATAGCGGAAGTTACAGGTCTGGATAGGCACCCCATGACTGTAATTGACCGATACCATTTATGAAACCACACGCTTGTTAAACTGCAATAAATAAACAGAAGTTTATGTTCCAATTTAACCCTGACTGGACTTAATATTGTACCAGGTAGGGCCTGGGTGGTGGCAGCGAGAAATAAAATGGTGGCACAGAGATCAATAGACGGTGAAATGTCTGGGGACCCTGTGTGATCGCCACAATCACTACCCTAAGGAGTCTCAAAGCGGCTAACAATCTCCTTTCGCTTCCTCCCCCACAACAAACACTCTGTGAGGTGAGTGAGGCTGAGAGACTTCAGAGAAGTGTGACTGGCCCAAGGTCACCCAGCAGCTGCATGTGGAGGAGCGGGGACACGAACCTGGTTCACCAGATTACGAGTCTACCTCTCTTAACCACTACACCACACTGGCTCTCTGTGGAGCGGCACGCGCCCTGCAGCCAGGGGTGGAGTGAGCCAACCACGGGAGCTGAGCGAGCCGCTAATGGCGGACATTCAGCGTGCTGTCTTCCTGCAACTCCCAAGCCTCCCCCGAGTTTTCAAAATGAAGGGGGAAGGGGGGAATGCCGCTGGCAAAGCAGCACAGCTCCCCCCGGGTGGGCTTGGGAGTCGTGGGTGGGCAGCGCGCCAAATGTCACCCCCTTCAGTGAAGACACCCGGGGCAGTCTGCCCCTACTGCATCCCATTCCTCCACCCCTAGTTCTCCTCTTCCTGGGGAGGAAATAGCAAGAGCTGCCCTCTTCTGGACTTCTTGGCTCTGTACCCACCCAGCATGATTCAGAGTGGGCCACTCCCTACCCACAGCGGCCTTTGATTCCCAGTTCAACCATCGGGTAAGGTTGATTTGACCCCCCTCCCCTTGTTCCCAATGTAGATCTTCACTCCCTCCTTGTTCCTGATGTATAGCTTCACTCACCATTTCTTTCTTGGCCAAGGAGGTGCCATTTTGTGATTTGCCTCAAGTGCCAAAATGTCTTGGGCTTGCCCTGCCACCAAGGCTGCTTCATCATTGAAAGAGACATGTGAAATGCTGATGACTTCTTTGTGTCTTGTTGCACATGTACTGTTAACCACCTGAAGCACTTGATGTTTAACCATGTCGCCATTAGCATTATGTCTTGCATAATGTAAATCTTACCTGCATTCTGGCCACTAGATTGATAAAACAGGGAGCCACAGCTAAAAGATTATAAAACTAGGAACATTGGATATTGCCTTACACCAAATTGGTCCATCTTGCTCAGGGGTATCTACACCAAGGGTGGTGAACCAATGGCTTTTCACAAACCATCTGCAGTTACTACAGGGAGGTTGATGTGATTCCAGTGTCCAGGGGTGGCCATACTTCACTCAGAACAATTTTCATTCCATCTTAGACAGAATCAAATCCTATCAATTGCAGAACCTCCAAGGGTCCCTATTTTCCAGAAACATTCCTGAATTTACAGAAGCCGTCCTGGTTTCGATTTGATCCCGGAATGTCCCGTTTTTCCTTAGGATGTCCCTATTTTCATCAGAGAAATGTTGGAGGGTATGGCATTATGTGACTCCCGAGCCAAGGAAATAAGTACAATCTTTAGAAGAAATCTGAAGGCAGCCCTGTATAGGGAAGGTTTTTTTAAAAAAATGTTTAATGTTTTATTGTGTTTTTATATATGTTGGAAGCCACCCAGAGTGGCTGGGAAAACCGAATCAGATGGACAGGGTATAAATTGTTGTTGTTCTTGTTATGGAATAGGGTGTCTCTATTTTCATCAGACAAATGTTGGAAGGTATGCAATTTCAGGGCAGGGCCTTGCCTCCTTGTCCCTCCCACTCTCCCAGTAAGCAGCAGTAACTTGGCTGCTGGGAGGTCAGGTAAGTGCCACGACCCCATCCTTCACCCCACCATCCATGGCTAGATAGTTCTCTCATATACCACTCCAAAGGCAGTCATCATCATCATTAGCAATGACAGCTTGATGTACAACACAAAATGCGCTATAATAATAATATTAATTTATTATTTGTACCCTGCCCATCTGGCTGAGTTTCCCCAGCCACTCTGGGCGGCTTTCAACAAAGATCAAAAATACATTAAAATGTCACACATTAAAAACTTCCCTGAACAGGGCTGCCTTCAGATGTCTTCTGAATGTCAGGTAGTTGTTGTTCTCTTTGACATCTGGTGGGAGGGCGTTCCACAGGGCGGGTGCCACTACTGGGAAGGCCCTCTGCCTGGTTCCCTGTAGCTTTGCTTCTCGCAGGGAGGGAACTGCCAGAAGGCCCTCGGCGCTGGACCTCAGCGTCTGGGCAGAACGATGGGGGTGGAGACACTCCTTCAGATATACTGGGCCAAGGATGTTTAGGGCTTTAAAGGTCAACACCAACACTTTGAATTGTGCTCGGAAACGTACTGGGAGCCAATGTAGGTCTTCCAAGACTGGTGTTATGTGGTCTCGGCGGCCGCCCCCAGTCACCAGTCTAGCTGCCGCATTCTGGATTAGTTGTAGTTTCCGGGTCACCTTCAAAGGTAGCCTAAAACCAAAGGTAGCTAAAAATAAACATGATTTGAATTGGCCCCAGTGGATTTTAAGTCCACATTTCTCATGCATTTTACTTTAGGAATGTGTTATACAGTCGTATTCCACCAAGCCCACCCTTATTCTTCAGCCGGTCTTCACTCTCGTTTTACTCAGTGCAATACAAGTGTCCTAACCCACAAGGTGGAAATGTTTATTTTACACCGTGGAATTGGGATTGTGTCTCCTAGGGAGATGAAAGAGGGAAGAGGATATACGGATTGAGTTTTAAATCATTTCTGCTGCAAAAATTACCTGCTGCATAGCTCGAGATAAGCTTGTAATTATCCCTGGGTCTGAACTCTGCTATCGTGAGCCAAACCTTGCACTATGGCCTAGTTTCGCTGCATAACTACAGTGGACACATGACCCAGAATCTGATAAGGATGCATCTGCTCCTAATGACAAATAACGTCTTCAAAGATTGAGGCAACTTTATACACCTCTGTGCTGTATTTGAAGTACCTGGAGAGCAGTTAAAACACGTGATGTTACAATAGCAAACATTGATCATCTGCAAATGGACCTTTAAACAAAAGATATCTTGTTTACAGCAAAGGAATCTATACTACACACTTATGTTAAATTGTACCAATTTCAGAAAAAAGACATGCTTTTGCAAAACTAAAATATTGACCAAGATGCTGCTTACCTTCCCAGCATTTAGTATCAAGTGGGTTATTAGACAAATAACTGTCTCTAGAAGAAGAAGAAAGTCTGCCTTGCGAGAAGTTGTTTCCAGAAATTGAAAGAAATGTGGGAAGAAATTCAGCACTGTGCACTTCTGACATCAACGCCGTGTTCCAAACTGGGAAGAAACAAGGACAGTGAAAGAGTAGCAGAAAAATTAAAGAGCAAAGAGGAAGGCCGTTGGCCAACCTTGCTGCAGTGACTTAGGACACAGTACGGGAGGAAGGAAAAAGCAGAAATGTTGAGACCAGCAAAATTTTAAAATGCTATAACTAGGACAGTACATAGTTATCTAAGAGTTAATTGAAAAGAAGTCAAGTAGAATCCAAGTTCAGTGCTAGACTTCGCTACCTTTAGATTCTGAACAAATGAAAGAAATGATTGTTTCTCTTAAAACCCATCTGAAAAAGTTCCAAGTATTCTGGTTTAGGAGCCCTGGAATAAGTAATTGCTTGCTAATAGCCACCTGAGCTCCTCCAAATGTTTCAAAGTGGGTCAGGAAGTAAGCTGACACTAAACAACATGACACAACCTAGCAGCAAGACTTTGAAAGGTAGCTTGTTTTCTGCAAAGACTAGAAAAGGGAAACAGAAGCTAGCCACATGGTGCCACCTTGAAAGGAGATGGCCAAGGAGGCAGAGAATAATGCTAAGGCTCATTGTATATTATTTCTTCCAGTAGTTTGTTATTGGTATGAGCTTTCGTGTGCATGCACATCTGAAGAAGAAGTGTGCATGCACACGAAAGCTCATACCAATAACAAACTTAGTTGGTCTCTAAGGTGGTACTGGAAGGAATTTTTTAAATTTTGTTTCGACTATGGCAGACCAACACAGCTACCTACCTGTATATTATTTGTCAGACAGTGAAAGAGAGTTTGAGAGACTGACTGACCTGTCGCCAGAAGAAACTGGCGAAAGAAAGAGGGCAGTTTAAACTTTATAAAGGGGCAGAAGGAACATGACCCCTGCGTAAATCGCAGGCTTATTGTATATAGAATATGACAAAGTGGGGGAAATGACACAACAACAACAACAACAACAACAACAACAACAACAACAACAGGGTTGTACTGCAATACAGGGTACTGCAATATTTTCCCAGTGAAGACAGCCTAAATGGATGGTGGCTGTTTTCCTTAGAAAAAAAGGGTCAAGCTACATAAGTGACAGAATTCTGTCTCTTTCCCTCGATTTTTTTAAAAGATTTTTTTTTAAAAGACATGCTCAGTGCTGCAACTAGGAGCAGAAGACTAGGTGGGGCCTGTGTGCTATAAGGCCTTTTTCACTGCCACCGTTTGTCTGCTTAAAAGCAACACACACACCCGCAAGCTGCTCTTCCAATCCGGTTGGGGGGGGGGAGATGCTATGCCATAATAGATTTGTTAGTCTATAACAATATGGTTCTTTTTTTCCACCAGGCTAGCTATGCAAGAGAGACTAGCACAAATACCGCTCAGAAACTAGCTGCCACAGATGACAGGAGCGATAGGTGACTATTGGCTATGGAAACTAAAAATGGAACCTGTATGTTCAGAAGTATCATACTTCTGTTTTTCAGATATTGGGAACAAATGATATGGAATGGCTACATCTATCGTGTATGACTTTTTAACTTTCTGGAGCCTTGTGGCTAGACATTGCTGGAGACAGAATAAAAAACTGAGAGGTCCTGTGACTCTCAAGTAAGTTTTGTCTTGACAGAATTTGCATCGGAGGAGAATGGCATTGTTTCTTTCCATACTCATAGCGAGCCCACAGCTATGGCCTGAGCCACACTGGTGTTTGGACATCTTTCCAGCTACTCAGTGTAAATTATTAAGTGTTCCTGCAACAGAGTGGCTTTTAGGTCAGACATATTAATCACTGCAAAATTATAGCAGTTAATTGTGAGATTATATTTTGACTTTCTGTCTGGAGTAAAATAAGACCATGAATAATTTCTGTGTTTAAAAGCTATTAGCTTTACATCCTTCTGAAAGATGGTGAGATACATTTCTCTATTCACATTGGGTAGGGTTGCCATATTTCAAAAAGTAAAAACCAGGAAACACCCCCCCCAATTGTTTGTTTGTTTGTTCATTTTTTAGGAAAACCTGAAAGTTGACTAAGATCTAGGACAAGCGCTGCCTTTCAAACCACACACACACACACACACACACACACCCGTACGTCAATTCCGCCTTTGAAATACCAGTAATCCAGACATATGGCAGCCCTACCTTGGAAATAGAAGAGTAAATGGACTGATGTTTCCAACCTTTTCAGGAGAAGATTCAAAAGGCATTTCAAGGGATGGATGAGTCAATAAAGTTCAGTTTTTCTCTATTTCATATCCTGCTCCCGCTTTAAGTTCAATTTTCCACATTTCCACAACAGGTTACATTTTTGATTTTATTTTTAAAGTCCTCTCAAATATTCATTGGCATTTTAGTGCCCATTTTTCTAGATATGCACATTTCTTATGTATTTTTCCATAATGTACACAAATATGCCATTTTCTCCACATGTTTTGCTGGGAAGTGCAAATAAGGCAAACTGCACTGAATTTCGCCCCCATCGGATGGATATTTGGTGCCATTGAGCCTCACAGGTTAAAGGTTTTAGCTCCAAAACTATCCTAATGTCTTATTTGCTCTTCATTTGGCACTTTTCTCCACATTCACATCAGACGAATGGCAACCCATATTGTGGGTTTGCCCAAAAAAGAGACAACTTTTGTGTTTGGATTTTCACTTTTTGAAATATGGCAACCCTACGTTAGCCAGGGAACAGAAGAACCCCAAGACGAAATCCCTTACTTATCCATGAAACTCAGCCCAATTTAACTTATTTCACTTCGTTGTGAAGATTAGAATTATAGTTGGTATTTTTCCACCATTCTCTGAACATGTTCCCAGATCAGCTTGCATCATGGCAATAAAATAATTCAAAGATAAACTCATTTGAGAGCAGCACATAGGCAGGAAGGCATCTAGACTTCCTTAGCTGCAGGGTGGAAAGAGGCACAATCTGTGATTAATTCAAAATATGTATTATGTGCACAACAGCATGAGACAGCAACATTTCTAAAATGCAAGAGAAAGGCCAAGCTCTCAGGTATTTTACACGGAAGGCACCAAGGACCACTTAACCCAGATTCTTTCAGATTAAAAAAAGAAAAGAAAACTGTTAAGAGCAAAGTTAAGGCATCAGGCTAGGACAATTTAAACACCCAAAAGCTATGGAAGAATGCACTCAATTGCTGCTCTAAATGGCCAGCATGGCACTTAATGTTATGCTATGACTACAGAAAGCAAAAAGAATAAAAGTCCTGATTGCCTCTCTCATGAATTATCTCATACCCTCCAACATTTCTCCAACAAAAATAGGGATGTCCTATTCAATTAGTAGTAGTAGTACAGTGGACGCTCGGGTTGCGAACGTGATCTGTGAGGGATGCACGTTCGCAACCCGCAGCATTCGCAACCCACAGCGGTGCATCTGCGCACATGCGGGTTGCGATTTGGTGCTTCTGCACATGCACGAAGTGCGATTTAGCGCTTCTGTGCATGCATGACCCCCGAAACCTGGAAGTAACCCATTCCGGTACTTCCGCGTTTCAGCGGGTCCATAACCTGAAAAAACGCAACCTGAAGCATCTGTAACCTGAGGTATGACTGTAGTAGTAGTAGCAGTAGTAGTAGTATATTTATACCCCACCCCAACCACTCTGGGCAGTTTCCAACATATATAAAAACATAATAAGACATTAAACATTTTTTGAAACTTCCCTTGTCTTCAGATGTCTTCTAAAGGTTGTATAGTTACTTACCTCCTTAGCTCAGGGATCGCATAACTCCATACCCTCCAACATTTCTTCTGAAGAAAATAGGGGCATGCTAAGGAAAAGCGGGACATTCTGGGGGGAAATCAGGAAAGCGGGACAGATTCTTTAAATTCAGGATTGTCCCTGGAAAACAGCGATACATGGAAGGGCTGTGATCTGTTAAATGAAGGGCAGCACATTCAGACATCATGTGTTATTTTTTAAATAGTCATGGTTTGAAGTATAGCCTTTCTTTTCTTTCCATTTCTCCTCTTAGGCTGCAATCCTTGTGTTTACGTGTGTGAAATATAAAGGCATTAGGAGCACCTTATACACCCTGCAGGGCTCAGCTTGACAGAAGGTATGCAAAAACAAATTAGAATGAAATGCAGGTAAATCCCATTGGACTCCACAGATCTTGCTTCTTAGCAGACATGTGTAGGATTGTGAGCTCATGGCAACCATAAAAATATTCCAAGAATATGAGCAAAGGGCCAGTGCCAAAAAAACAGGTCTTCAGAGAAAAGACAATATGCAGAGTGTATGAATAATTCCAATTGATGTTATTCCTGTAAAAACTCGGCATCCTTCACTGAAGAGGCTCGTTGCCAACATGACAACATTGCAGGGTAAAGCTTAATTGCTTAAGTGCTTTTGGCAACAATGATGAGACCTTTCTTAGTCTAGATTATAGAATATTTAGGCCACTTAATTAAATTCTGATCAGCCCTTTCTAGAAGAGAGCAAGCCGACTGCTGCTTCTGCATCTTGAGAAGTCAGCAAGTCAAGTGGGTGCAGTGATTAAAAATTGACTTATAGTGCCCTGTTTGAAGAGGCTCACTGAGAATTAAGTGCAATTTATCCACACAGCAGTCAAAGGATAAGTTCTCTTTTGGGTTTCCATGGATGCACACTCTGTATAGCTGAGAAGGGTTGCTGACTCATCAAATCGCAATTGGGCAGGCCCTGCTAATTATGAATGACGTAAAAGACAACGCCAACTTTTCATCTCTTATCCAAAACTGCTAGCCAAGGTGTGTTTTTTACCAAGTGCCCCTCTGCCTTATGCTTTTTCTGTTGGGTTATTAATTATATGTCACTTTGTCCCATGGGGTCTGGTCAGCCTGCAAGAAGTTCAGCAGTATCCATCTCTGTTCCTTGCAATGGTATGGCCACAATGCACATGTGAAAAAATACACAGATATTTTGCATTCAACATAGTGAATGCATTCAACATAGTGTTATGGTGAATGTTCCATCAGTGCAAGGATTCCTCCTTGTGCAATTGAATTTTCTCCCTCCTCTCCTCCCCCATCCTGCTCCCATTAAATCTGTTCTAGGGGTCCAAGCCCAACCCACTGCACTAGTTTAAGAATTTAGTTAAATGCCACCCATGTGTTGCTGTTGTGTCTGTGAATGTGTGTATGCTTTTAAAAAATATTTGAATAGGAACTGCGGAGGGTTTGGTCAGGATAAAGGCTGTAGTGTGCGAGGAGATTTTCCAACACTTGCAGTTTTGGCAATGAGTATGATTGCTTTGCACATTTTCCTAAACTAGCATGGGACAAAGAGCAATTAATTATTCCATTTACTAAGCATCTGTTCTCCCCTATGTGCAATCAAGCCATAGCAAATCCTAAATAGAGGGTCTCCTCTTCCATCTGCCAAACACAGCAACAGAGCAGCAGATTCAAAAATCCCAATGCAGTCGTGAAGCACACAGGGTGGCCTTAGGCAGATCACTGCCTCTCAGTCAGAGGTACCTCCTAGGATTGCTGCAAGCCTAAAACTCTCTGGGGGAACAAAAGTAACCTAGGACCCTCATACCTACGGGACCGCCTCTCCTGGTACGCCCCACGGAGGACCTTAAGGTCCTTATAGCAACACCCTAGAGGTCCCGGGACCTAAGGAAGTTAGATTAGCCTCAACCAGAGCCAGGGCCTTCTCAACACTGGCTCCAGCCTGGTGGAATGCTCTGTCTCATGAGACCAGGGCCCTGCGGAATCTGATTTCTTTCCACAGGGCCTGTAAGACAAGAGTTGTTCCACCTGGCCTTTGGCTTAGAATCAGTTTGATTCCCTCCCCCTCTTTCTTTTTCCTTTCTCCTCCTGTGAAGAGGCTGCATCCTAATGTTTAATATTATATCTTAATCTTTTAAATTGTATTTTAATCAACTTGTTTTTATTATTGGTTGTTAGCTGCCCTGAGCCCGGTCTTGGCTGGGGAGGGCAGGGTATAAATAAAAATTTTTTATTATTATTACTACTTCCCACAGGTCAAGAACAGGATGTTGCATTGGCTTGATTAACAAAGACGACACCAAAGCAACTTAACTTTTAATTCACAATATATGCATGGAATATTTCATTTCATAGGCAAAATATGGGAAAGGTCACTGGAGAACTCTTCATAGTACTCTGTCGCTTCAGTCCTAAGCCCTCAGAATGTGTCAGTGCACATCTTGCTGTGCAAACATTGTTCCTCTGCTCCTCTGTATCTGGACTTTCCCATAGATAGATAGAAATCAGTCTTCACCAACATGATGCCCTCCAGATCTTTTGGACTGCAGTCGAAAACATCTGGAGGGCATGAGGATGGTGACAAGCTAGTATAAATTGTGATCCGCTTGCAGTCCAGGTGTATTATGCCATGTGTTCTGACATTTGTAATGTATTTGATGTGGGAAATTTTCTGTTTCGCCTGGTAAAAGTTAGTTTAACGTTTGTTTTGGACTTTCACTGAGAGCGATGAGGAAGGGTGGGTGTCACGATTCTCAGTGTGCACGAGAAGGACAGAAGACAGGCATGTTTTGATTGGTGGGTGCAGGTTTAGACTTTTCAGTGAGGGTCTGGACGAAGGGCCCAGGTCTCCCTAGTCCGGGGCCAACATTCTATCTACTACTCCAGACAGACCGTCAGCCACAAAGTACACATTTTCTAAAGTGCATGCTTACAACCTGATACTAAAATAAATTGCTTTCCCCACTCCCTTGGCAAATTATGAAATTGGCTCATGTTAAACTATGACACCGATGCAATTAGCTTTCAGAAGAGTGAGGTACATGGCATTTCATTTCCATCAAGACAATGCACTGTGCCGAGCTGCAAGTCGTTTCCCAATGACACCTCATTACTCGTGATTAGGGCTGCTTCACACCGAACAGGGCCAGCACTTCAACCTTGCATTATTAATAAATACGCAGCTCTTACACGGCACTTCTCAGCCAGAGAATTCAGCGTGTTTTTAAAAAGGAGTCAGAGCTAACCACCCACAGGGCATTTAATGGCAAACTGGGAGCTGAAATCGGCTAGGGGGTCTATGCACGGATGCACTCTGCCCCGCTAAATTGGGCTTGTCTCTTTGGGGGATCTGCTAAGCCTGAGGGTGAAGCACTCTTGATATTTCTTGAGAGATGTTACTTTACAAAAAAAGATCTTATATTCAGCGGTTCTGTTAAGAGGACATCCGCAGACTTTCACAGCCATTGTAGCAGGGGGTTCGTGATTGCTGCAGCAGGACCACCACCTGTCAGGAGCTCGTCCTACTCTCGAGTAGGACCCTTGCAGAGACACATACCCAACTGGCATGTTCTCTCCCTCCTGGTCGATCATTCAGGAGCTTTATTAGCTTTCTTCAGCCCAAACATCACAGCAACCGATGCCAACAGACATCAGCACACTTAGGGATCCACAGAGTTTGTGCATTTCGTGTGACAGACCTCAGCAACTCAGCATTTTGGCTAATCTACTTTATTTACATATAAACACACACGGAGCACTGCAACATGGCTCCCTCTCTCTCTAGCATCAGACAGCAAAGAGAAAAGGAACAAAGGGCAATAGTCCCACTTCACGGAACACAGTAACACAAACATCCTGCCTCCATCACTTCCCACTCTGTGGAGTCAAAACATATACCGTCATGTGAAAGACAACAATCCCATGACTGCCATCATGGAGCAGGAATTCTAACACTACCACCCCATGTCCGATCTCCTCAGGTTGGTAGGAACATGCCTGGATAGCTCAACTGGTTAGAGTGTGGTGCTGATAGTGCCAAGGTTGCAGGTTCGATCCCCTTATGGGACAGCTGCATATTCCTGCATTGCAGGGGGTTGGAGTGAACTCTACAATTCTAGGATTCTTCTTCTTCTTCTTCTTCTTCTTCTTCTTCTTCTTCTGCTTGTTATGGACTTCTTGCTCCCAGCGTCTTTGTTAAGCTGTCTCCTGTAAGTGGGATGGATCACCTGCAGGTAATGGGCCACTTTAATAATAATAATAATAATAATTTTTTATTTATACCCCGCCCTCCCCAGCCAAGGCCAGGCTCAGGGCAGCTAACAAGCAATAGTAAAAACAAGTTGAATGATTACAACTTCAAAACAAGATTGAAATACAACATTAAAATATTGAAACATTAAAATATTAAAATGCAGCCTCATCACAGAAGAAAGGAAAAAGGAAAAAGAAGGAGGGGGAGGGGAGGGAATCAAATTGGCTCCAAGCCAAAGGCCAGGCGGAACAACTCTGTCTTACAGGCCCTGCGGAAAGAAATCAGATCCTGCAGGGCCCTGGTCTCATGAGGCAGAGCATTCCACCAGGCCGGAGCCAGTGTTGAAAAGGCCCTGGCTCTGGTTGAAGCTAATCTAACTTCCTTAGGGCCCGGGACCACTAGGGTGTTGCTATTTATGGACCTTGAGGCTCTCCGTGGGGCATACCAGGAGAGGCGGTCCCGTAGGTACGAGGGTCCCAGGCCATGAAGGGCTTTAAAGGTCAAAACTAGTGACCTTTAAGTGAAGACCTTGCAGGAATGCAAGACTGTGTGTGGCAGAAGGAGTGTCAAATTGCTGCCACTGCCATGAACCACGCTGCACCAAGCTCTCTGTGCCTCAGCCCTCCTCTCTCCTTCTTGGTGAGTCTCAGAGACCCACTGTATTGGGAAGCCAGGAGAGCTATGGTGCCCCACCTGCGGCACCTCCCCAGCCATTATTGTTCCAGTGTCTTATACTGGATAAAACATGTTTTAGCAAGTTGAGACAATAGAAACTCATGGTAACTATAAGAGCAGCACGGTGTACTTGCAATGATGAGTTGTGTAACATGAGATCTTCACAGCTGCCTTCTTTCTTTGTTTTAATGAAACGATAATGAAAAGCTTTGGTAACCAAATTGCTCCTCTTGTGTTGTGTTCAGAGAATGCTCAAGGCCTCCTAGGTCACTACTCATAGCAACACATCTCTAAGAAGCTCCCTGCATTGATAATAAGGCATGTTTTTACCTGGTTCATAAGTGATCCCTTGTGGGACCAGCACAGTGTCAAACAAGGGGACTGTTTGTTCTTTTACAAGTGTAGGAGCGAGACAGAAAACATCCTTTGAAAAATAGTTCACATGGGCATGTTCCTCACTCAGTGGCTACGCAGCATCAAGTGTTGTTGTTCTTTAATTTTGCATGTGTTGGTGGAGCATCATGAGTCAAACACCACAGATAGAACTTTCATATTTAGGCAGCTACAGAAGCTGAATGCTAGGCTAGGCTGCCCTTTGGTTTGATCCAATAGGGTGCTTCTTATACTATAGCTATGTCACCCATCTGTGTGGTCAAGAAAGCAGGATGTCATTTTCTGACGGCCTGTCAGCTCTGGGCAGTGGGGACCAGGGCCCTTCTGGCCTGCTGTGGACCTGTTTCACCCAGATGGTGTCCACCTTTCCAGAGAAGGCAATGACACTTGGCTTGGTGACCTTACATCAACTCGCCCCCTGCTTGTCTAGCAAGATCCTATGACAGAGTTCCAAAGAGCCCTGCCCAGTACTTTTGAGCATCAATGATGAGCTGGACTGTTTTGCAAGCTCCAGTCCCCCACCACTGAGCTAGACTTTTGGTCAGGCACATCTTTGGTCTGATCCAACAGGGCTCTTATATACTCATGTTTTTAATTTTGGGGTTGGAGGAGCAATTTCATACCAACTGATCTAGCAGGCTGTTTCTATTGGTGGCATTTTCTGATACAACGGAATTAATACTGGACCAGAGCAGAAAATCGCATACATTTTATTAGAATCTTGCTTTCTTCAAAATTGTGGTTATTTGTGTCTGGTATAAGACAGCTTCTTCCTAAGAGCCTAAACGGAAGGCAGAGCCCAACCAAAGGTGGGGAAAGAGGCCCACTTTCTCAGTGTCTTACGGTCCAACAAGCCCAAATGCCATTGTATATGAGAAAATAACTTAGAAGTAAATCCCATTAAGGCATTTCCTTGAGGATTACTTCAAGGTAGGGAGATGGGGGAGAAATTTGATTCAGTTCACATGTTAAGGTGCACCAACTAAATCCTCACTTTAAAAAAAGAAAGAAATGCAAACTGAAACACAGCTGTTATTTGAAATTTGCACTTCTCTGGATTTTGCAGTGCTTTCTCCAGGGGAAATTGCAAATGTGTATTACTATAGTTAAAACTGCATACAAAAATACATTTTACAGTCATACCTTGGAAGTCAAATGGATTCTGTTCCAGAAGTCCATTTGACTTCCAAAATATTCAAAAACCAAAGCGCAGCTCCTGCAGCCAATCGGAAGCCATGGAAGCCCCATTAGACTTCAGCTTCCAAAAATAGTTCGCAAACCGGAACACTCACTTCTGGGTTTGCAGCATTTGGGAGCCGAAATGTTCGAGAACTAAGCTGTTCGACTTCCAAGGTACGACTGTATTGGGACAATATCACACTAAAATGCTGATGAATTTTCATGAGAGCTTTTTATTTTTTAAAAAAATTGCTAATTGTTGTGACAGTGTGGAGAACTGAAATTAAGATTGGAAAAATTGAGAAATTGAGAGCACCAGAATTGAGATTTGTCCATCCCTCCTTCAAGATAATTGAATGCAAACTGAGGTCTCACTGAGGCAAATTATTTCAGCTTTGGCACTGAAAGCACAAAAAATAAAAGACAGAAACACAGTGGACAAAAAATAAAAGCACAAAAAATAAAAGACAGAAACACAGTGGACAAATTACAAGTAATTTGGTTTAGCTTTGTTGCATATGTGGCACAAACAGACTATCACAACACATTGACTTTTCTGGAAAGACTATATAAGATAACACTTAAGGAAAAATAAAACAATGACTAAACAAGGACAATCAACTCCTTTCAGTACTACAATATGAGCAATGCTCTTAATTTCTGTTTCTTTGTTACGTGATGTATTGTTTTATACCATAGTCAAATTTATATACCAAAAATGAAATGAAATATTCGGGGGGGGGGGGAGCTTTAGCACTGAGAGAAGAATTCTAATCAACATTCCTGAACTTTTTACATGATAAGATAGATTCAAACTCACCATTACAACACTCCTGAGCTGTTGGTTGAGTGACGTTCTTTTCTTTTCTTGCTTTTCAAAAATCAAGTATTTATGCGTGAGATATAATTGACACCACTCAATCAGCTTATGATTTGAGCTTCTGTGTGTAGAGAAAAGGCTGTCCCAAACTGCTAGTTAGTCACAACTTCGTGAGCTGTGAGCTACAAATGGCTTTTGCATTTTACAAAAAGATTCGGCAGTTTAATATTCTTCTCCAGCTTTGGAAATGCAGCAAGCAACAGGGAGTCACCATTAACAGGTTTTTCCCCACATATGGAAGAAAGTGCTTTAGATTATAAAGATTTTCTCTCTCTCTCTCTCTCTCTTTTGCATCTTTCCAGTGGGCGCAAAATAATTGCAGAATGCCTTTATTTCCTGTATAAAAAGTGACATTTATGAAAACAACTTCTCATGCTGAGAGGGCCCTTCACATTCTTTTGCAGGAGTTGGCTTACTTTTGCATGGGTGGGGTGTATTTGAGTGGTTGTAGGAGCAAAGCTTAAGCCTTTCTTTTACAAACTGAGGGAAAGGGGAGAGAGTAAATTGCTACCCCTCAAAGGCCAGTGAGGCCTGGCACTTCTTCAAAGGCATATAAATCATTCCAAGCTAGACCTTTCAAGATTTTCCAGAACTTGCTAGAAGAAAAGCATACAAATCTGTAGGAGCTTGGCTGATTAGGTCTACAATTTAGGTCCAAGGCACACAGTGACCTCTAGAATGGTAACTGCTGGGTTTTACCAGCATCTCACAACCACTTCAGCACATGGTACTGACAGCCATGCACAGCAATTACCGTATTTTTTGCTCTATAAGACTCACTTTTCCCCTCCTAAAAAATAAGGAGAAATGTGTGTGCATCTTAAGGAGCGAATGCAGGCTGCGCAGCTATCCCAGAAGCCAGAACAGCAAGAGGGATCGCTGCGCAGCGATCCCTCTTGTTGTTCTGGCTTCTGAGATTCAGAATATTTTTTTTCTTGTTTTCCTCTTCCAAAAACTAGGTGCGTCTTGTGGTCTGGTGCATCTTATAGAGCGAAAAATACGGTATCACACCACGGGTGGGCATGTGATTTAGCTCCTTATTCAGACCAAATATATAGCTTTTCAAATGACCAGGCTGCCCTCATGCCTCCAGAGGGACAACTGGCATGTTCAAAGCTCAGGTGGAGGATATAACCCGCGTTCTTACAAGTCCCAAATACAGCTTTTCAACACCACACACATCCTTCATGTGTTTTCACCTCCAGAGACAGGATGTGCCATAGGGTGGTAGCCTAGAGTGGCCAAATGGATGCTGCACAGTTAGCACTGCAAATCCTGTGCATGTCTTCTCAGAAATATGGGCTCGTTCCATTTGTCCCATGGTTTCTTCCATTGGTCCTGGGATCTCTAGGCATGGGTCTGAGAGGTTTTTCTTTCATTCCGCCTCTTTCCCTGGGGAAACCTTCTGTTTACTGCTGACTCGGAATAAATGCCAATCCACCCAACTGATGCTTGTTCCGACTCAGCAGTAAACAGTAGGCTTTCCTGGGGAAAGTAGCAAGACCAAAGAAAAATTCCTCGGACACAGGGGTGCCAACCAGAATAAAATATGGAGGGGGGGCTCATGTAACAACAACAACAACAACAACAATAATAATTTATTTATACCCCGCCCATCTGGCTGGGTTTCCTCATCCCACTTAATCGATCACATGATCCAGTGATCCATGCACACCAGTTGAATGACAATGCCCCTCAACTTTTGGGAGGCAAACCCCTTAAATATTGGGGGGGGGCAAAGCCCCCTTGGCCCCCTAGGAGTTGGCTCCTATGATGGGACAAATGGGAGTGTGGGGGTGAGTGCTAAGTCCCACTGAGTTGAATGGGGTTTACTCCCAGGTATGGGTGCACAGGATTACACCCTAACATGAGGAAATAGCAGATAGAACAGACTTTCCACTCTAGCAAGGGAAGAACATGGAAATGCACTCCAAAGCAGGGTGTTCCAAAAGGGTAGGAGAAGCTGAAAAACGTATGGATATTTATTTCATTTTTTAATTCATTAAAAATATCGACCCTGGCATCTGGCTCAGAGAGCCCTCAATATATAAAATGCAGCACTTTGGCTATGAGATGTTCACCAAATAAAACACAACTGCACAAAACTGGGGGAAAGGTGACTCAGAAATGTGCAATGTAACTAAATTCCGAAAAAGACACAGCACAGAAAAGACGCAGATCAAATGTAGCTAAGGCTGCATTCAGACAGCATTTTAGCACAGCCAAATAATGTGATGTTGATAATAGCAGCGGCAGCAGCACAGGTATTCATGCTGGCTGGGGACTGATGGGAGTTGCAGTCATTTTACAGGACTGCATCCTAATGTTATGAAGCTGGTGCCAGGCAATGGAAGCTTTTGTAAAGTCCTGTTTTCCCAGTGCCAATTTATTCCAGTTATATATGTGGCTCATTAAAAGAAAGAAAGCCCAATGCTATCTATTCCACTCAGGATGCATTAAAGAACAAACTCCCATTTTCAAATGTAATGGGAGTTAATGAAGAAGAAAGTATCCTACGGTAATATATTTTGCACAAAGTAGAAACAAACAGCAGAAATATGTTTGTGAAGTGTGCCTTGGATGTGTTTTATGGACAATTCAAGCTTCTAAAAACCCTAATGAGGAAATCAAATGATTACTATGCTTTTCAGAAAAAAGGGATAGTGATATATTGGCTTTCTAATTTATTTCCCTGCTAGGTTGTATTTGATTAATTGAACTCCCTTTTCAAGTTTTAACAGCCTATGGTGATTAGGCTTCATTACAACAGAGCGGGGTTTTTTCCCCATTCTGTACATTGATGTACTTCCTCTGTTAAGTGCAGATACTTCATTTCCAATAAGCAAAGGCTGGGATTCCGGAGCACTTGATTACAAAATCCTCGGTCAAAATCTTGTGTATACAGAGACAGGTACGAGGCACGAGGCAACCACTGAGCTGAAGGGCAGACAGACAAGAAAGTCAATACTGGTTTTGTTGGGTTGCTAACATGTGTAAAGGTAAAGGTAAAGGACCCCTGACTGTTAAGTCCAGTTGGGGATGACTGTGGGGTTGCGGCGCTCATCTCGTTTTATTGGCCAAGTGAGCCGGTGTACAGCTTCCGGGTCATGTGGCCAGCATGACTAAGCCGCTTCTGGCGAACCAGAGCAGCACATGGAAATGCCGTTTACCTTTCTGCCAGAGCGTTACCTATTTATCTACTTGCACTTTGACGTGCTTTTGAACTGCTAGGTTGGCAGGAGCTGGGACAGAGCAACAGGAGCTCACTCCGTCACAGGGATTCGAACCGCCGACCTTCCGATCAGCAAGGCCAAGAGGCTCAGTGGTTTAGACCACAGCGCCACCCACTTCCAATGTGTATGGTATACTGGAAAGATCCCCATGATGCTAAGGGCCATCAGGAATTAGAAATGTTAGCACTAGTTCAGTTGCAAAGTCACCTTACCCTGTAAATGCCCACTCAGCCACTTCAGTCTGTGGAACTGCCACTCATCCTGCACTTATAAGAAATCAATCTTTTAGTGTGGCAGCACCTATACTTTAGAACTCCCAACATGCCTTCGCTGTGTATTTCCCCCAGTGTCTACTTAGGCAAGCCAATCTGGACATGTAGAAAGCTCACATTTTTTAATTTTTTAATTAAGAGTTTTTTAATCTCTTTTCGTTTACTGTTGGTTTTAATTATTTTTTTAATGTTTTAAAAACGTTTTTACACCACTTGTTACTGATAATGTTGATGTTTTCATTTCATTTTTAAATTTGTTTATAAATCACCAAGAGGTTTTATTCAGTCAAGACATATATAAATGTTGTGAAATAAGGAAATAAAATAATAAAATGTGGATACACAATTTAAGACAACCACAGTGATCTAGGGCTATGTAAATATATTGGATCTAGTTTTGGGGAATCTGGCTCGTAGATTAGAATGAGGACTGTCAGTCTATTAAAGTTTTACAGTCTTGATCAATTAATCCTTATCAGTTTTACAATGTAATCCTATGTGTATATGAGCTCAAAATAAGTCCCTCTGAGTACACCAATTACTTTGTGCAAGATATGAAACTTAGACAATTAATTTAGTTGACTAATTTGCATATGTAAACACAATATTTCTGAACTTAGGATGATAGTCAACTCAGTTTTAATCAGAGCAGACCCACTGATATGAATATATTTAAATGGGTCTACTCTGAGTAGGATTAGCATTCTTTGTTCGGTATAGTTCTTCTGAATGACTCCTTCAGGTGTTTTGCCAAAACACATGAGGCCAAAAAGTGTGTAGGGAGCTGGAAGCATGCAAGCCAGCCCAACTTCCATCATCCCCACACAGGCTGCCCCCACCCCTTCCACTCCTGAGCTCCACAGGACCCAGGCAGACAAAGATTACACCTACACAGAGATACTAGCAGTAACAAATGGTGTGGTGGAGTTCGGCAGTCATCTGACTAACTGACAGCAGTATCAGTGTGGCTTACTAGGAGGGCAAGGGGTGAGGCAGCAGTGAGGTGGTCGAGATGACTCAGCTGTCAGGAGGTCAGGTGAGCTCTTCCCCACTGCGGCATCCTCCACTTGTCCCGCTGTTAACACTATAAATTGGATCCACCATTATGAAAACACAGTTTAGCCAAACTGAGATAATACTTCAATATAAACTGAGCCACTGAGCCACCACAGACTTAAACTGTTTTAAATGTCGGTCTTTCTCCCTGGGGGATTCTGGGAACTGTAGTTCTGTCAGGAGAAATAGGAGAGAATACTCAGCACCCACATCAAACTACACATCCTTATGAGAAAGCTCTGAATATTAAACTAGTATGAAAGGAACATGTCCGTGGTGAAAATATATCCTGCACTTTAGAAAGGCAAAAAGCACACTTCTTTGTTTCCTTTTTGCAGAGGTGAACTTACACTGCATGTATCCTCAGACAGGTTTATTAGCAAATAAAGTACAAACACAAATCTCTGTGACTTTCTATATTCTGTATTCATATAATTTGGCTGAATCTCTGGGAAACTTTTGTTAAATAGAGAAAACTGCTTGTCAGTCTCCCTGCCCCCTTCTCACAACATCACCGCCCTGCTTCTAACACTGTTGCACTTAATTGCCCTTCGAGACTAATTAGTGGGTGACAAGGAGAGAAGCAGTGAGCAGGAGGAAAACAAGCTGTAGAACAAGAAAACATGATGGGCTGTTTGTAAATCTTGAGATCAAGACTTTCAGGGCTCAAGTATTTTTCTAGAGGGCAGCACAGTAGCAATAATTTATATTGACAAAATGTACAACACAATCTTATGCATGTTTACGCCGAAGAAGAAAACCCCACTGAGTCCTGTTGGGCTTACTCCCAAGTAGTTGCATGGAGGATTGTAGGCGTGTGAAAGGTCTGCCTCCAAAACAGTCAAAATGCCTTTAAATGCCTTCTGTGAAAATAAAGCTGTCTGTCAAGTGGGGAACCATTTTAGTTCAAGGTATGGGCAACCTTTCGAGGGTCACATGACTATGTTGGACAAGTTGAGAGGCAGAAAAGGCCAGAGCAACAAATGTAAATGTTACCTATGTATAGAAGGCTAGTGTCTAGACCAGGGGTCAGCAAACTTTTTCAGCAGGTCCACTGTCCCTAAGACCTTCTGGGGGGCCAGACTATATTGGGGGGGGGGACTGAACAAATTCCTATGCCCCACAAATAACCCAGAGATGCATTTTAAATAAAAGGACACGTTCTACTCATGTAAAAACACACTGATTCCCAACATTTCTCCAATGAAAATTGGGACATCCTATTCCATCATCATCATCATTTTGTTATTTACACCCCACCCATCTGACTGGATTGCCCTAGCCACTCTGGGCAACATATTAAAACATATATTCCAACATATATGCTTCTAACATATATAAAAACATAATAAAACATTGAACATTAAAAAAACAAAAACTTCCCTTGTACAGGGCTGACTTCAGATGTCTTCTAAAGGTTGTATAGTTACTTATCTCCTTTGCTCAGTGGTCTCATAACTCCATATCCTGCAACATTTCCCCGATGATTTATAAAAGAATGGAAATAGTTTCTTGAATATTTACAGATAAATTGTAAACAGATAAGATCATTGGCAGGATTATTGTAATAACCTGCAGGTTTATAAGAGTATGTATTTAAAGTAGATGAATAAATGAGCAAATTAGGTTAATTTGGATATGCAGAGGATATTAAAAATAAATTTAAGGAACCACAGAAAGGGGGGGGAGGAAGTCAAGTTTTGAAATGTTAAAATGATTGTAGAATTAGTGAAATGTATAAACTTGAATTTTTTTTTTAAAAAAAAAAAACCTTGGTGGGAAAACAACAACATTTCCCCAATGAAACATCCTAAGGAAAAGCAGGCCATTCTGGGATCGAATCAGAAACCGAGATAGCTTCTATAAATCCAAGACTGTCCTTGGAAAATAGGGATGCTTGGAGGGTCTGGGAACAGCAATACTCCAAAATGAAGAAAGCAGAGATAAAAATGACAGAAAATAGTAGCAGAAGCATTATGCGAATGCACCTCCAGACTGGTGGGTTGTGTTTTTTTGCAGGTGTCTTCTGCAACATGTCATGGATTCAATAATGTTATTGCATCAGCATACAATTGATGAGATAATTATGAGATATAAATTGTATACTACACCCATCAGTACGCTATTTAGGGATTTGCTGTGCAGACATGCATATTAACTCCCGGGGCTGGCCCACCCAAGATGCAATGTGAGGCAACCGCCTCAGGCGGCAGGATTCACAGGAGCAACAGATTCTGATGTAGATCTTCACTTATCCCTTCTTGCCTGGCAGGGAACAAGGCTCCATTTTGTGGTTTGCCTCCAGTGCCGAAATGACTTTGGCTGGCCCTGTTAACTCCAAAGTGAAAGAAATGTGAGATAGCTTTGGAGTCCTTGAGCAAAGCTTGGGAATGCAAAATAATGGCAAACGAAATTGCATTTGACCGAGAGACCCAAGCACTGGAGGTGAAGGGGGAATAGGACATGAAGTGGAATTTGATGGGAAACTGGGTGATGCTGCCTAATCTGTCACTGGCTGAAATACAATCAGCAGATCAAAGAAAGTTTCAAGCTGTGCCAATATCCTCAGGCTTTGACCTGACACATTAATATGCCACAATAAATACCTACCTAGCTACCGGTAATCCCTGTCAAGTGAGTGTCAGGTACAGAGAGAGACCTGGGCACACAGACACTTTATGATTTCATTTTCCCATACTATGTAACAAGCAGTCGTCCAAGGCATACGTTTAAAAAGAGACTGGGATTTTTAACTTTAATTTTTAAAAAAGAGAGTTACATGGCCCTTGGGGTCCCTTCCAACTCTATAACTAGAAACTTAACCTGTTCACTCATGGGGTGACCCAGTATGCTTTTGTTTTTGATTCCCTGCCCACCTTAATGTTGGTGGTATAGAATATTTTGCAAATGGAGAAGTAATAAAATAAAATAACTTTGAGAGTCAGGGTCACCGGGACAACGCTGGCTATATTGAAAAGTGATTTGCAAAACAAACCCAGATGGATATGCAAGCACAGACCCACAGAGAAAAGCCAGACAGATTCTGGGAATGGATTTCAGGAAGATATAAGCCCTTTTGACTGACAATATGGTAATGTTGCAACATCTTCAAATTTAATCTTTTCGTGCTCTAAACCCTATATGTGTACTGCACCCACAATCTGCATGTTTATCATGAATGTTCCATGACATAAAGCAAAGCTGACAGGCTCAAAATATTATCAATGTAGCTTTTACAGTCCATACTGTTCTCATTTTCCATGCTTTGCTGGGTCCTTGTTCCAGATTTGATTGAAAGACGGTGGTCGGATTTTCACACAGGGTAGGCTAAACAGACTGTGCCTTTTGGTGGGCTGGTCAGAGATATGATTAAGCTTGTTAAAGTATATTTCCATGTATTAGCTAATATAGCACAAACTCGAGAGATTCCATTCAAGTTGTTCAGTGCTGATTGTTCATTATCAGTTATGACAATAAAACAAGTAACAGCTTCTCATTTGACATTAGTTTTGTAATAATACTTCTGGCACTTAGGAATGGTATTTCCTTAAACTTCTTTATAATACATCCTGCTGTGTGAAAATGGAATATCAGGCTTTCGGGGCCAATACAGAATATATATAATTATATTTTCAAAGCCAAAACATCATTTGTACTTGACATTGACATCCTGATCAGATATAGTTCCCCAGCTGCAGGGTACGCAGCTGGAATACCTTATCTGAAGGAAATACTCTGAAGAAAATACTATGTATCATATGCTTTGTGCTAAAATAATGCTAGTCGATAACTAACATGAATTGTGCAATGATGAACCATGTGTGCTGGGCTCCAAGGTCTTCAAAGGTGGCTTTGTTCTAGATCAGGCATAGGCAAACTCGGCCCTCCATATGTTTTGAGACTACAATTCCCATCATCCCTGACCACTGGTCCTGTTAGCTAGGAATGATGGGAGTTGTAGTCCCGAAACATCTGGAGGGCCGAGTTTGCCTATGCCTGTTCTAGATGCTACTGCCACTATCTGGAGTAAGATGGTCAGTGACAAAGATGAAGGTCTTCTTGGTGGTGGGACCTTCACTGTGGAAATTGGTTCCACTTTCGAGTGGGACTAGGTTGCGCTTGGGCCACCAGGTGCCACCCCTGCCTCAGCGTGGGGCGGGGTAGCGTCCTGCGTCAAGCTGAGGGTGCCCCGGCCACGCTATTTGCCAGGCGACCAATCAGGGCGCTGTGGGGGTGTGGCTGGGGCCAATTTAAACCATGGCACAACTCTGGGAGCTCCTCTTTCAGCCTCATGCTGCGGATCGCCCACCCTCCCACCCTCTTCTAGATAGGGTCACTGGCCTTGCTATGGACTTCGGTTGGTCGCCATTGAGGGGTCTGGTAGGACGTTTTCCACTTGACAAATTGGCACCAGCCACTTGGTTTTTGCCTACCTCATAGCAATCGTCACAACGTTGCAAGGTTTGGCGGTTAGGCATTGGAATAGCGATGTGTGGGGGAGGAGAGGTGCGGCCATCACCTGCCCCTCTGTGCTCAAGGGTATTCTCTTAAAGGAATCCAGGGGAGTGGATCTCGTCCGAAGCCTGGGGAGGGGCTAGGGCCGTGCCACGACCCCAGCAGGAAACCAGGGGGGCTCGAGTCGATCCGCATCAGTGGGGCTCCCCCTACTGGTGGTTTACCCTTCCAGACTTCCTGCAAGGCGGGCAGGAGTCAGATATAGTCTGTTGATTCCAATGCCTATGCCAATACTGCTCACATTCTGTAACCAATAAAGTTGTGGCCTAAATTTTGCCCATTAACATTCTGTGTCCTTGTGTCTTTATTCTCCTGGGGATGGCTTGGGGGTCTTGAAGCGCAAATCATAGCTATACTGGGCTGAATTCAACTAACTGAATTGCAGAAGCCCATGCAAGTCCTTCTGCTAGAGCAAAAGGCTTTCTGCCCTCTCCTCTTCCTGCCCTCCAATTGGATCTGTGGGGTCAGGAGAACTCTCCCCCCCCCCCAAACAGCACATAGGTGGAGGAGAAGGGAGATCATTACACCGGGCAAGGTGAAACGCTCGTGCTGACACAGTGATCTATTTCGCTCTACACTGAATACCTCCCACTGATTTCTGCTTCAAAGAGCTCAGTCAGTGCATGATATCTCCCCACCCCTTTAATATTCACAACAAACCTGTGAGGTAGTTTAGGTGGAGAGATAGTGGTTGGACCTCTGTGAGTCCTTCTAGACAGGTGCATATTGTATGCTGGTCTGTGACCATAATAAAGTACTTGACTGACTCACAGGTGCATATTGTGAGTTCACTGCCACTCGTGCACACAGAATGTCCACAGCGTACAATAATAAAGCCATAATTTAAACCATAAAATCACAATTAAATCAGCAGTGACAAACATCTATAGTACCACTTCTGAAAATCAATGCCAGTTGTTATCCAAAAGCATAATGTCAATTCTGACTACAGATCACTGGTGAAACCATTAAATAGCATGACATATCCCTTATGTCTTTCTGCTTTAGGGGCCAGGCTGTCCCGATCTGCAAATGTGGTGGGGTTCTCTCTCTCTGCTGCTCTTACTCTTACCATGCAACACACCTAGACAGCTCAGTCGGTACGAGTGTGCTGCTGATAACACCAAGGTTGCGGGTTCAATCCCTGTATGGCAGCTGCATATTTCTGCATTGCAGGACTAGATGATCCTCAGGGTCCCTTCCAACTCTATGATTCTATGAAGGCTGAAGACGCCATATTCAGGATTAATATAAGCCAGTAGTGGCCAAACTTGGCCCTCCAGATGTTTTGAGACTACAACTCCCATCACCCCTAGCCAGCAGAACCAGTGGTCAGGGATGATGGGAACTGTAGTCCCAAAACATCTGGAGGGCCAAGTTTGACCATCACTGATATAAGCAATGGCAAATGCATGTTCCCATTGGATTCAGCAGTTCCTATGAGCAATGAAGGCAACTTGGTGTCCTCCACATATTGGACTACAACTCCAAACATCCATGACTATTGTCTATGCTTGATGGGGCTGATGGAGTAGTTCAACTTCATATGGAGGGTACTAGCTTGGGGAAGATTGAGCTACAAGTAAACCTGCCCTCGTCTCTCTGCACTCTACAAAACAGCATGATTCCCCCTTTCCTAGTCTGGCTGTGCCACAGCATAAACAGAGGACAGCTGGCCACATAGGAGCACTTATGGTTCCCACTGCAGTGCTGAGAAAGCTAGTTGTGGCTCTAAAAGCACAATGTGAGATAACACTTCCATGTCCTATTACAGGGGTAGCCAATGGGGTACCCTCCAGATTTCGTTGCACTATAGCTCCCATCAGCCCCATGGCCAATGGTCAGAGGTGCTGGAAATTGTAGTCCAATGGTGTCAGGGAGCCAACGAGATCAGAGAAGGAAAGTGAAACACCGACTAATTTACAGTTGGTTTATTTATTAAGGAAGCAGAACAGAGAACACACGGAGACTTCTAAGAGTTGCTCCAGTCTAGATGAAGCAGATGCTCAAACTAGCTTGGGAATTGGCCCTCATTCAGGTGTCCTACATGCAAGAAAATTAAATTCCTGCAGATCTGTTGTTAAAGGTTGTTGACAAGGAACAACTTCAGGTTTATGTACAGCGGTTGCAGTTAGGCTGAAATACTGCAGCAGCGGGTTACATGAAATGGGGGAGGATGTTGGGAATTCCATTCCTCCTGTGCTGCAGATGTGTGGGATTGTTACATGTCACATGTCTGTTTACATTCCAGCACTGATTATTGGAGTCTTGTGAGTGGAAAGGGAGATACGCTGTTTCCGCTCTGTATAGCCTATTGTTTTTGCAGTTCTCTCTCCGAGGAAGAAAGACAGAGAGAGAAGCCATGTTTTCTTTGTTCTGTTACGTTTGATTTAATTTGCAATAAATTAGGCTTAGATGTTACCTCCTCAAGGCTGAGCTTCTGTTTGGACTCTGCTAGTCGTGTGTTCATGTCCTAGGATATGGGTCACATCAACGTGACGGGAATGATGAATCCCGGGTGATGCTGTGTTGTGGGGGAGGCACTGGCCTCGGCATTATCACCCAACAGTAACCCCCCCTTCACTCCCTCACCCTCTGTGTCAGGCTCCTCCCTCTGTCTATGAAGAACCTCAAGGGACCCTCTCTGTGCCTGCCTGGCTCTCTGCTCCACGACACTGCATTCTTGGGGCAGGGAAAGCTTGCAGGTTATCAGCAGAGAAGCTGTCAGGGTGGCTCTGTGGTAGATCTGCCAGGTCTGATTCCTGTCCCTACCCTGTGCTGGGGCACCTGCCTGTTTCCTCCTCTTCATCATCCTTCCAGCTCCCAGCCTCCAGTACTTCCCAGCTCATCCCCTCCTCTGAGGTGTGGCCGGTTTCCCACCACCAGGAACCTGGATGCAAATCCTTTCTCTGTGTGTTTTCCTTGGGGGGCTCTTGGTCAGTCTTCCTCCTCATCCAGCCAGTCCCTGACTAATGGCATCTGGAGGGCAACACATAGGCTACCCCAGCCCTGTTGGCTTTCAGTTGTGGAAAGACTTGTTGTTTTGAAACACTGCAACATCCCACCACCTTCTTCATGATATAAAGTTTGTCTTGTATGCTGAGTATGGAATAGACCTAAATGTTGAGAATTGATACTTCCCAGTAAGTGCTGGTGCATTCAGTAGAGTTAAGTGGAGCACCATTCATCGGGCAATTGTCCTCGATCAGAAAGCTTCTCTCTTTTCCTTCTAAAATGGTGTGCTGCTACGATCCCTTAAAAGCAGGGGCTGGAAATTTATTGCTTGGAGGTGGTAGTTTTTTATTTTCCTAGCAGCACTTACTCTAGCCATGACCTCATCTTCAGCACAGGTAATTGGTTAGCTACTGTGCTGTAGACGTTGTTCTCCACAGGAAGCTGAGAAGTTACATTCTGGGATATGCATTTGTTCTCTTCTGCATTAGATTAATAACCAACGGGGGTGATGGTGATAAACTGTACTAACTTGCATGTCACAGAAAGTAAGATGCTAAAAAAAGAAACTCAAGCCCTTCAACTTGACTCCCGTTACAAATAAATGATTTCGAAAACTGAAGTATCCATGTACTTGCCACAAGTGGTGATTAATGTCCAAATTACATATGAATTCCCCTCGCTTTTTAAAAGCTAAAAGCACTTGTGGGAGGCTGTTTGTTTCAGTAACAAACTGGGCTAAGGAGGGGGCAAAGATGCTTAAACCTTTAATCTCTCACCTCAAAATGCCCTTCCCCAAATGCCCCTTTTGTCCTGCGAGATAAAATATATGGGTTAGGTATCAATATCTATACCTGCACAGGTGGAACCATACCTGAGGAGAGCAATGTTGACCTCAAAAGCAACTGGAGGAGAAAGGTCAAGCAGCTCCTCTCCTCCCCCAGTCCTTCACTCAAAACTTTTTTTTCTCTCTTTGTTTTTAGAGTGGGTGGGGGATACACATGACTTGGAACCACATGTCGTTTAGGATTTCAGCCTTTGGTTGGAATAACAAATACATCCCGAGCACACCCACCCCCTAATGAGGCCGCGTGATTGGAAATTTAGTTCTTCAATAGCAAAGCATTCAATTACACCATCTCCTAAGGTACAATAATTACATGCACCATTCTCCTTCTTCAGACCTGCTCCTGAAAGAATCTGAAGAAGTATTTTTATTGCTATTATTCATAAACTCAACCAAGAGGATAGCACTAACAATTCATCCCGCACGGACACAAGTTTTCTGATTCCCCCCCCCCCGTGAAAAAATGGAGTTTTAGAAAACCTTGAATCTTCAACCATTATGCAAATGTTATAAACTGCTTAAGGTATTTCATCTTATTATAATGCCTAACTGGCAAATCATCAAGTTAATTTGGAAAAAAATAATTTGTGTATGTAATGAAAAACTTTCGTAAGGTCTTTGGTAATGAATTCAGCATCTCCCAGAACTTCCTACTTAATCGCATAAGCATTTGTTTCTATGAACAATTTCCATCTAGTTTATTAAGAAGTTCTCAGCAGGAGATCCTCTAATGAGAAAAGATGGGGAAAGATGAGGCTTACGGTTAAAGAAGAGTACCCATTGACAGTATGATTGTTAAAGCATAATGTTGCCTTGGGACCACTTCATATGTTGCTTGGTTATATATCATTAACTTATTTTTCATGTGTCCGGTCCACACAAGTTTACCCATACATAGATATTGTTGAATGCCAATTCACCGTTGAGACAATCCCACTACTGCAAAAGCTACATTCTACACCAATTAGCTTAAGGTCAAATTGTATCTCTGTGTGCTCAAACCTCTAGTACAAAAAGTGAATTTATGAGCGCAAAAGAACCAGTTGAAGCTGCTCATTGTCCTGTGTTATCTCTTTCCTTGTTCAGTCAGTTTCAGTCCAGGCCATATTCCTGTGTTCAAACAGTGACCATGTTGTATTAGCAAAACCTGAACTTGAGTGTCAGATTTATTTTAGGAGACAAATTTAGAAAAGCAGTTGTGTTGGTTGGATTTTGCAAGAGGCTCCTAAGGTTGCAGTTCACCCCCAGCCTTCATCAGAGCTGTCCATGGTACTGAAACCACTTGCCTCCCTCACTTTGGGGTTGTGTGGGTAGATCTCAATGTTTGCAGAAATACCAAAAACAAAGCAAAAAACCTTCAAAATAATACTCCAAAAGCAGTCCAATGCAGACTGAGAATGCCCAGTGGTTATGAAACGCTGACTATTGGAATAATAGAAAATTCTGAAAGATGGTGTTGGCCTGCTAGAACACTGGAACTTTGAACAGAAGCACTCTACAATGCATCATTTTGTTAAATATGCCATTTGCTCTTATCAGCTATAGGTCTTCAGTAGGTCAAACTATAAGAAACTGTCACAAACTGAGTGTACATCCTTACATCTGACTTTCTTGTGCTTATCATAAATGGCCTAGTCTCTTTGAATGTACAAAGCTGATTAGATCTCACTGTCGGTTTGAAAATTATTTACTATAATATGAAGCAGGTACAAATGCAAAATTAAATTAATAAAGCAATTGGGTTTATTATTGACTTTTTTCAACTGGCACTTCCAGTAGAGATTCCAAATTAAAACCATTTTGTAAACAGACACCTTATTAAAGAAGGCACTGAACTGGCATGTTATTCTTTCCGTTGTACTAAATTTTATACCGTTATAACAAAGGGCTACATCCAATTATGTCTGCTCACGTGTGCAACGGAAAGCCACTTCTGCAGCAAGACTTCTGGTTTTTTGTCTCACCCCAAAGATACTCTGAGTGTGTTTGTGTGCCCCAACCCTCTGCAGAAAATTGGGGCGGCACTGGGGCCGCAGGAGAAGGAAAGCAAGGAGAAACCCTGTTGTGTGAGAAAACAGCTTTAAATCTCACCCATAGTGCAGACCTTTGTCCTTTAAGCTGTCAAACATAATGGTGACATGAGCACTGACTGATATTGAATAGTGGCTGAATATTCCCAGTGTGCAATGAGGAGGGAATGACTAGAGGGTGAATCTTCCTCATCCTTGTGCCCTGCAATCCAGACTAGAATTGGCACTCCCACACCTGTAATTAATTAAAGAAAATCCATGACATACCCACAAGCATCACATTTAGCATAATGTATAGCTTGACCCACAGATCATTTATTACCAGTGATGCTAAGATCAAAATAGTTGTGCCTCACATTTTATTTAGTTGCTGCCAAATGCTCTGTGGTTTGAAGCTGGGGAAACTTCAAGGTTATAGGAATCTTCAAGAGTACAGAAGTAACATTCCTCAAGCACACAACACACAGCTATCTGAATTTAACCTTGTCATTCCCATGCACCTCGCCTTACAAATCTATGGCTGGATAGGCACATCAGGGAGACCAGCCTAAGCTATGCACCATCAGTCAACTTTGGGCTTCTGGTATTTTAGGTTTTTTAAAAAATTAATAAATACAATCTTCACATAAGGAAACAGGTAAAACAATGGGCTGCATGGAAAGCAAACAATAATACTAATTTTCTAGCTGATTCTAGTCTAGTACTGTATAATTCTACATAAGTGGGTTTTCAGCACTTACTTAATGAACAGCAACCTTCTTATGTACAATGGGAGGTACATTTCTCAGCTGCATACAAGCAGAAGTATTTAGGCACATGAAGACAATGGATGTGCTGTGCTGTCCATTCCTATGTTGTGCAATTGAATTGATGCTTTTGAATTATGGTGCTGGAGGAGACTCTTGAGAGTCCCATGGACTGCAAGAAGATCAAACGTATCCATTCTTCAGGAAATCAGCCCTGAGTGCTCACTGGAAGGACAGATTGTGAAGCTGAGGCTCCAATACTTTGGCCACCTCATGAGAAGAGAAGACTCCCTGGAAAAGACCCTGATGTTGGGAAAGATGGAGGGCACAAGGAGAAGGGGACAACAGAGGACGAGATGGTTGGACGGTGTTCTCGAAGCTACAAACATGGGTCTGACCAAACTGTGGGAGGCAGTGGAAGACAGGAGTGCCTGGCGTGCTCTGGTCCATGGGGTCATGAAGAGTCGGACACGACTAAACGACTAAACAACAACAACAACATAGGCTGCCCTCCTTGGTGCACACTAACTGGCAGCAGGTCTCCAAGGTTTCAGATGCAAGTTTCCCCCCAAGTCCTGTGTGGAAATGTCAGAGATACACCTGGGATCTCTTGAATGCAGACTATGTACTCTCCTCCCTAGCTACAACCTTTAAAGCTTCCTTTTTTTCTTTCTATTGTCCCAAATGCTTATTCTCCAGCCCCTGTCACCTACCTATGAACATTCTGCAAGTTCTAACTCCTGTTTCAATCCACTGCTCCATTAGCACACAATCCCTTCAGTGATGAAAGCAGCCCATCTAACTGAACATGAGCGTCCTGGTCTCCAGTCAAATGTCTTTACCATTGATGCTACACACAAAGCTGGCTCATTGATTTATTAGATAACATTCAGCGGGAACATCCTGCCTGGGCTCAAATCCATTCCAACCCTAAGACTTGCAGCCTTAACAAAATTACGCAGGTGAAATAACGTAAGAATGAAATGCGGTCATGGGATGAACAAGGCATCACCATGTGCCCAGAGGAGATTTATTTCAAACTTTGGCTGTATCTCACCATCTGAAATTATTATTTGAGTCAGTACTAGGGACCTGTAGGCAACAATCTGGCTAGTTATTTCTTATTAATATGTAGACATTTAATACGTCTTCTGCACCATCTCCCCCAGTTTCACTTGTTCTCTTGGGTCCGTCCATCCATCCATCCTTCTCATTTTGCCATCAGTTGGCTGAGGCACTACCAACTGATTTAACCAAGTTTGCACTTCACTTGAAACAAAGAAGTCTGTTTGTTTTTTTTAACCTAGAGTATTTGAAAACATTTTTTCCTGCTTTGGTTGTGCATTTTTACTCAACTGAAAAGGCTCCTAGAGCAGCTTACAAAGTTTGGTTATAAGGAAGATCCCACTCTCAGGCTTTCAACCTAGAAGACATGACACAAAAGGGAAAGGGATTAAGGGGGGGAGGAAACACCTAACACTAATTTTTATAATGGCCAGGTGAAATAGAAAAAGTTGTCTGTCTCTCAGCTGAGTGGTTAGAGTAGGTCTGTGTTCCTTTTCTGCCTCTACTGTAATCTGATGGCATGGCTGCTGCCAGGCGACAGGTGAGGGAGGGAAGAACTTGATACAGCTGACTTCTCAGCAATCCTGTTGGTGGCCCTGCTTCCATTCTCTCACTTTGCTGCAGCCCCATGGAACAGCTCTTGCCAGATGACAGACAGCTGAGGAAGAGGGAAAGTCTGACCGAGTTAGCTTTTCAGTACGGCTGCTGCGAATGACCCTGTTCTCTGCATCCCTCCTAACTTGGAGACTAAAGGACCAATGCTCCAGAAAATCAGATAATCATAGAACCATAGAGTTGGAAGGGACCCTGAGGATCATCTAGTCCAAACCCATGCGATGCCGGAATATGCAGCTGTCACATACGGGGATCAAACCTGCGACCTTGGCATTATCAGCACCACACTCTAACCAACTGAGCTATCTATAGAGATGATGAAGTGATCTTCCTGTCTGTGATGGAACGTTCATGACTGACATTTACAGACTAATAATAATAATAATAATAATAATAAATTTATTTATACCCCACCCTCCCCAGCCAGAGCCAGGCTCAGGGCAGCTAACACCAGTAAAATTACAACAAAAACATAATAGGAAAAAAAACCCCAATTTAAAATACAGGTTAAAATGCAATTTAAAATGCATTTTAATGTCTCTCAGATGTACAAATGATGACTGGTGTGGGAGGTAGAAGATTCATAATTCTTTAAGTCAGAAGAGCCACTGGACAGAATGAAACCTGCATAAGGGGGGGGGGGGGACAGAATGATGACACTGGGAGTAGACCATGTAACTTCCTGTGTTGTTAATTTGCAAAGTTACGGGTGAGTACTTGGATACAGGATAAGCTGGAAACTGAGATTCCCGCAGAGTATCCTATTATCCCCGCTGAGCGATCATAGAGTAGCTGGAATCCGCAACTTCATCTTTCCACAGTCTAAAAGTCTAACATTTGACTTATAAGCCAACCCCCCATTCACTGCTGCTAGTAGGGTGCTCTTTATATTCTTTATCAGCCAGCCTTTGTGGGCAACTTAACACTCATTTGTACACACAAAGAGAGCACAGTGGGAGAGGAGAACAAAGACAGCATGAAAGGGAGAACTCGCAAGGCAGCAAAGGTTTGAAAGCAAGATAAAATGTGAGGGGCTACCCCCTCCTGTTTCTCTTATCATCTGATGGGGCTAAGTTTTTTTTTAAAAAAACCAAAAACCCTAAATATTCCCTTTGAAGATAAAAGTAAATGTAATATTCTCTGCAGAGTAACAACTAAATAAGATCAAATGAGCTGGTCAATTTCAAACACCAATCACTGCAATACTATTAAAAATTCCAAAACTACCGTATTTTTTGCACCATAACACTCACTTTTTTCCTCCTAGAAAGTAAGGGGAAATGTCTGTGCGTGTTATGGAGGGAATGCCTACGGGTGGCATGCCTACGGATTTTCCTCCTCTAAAAACTACGTGCGTGTTATGGTCGGGTGCGTGTTATAGAGCGAAAAATACGGTACTTGTTCAAGAGTAACAACTAAAAGCAAACCATTTAAACCAAAGAAGGCCAACGCAGATTCCGATGATGAGTTTGTTGAACACTGGCCCTAGTTTATCATGTATATTCCACTGGCAACACATGGATAATTATGAGTGGATCTGTTAGAATAAATCTAGGATAAGTTATGCTATGCTATGCTATGCTATGTGAGCATCTAAACAAGTATGGCATTTATACATCTTTTAATGCTGGTCATGAGAAACCTAGACCCTCAAGGATGGGAGAGCATGATGGGACAGGAAAGAAGAGTTACCAGTTTAATTCCTGTTTATTTATATAGCATTATTGAAAATCAGTCAAGACATACATTTGATAAAGAGCAACATAACAAAATCTTGCTATGAAGAGTCTAAGTGTGTGGTGTGTGTGTGTGTGTGTGTGTGTGAGAGAGAGAGAGAGAGAGAGAGAGAGAGAGAGAGATCTCCATATATATGGAATCAGATAGATTGCATTTTAGACCTGCTTTTTAAACTGACAGAACCATGAAAAGTATAATAAGGCATTAAATCGTTTTATGGCAAAAGACTTCAGGAACCCAACCTGTCTCTTGAGATTCCCAGTCAATTGCTTGTGAAAGAACTGAGGTTGTACCTTATACTTGAAAGTGTCTACTGAAAAGGTAAAACAAAACTGGCTCTTTAATGCAACCTAAAGTGAAATATAAGCTTTAAAATTGGGAGTGATCCGTGTTCTTTAAAATGGCCCTGTAAATGCCACCAGCATATGAAATCACTTTATTCAGCACCATCAGTTGCAAAGGGAATGGGTTGTGCTGGTAGAAAAGGGGGGGAAAGCATCCTGTGTAATGCCTGCTTTAAAGAACAGTTTCAATGACACTCTTTAGGAGACCCTGTAGATGCTATTGGATGCCAGTTCCCATCAGCCCCAGCCAGCATGCCCAATAGCCAGGAATTATGGGAGTTGTAGTCTAGCAATGTCTGGAAGCCCACAAGTTCTCCAGGCTTGCTTTAGGACCTTAAACATTACAGGAATTGCAGAGCAGTCATTTTTCCATAGGTTCATCCTATAGTGTTGTTGCTGTAGTATCTAAAGGTCATGTGCCTGAGGCCAGTTCTGTGTATTGTTCCAGACTGGGGAGAACCCACCCTAAACCCTAGAAATTAATAAATGGTAGGATTTGGAGTCTTTCTTCTTCTTTGGCAATCACTCGTAGCCGAGTAAGATTGTCTTCCATAAACACGGTTCTAACAGTGGGTTCGTAAGTGACTGTGGAGGCCAATTCTGGATCCACACGTCCTTCCACAGTGGGGACATAGGTTTCCGGGCATGAGTTGATCACGGTGAGGGTTTGCCAAACATGCCTTCCTTTTAGCACGTTTTTCCCTTTCATCCTGAGTTTGAGCGTCTTCAAATCCCATGACATCTTTGGTAAAGGCTATTCTCCAATTGAAGTGCCCGCAGGCCAGTGTTTCCCAGTTGTTGATGTTTACACTACATTTTTTTAAGATCTGCCTTGAGAGAGTCTTTAAACCTCTTTTGTTGCATTACGCTTTCCATTTTTAAGTTCGGAATAGAGTAGTTGCTTTGGAAGGCGATCATCAGGCATCCGCACAACATGACCAGTCCAACAAAGTTGATGTTGAAGAATCATTGCTTCAACACTGGTGATCTTTGCTTCTTCCAGTACACTGGCATTAGTTCACCTGTCTTCCCGAGTGATGCGTACAATTTTTCGGAGACACCGTTATTTGGGATGTGCAGGAAGAAATGCAAGCTGCAGAGGAATTCCTGGGTTAGCTAGAGCCATTGAGAAACAGTAAATGGCCATTTGCAATATAAGAGAATTGTCCTCCCACCCTCTTGCCCTGAGGTGCTGGGGATTTGGAAGGCTGTCAGGGTAACTAGCTGTGAGGTGACAGGAAAATGGAGTTTTTAGCAAGGTGTTCTAGGAAGAGGAAAGAAAACTGGGATCCATCTTGGGAAAGTTGGCTGGGAGAGATGCTTTGGACTCCATGGCTGCACTGCTGTGTGGGACAAGTCCCTCTTGAAATGACCATACTGTAAGATCTACACTCCCTCCATGCACACTGAAAATGTAAATAGGTGAATAAACCATATTTCTTAAAGCTACGACAGTCTCTGCCGTGTCCCAATTCTCCAAAGGAACACAAATCCTGGGTGAGTGTCTGGAACCCCCTGGAGTCTTGCAGAGAGTGGGGTAGCATCATACTTTTGTAGCAGTGTATTTAACACATCATGGTTGGGAGGCAATAACAGGGTAGAAAGGACCAGCATGACTGGTCCCATCCCATAGTGGCAGGTGACAGCAGTGCCATTGAATGTACACAGAGAAAATGGGTTCCTGTTCTGCTTCTGTAACATCTAAAGGAGATGTGGGAAACCTCTGGCCTTCCGGGTGTTGCTGAAGTGCAACTCCAATCAGCCCCAAGCAAGCAAAGGTTGGGGATGCAGCAAGCTATGGTTCAGGAAAGACCTTTGGCCTCCCATTCTTGATCCAAAGCATAGCTGAACCACGTGCGACTCAAACTTTAGATGCCAGCCATGGATCTCTACAACTGGTGTGAAGTGTGGTTTGGTCATCAGCATGTCCAAGGGCAATGGAAGTCTTTCAGTGAAGTCAGGGCTAAACATGTGGAATTGGGGGAGAAGTTAACAGTGTGTACAAAGTGTCAGGGGAAGCTGAAAATAGGAATTCCTATCCTCATGGTGAGCAGTGATTGAAAAGGCTCCTGCATGTTATTCAAGGAATATCAGGGTCAAGGTACAGCAGGCATTCCTTTGTTAATCTCTATTTGAGGACTAGGTGGGGGGGTTAGCATTTGCCTGGTCCATGACCTGTTTAACTGATAGTGGGCTTCCCAATATCAGGTGAGCCCATGGAGCCAACTCCATGACATACCTTTGTGTCCTTAACAGGTGTTTGGGAAGTCCTTTTATCATGGCCCAAACATTCATTTTTCTACAGAAACTAGATTACTGTAATCAAATGGAAACCAAGTACAAGTTGAACTGATGGCCTTCTTGATGATAAGTGATAGCCTGATTGATTTCTGTAAGCTACTGTTTTGTTTGGGGAATGTATCATAATTTGACTTCTTTTTGCAAGGGCTTCTCCCCCATATAATTTAGTTTGGGATGAAATGTCATTTATCATATTCTATGGAGTGTCCTCAGCAAACACACTGAGTTACTTGTAGATGCTCACCCTTTCTGATTTCCTAAATAGAAAACCCATTCCACTTTTCTTTATACACTATAAAACATTTTTCGTTGGATCCAGACTTTGCTCATGGTGGCAGAAAGGGGCAGGTGACTTTTGCCAGAAAGTACAAAAAAGAAATAATAATATCTATATATGGAGGGAGCCAGTGATGTGAGCAGTGGCCCCAGCCTTGCCAGTCCCTAAACAGCCCTGCAGGCAGGAGGTCAAATCTCCTCCTGCTTCTCCCACATAAAGAAGAAGGGAGAAAATACATTGTGGAACTGCTAATAGGGCACTCTAAATGTTCTCAGTTACCATGTTTCACACTTTTGCTTCCACCCTAATCCTTATCGCTAAAGTACAGCAACCTTCTCTACAGTGTCCCAGTTTCATTGCCGTAGCTGATGGATGGAATTTCTTCTGAGAAGGTAATCTGCCTGTCCTATCAGTGTTTGATTACCCACCAGACATCAATATTTTTGTTGCAAGGATTTTGGCAAGCAAGCTGCTACAAATTGAGCTGGAGGAATAATTTCCACCATATTTTTGTCTGCATTTACTGCAGTTTCGCTCAACTTTACTGAGATATCTCCCCTTGCAGAATCCATCCTTTGCAAAGAGGTGGCAGTTTATGCCATTCAGAAATGGATGACTGGGCTGCAGGATCCACTTTCGGAGGAATAAAACAGTTCTGCAACACCAACAGAACTGAACTTTTTTATATATAAAAAGAAATCTTCTAGGGGAAAATATATGCCAAAAAGAGGACGACCATATATACAGAATACCTAATGTTTGAATAGCCAGGATTGCTATTTTCTTTTTCTTTTTCTCCAAAATTTTTTATTGATTTTCCATATATATAAACAAATAAACAGATAAACAAACAAACAAACATAAATCTTAAGTATAATAATTCCATTTTTCTTTACATTGTTGGGTGACTTCCTCAACTCCCCCAGACTGAGTTTCAATGTATATCATTGTAACAGTTCTCCAAAACTATTTTCACGTGTAATTTACTTAATCAATTAACATCTTTCTTTCTTTTCATTTTTCCTTTAAACATATTATTCTATAACATCACTTATTTAAATCCTAGGCCAATCTGGTACTTGCAAGTATTTCTATTTAAATTATCTTAGCATGTTTAGCTAAATAGTCTTTAAATTTCTTCCATTCCTCCTGGTACTCCTCCTCCTTCTGGTCACGGACTCTTCCGGTCGGGTCAGCTAGCTCCGAAAAATCCATCATCTTCACCTGCCATTCTTTGACTGTTGGTACTTCTTGTGATTTCCAATTTTTGGCCAGCAAAATTCTAGCAGCAGTTGTGGCAGGGATTGCTATTTTCATCAGTTTTGCACAGGCAGCTGTAACTTGTGTTGCATCCGAAAACAAAGAAATGTGAATAAAATACGGGTGCTGCATAGATATAATGGGGCTATGGTTTTGTTTGTTTGTTTACATTTGCACCCCACTTTTCCTCCAAGGAGCACCGTTCTCCTCCTCCCCATTTTATCCTCATGACAACCCTTTGAGATAGGTTAGGCTGAGAGTGCGTACTTGGCCCCAGGTCACCCAGTGAGTTTCATGGCTGAGTTGGGATTCGAACCCTGATCTCCCAGGTCCTGGTCCAGCACTCAAACCACTGCACCACACAAGGCTCTCCTAATTGTTTTAATGTTAATAGAAATTCTGGCCCTTTTATAATATGCTTAACATGAGCCAAGATGCCTGGTGGAAGGGGAAAATAATTCCCACCAACTGATTTCGCTCTCCGTTCTGAGGCCTTGGCATATAAAGTGTGTTGTTGGGCCAACTGCCCAAGAAGCCCTTAGTTAATTGAATATAATTATTCTGCATCCTACTTTCAAATGCTAGAACAGTTTCCCTCTTCTCGTAATACAATATGCTTGAAAGCTCCAATTGTTGCGTGGAACATGTAATGCTTTCCTCTCCCCAGTACATTTCCTTCCATAATAAGGCAGCACTTTGCTGGGTGTTGATGATCTTTAAATATAATGCATGACGATCAGCTAAATTAGTAATGGTGGGTAGTTAAAGGCATTCCTTTAAAACGTGAATAGTTCTTCACTGAAGGCCTTGGACCATGAGCGTCCCACATTTTTCTTTCTGTCATTAGCCATAAATAAATTAACGAGGCAGTCAATTAGCATGTTCATCCTGACCCGAGATTGACAGCCTCGTAGAAAAGCCAGGGAGGCAAAGGAGGATGACTTTCACTGAAACAGAGACCTCAAATATCAATAATTGTCTGGCAGGGCAGGGCAGGGCAAGACGAATCCTTAATCTGGTTGGAACATCAAGGAAGCCAGGTGCTCTAGCATTGCTTTTAGGAGGTCTCTCCCTCCCTCCACATTTTAGAATTTTTTTCAACCAGTTTAAAAGCCTCTTGTCTTACTGTACACATTACACATCAATGGAGAAAGACTGCCGCTTGTGTAACCCAACTGCTGACAACTGGCCAATAAAAACATGGACAGTAATGGCGATTAATATGTTTTTTTGTTTTGTTTTGCTGTTTTTTACAAGGGGGAGAGAAGCATCTTCCTGCTTGTTTTAGACCTGATCATTAACTAGATTAGATGCACATCCCTTTGGCAATTCTTTTTCACTGTGGTAGGGAATGTCATCAAATGAATGTCAGAAGATTCAGGGCAGATAAAGAATGGACATGTTTCGCACAGGTATGCAATTTGAGAGAGTGTTGGCCAACAACTTGGGTGGCTTTTAGAGAGAATTAGACAAATTTGTGGAAGAGAATTTGACAAATGGCTGTTTGAACTCCGGATATTTTAAAGGGCATTAAGAGAGATCCAGGGAGGGAGGGATCTTTGGAAAGAACACCCAGATAGAGAAGCAGTTGGACCTTCTCCAGGTGGATCCCAGCACATGCTGAGCCATTTTTCACGACTTCTTTTGCTGAAATTGCACAAATTACATGCGGTCCCCCAGCTTTTATATCTTAGATGCTCATGAGGTTTGCCCCCAAATGCCTCTGGCGTATGCTGAGATCCTCGTGTAACCCTAAGCCATTTTGGAAGACAGTCCCCCCCTTTGTGCTTCTGTGAAAGCCAGAAGCAAGTTTCTTCCTTTGTCTTGGCAAAGTGGATACACTCATGCATCACAGAACCGTACAAGTTGGTAGAAATCCAATGCTCTATCAAGATTAACACTCATTATACTCCATCAAACTTGGCCTCTTGAATGGAAAGAGGAGATGCCTCTGAAAACACTATCGACTTAATTAGGCCAAGCGTCCTTATAAAAGGGGCCTTCAAACTTTATCACAGGGAGTTCCTTTTGTTATCAGGAAAGCTGCTTCAAGCAAGAATAATCACCCCTCCTAGGAGCAGAAGGCTGCTTCTTCCATCCCCTTGAGCACAAGGGCTGAGTCACATGATCGTTTGGGCATGTTTTTAGGACCCCTGGGAAACTGTGAGTGTTCCTACATGTGATTCTTATTTACTATTATTATTTATTAAATCTATTTATCACCCTTCATCACAGATCTCAGGGCAGTTCCCATGAACAGATGTGTAAGGTGGAACTGCACAATGCTGGAGGCATAGGGTTGCCCTCTGAACCTGACACTCCCAGTGTAAAATTCTTACACCCCTTTAAAATAAATGAATGAGGGGGTTGTAGGGCTGTGCGGCTTAGCTGTGGCAGCCTGTGTTTTTATGTTGCCGTTTTACTGGTTTTGGGTTGTGTTTCTGTTTCAATATTTTAACAACAGATAGTTTTTACACTGGTTAGAGATTGCACTCCGTTTGGAGATCTTTGAAATCTTAAGTGGTCTATAAATGCTAAGAAAGAAAGAAAGAAAGAAAGAAAGAAAGAAAGAAAGGAAGGAAGGAAGGAAGGAAGGAATCCTGACTGGCACAGGGAGCTCCATGCACACGTCATGGCAAGTGTTGAAGGGCCATTCTAACATAAGCCAAACTCACAACCTGCAGGAGCCTCGCCAGAGTACAAAATGGTGGGAGAACTAGCTGACATATGCAGCCCCACCAGGGCCATCTTACCCATAGGCGCTAGGGGTGCAGGGCTCTCAGGGGTGCCAGGCCAAGAGTCTGGGACCTGAGAGTTAAGTCCGGGGAAGAGCCCACTCATCGGTCAGAGCGCCACAATGGGCTCTTCTGCTGCGGGCAGCTCTGCGCCATGAGTTCAGGGGTGACTGAGCCAGTGAGATGCTGAGGCGGCCGGCCTTTTCCTCATTAGCATCACTTTCAGCCACCTTGGGCATCTAGTGCAGAAGACAGGATGCAAACTGAAATAAATCGTGGTCCCGAAAGAGTGCACCACCAGATCTGCCAGGAAGCCTGCAAAGTTCAGTCTTGTTTGGGTCACCTGCAGACCACTTTGTGCTTTCCAGACCCCCTGACTTTCTTTTTTCAGGAAAACTACACTGCCACTGTTAATGTGCTCAGAGAAATGGCCTCATTTTCAGAAAAGCTGCTTTCCCAGAAATTGGACAACTAACTGTAGCTGATGGGAAACAAGAAACCTTGCACCACAAAGTCTGACTATGGCGCAGGTTTTCCTGCAGAGGTGACAGTTTTGCAAGTCACACACAGCTATGGAATGATGCTCTGCATGATGCAAAACTCCCAGAATGTGGTATCCATGCTTGTAGAATAACACTGTGTGCAAAGGAGTTTACCTATGCCTTAAACAGTGCAGGAACAGTCTTGTAAGAGGCAGCAGCGAGACTTGTAAAGAGGTGTCTTCAAAGCCCTATTTAGTCACAGGTGGAGGAGCTGAATTCTAAGTGATCTCTGTCACTCTTCCTTTCTTTTCTGTAATTATTGCGTGCAGACTAGACAATGTGAGTTTCATAGACCTGGAATGAGGATTACAAGGCAAAAATAAAAGAAATGTCAATTAGCTGTATGTTTTCCCCACCCAAATCATGATCAATCTCTTCTGTTACATAACAGCACCTTGCCACTCTGCACATGTCACCACCTCCTGCAAATTCAATCAGAAGGACTGAATTATAATCAGCTCTGTAAACTGTCTGGGACGTGATCCGCCCTACTATGCAGGCAGGGTGAAGAGATGTGCTTCAGGCAGCCCTGGGTGGGTGGGAAATGGTGAAAGCAGGGATTGGTGCCTGAACAGCCACACCTTTTAAAGCAGGGGTCACCACTATGGTGCTCTCCAGATCTAATTGGGCATCTCATCATCCTTGAACATTGACAGAGAACAAGAGGGCACCTTCCTCCTTTCCATGTACCAGACTGGCAGCTGACTTACTTCAGTATTGGAGATGGGATGGTGTCTTCCACCGCTCCAGAGGGCAACTGGCTAACTTCAGAGGCACACAACAGGTTCACCTCTGTCCCCCAGAACTTCACCTGTGCTCCGCACCTTGTGCTACTCTGCCCAATAGTAGAACTAGCTACTGGGGAATTTCAGCAGGTTCCATTTACTGCCGAAGGGTCAGGTCTCCCTGTAATTCCCTATACTACAGAGCCAATTAAAGAGACAGGAACACTGTCCTTTCTGCCCTAGGTCACCCTAAGGCTATGGTGTCTCAAAGGCGAGAGAAGGGCATTGCATCAACATTCAAGGGCATTCTTCTCCAGCTTACCACTTCAAAATAAAACCAGCTACAGCAAGATCTAAGCAAGTTAAGAGGTCATCTCAGGCAGTTCAGACCTGCCCCCACTCCAAAAAAACTCAGCGTTGTCGTTTTTAACAAGGCTCAAACCATGGTGCCATAGCAAGTCTCCTTCCTCCCCATAGACTTTGTAAGAGTTAGCAAGGGGCAGCTATTGGTGGTGGGGATAATACTGCTTTAGATTTTTCCTTTTCCCTATCCACTACCTTTCATGCCCATAGTTGCAATTAAAAAAAAATTAAGGTTGCAATTCCAGCATAGTACAATCTCCCAGGAGCTAAAGCCAGTGCTTTTTGTGTGTGATGGTACTCACTGGTATGGAGTACCCTTGTCTCTTCTTTCTGCTGCCCACGTGGGCCATTGTGTGCTGACAATCACAGCTATGAGTACCAGCTCCTCATTATTATTATTTTTCCCAAAAAAGCACTGGCAAGTACTGGGCTAAGGTTACAGCTATTGTTCCTGGACTATCCTTCCATTTCCTGACTCTCTGAAAGGTGCCACTTCATAGCTAAATGAGATTGATCCAGTTGTACTGCTTAGAAGACTTCACATCCTGTTTTCCAGTTGCTGGCCCTGATTTAGCTGTATAGTCACACCTCGGGTTATAGCCGCTTCAGGTTGCGTTTTTTCAGGTTGCGGACCGCTGAAACCCGGAAGTACCGGAACGGGTTACTTCCAGATCTTGGCGGTCACGCATGCACAGAAGTGCTAAATCACGCTTTGCGCATGCGCAGAAGCGCCGAATCGTAACCCACGCATGCACAGACATGCAGACGCAGATTGCGAGCGTCCACTGTATACAACTAGTCAACCAGGAAGGGATATGCATTTATACAGATAGAAAGATAGATAGGTAGATGATAGATAGATGATAGATAGATAGATAGATAGATAGATAGATAGATAGATAGATGATAGATAGATGATAGATAGATGATATAGATAGATGATAGATGATGATAGATAGATAGATGATAGATAGATAGATAGATAGATAGATAGATAGATAGATAGATGATAGATAGATGATAGATAGATAGATGATATAGATAGATAGATGATAGATAGATAGATAGATAGATGATAGATAGATGATAGATAGACAGACAGAGATAGATATAGATAGACAGATATAGATGATAGATAGATAGATGATAGATAGATAGATAGATAGATAGATAGATAGATAGATAGATGATATAGATATAGAGATAGAGATAGAGATAGAGATAGAGATAGAGATAGAGATAGAGATAGAGATAGAGATAGAGATAGAGATATAGATATAGATATAGATATAGATATAGATATAGATATAGATATAGATAATCCCCACTTTCATCAGCAGCAGCGGCGTAGCGTGGGTAGTCAGCACCCGGGGCAAGGCAAGTAATTTGCGCCCCCTAACCCGGGGCAAGGCAAGTAATTTGCGCCCCCTAACCCCTAACCATGGTCATTAATACTGACGGCTCTACTCTGGGGCAAATTTCGTAGTGACTACTGCCCTCCGTGGTGTTGTTTTTGCAATTAAAGGACCCCTGCCTCAAATAAAGCATGGGGATTGGGCACTGGGATTTGCCAAGGGAGCTGGGAATTGCAGTTCAGTGGCGGGTCAGGGGGAGAGGGTCCCTTCCGCGTCTGGGTGCCGTGGGCCCCTTTGCGCCAAGACGCGCGTCTTTGGGCGTTGCGGCGCAGCCTTCTCGGTCTCCCTCCCCGGCCCGGCTAGCCCTGACGCGGCTTCTTTCTGGCGCGGGGAGGGGGCGCCTCTGGGGCCAGTGGGTTGGCCAGCCTCCGGCGCGGGTGGGCGGGCCCCGTCGGGGCGGGTGGGCGGCGTGGCGCTTGGTGCCGAAGCCTCCGCCCGCAGCACCCCATCGGGAGACCTGGCCGGAAGGAGCCTCGAGCCGGCTGTCGGACGCGGCTGAAGCAGCCAGGGCGGCATGGCAGGCGGCGGCGGCTCCCCGGCAACTCCATGCGGCCAGCCCTGCGCGCTGGCCGAGCCCCGCAGGCGAACGCTGCCCGTCGGTGAGGAGGGGCTGCCTGGCGCGCCTTCCGCAGCGAGCGCTGAGAGCCGCTGCCATGGGGCTCTGGGCGATTCCGGAGGCAGCGAGCGCGCCCCCCCAGAAGTTGCGCCCGGTGCGGCCGGCACCCCTGGCACCCCCCACGCTACGCCACTGATCAGCAGGCCCAGCCTAAGACGGTAAAGGAAAAGACTTGCAGTCTTCCCCATTTCATGTACATAGAATCATAGAATCATAGAATCATAGAGTTGGAAGAGACCACAAGGGCCATCGAGTCCAACCCCCTGCCAAGCAGGAAACACCATCAGAGCACTCCTGACATATGGTTGTCAAGCCTCTGCTTAAAGACCTCCAAAGAAGGAGACTCCACCACACTCCTTGGCAGCAAATTCCACTGTCAAACAGCTCTTACTGTCAGGAAGTTCTTCCTAATGTTTAGGTGGAATCTTCTTTCTTGTAGTTTGGATCCATTGCTCCATGTCCGCTTCTCTGGAGCAGCAGAAAACAACCTTTCTCCCTCCTCTATGTGACATCCTGTTATATATTTGAACATGGCTATCATATCACCCCTTAACCTCCTCTTCTCCAGGCTAAACATGCCCAGCTCCCTTAGCCGTTCCCCATAAGGCATCATTTCCAGGGCTTTGACCATTTTGGTTGCCCTCCTCTGGACACGTTCCAGTTTGTCAGTGTCCTTCTTGAACTGTGGTGCCCAGAACTGGACACAGTACTCCAGGTGAGGTCTGACCAGAGCAGAATACAGTGGCACTATTACTTCCCTTGATCTAGATGCTATACTCCTATTGATGCAGCCCAGAATTGCATTGGATTTTTTAGCTGCCGCGTCACACTGTTGGCTCATGTCAAGTTTGTGGTCAACCAAGACTCCTAGATCCTTTTCACATGTACTGCTCTCAAGCCAGGTGTCACCCATCTTGTATTTGTGCCTCTCATTTTTTTTGCCCAAGTGCAATACTTTACATTTCTCCCTGTTAAAATTCATCTTGTTTGTTTTTGCCCAGTTCTCTAATCTGTCTAGGTCGTTTTGAAGTGTGATCCTGTCCTCTGGGGTGTTAGCCACCCCTCCCAATTTGGTGTCATCTGCAAATTTGATCAGGATGCCCTTGAGTCCATCATCCAAGTCGTTGATAAAGATGTTGAATAAGACCGGGCCCAAGACAGAACCCTGTGGCACCCCACTAGTCACTCTTCTCCAGGATGAAGAGAAACCATTGATGAGCACCCTTTGGGTTCGGTCAGTCAGCCAGTTACAAATCCACTGAGTGAAGCATCCCCAACTGGTTGTTGACTACCTGGGGGTACCAGGCTAGTTTAGGGGATGCATGACACACATAACTCTAGTCTCCAATATAGGATGAGGTGAATGGTTTCAGGATGGCTGCCACCGCTGCCCCTCAGCATTTGCTGCCTGGGGAAATTGCCTCACCCTGTCTAATGGTAGGGCCGGTCTTGTTTATGAGATTCATCTATCAAGTTCACTGGAAACTAAATGAGTATAATCTGTGTCAACTACATGAATTGATCCCCAAGCTGGATTGGGGCAATTTTCTCTTACTAGATAGAGTTACACTTCAAGACCTGCTCTTTGTTGAAATGGAAGAAGACCATGCATCCGGACATTACCAGGATCTCAAAAGCAGAATTGACGTCCGGGGGCGGGAGGATTTCCAAAAGGTGGTGCTTTATCCTGGTGGCTTTTACTTTTTGAAATATGGCAACCCTAAAATATGGCTGGATCAGAGCAAAGGCCCATCTAGTCCAGCATCCTATTCTCACAGGGATTCCCAGCAATTGGTGTTCAGAGGCATGTTGCCTCTGACACTGGAAGCCGAATAGAGCCATGGCTAATAGCACTGATAACCTTATCCTCCATTATTTATTAATATTATGGTTTTTTTCCAGGGGAAACCCACAGGAACTCAGTTCCAGCACCTCTCAGGTGGGTGCCATTGCCATACTAAGACAATGAGGGAGGTGTTCATAGAAAGTTCCAGCATCTCTTTTTCTAGAAAAATAGCCCTTTTTTCTAGAAAAAAAAAATTCCAGAAAAATTTAATTGTTTGTTAAATGTATATACTCCCCTTCATCAAGAGATCTCTGGGCAGTTAATGGAATAAAATACAATACAATATAAAACACAAGTAAATAATTAAACCAAAACAACAAAACAATAACCCCGCTTCCCAAAGAAGGCTGTAGGATATTAATCAGCCAAAGGTCTGGTTGAAGAGGAATGTTTTCGTCTGGCGCCTAAAATATATATATAATGAAGTCGCCAGGCAAACCTCCCTGAGGAGAGCATTCCACAAATGGGGAGCAGTACAGAAAAGGCCCGTTCTCGTATTGCCACCTCAAATGGATCTTACATGGAGGTGGCACACAAACAAGGACCTCAGAGGATGAGTCCAGGATGGTTAATATGAAGAGACATGGTCCTTGAGGTATTGTGGTCCTGAGCCGCTAAAGGCTTTATAGATCAAAACCAGCATGAATTTGTCTTTTTAAAAGGGGATTATGGAGCATATTTCAGTGGGTGGGGTTGCTGTGAGTGTATTATGGAGATGGCAGCAGAGATGGGCAGCCGTGGATTCTTCTTTAGCTTGGCTTTCCATCTGAGATGGTGAAGCATTTCATCCACCGCTTGTTCTGAGGTGAGCTTTAAAAGAGCCCAACATTTATACCCAAGCCACGCTTAGGAGAACTTCACAGCCATTGCTACTGTTTTGTGCTTGTTTATTCTTTTCCCCAGCCCTAGCCTTAAGGTAAGAATTCTGCAGTTATACAAATAAGACATGTTCCTTTCCTCAAGTATTTGAGAGGTACTAGCTATTATCCTGTATTTATGCACCTCCCCTTGGCATGGGACTATTAAAAATTCTCCACCCTTCTGCCAAAAACAAAACCAGAAACGAAATGGCTATTTGTGCCATACCCAAGGCGCAGTCATTGACAGTGAACATTTGATAATATATGGGCTACCTGTACTATTTTTTCCTGACATGCCAGACTGATGGTTCTCTTGCCCTTTGGAATGCCTGTGGCTATTTCCTACTTGTCAATGCCAAGAGATGAAAGGTTTTGTTTTTTAAGTAATATTAAAGAAAATAACCTGTGATAGCAGCACCGTGATTCAGACCTCTTACACAGATATAATCCATGAAACGGCTTTTGCTTTTTGTTTTATGCCCACATTAGTACATATATTGACAGATCACTTAACATCTGAGATCTAAAAGGATTCTAAGCACTCTTCAGAGGATTCCAAATGGAAAGGTCCAAACAGCCAATGACAGGATTAAAAAAGTCTTGCCGAAGTCTCTGTCTGAGTCGTTTTTATGCTTGACACATGCTTTATATTCAAACCCCTTAGAGGTTCAGCTTATATCTTCACAGAAAGGAGGGGAGCCAGAGAAGCTTGACTCTTGATAGGCAGTTTTTAAAAACAGTCAAACATTAAAGGGAGCAACGCATTTTTCTCAACGGAACAATTATTGAAAATTGAAAGAAGATTTGGATCTGATGGGGGTGGGGGGAGAGAGAGAATATCGCACCAATCCCACAAGAGAAATCTGCAGGCATGCAACTCGTGAAGAGGCATATCTGAATAAGGATGATTACCCACATAATGATGTTCATTGGGGGCCATTGTGTTTGATGGAGGCATTTGCCGGTGGCGCTGTGGGTTAAACCACAGAGCCTAGGACTTGCAGTTCAGAAAGTTGGCAGTTCGAATCCCCGTGACGGGGTGAGCTCCCGTTGCTCGGTCCCTGTTCCTGCCAACCTAGCAGTTCAAAAGCACATTAAAGTGCAAGTAGATAAATAGGTACCGCTCTGGCGGGAAGGTAAACGGCATTTCCGTGCGCTGCTCTGGTTCGCCAGAAGTGGCTTAGTCATGCTGGCCACATGACCCGGAAGCTGTACGCCGGCTCCCTCGGCCAATAAAGCGAGATGAGCATGCAACCCCAGAGTCGGTCACGACTGGACCTAATGGTCAGGGGTCCCTTTACCTTTACATTTAGAGGTGGAAGGGACCCCGAGGGTCATCTAGTCCAACCCCTGCAATGTAGGTATCTCAGCTAGATCATACATGGCAGGTGGCCATCCAACCTCTGCTTGAAAATCTCTAAGGAAGAAGAGTCTACCACCTCTCATGGGAGTCTGTTCCACTAACTATCTGGTCACCCTGCATCCACCTGGACAGGAAGATTACCCATGGCCACGGCAGGCAATGTTCCCTAGAATCAGGCCTGTAGACTAAAATATATCCCTCATTTCCTCCTGACATCTGTAACAATGTATTCAAAATCATATGCGTATAGCATCTTCTTTTAGCATTCTCTTTTGAAAATATACCCATGTGGCTTCTCTCCCTCAATTCTCTTTCCACTCGTTATCTTGCCTCCATCAACTAATACTTTGCAAAGTGTGCATTTTATCCTTGCACTCATGCCTGTGTTTCGGTGTGCTGGCCTCTACCACACACAGAGTTGCTGCGGCTGCTCTGCTACCACCACCACCAACTCAAAATTGCGGGCTGACACATAAGTGGCCTGAACCTCCTCCCCCCCCCCCAGCTGAAAAGAGCCAGTTGTTTGCTTAATTAGAGGCAGATTGTGGTAATGACTAGCTTAATTATTTTTTCTGCTAGGAATGGGTGGCAATTGCTCAGCAGCGCAGAATGCAAATTGAGGGGAAGCTTAAGAATGGCACAGGGCCCCGTTTGAAGCCCCCGCAGATGGAAAGCAGGAGGGGGAACAGAGCATTAAACTTCTCAGAATGTTCTCCTGCAAAACTCCTCAATAGAAGCAATGGTTCTTATATACAGAAAAGAGGGACCACGCTGCTATATAGTTATACAATTAAATTTCATGAAAGAAGGGGTCCTTTGTCCCGGAACACCCTGCTAAGGATTTGATTGCCTTTCTGTGGTAAAATTGTTCAGTGGTCAGCTCTCTTTTAAGTCATGGCATATGAATTCGTGTTCTGAAAAGGCACTCAGTTCTGTCCCCAGCCTTTGTTTCTTTCCTATGTATTACTCTTCGTTCCTCAGAGGGAGAGAGGCCTTTTCTTGCTTGTTTACAACATATGGGGGGGGGGGTTTAAAACCCTGAGACTTCACTGTTACATTCCCCCCCCCCCTTCTCCTCCTACTTAGAAGACTGACACAAAAGGAAAGCTGTCAGCTACTGTGGTGAGCTGTGAGGGTTTTTAAACTGAACACAATGACTATGGAAAGCGTTGGAAATAACAGAGTTGCCCTTGAAAAGAGCACAATTTTGCTCAGTTTGAAACCTTGACTGACTTTCAGACTGCTGCGGGTTCACTTATGTGACTCTTAAGGACTAAAATGTCAAAGAGATTATTATGGCTTGTGTCGTGTGGAGTAGCTGTACCATTAACCAGTTCTCCATTTTACCTGAACTGATCACATTAATTTAATGAACAGGGGTGCCCCTTCAGATTTCTGGGGTCAAGAAGCAAAAAGATATCAGGAATAGGGGGCTCAAGGTTCCTAGAAGAACTCAAATGCCTTCTTTTGGGGGGAGGGATGAGTGAATTGCAAATAAATAAATCACCATATATTTTTAAATCACCATATGTTTTTAAATCATTCCGTGTGTTTTCTTTTCTTAAATCTCATAGTAACTATATAACGTTGTTATCCAGTTAGGCCAGTCATCTTTTCCTAATATCTACATAGTTATCAGACTATCATTTCTTTAAAGCCTTGCAGCCATCTGATAACGATACCAATTCTGCATTTTAGTCAAACTATCAGCTATTTCATACGTGATTTCTTTATCAGTTCTTGGGTGCGCGCCATCTGTCCCCAGTGGCTTGCCACTTTTAAATTTGTCACTTCAGGTGCTTCCAGACTGCCACAATTTGAATCCCGGTTTCACAATTAAAGTGGATTTGTCACTCTCACACGGCAAACACGCCTCCAAAATTAAAATAATAAATTCAGACATTCTGTGGTAAGGAAAGTTATGGGAAAGTGTGTGGTAACAATTGCTTCACATCCCTGCAAAAAAATAATAATCAGAATGAATGCTCAATAAACAGATAATCTAGAAGCTCAAAAGCATTGTCTTTTCTCCCTTCTGTTTGGCATCGACATCAGATGCAGCCACATGATACACTCCTCTAAGACTTGTAAAAAGCTGAGAAAGCCATTAGGAAACTTTCCAAATTTACAGCTCCATTTGCACAAGGCATCTTGTGTCTGATTTGCATTATGCACACACAGCCATGCCCCATTGGTGCCAATGGTCCAATCTCTTGCAAGGCCATAGGGGAAGGTCAGTAGAGAGAAGGAGGAATGAATTCCCTAGCACAGGTCTTCCTTGCCTTTGCACTAGCATAGATACCCATTGCACACTGACCACTGAATGGCTCAATTGTCTTGATGGAAAAAGAGTAAAAAAAGAAAAGGATCTTGTCAGTGGAAAGCAGTGTGATTTTGAAAATGCACCCAAAGCCTGTCATTTTGCTGTTCCTATCCTGTTATTGTCATTGCATATTTAAATGTTTCTTTCCATGTCTGAAAATGTGTCAACAATTCAGAACAAAAGATAGCATAAGCTAAATGTGCCTTGCTTTTTTGCTTTATCTCGCACAGCAATTGCCTTAAACCTTTGCCCTCCAGACATGTCTCAAGTTGCTCTGTATCCCGCCGCCTCTCATTTCCATTTTGGATGTCTCTGTCAATTTCCCCAAGACTTTCTCAAGACAATCTCATTAAAATCAGCGATTATTAAACACCTGTTTCTGGAGAGTTTAGCAAGGCTTGCTAAGATCATAAAGCTCAATTACTGTAACCATATACACTTTTCGCATTTTCAGGAAGACAAGTGGATGGAGCCTTCTTTCCCACAGCAGACGTGAATCTTAATGGGTTTCCACACAACACATGGAGTTTGGGCTCCCATGTACTCATTTGTTTTGCTAATTGAGATGTCATTTTTAAATTAGCTGGTGCCTGCGTAGTGCTGTGAGATTCTGAAGATGAAAACAGTCTGCGAATGCCAATAATATCTTTCATATGGATTCATATACAGAGGGCAGGTACCAGGTCTAAAAGCAGCGTAAACATCGTTCCTTCAGAGTGCAAAACATGGCTAGCCTTAATGAGCCTTGTTTTTCTTCAACAGATTGACACTGCAAGACGTAATCGGGAAGCAAATTCTGTCTGCTTCCAAAACCAGAATGGAGGCTGCTGTGAGTAGGGGAAATAAAAGCTGCAGAGTCAGACTGAAAGGTTTCATCAGAATGAGTTGAGGAAAGGTTAGCCAGTATGATCCCTTTCAGCATGACAGACTCTCATCAGCATCAACCAGTATGGCCAATAGTCAGAAAGGATGGTTTTGCAGCCCAATGACATCTGAAGGACATCATTTTGGCAAGCTCACACTAGGGAGTCAGCCAACGCAATAGTATGAGGATTGGATATGTATGTTACCTGAAACGAGAGTAGGGTAAAAATAGCCAGAAGATGGAAACGGACATGTGGTCAATTGGGTCCAGGATACAGGATAATAATTTTTTCCCACTTTGTTTTCCTAAAAAGCATTTATTCTTTATTTTTATTCTTACCCTAGGCAAAAAAAATTTAACAATTGTAAGCCTCCTCACTTCATTATACAACAAGAGGCAGATTGAAAATAAGCCAAAAGCACAAACCGAGGTTTCAGAATTTAGAAAATACGTATTAAAACCAGAAAATGATCATTCATGTTTTCTGTTTCCTAAGGCAATGTAGTAGAATACCTCTTTCTCTATCCAAAACTTTAATCATTAAATTGTGGACACTGAACTTGGAAGAAAACATAGCTGTCTTTCCTTCATACTGAAGTGTGAAAGAAGATTTAAAAATTCCTGAAATGAAATGGCTGAGCCAAGTAATCAATTTGAGTAAAGCAGAGCAATCTGTTTTATTAACAACATCAAAACTGTACCTATTCTGCCTGAAAGTGTTGCCAAGGTGGATACGTCCCTTTTATTAACTCTGCATCTATACATCAATGATGGAAATTAGAGGCATCCATGTGAGATCTGTCCTTGCACATGTGTTTTGTTTGCACTGAAGGTTATATTCCTGGAGGTGCATATTTAGCAGTCTATGGTCTGCCCACACAGCAAATGCCCATATTCACTGAGCTCCCAACCCTCCCACTTCTCTCTCTCAACCTCCTATACAGAGCTCTTTCAGAATTCTGCCTCCTGAATGTGTTCTGTAGCCTTTGGTTGCTTCTAAGTAGGAAAGCCTGTGCTAATCAATACAGGTACAGCTGCTGTGCCTTCCACTTGAACATCCTCATACAATTTCAAGGAAATGGGCTCTCTTTGGTGCTGTCAGCTTCTCACATGTCCTGAAAGCAACAATGGCAGCGGAAAGAGGGACAGGTGAAATGAAGAAGGGGTCTGTGGGAAGCAGGGCAGGGAGTAAATGAAGGGGAGAAGAGGATCTGCTTAATATATTGTTATAGATTTTGGGGACCTCCCCCTAAACCCTATAAATTAATAAATGGTAAGGTTTTGATTAATTGGGATATGGATTAAAGTACAAGCTGCAGAACTGTGCCAGACAAGGTATCCCTGGGCTGGCTCATGAAAACCAGCCTGTTAAGATGATAAAAGGTGTTGATGGGCCACCTGAGAGGGCTCTTTTGGCTGGGGAGACAGATGTTGCCAGGGTAATTGGGTATGAGGTGACAGGAAAAGAGAGTTTTTAGCAGGGTGTTCTGGGAAGAACAAAGGGGGAGAAAGTCTGGGATCCATCTTGGGCAGGTTGGCTGAAGGTTGGCTGCACTGCTGCGGGGGACAAACTCCTCTTGAAATGACAATGCTGTGAGTTCTGGAGTCCCTCCATTTACACTGACGGTGTAAATATGTGAAGAAACTATCCTTCTTAAAGCTAGGACAGTCTCTGCCATATCTCAATTCTCCAAAGGAACACAAACTCTGAGTTAGTGCCTGGAACCCCCAGGGATCTTGCTATCGCTCAACAGAGAGTGGGAGTGACACACGACTTTTATAACAATATTCTGGTTTCACACACACACACACACAAAACCCAAATTGACCTGACTAAAAGGGAATATCCTTCAAGTTACAAGGTGTGTGGATAGGAGGAATGGAGGGAGAAATTCCATTCAATTTGCATTTAAAGCCAAATTTATCAGCCATATTATATTTATCAACTATATTGATATATTAGGGAAAACAACATATGAAAATGCATCATATTAAAATTGCTTGCAAAAATGTATGCATTAGTCAAAACCAGATGGGCGGTGTATAAATAATACTATTTTTATTATAAAGCTGAACACAAAAATATGTTTGGTAGGAGAAATTAGCACTAAAATACTGGATAATTTTCATGAAGATTAAAAAAAAACAGCCCTCAAATTGCTGCAGAACTGTGAAGAACTGAAGTTAAGGTTAGAAAAATGAAAAACCGAGAGATCCAAACTTTACAGATCTTTCCATCCCTAGTGAAAAGATGTCAAGGGGCAGGAGGCTAGGTGAGTCTGGCAAGGAAAACTCAAATAAGAACATTTACTCATGAATATTTTTTTAGCTGGGAACAGTTTCTGTTATTTCGTTCTAAATCTCTGCTGTAAAATGTAAGCAAGTGGTTCAATTCACCTTTGACATAAATCAAACCTGCGTAACCTTTGGCTTTCCAAATGTAGTTGGACTACAACTCCTATCATCCCTAGTCCATGCGGTCTGGGGCTGATGGGAGTTGGAGTCCCAAGAACATCTGAAAGGTCAACACTCCTGACCTAAAGCACCAATTATCCTCTTTTCACATCTTTGTTTATTCATGGAGGTTTGAACCAGAGGATCTTTCTCTGCTGAAGCAAGCTCTCCTGTCAGAGGAAGCCCCTCTGAAACCAATCCAGAGGAAATGGAAGATATCCTTCGCTGAATATAATTGCATCAAACAAAAGAGGATTTACAGTCTGGAGATTCAGTAATATCCAGGAACCAAGATATTTCTAGACATACCTTTGTTCTATAGTTCTCTTGAGCCGTCAAGTCTTCAAACGAACGAAGAACCTCATGACAAAAGTACTGTTCCGTTTGCACATTGTTAATGATGGATCGTTTATATTTAGAACACGAGGTCTGCATTTGACAATGAATCCTCCCTCTCTTTTGTTTGCTATAGAGCTGTCATTAATAAAATTAAATTAAAAAAACCCTTCTGATCTGAGCACGAAGTTTCCCCTCAGGAAGTTACTCTCAATATACTCTGTTAACCTCCCATTAACAGTATGAACGTTGCCTTCATTTTCCTAGAGTGGGAGGTGATGGCACACAATTCCTTTGGGGTACAACAGCATCTCTATAATTTGTCTCTCTAATTTAGCATCACACATCAAACTAAATTGTATACAACAATGACATCTTCATGGAAGTGAAGCTGCCCATTCCTAAAAGCTACTTCTTGACTTTCGTGTTGTAGATCTCAAGGGGGGGCGGGGGGGACTTAATATGTTTAGCTAGCCGTAGAAATTTTCCATTTTTCACAGGTATTGTCACATAGCTTACAGGGAGTTGAGTCAAGAAACCAGAAGAAAGAGTGCCCTGAGGATGTCTGAAGAGCAAAGCCTGAGCATATTTACTTAAGAAAGAAGTCCCAGTGTGTTCAATGAGATCCGCAACCAGCTAGGTGAGTTTAAGGACTCAGCTATCCAGCTTCAAATATAATTCCTTCCAGTAGGACCTTAGAGACCAACTAAGTTTGTTATCGGTATGAGCTTTCATGTGCATGCACACGAAAGCTCATACAAATAACACTTAGTTGGTCTCTAAGGTGCTACTGGAAGGATTTTTTTTATTTTGTTTCAACTACGGCAGACCAACACGGCTACCTACCTGTAACTTCAAATATAACGTTTTAAGTGCGTTTTAAGTGCATTCTACAAATGTGACACTAGATGGCAATGGTGAGCTAATGGCAAATTCAATATATATTTTAAAACGTTTTTTTAAAAAGCATTTTCACAGTGTTTTTTAATATATGTCTAGATTCAGCCTAGGACTGCAGACCTATGTTTTCTTCTGTCTGTAACAAAACATGAATACATGGAGCTCCTCAATATTGGTTCAGGTCATTGATCCTTCTAGTCCAGTGTTGTCTACTGCAGTGATTCTTAATCAAAGTCATATCCACCGCAAGGGATGATGTGTAAAGCTTCAGGGGGGCATTTGGGGTTTTAGGATTTCATGCAGTCCCTTCTACTCCTTTATAATGGTTTATTATGACCAGCAGAGAAAGGCTATTATATTGTTCAACCTGCCCCAATGGTAAACCCCCAGTTCCTAGGGTCCTTCCATTGGACCTGTTAAAAAAGTAGCACACAAGAGCAAAGAGGAACCAAATAGGAATGTCCCCTCCCTACTCGGTGTAAGAAGAAAACAATACTGTGTCATCTGTTTACACTGAGGAGACCTGTTTATCAAGCATTCTTCCTGAGTCACTTGCCAGGAGGTTCCATGAGGTTGGCAATTTATTAAACAAACACACAAACCATTAAAATTTCTTTAAAAAATATGTATATACATATACTTTTTAGATATATACATTTTACTGATTTGACATTCATTTGACATTTTAAAACTTGACTTCCTTCCCCCACTTCCTGCGGTTCCTTAAATTTATTTTTAATATCTTCTGCATATCCAGATTGACTTAACTTACTCATTTATTTATCTTCTTTATATTTATACTCCTATATAGCTGCAGGTTATTACAATAATCCTGCCAGTGTTTTCATCTGCTTGCAATTTATCTGTAAATATTCAATAAACCATTTCCATCCTTTTATAAAAAGTTTGTTATCTTGATTTCTTATTCTTCCAGCAATTTCACCATTTCTGCATATTCCATAAGTTTTTGTATCCATTCTTCCTTTGTTGGGACTTCTGCTTCTTTCCACCCTGGGGCAAGTAGCATTCTTGCCACTGTAGTCACTTACATGAATAAATTTCTATACAATTTAGGTAGTTCTATCCCTATAATTCCCAGAAGAAAGGCTTCTGCGGTGTTTTTACAAACGTTATTTTAAACAACCTTTTCATTTCATTATATGTCATTTCCCAGTAAGCCTTAACCTTACTACAAGACTACTACATATGATAAAAAAGAACCTTCTTTCTCCTTTACATTTCCAACACTTGTTTGATTTAGATTTATACATTTTTGTTTACACGGTGTTCAATACCAACGATATATCATTTCCATATAATTTTCTCTTAAACCATAACCCATAAAACTTTCTGATAAAATGATATCTGCAGGAAGCCCTCGCTTGCAGAGTGCGGGGATCAACTGGATAAATAAGAGGTGAGACAATATTTCAAGTATCCTGGTCCCAAGCTGCATAGGGTTTTATACACCCAAACCAGCACCTTGAACTTAGCCTGGAAGCATACCCACTAACATCTGGGTGATCCAAACCGGGAAGCTCAGTTTTTGGGTCCTGAGCTCTCACACAGCTGCATAGCTGTCAACTTACCGATTTGAAAATAAGGGACCAGCAGCCAAAATAAGGGACCTGCAGCCTCACCTGTTCCAGGCACTCCAATCTTCCTGTCCTCCTGCAGTCTGGTCAAACTCATGCTTGTAGCTTCGAGAACACTGTCCAACCATCTCATCCTCCATCGTCCCCTTTTCCTTCCCAACATCAGGGTCTTTTCCAGGGAGTCTTCTCTTCTCATGAGGTGGCCAAAGTATTGGAGCCTCAGCTTCAGCATCTGTCCTTCCAGTGAGCACTCAGGGCTGATTTCCTTCAGAATGGATACGTTTGATCTTCTTGCAGTCCATGGGACTCTCAAGAGTCTCCTCCAGCACCAGAATTCAAAAGTGTCAATTCTGAATCACATGCACCACAAGGCCTATGCAGCCTCAACTTAAGATGGCTCCCTGGCCTGGCTTTGCAGTGCAAAGTTTGCAGCAGCATGTGCAACAAAATGGCATCCAGCATTCAAAAACCCCCTCAGCTTGCATTAACTAGCCACACACACACAGCCTCCCCCCCTCGCCATGAGATCGCCAGTCACCCACCATTTTAGTCAACCAGCTCCTTTCTTTTCCCCCATAAGTCAATCGAAGGAGCCTCCAAAACAAATTCAAAAGCCCCCCCTCCCACGAGATCTCCTTTCCTTTCCCCCCACCATGTGCCGCCACTCCAGACAGACCTTTTCGCCGGAAAGGGTGAGTGGGCCGTCGATGACGTATCCATCCGATTCCGATCTGAGCACTCAGCACAGGTATGTTCAGCTTCTGAGCCCCTCTGAGCCAAAGGCAGAAAGCCCAGCCAGCAGCCAAACAAAGCCTCAAGGAAAACCACCGTCACCTCTCCGCTGGGAAGCGCTGAGCAAAGGAGAGTCCCCAGGCAATGCACCCGATTTGATCAGCACAAGGCATGCAAGCTCCACCCCCAGTCGTTCTTAGACTTCTTATTGGGTGAGCAACACAGCCAAGCAACACAGTTGGAGCCTCCCTCCTCCCTGGCCGGCAGGGAGGGAGGGAGAGGAGCTGCTTCCTTTGAAATTTAAGGGACATCATTTAAGGGACATTTAAGGGATATCCATCAATAAGGGACAGCAGCGGGACATGGCGCTGGAATAAGGGACTGTCCCTCCAAATAAGGGACGCTTGAGAGCTATGCACAGCTGACTTGTGCCAAAGTGCCGAACCAAAAACGGGACACTCTGGGATCCAATCAGAAGCTGGGATGGCTTATGTAATTCTGGGATGTCCCACTCAAATTGGGACAGTTGAGTGGTTAAGAGCCACTCCACTCCCCAACTCACACAAATAGCAGCTCTTTTGGTCACAGGCTAAAGTTTCAAGCCCTGCCATCACAGATCCATTTTAAACGGGGGATACCAGGGAACGATCCTGGTTGCTTTGCACATAAAACAGGTGTTCTGCCCTTAGGTTATGGCTCCAAAGCCATAGAACAAATTAATTAACAATATCATCGCCATCATCAGAATGTATCTGTCAAGGAGAGTGAGAATATAAATGCAAAAGCGCACCCAAAACGAAAGCATTTCAACAGTGCAAATACTCAACTTTAAAGAGGCAAACGGGAACAGATCCCACAGTGCTTTAGCACCAGCTTTTAGGTGGTTCGTACAAATCATTTATCTGCCATTATCAACACAGTGGAACATTACAGGCTATAATGACTTCCTCTAAATAGCTTATGTTTTTCGCCTCCCTCCCATTCCCACTTCAAAAATTGTTATGCAAATGTCTTATCTCTGTGTTCATAAAACTCCAGAGGTGGTGTGGTGATAGTGGTAGTCGTGGATTCTTGATATGGAATTGGTTTTAAAGCTCCGCTTTCCGTTTTTATGATGCACACAATTTATGGGGCAATTTGCATGCCATCCTATTCCTGACAGCAAAAAAACAAAACCAGGAAAAAAAGGCTTCATAATGTCATTATGATGAACACCCTCACAGTAGGTGTGCAGACAACAGGCAGGAGGAAAGTGTGTGCTGTCAGGGTGCATAAATGGCTGCCAATGGTCCTGAATCACTGTTCTCATAAGGCTTCCACATGGCAGTTAACAGAAGGAAATGGGAAAGGTATTGCACCCAGTGGCAAATCGAGCGTCTTCTAGCAAATCCCTCTATTTTACTGTCTATAACTTGTTTCACTTTTACCCACTGATTTATTCATTTTTACACAGCATCTGTACCAAGGTTTAGTGCTCGGCTCTTATGAACAGGTTAATTCGTTTGCCATAATTATGAGCAATAATAATAATAAAACTGACACCATTGCATTGAAGGCTTGTCACTTAGAACAATATTTAGCACTTTCTGAGTGTTCTGGACAGCTCACTTGCTTGTGTCAGGAATCTTTACTACAGCCTTCAAGCCAGGTGAGTGTTTTTTGTGTTATATACCTTTTGGGGCAAACCTCACAAAGCAGTTGACATTAAAATAACATTAATGAAACAGAACAACAAAGCTAAAGGGACAGAGGGGAACTGTTCTAGAAGTCTGCGTTCTCCTCTGCTCATGGTATTGGGCAGGTAAAGATACGGCTTAGCCGAAAGGGGTTTGATAGCATCGCCGATCAGCTGATCAGACGCACCTGCAAGCACTGGGTAAAATCCCTCTGTACTGGGTTTTGCAAACCCCCAAAATCAGCTGACTGCCAGGTCTTGCATTACACTGTGGGTAGGATTTTGCAAGCTCCAACCATCAGCTGATTGTCAGGCACTGAGGTGCACCTGGATTCACTAGCTCAGATGATCAGCTGTTGCCAGAGCTTTGCAAGTTCCATCCGTCATGTATATGCACAGATGCAAACTTATAAATAATGGGTAAGACAGTGACCGGTGATTTGTGTCTCTGCTCAGCCTACAGTCCAAGTGCAAACTGCTGATGGGCAGCTGAGAGCTCCTGTCATTCTTTGGAAGGATCTCAAAATTGCACTACAGTGGTACCTCGGGTTACATACGCTTCAGGTTACAGACTCCGCTAACCCAGAAATAGTACCTCGGGTTAAGAACTTTGCTTCAGGATGAGAACAGAAATTGTGCTCTGGCAGCGCGGCAGCAGCGGGAGGCCCCATTAGCTAAAGTGGTGCTTCAGGTTAAGAACAGTTTCAGGTTAAGAACGGACCTCCGGAACGAATTAAGTACTTAACCTGAGGTACCACTGTATATTGATTATTTCAATCGATGGCAAGCATTTTGGATTGCCAAATGGAACAACCTCCCCTTTCTGCCCCCCGCTCACTGTTCTGGGTGTTCTCTATGCCCCCTGAGCCAATTTCAGAGGGTAATAGAGCACATGGGGGGAGACTTTCCACTGGTGAGATTCATTAGTTGAATCCCACCCTTTATTTTTAAAACAGATTTGGAACAGGCAGCCCTGCTCTGCAATATAGAGCACATGGCCCCAGGAGACATGTGGGTGTACTGTCTAAACTGCCGTTCTGCATCATTTAATGGGTCAAAAATCCTATGCATGTCTGCTCAAAAGAAAGCCCCACTGATTTCAGTGGGACTAATTCCAAATTAAGTGTGGATTATTATTATTTAGTGCCCTTTGCCCGCAGGTCCCAGGACGGTTCACAAGATAAAATCACAATATAAACGCATAAAATACACAATAAAAACAAAAACAACCCAAATATCCTCCCCTCCCCAACACAATTTAAAAGGGCATTGGATGTTGTAATGAGTATGGGTTGCTCGTGCGTAAGTTGCCGCCTCTCCTGGCTATGTTGCCTTGTTAAACCTTTCTGTCTGGACAGCCCTTCACTTCGTGGCTGCCTCAGTCACTAGCAGAATCCATCAGTGGGCGTTTCTTAAACCTTTTCCAACATAAAAGTTGTTTGACGCCGAGTCTCCTCCTACTCTCCCTGCGCGGAAGCCTTCTGCGCAGGGAGGGCGTGGGTAGCGGAGGACCCGTGCTCTCCCCGCTGGTGTCCGGTGAAGGGTCCTGGAGCCCTCTCACCAATTCCCCCATCTGCCCCCCTTTATCCCTGGTGTTGCGCTGATTTGCTTCCCCATCTGCTGAGCTGCCTCTCTCCCTGCTGGGCCCTTCTCCAGCATCATTTGAAAGCCTTCCCTCCGCCTCTAGTTCCAATGTCAGTCCCCTGACATCCACCTCCCCCCCAGGACTCCACCCCCGGCCCAACCTGTTGACCCAACTTCGTCCCTTTCTTCGGCCGACGATGCGGGAAACCCCCGGAAGGAGCTGTCGCCATCCTCTGAGGATTCAAAACCTGCTTCCCACCCGCTCTGATCCCTTCCCGCGGGGTGGGCCTCCCAGTCTGATTCTTCTTCCTCCGAAGCCTCTTATCCCCCCCTTCGGAGGCAGAAAAACCCACAAAATCCTCTTCATCGTCTGTGGTTCCAAATTGCTCCTCCCAGAATCTCGCTAGTGGTTTGGGTTTGTCCGGGAACAGGCGGTGAAATTCCTCCACCAGATACCCGTCAGTGATTGCTTCCGCGGGAACCCACGTGTTTTCCGACCCGGGTTCTCCCTCCCAAGCCACCAAGTACTCCACCTGGCGTCCTCGCCACCTTGAATCAAGTATTTCTGTGGCCAAGTTGTGGTGCTCCCTCTCTTCTACCTGCGGGTGTGTGGTGACTTCTCCCTCTCGCCCCGGGAATCCCCGTCCTTCCCTGTACGGTGAGAGTAGGGACCTATGGAACACCGGGTGTATCTTCATGCTGTCAGGCAATTTGAGCTTGAATGCCACGGGGTTTACCTGCTGTGTTACCTCAAACGGTCCCAGCCGCCTGGGCTGCAACTTCTTGCACCCCCCCTTAAAAGGTAACCCTTGGGTTGACAACCACACCCGATCTCCCACCCGTATGGTCTCCCCTTCCCTACGGCACTTGTCTGCCTGCCTCTTGTAAATTTCCTTGGCCCGCTCCAAGTTCATCTTAAGTTGCTGGTGCAGGGCTTCCATTTCTTCCACAAACTGCTCTGCGCTCCAACCTTCCTCCCCACTCCCTGGGAAGGCCCTGGGGTGACACCCATAATTGGCCATGAACGGGCTCATTCCCGTGGACACATGTTCAGCGTTATTGTACGCAAATTCAGCCAGCGCTAGTTTCTCTACCCAATCGTTCTGCCTCTCGCTGATGTAGCAGCGTAGGTATTGCTGGAGTATACTGTTCGCTCTTTCTGCTTGCCCGTTGGTTTCCGGGTGTCTCGCCGTTGAGAAGCTCACTTCGACCTGCAGCAAGCTCATGAGCTTCCTCCAGAAACGGGAAGTAAATTGTTTCCCGCGGTCGGAGATAACCCTCGAAGGAGGCCCATGCAACCTGAAGATGTGATCTACAAACAACCTGGCTGTTTCCTCTGCCGTGACCGCATGTGAGCAAGCTATAAAATTGCACATTTTGTTAGTAGATCGACCACTACCATTACCACTGTCTTCCCCCGGGACTTGGGCAAATCGGTCATAAAATCAATGGACACCACCTCCCAAGGTCTCCCCGGCGTGGGTAAGGGTTCCAGTAATCCTGCGGGGGCAGCCCGCTCCCCCTTTGCCCTTTGGCAGCGGTCGCATCCCCGTACATATTCCCATACATCCTCCCTCACCCTGGGCCACCAGAACTGCCTGGTGATGAGCATCATGGTTTTGTGCTGTCCAAAGTGTCCAGCGGTGGGGTTGTCGTGGAGTTGTTTGAGTACCTTCCCCCGTAGGGTCTCCCCCGGTACATACAGCACCCCCTTATAGTACAGCACCCCTTCCTTCTCCTCAAACCCTCCTTGGGTTTCTCTTCCATCTCGGAGTTCCCGGATTTTAGTTTGTGCGAACACGTCGTTTCTAGTAAGTCCAGCTAGTTCTCGTTTCCCCACCAAGGTTCCCCCACACACCCATTGGTCCTCGGGGATCACGTGTCGTATCTCCGGCGGCCCCTCTCCTTCCATGTACTCCGGCTTCCGGGAGAGAGCGTCTGCTCTCACGTTTTCCTCTCCTGGCACGTATCGGATTTCGAAGGAAAACTTGGAGAACTCCTGTGCCCATCGAATCTGTCTCTGGTTGAGCACTCGTGCGGTCCTCCAGTATTCCAAGTTCTTGTGATCTGTACAAACCTGGATCTTGTGCTGCGCCCCTATTAGTAGATGTCGCCATCGACAAAACGCCGCATAGATCACAAGCAGTTCGCGGTCATACACAGTATAGTTTTGCTCCTATTTGTTCAGCTTTCTCGAGAAAAAGGCACACGGTTTCCATTCCTGCTTGCTCCTCCCTGGATTTTCTAGCCACATCCATCATAGATGTGCTTTGTTCAACAACAAAAACATAGGAGAAATAACACCATAAAATATATCTAATAAATAATAATTATTATTATATTCAGCGCTTTTCCCCCTAAAGTTTAGGGGTACTCTCATTCCGTTTGAGACTCAGGAAACACCGTGACAGGAAATAAGGCCACCATCAGGGGTAGCAACGAAACCGACAATTCATGCTAGAGAAAAACTAGAGGGGGGTCACTAGGGGCGCATCAGAAGATGGCTGACAATAACATCTCTCCGACCCACACGAGGTAATTTGGAGGCTGTGATGGGAGTAAATAGCCTCCCTAAACCCCCCCCCCAGGATGGGGGGGCTGCCCTTGCCTGCTGTGCCCTATACCACCCCCGAATTTGAGGGGATAGGGGCACTAGGAGGAATGCCCTTCTGTGGATATCAGCGCTCCTGGACGCTGCCTCTGATCCGCGCCTCTAGCTACAATAACTTCAAAAGAAACGATTAGGATGAAGCAAATGCACATATTTCAAGGAAGGAGGGGGAGTAAAGACTGCTAACAGAAGAGATCTCTGATAAACAAGACGAGTCGGAAGAACAAGAATTAACCAGATGAAGACACACCAAGACTCGGTATGGCAAAAGGACTGGATGGGGGAGGGGGAAAAAACTTTCCTTTCTTTCCTCTATGTGATTAAACAAGAATCCCCCCCCCCCCCACAAGTCAGAAATGTCATTTGAAGGACTTAAGCTGTGGATTTATGTCTGTGTGGAGATAAACTTTCTAACCAAAGCATGTTTTAAGAAGAGCGTGGAATGTATAAGGGCTTTGGAATGACGCAGTTAAAAATACCGTCGCCATATTGGGAAGTTCTGTCGGAGGACTTAAGTCTGGGAGGAGAAATAGAGAAATAGAGCTGTTTTTATATTGTGGGTGAAACTTCTCAGAGGGACTTAAGAACAACAGTTCTGTGATTAATGATGGAAAGAGCGATGCTATCTATGAATGCGATGATATATGGAAACCATCTCGATTTGAGGATTGGATGAACGGAAAATTCACACAGGATTATTATTGGTGTTTATCGGCTTAAGGAGATTATCAGAAGAGATCATAAAGAAAAAAGAGAAAATATATGAACAAGATGAGATGCGGAAACAGCAAGATAAGACTGGATAGAATTATGAACTTTGTTTGGACTGATTCGGACATTAACGCAGTTGCAAGAAGATGATCAGAATCCCCCTTCGGATCTTGAAATATGGGTCCCCTCAACAAAATTTAAAATTTGGCTTTGTAATTTGGAATTTATGTGATGTGATTTGATTTGATTTGATTGGTCGGTTAATAAAAATTATTTTTTTTAAAAAAGAGAAAAACTAATTTTTTAATGTTGGAGGGTATGGAGTTATGTGACCCTCCCCCCAAGCCAAGGAAATAAGTAACTATACAACCTTTAGAAGACATCTGAAGGCAGCCCTGTATAGGGAAGTTTTTTTAATGTTTTATTCTGTTTTTATATACAGTGGTACCTCGGGTTACATACGCTTCAGGTTACATACGCTTCAGGTTACAGACTCCGCTAACCCAGAAGTAGTGCTTCAGGTTAAGAACTTTGCTTCAGGATGAGAACAGAAATCGTGCTCCAGCAGCGCGGCGGCAGCGGGAGGCCCCATTAGCTAAAGTGGTGCTTCAGGTTAAGAACAGTTTCAGGTTAAGAACGGACCTCCAGAACGAATTAAGTTCTTAACCCGAGGTACCACTGTATGTTGGAAGCTGCCCAGAGTGGCTTGGGCAACCCAGTCAAATGGACAGGGTATAAATAATAAAATAAAACAACCACAACAATAACAATAATTCAATAGGACGTCCCAATTTTCATTGGAGAAATGTTGGAGGGTATGCATTTGCATAATCTATGGCAACGTGGGAGAAACGTGCTAATACTAGATCTCAGAAAGTTCTGAAAACTGGGTCTTCTTGCACCTAAAGGGCTATCAATTATAAATGGATGTTTTGCTGGATAACTGCTATGCCCTTTGATTGAAAAAGTTGACCGAGATGAGGGAAATCATTTAGGCCAGAGACTGGAACCTCAAGACTGACGACTAAACGTGGCCTACTAGACTCCTCTGCCTGATTCTCAGGACTCTCCCCTGACTGATCCTGTTTCACTCTGAAAAATGCCATATAATTCTGATAATGCCTCTTGCTTGTCTGGATGGAGAATATTGAGGGGCTGAGGTGTGAGTTTGTGTGAAGCTCACTGTACAAAAGTGACATTCACATTTCCTGCTCCTTCCACCTTTGCCTCTACCCATGCCCATTTTTGCCTGAGACACGTGGCATGTGGCAGGTTGCCCTGAGGGGAGGGCAACCCATAGATTCCCCACTCCTGATGGAGATTATTACCGTCCAGATGACAGGAATTCTTTGATACTTTGTTAGGCCAATGTGCATAATAATAATTTAAAAGCAATTATATTGGACCACGAGCAGCAGATAGAGCTATTGCGGTCCCCTCTGTTAAAAAAAAATAAAAAATCACATGCTGAGCAACTAAGGCAACATACCCTCTTGTTTTGTTGTTGTTTAGCTGTTTAGTCGTGTCTGACTCTTCGTGACCCCATGGACCAGAGCACGCCAGGCACTCCTGTCTTCCACTGCCTCCCGCAGTTTGGTCAGACTCATGTTCGTAGCTTCGATAACACTGTCCAACCATCTCGTCCTCTGTCGTCCCCTTATCCTTGTGCCCTCCATCTTTCCCAACATCAGGGTCTTTTCCAGGGAGTCTTCTCTTCTCATGAGGTGGCCAAAGTATTGGAGCCTCAGCTTCAGGATCTGTCCTTCCAGTGAGCACTCAGGGCTGATTTCCTAAAGAATGGATAGGTTTGATCTTCTTGCAGTCTATGGGACTCTCAAGAGTCTCCTCCAGCACCATAATTCAAAAGCATCAATTCTTCAGTGATCAGCCTTCTTTATGGTCCAGCTCTCACGTCCATACATCACTACTGGGAAAACCATAGCTTTAACTATACGGACTTTTGTTGGCAAGGTGATGTCTCTGCTACATACCCTCTTATGAGGATGCAAACAAAGTTATTTTGCACAAGATTCAGAGTATTATAGAACTGTAGAGTTGGAAGGGTCCCCAAATCCAGGCACCCCCAAACTCAGCCCTCCAGATGTTTTGGGACTACAACTCCCATCATCCCGAGCTAACAAGACCAGTGGTCAGGGATGATGGGAATTGTAGTCCCAAAACATCTGGAGGGCCGAGTTTGGGGGTGCCTGATCTAGTCCAACCCCCTACAATGCAGGAATCTTGCCCAACATGGGGCTCGAACTCACAACCCACAACCCTGAGATTAGGAGTTTCAAGCTCTACTGACTGGGCTATCCCAGCTATCTAGTAAGAGCTTAGCATATCAGAACACATGGAAACCGAGGGCCCAATTCTATGATTTACAATATGTGGGCAGACTGTGCCAATTTCCGCTATTTGTAATTGCATAATCTGAACTTTAGTCAAAGGCCAAGCAGAGACCGTCCAGATCAGTCACAATACAGTCAAATCACAGAAAAGAGTGCTTGGTATTTAAGCTTTCATAATAAGCTGCCCTCCCCTCCTCCCCACCCCCCCCCAGCGTTTTTCATGCTGAATACCAATCAAATATAAACATACTGCTGGCCGATTCAAAGAAGTCCAGGCTTTGTCACATTTCTCAGTGTTAATCATTTAAATCGATTGGCTATAATACACAGCACTGCGCACAAAGCTCTCGCTGCTGACTATCATGGATGAATGGAGCTCCCATGAATACAAGGGGTGTTGTCCCATGTTCTTGCCATCAATGGGAGAAGCTGCTTTTATCCACAGAGAGAGCTCACTAGATTGTAGTTCAGATGCATTCCTATAATTATTTCAGCGCAATTCTTTTACTGTGGAGATAATGAACAGTAAGGTTTTGAGCATATCTTAATTTTATTATTCACGCTAGGCTAGAAGGGTAGGGGGTTGCTTCTCCCCTAAGTATTTTTTTGCCTCCCTCTTTCAGCAGTCTTCCAGGAGGTCCCCCAAAAGGGAGCGAGAAATGTTTGTCCCTTACGCAGGACCCCTCTTTCACGACAGGTGTGGGAGAAAGGAAACTGATTCTGGTGCGTCACAAAGTGCTATAGAAATGAAATTACAGCACAGCACTGCAGGTTAGGTAGCATCTGTTGTGTCAGCAATGAAGATGCATTCCTTCTCTGTTCTCTACCAGCCGTTCGGAAGGAGAACAATCCGTTTATTTGCTTTCAGTTATGTAGCCAAACCTGATTGGATCCCTGGCACAGGCGGAGGGGGCTGTGAGTGGGTGTTGGTGGGCAGGGGAGTGAAATGACACAAACGCTGGATCTACACTGACCTTTTTAACGTTATTAGGACAACATTGGATACATCATTCTAAAACGTCGCAGGGCATCCTGGTAAATTAAAAGTAAATTCAGACCTTGTTTTCGCCGTAATAACACCATTTTCCTACTGCTGGTTCCTGGTTGCTCTGCAGCGCCCTCTATTCAGTATGGTGGGATTTTATTTCATGAAGTTTAGTTTCAGATTTACAGGTATCTCTCTGTTTGCCTT